>NC_035434.2:26600643-27218143 GCF_002127325.2 Helianthus annuus | reverse complement strand
TAAAATTGCAGTTTACTCTAAAATTTATCAAAGATTTAACAAACAATTTTGTACAATTCACAAAAAAAAAAAAAAAAAAACAAATTGCCCCAAACATCACAATCAAAACAATTGAACAAATAAAGTTTGAAATCAAAATATCTAATAAAAGATCTTCAATCCGAAAAACAAATCAATAGTTTGAAAGTCTTATAACCATTTTTAATCCCCGAGTTCCCAAGCCATATCTTTCAAAGTATACAAGATCAGATAAAAAAAAGGTTTGTTTTAACATATAAAAGAATAGGTCAATAGATTTACATTAACAAAACATATGCTATAGTATTCATGAATTTAAAGAAACAAAAACAATTGTGTCTACTAACGCCTGTATGGATTCTTTGCGGGCGTCACCAACTCACCATGTTTCGATCTTCGGATATCTGCTAACTCAATTTACAGTAATCTCACGAGTCCGGTCAGGGAAGAGTCTGGTCAAGTCACCAAATTTAAGTTAATATAACATAATTATTAATAATAAGATATTATTAGAAAGAAAGAAAAAAACACATTCTTTAACTGTATCAAAAAAATATGTTTTCCTTTAAATTTTCACACAAAAAGTACTTTTTATGGCTTACATTTTTATTTTTTATAGGTGTCATCGTCCAAAAATACACGCGAAGTGATGCCCCTGTACCTAATCAACCTTGCAAATTATAACAGTATCAGGGTAGCAACTATTTACCTCTTTGCAAGTTAAATTCTGACTTGTACTATTTGAGAGGTTTCATGCCCTGCACATTATGTACATAAAAGTTAGATTTACATTATGAATATATATTTTTAGAAAATTAATTACATATATGAATTATCATAATAATACCTTAGATGCTCGGAACTCATTAACCGCCTGTCGAAGAGAATCATCAGATAAAATCAGACGTGAAAGTGCTCCTGTGCTTAAGCTGCAATGACCATTAGGTTAAAGATAGCTTTATATACGACAATACGAGTGAACATTTAAACTATTATAACTTGTATTTTGATGATTTATAAGTAAATTATATTAAGAGTAAAATGCCATTTTCGTCCCTGAGGTTTGGCTAGTTTTGCGACTTTAGTCCAAAGGTTTGTTTTTCGCATCTGGATCCAAAAGGTTTGAAATCTTGCCATTTTCATCCGGCTCGTTAACTCCATCCATTTTTCTCTGTTAACAACTTAACTCAGGGGTATTTCCGTCCTTTTTGTTAACTTAAAGGGCAATTCAGTCTTTTTCACTTTATGTACAAGCATTTAAAATACCCCTGACGGAATCCGTTAGACCGAATTGCTCTTTAAGTTAACAGAAAAGACAGAAATACCCCTGACTTAACGGAGAAAAATAGATGGAGTTAACGAGCCAGATGAAAATGGCAAGATCTCAAACCTTTTGGATCCAGATGCGAAAAAACAAACCTTTGGACGAAAGTCGCAAAACTGACCATACCTCAGGGACGAAAATGGCATTTTACTCTTATATTAATAAAGATGTCTTCGGCAAATGATATATATGTAGTTACGTACCCTAGTTTCTTTGCAGCATCAGATACCGAACCTTCTACGGCAAAAATAAGATCTAATAAAGCTTGCATTCCCTGTAACGAAACAGAGGAATGTGAGTTACGTAAGCTTTTCTTTAATGAATTGTAAAAAGTCATGTTTGGAAGGCCAAAGTGAAGGAGACATATACCAAAGCAAATTTTGGGTTATTAGGCCCAATTTGAGGCCCGTTTTCTGATCCTCTGATAGTCGACTTTGCTGGAAGTATTTGAAGAAGCTCGGGAGGAGGTGTATATGTTTCAAGATCTATAGTGCTCCTGACTAATTCACAGTAAGGAGCATATACATCAATAAAAAATAAGTAAAACACATAATATTAAGGATATCATGGTAGGCTACTAGGTCATTGCTGTATCTTACTTTTAAATATGATAAGTTTATGAAATGAAAACAAGATATAAAACCTTGAGGCGGCACTTCATGTACATTGGGGTCAAAGGTGGTCAAAATTAAGGCATGTAGGAGACTTATATGTAAAACCAACCAAAAGGATGAGAGGTTATGAATGATTTACTTGATAAAAAGGTTGATATGTAAAACAGACGAGAACAATAAAAGTTATATAAAGCTTATTTGGCTGTCCATAGAGTAAGGCCTCTCGCTTTTTAAAACCAAGCATGCCAGTGTTGTAAGAATTGCTAGGCAGACTGAAGATAAAGATAACATTCACCTTTAAGAGCTAGCAGACTGCGCAACCGAGCTAAGGCAGATGCACGGTTTTTGTGCTGTGATCTATCTTCAGATGCCTAAAAAACAAAACAGCACAATCATAAACACACACACACATACACAAATCAAGATCGGATAATTAAAAACCCCTATCCCTGATCATGTCCTCACATGTGAATTAGAATGCAACTCATAACTGTACATATAATATATCAAACTAAACATTTTTATTCAGTCTTCATAATCCAGTCAAATTAGCACCAAAGGTGTATCAGATATACAATTTCAAACTGGTTATCACAACAAAATCAAACAATCAATCACTTGCTGCAAGCAACAAACAGGTAAGTAACTGACTAACTGTCACACAATTCTTCAAATCCAACTCTTCTAACCCTAAATAACCACAAGCACTTCACAAAACACTATAATTCTCAATAATCACTTCACAAACACATCCAAACAAAACCTAATCTATGATTTCCAAAACAAAATTGATAAAATTAACCTGAGCAACAATGCCAGTAGGAATATGCTTAATCCGAACCGCACTCTCGCGCTTGTTACGGTGTTGACCACCGGGACCGGAGGATTTATACGTGTCCATCTCACACTGACTCAACAGTTTCTCGTCGGACATCGCCACCAGTTCTCTTCCACCGTCATTGCCGGAGCTAGAAACCGGAGGAGTATTATTGTCTCCGGTGGCGCAACGGAACGACGACGTTCTGTTAGGTGAAAACGATGTCGTGTTGTTACTGTTGAGGATGTTAAAGTGGATTTGAAATCGCCGGAGGTGTACCGGAGTTGCCGGAGTTAGGGTTGTGGTTTTGGGGCATAATTTTGCACATGATTTCATAAGGTTAAGAGCCATTAGAATTTTAGAAATGATTGTGGGAAAACTAATAAACAGGAATAAGGAAGTAACAACATGCTTTAGATGTTGTACTCTTATGCATAATAAGGTGTACTGTGTTCATTTCAAATGAATTTTCTACTGTCAAGGAGTAATAATCCGACCGTGAACCCAAAACATTCGGGACGGATTAACGGGACGGGTAGTCGGGCATTGAGACTGTAGAGATTAGTTATAGAAGAATCTAAAGGCCTAGGACTGATATAATATCAGATACCACCGGTATGAAACCGAATATATTAATATATTATACAAGTTTTAACAAAATATAATATACAGTTTTTTTAAATTTGTTAAAAACTTGAAATTAATAAAGCTATAAACATTTAGGAATGTGATATTTGAAGTTGGTTTCTAGTGGAAGTTGAAAGAAGTTAAAAGATCGGAGTTTTGGGTAACAGGAATCTTAAATGGTAACTTTTAACCACGTAAGATCATAAACAGATATGCACAATACCAGGCGGAAACCCACGAACCCATCGGGTGGATAAGTAGTTGATACACGATGAGTATGAGATTGAATATGCGACCAAAACCTGGCCCGAGAGCACTCTTTTGGGCTACCATGATCAACATCTAAGATTGTCAATGACACTCATCTATGGAATAAAGCAAACATATTATAGCATGATCAACATTTAACACTCACTCTCCACCAACATGATTGCACAAATCCAAAACAGAAAGGTCAACCAGACAATGACAGAAAATGGGTGTTACAAACTTACAATAGACTCGGATTTCAAACTCTAAATATCTGCAAATAGCATAAAAGTTGCATCAACTTTTTATGACAAGACTGTATAAGCAATGTTTTTCTTGTGTATCTAAGTTGCATATCTATGGTAGTATCATTATGCGTGCGTGTATATCCATCCGTCAACTAATTTTGGGGCCAAGGTAAAATTTGGGATCTCTGAAGAATCTTGAAATCATGTCGGCTTTTTCTGAGGAAATGTCGGTGTGTTCCAGAATGTTTTCTTTTGATGCTTTAGCTATTGCTTCGATTGATCCTGCGGTTTGAATTAGCCGTTGCCAGAAAAAAAAAAAAAAAGTGTTTAGAGGTGCAAATGTAAGATTAAATATATTACGTATTAATATTTAATCTATAGCCATCATAATCATTTACATTATAGAGATCAAAATATATAATAACCTATTATTTAATTAGTTGGTAATTGTTGATGGACCATATTACCCTTAGTAACTAATTAGGTTTCCTCCTGGGTGCTTATATAAGGAGAATTATGTGGAGGTTTAGGGGTTACTCAGTTACACAATTACACACACCCCATTAGCCATAACATCATCAAGTTCGGCTTCCTCTCCAAAACCGATATCCCTTTTCGGTTTTCTTAGCCCCATCATCAGTTAGCATCCTAAGGAGGAACCAGATCACCTTGACAAAGATGTCGAACTCCATGTCGTCTTCTCTTACTGGATTCTCCTCTGCACTGTCTGCGGTGACAGGTATGATTTATATGTTTTCCTTTATGTATAAACAGAACTGAACCAACATGTGGTATCAGAGCATATGTTGATTAGTCAGTTCTGTTTTGTATCCATAATTCTGTGATTGAAACTTGGAAAACGGAATTTTGAAACCTTATGAATATAACAGCCGGTTTCGAGTCGGTCATGTCCACTCGAGATCTCTGTTTTCGGGAAAAAGATTAATTATATGTTCACCGAATTAACTGAATTATGTTTTTTAGCCGAAATCTGTTTAGAAGTCTTAAAAGTTTCAGGTTTCGGGTTCCAGAATTTTATTTTTATGATTAGGGTTCATCGCATGTTCTTAGAAAATTCGAAAATTCTGTTATGATTAGGAATGTGATTCGGATTATGAAGTGTTTTTCCTGATTTGATCTGTTTTGTCCTCAATAGATTTTCGAAAAAAAAAAACTGCTATTAGATAAACAGTTACTATTTTTTCAAGATATGTTGATAAAATTAGATCATTTTAAAACAGGAAATAATATCTCATAATCCCTTAGATTTCGAATTTTGGGTTATGTTATCACAATTAACAGCTGTAACAGGAAGTTTCGAGATCATCAGATTGCGACTAGAGACCATCAGTCTCGACTCGAAATCATAAGGGAGCAAAAGGTCTACAACTCGAGACCATAATGTGCTAACTCGAGACAAAGGTCTCGACTCGAGACCGTAACGTGATGACTCGAGACAAAGGTCTCGACTCGAGACCGTAACGTGATAACTCGAGACAAAGGTTGCGACTCGAGACCATAACGTCATAACTCGAGACCGTGGTTGCGACTCGAAACCTCATTATTTTAGGCTGTTTAAATGTGAACTAAAGAAAAAAAAAATTCGAGGCTCCGCCCCGAACCCCGGGCGGGGGCACGCTGTCCCCCGCAACCCCCAGCGAACTCACTGCGGAGTTCGATCCGCGCTAACGGGTGGTTTGCTATTAAATAAATGGTTTTGTAATTTACTTAGTTAATTAATCAGAATCAGATAATGTTTTTGCAAAACCAGAATAGCTTAACTTGAATGAGCTTTTGTTATATCATTTCTGGCCAAAGCTGACTTGATACATCTACTTATCATTCAAGTATTACGAAAGCTATGTTAAGTGTGCATCATAAGCATGAATGTTTTAATATCTGGCCAAAGCTGATTTAATTCTTTCATAGATGGCATACTTAACAAGTGCATAACTAAAGTGATTGTTTCAATTTCTGGCCAAAGCTGATTTGTTACAACTACTTTGCACATATGCTTAAATGATTACACTTCTGGCCAAAGCTGTTTTGTTTTCGTTTAAGTAGAATTTTTTAGTTAAGTCTATTATTTTGATGTTAGTAATAGAAAATATCACAGCTTCATAATGTAAAATGGTCATTATTTTGCCTGCTTTAGTTTAGCGTGCCCTTAGATCACATTAGGATTTCTTCCTTAGTATCATAACTTGCTCATCTTATTTCCACTATCAGCACCCAACTGCGGGATTCCACCTTTGACTGGTGATAACTTTGCTGCATGGAAGGATGCTCTCATGCTTACTCTCGGATTGCTTGATTTTGATTATGCTCTAAGAGAGAAAAAGCCAGCGGACCTTACCACTCAAAGTACTGCTGTTGAGCAGTTAACTCATGAAAAGTGGACTAAGTGTAACCGCATGTCTCTCAGTTTATGAAGCAATCCATAAGCAATGCAATCAGGGGAGCTATTCCTGATTCTGAAGATGCTAAAACCTACTTGGAACATGTGGAGGCGCAGTTCAAAGGGACGTCTAAGGCGCACGCTAGTACTCTTATTCTCAAGCTGGTGACAACTAAGTATGGTGGGAGGAGCGGCATTCGCGAGCACATCATGATGATGAATGACATGGCCAATAAGCTGAAGGGGCTGGAAATGGAAATCAGTGATGGTTTCCTTATTCATTTCATCATTACTTCGCTTCCTTCATCCTTTGAAGCATTTAAGATCAACTACAACACTCAGAAGGAAAAATGGACGATGAGTGAGCTGGTCGCCATGTGCGTACAGGAGGAAGAGCGCATGAGGATGGATCGCACTACTGATGTTGCCAACTTCACTACCTCCAACTCTAAGAAAAGGAAGAACAATTATCACAGGAAGGATGCTTCAAAAGTCCAAAGGCCTAATCCTAACTCTAATACAAGTGCACCTTCCAGCTCTAAGAACTCCTTAGGCAGTATCCGCTGCAAGTTCTGTAAAAAGACAGGACACATGCAGAAGGAATGCCCTGATTTTAAGGAGTGGCTGGCTAAGAAAGGTAACGATTATTTTATGATACTTGAGTCCTATAATTTAAGTGTTCCTGCTAATTCTTGGTGGTTTGATTCTGGTTCTATGGTTCATGTTACCAATTCTACTCAGGGATTCCTTTCAATCCGGAAGCTAGAAAGAAACCAAAGAACGCTTAAGGTTGGGGATGATCGAGAATTAGAAGTGAAGGCCATTGGAACATTACAATTAGTTATGAAAACTGGTTTATGTATTAAACTTTATGATACCTTATATGTTCCTGAGGTAACTCGGAACCTTGTATCAGGACCAAAGTTAGACATGGACGGTTTTATTGTTTCCCATGGTCATCGCAAACTCTCTATCCATTATGATTCTGTTCTTTATGGTACTGGTGTTCTGGATGGAGGTCTCTATAGATTAGAACTAGATGATGGCTTTTCCAAATCTTTGTTGTCATATAACATTAATGAATCACTCACAAAGATGGAAGAGAAACGAGACTTAGAGACTTCATCCATGTTGTGGCATCAGCGTTTAGGCCACATTTCAAAAGAACGATTAAATCGTCTTGTGAAGGATGAAGTCTTACCTCCTCTCGATTTCTCTGACTTTGGAACATGTGTCAAATGTCTTAAAGGTAAAATGACATTAGCGAATAAGAAAGGTGCCACTAGGAGCTCTAATTTATTAGAACTCATTCACACTGACATTAGTGGCCCCTACCAAATCGCTGGCATAACAGGACATACTTCATTTATCACTTTTATTGATGATTATTCTCGTTATATGTACTTGTATCTTATTAAGGAGAAATCTGAATCTCTTACAACTTTTAAAGATTATAAGGCTGAAGTTGAAAAGCAATTAGATCGTCAGATTAAAGTTGTGAGATCAGATAGAGGCGGTGAGTATTATGGAAGACATACTGATGTGGGTCAAGCTCCTGGTCCATTTTATGAGTTTTGTAAGGGCCAGGGGATTGTGAACCAATACACCATGCCTGGTACACCTCAGCAGAACGGTGTCGCTGAAAGAAGAAACCGTACCCTTATGAACATGGTGCGCAGTATGTTAGCCAACACTAACTTACCATTATTCCTCTGGACTGAAGCGTTAAAAGCAGTTGTTCATATACTCAATAGAGTTCCTTCTAAGTCTGTCCCTAAAACTCCTTATGAACTTTGGACAGGAAGGAAACCGAGTCTTAAATATATGAAAGTATGGGGCTGCATTGCTGAAGCAAAACTTTACAATCCTTTCCTAAGGAAACTTGACCCTAAAACAGTTACCTGTTTCTTTATCGGGTATCCTGACAACTCTAAGGGTTATCGTTTCTATTGTCCTTCCCATGTCACCCGTATTGTTGAAACCAAGCGTGCTGCGTTCCTGGAGGATTTCAAGGTCAGTGGGAGCAGTACCAACCCTTACGAAGAATTGCAAGAAGTACAAGACGCTGGGGGAGAGACTCGTCGCTTACCATTACTCCGATTACTCCTCTTGTACCCAATGCAATTATTACACCTGAAGCTACTGCACCAACTCCAAATTCACCTCTACAATCAGAACCCATTATACCTCATGATGAAGGCACATCAAACGCTCATAACCACGACAACGCTGAACCCGATAATCCATTCAGGAGGTCATCCAGGCAAAGAAGGCCTCCTAACTGGGATGATTATGTTACCTACCTGACTGAAATGGATCCCGGAAAGCTAAATGATCCTATCTCTTACAATGAAGCCATTAGCAGTGATCAGTCTTCTGAATGGAATAAAGCAATGATTGATGAGCTTGAATCCATGAAGAAAAATGACGTTTGGGATTTGGTAGAATTACCCAACGGAGTCAAACCCGTAGGATGCAAATGGGTGTTCAAAACAAAACTGGATCCGAATGGGAACGTTGAACGCTACAAAGCGAGATTGGTTGCAAAGGGCTACACTCAGAAAGAGGGAATTGATTATCAAGAGACGTTTTCACCTGTCTCTCGTAAAGATTCATTAAGGATCGTCATGGCCCTAGTAGCTCATTTTGATTTGGAGTTACATCAGATGGACGTTAAAACCGCTTTCCTTAACGGAGATTTGGACTAAGATGTTTACATGAAACAACCTGAAGGCTTTAAACCTGAAGGTCAGGAGCATCTAGTCTGTAAGTTGAAGAAATCCATTTACGGGTTAAAACAAGCATCACGTCAGTGGTACCTCAAGTTTGATGAAGTCATGAAGAGGCAAGGTTTTATGAAGAATCAAGTGGATCAATGCACCTACCTCAAGATGAGTGGGAGTGACTTTACTATACTTGGCCTTTACATAGATGATATTCTATTGGCAAGTAATAGTTTAGATATGTTGCATGAGTCGAAGCGTTTACTCTCGCATAACTTCGACATGAAGGATCTCGGAGATGCTTCTTACGTCATTAGCATCGAAATTCACCGAGATAGAAACAAAGGGATCTTAGGATTGTCCCAAAGGGCCTACATAGATCGTGTCCTTACACGGTATAACATGCAACAGTGCAAACCCTCCGTCGCTCCAGTAGTTAAGGGAGATGTTTTCGGTTCGTTTCAGTGTCCGACAACAGAGGTTGAGAAGAAGCAAATGAGCCAGATACCTTATGCATCAGTAGTCGGGAGCTTGATGTATGCTCAAGTCTGTACTCGTCCAGATATCAATTATATTGCTGGAATGCTAGGCCGTTATCAGACTAATCCTGGCTTAGATCACTGGAAAGCAACTAAGAAGGTAGTTCGATATCTGCAAGGGACGAAAGACTATAAACTGACTTATAGAAGAAGTGATCATTTAGAAGTGGTGGGCTATTCTGATTCTGACTTTGCCAAATGCAAAGACGACAAGAAATCCACTTCGGGCTATATCTTTATGTTAGCAGGCGGCCCTATCTCTTGGAAGAGTCATAAACAACAATTGACCACAACTTCCACAATGATGGCAGAGTACATTGCAGTTTATAACGCAACCTGTCATGGAATGTTGCTTAGAAATCTGGTCACTGGACTCAAGATTGTTAATTCCATTTCTAGACCATTGAAGCTTTACTGTGATAATTCAGCTGCCGTTAGTTTCTCGAACAGTAACAGTTCGACTGGAGCTGGTTTATACCTCGATACAAAATATCTATTTGTACGTGAACGTGTTGAGGAAAATAATCTTTGTATCGAGTATATTAGTACTAAGGATATGCTTGCGGATCCGATGACTAAAGGTCTCCCTCCTAAGGTTTATGAAGAACATGTTCGGAATATGGGATTTAGTAAAGACCTTATTTGAGCATATTGTACTAGCTTATGTTTTATGATTAATGAAATTTCCTCAAGTTTGATTTTGTATGTCTATTAGAATATGTTCAACCGGTATAATGGCATATAGACAAATAAAAAGTTACAAATCAAACAAAGGGCTTACGCGTATTTTGATCATGACGACTAGGTTTTAAATTAAGGCTATAGTATGATTAATGGGGGTCCTGAGTCGCATAATGATTCAACGGCTGTATTTTTCTGCTATAGTACTTGTTTAAGGCTAAAGTGAGTGTTAACTCCTGATCAGGCTTATCTAATACTCATAGTAAATGATTACTCGGCTAAGTGGGAGAATGTAAGATTAAATATATTACGTATTAATATTTAATCTATAGCCATCATAATCATTTACATTATAGAGATCAAAATATATAATAACCTATTATTTAATTAGTTGGTAATTGTTGATGGACCATATTACCCTTAGTAACTAATTAGGTTTCCTCTTGGGTGCTTATATAAGGAGAATTATGTGGAGGTTTAGGGGTTACTCAGTTACACAATTACACACACCCCATTAGCCATAACATCATCAAGTTCGGCCTCCTCTCCAAAACCGATATCCCTTTTCGGTTTTCTTAGCCCCATCATCAGTTAGCATCCTAAGGAGGAACCAGATCACCTTGACAAAGATGTCGAACTCCATGTCGTCTTCTCTCACTGGATTCTCCTCTGCACTGTCTGCGGTGACAGGTATGATTTATATGTTTTCCTTTATGTATAAACAGAACTGAACCAACAGCAAAAACAAGTTTCAAAGCATGTTTCAAAACACTGATGCATGGTGTTAAAAGTTAGTGAGGTTAAAATACCGCATTGGCATCATGGGTTTCAACATGGGGAATTGAAGTCAGAGACTACTCTGAGAAAGACATCCATGCCTTGAATTGACCTCTGTGACACCCCAGGAAAACCAGTAAACGATACAACTTACCTAGCTTCCTCAGTAACCGCATGCTAAATTTCGGGACGAAATTTCTTTTAAGTTGGGGATAATGTGACAACTCGAATTTTCACGATTTCTATCTTCGCACTTATTACACGTTAGTTGGTCGGATTGATTATTTGTTTGGATTGTAATTTATAATAAGTGTTATGATTATATTTATTTCTAGTGTGCATATATGTGTGTATGATAATAACATATGTGTGGATGTTAATAAAATAATTGTTTAGTGTTTTGGCATGTTTGAATCAAGATGCTAGAACCCTTCGAAAACCCTCACCAACGAAATCCCTCACTCATGAAAACACTTTGAGTGTTTTCGTTCAGCATGGACTCAGTGAAATCAGCATGGGCTTCGGCCCAGTATCAATCAAATGCGGGACTTGTTTTATTTAGTATACGAATTTGGTAACGAAAAACCCTAAGTCACGTTATCTCTCTCTTTCTCTCGCTACCCTTGGAACCCGACGGCAAGTTTAAGATCTCGAAACCTCTTGTATCGAATCGACTAGTTATTCATCTTGCTGGTTAGTAATCAACTGTGACTAGAATCTGTTCGGTTTCATCATGTTTATGTGCATCGTTATTTGATTAAATGTGTTAACTGTGGTTGCTTTATGAACGAAAGGAATCATGATTGATATATATGTTGTTACGTTACTGTGTGGCATGTTGGATGAGTTGGTAAACAGTGTGTGTCTCTTAATGTAAGATGTACGAATTGAATTGTGATCTTGGCTTAATAATGAATTGCTAGATTATGTATTACATATCAGGAATTTATTATATGGATCCATCGATAGGTAATCATGCGACTGTAAGTGATATTTAGGGTTCCTGGGAAAACTTGTAACTGTTAGGAATGATGACCTGATAACCGACGGAAACCAAACCCCCACGAAATCCCTGATTCTCAACGAAAACACAAAAGGGTTTTCGGCCCAATGTTGTTTCCGGTCAAGTAATGTTTTCGGCCCAATGTGGTTTTCGGCTGTAAGAGTATTCGGCCCAGCAAGTGTTTTCGCCCAAAAGAGTTTTCGACCCAAAACTGATTTCGGCCCAAGTGTTTTCAACTATAAATGTTTTCGGCCTAGATGTGTTTTCGGACCAATGTTGGTTTTCGGCCCAAGGTGATTTCATCACCCAAGGGTTTTCGGCTATTGAACTGTAACTCATATGTAATCTGTTATTTTATTAACTCGGTTAGTCAAAAAATTTGTTAAGTATTAACTTTGTTATGTCAGCGAACTCAGTTAGTTATTGGTTCTGTTAGTTGTCAACATTGTTAAGTAGGTACACCCCCATTAAGCTGTGAAGTGGTTAACTTTATTTGTTTGATAACAGTGTTACTTAACTAGCACAGATAGGTTATTATTCACGTATGTATGATAATACTGTTAAGTGGTTAACCTTCTCATGTATATTAATGAATACACATGTTAGATCAAACTTGAGAAACATTTATGTAAAGCTGGAAATTGCATGAACTTGATTAACCGCTTATGTGACATAAGATGTGAACTGCCGAACACACTCTGTGATACTGATTGAACGTGAAACTTTACGAACATGTACTGACTGAACATACGTGCATAATATAGGACTTGACTGATAAATTGTGAGCACTTAACTTTAGCATACCGAGCAAACCAAGGTGAGTTCACACTCTTACCAAGGCATGGGATTCCCGGGGTGTTGGGAATGGGATTGAAAGGTTGATTAGATACTCTATTGACACTATGACTAGACTACCACTTTACTATCCTCGGTTGTGAAGGATACCTATAGTTACGAGTAGTCTAGTGGTTATACAACGTGGAACACCACCACCAGTAACGTGGAACACCACCACCAGTAACGTGGAACACCACCACCAGTAACGTGGAACACCACCACCAGTAACGTGGAACACCACCACCAGTAACGTGGAACACCACCACCAGTAACGTGGAACACCACCACCAGTAACGTGGAACACCACCACCAGTAACGTGGAACACCACCACCAATAGAACATACAATCGGCCCAGTAGAGCCACCTGTTACAAACGAACTTACTATTACGCATTTACTTTCTGTGAACTCGCTCAACTAGTTTGTTGATCATTCTGTTACATGCCTTGCAGATCGTTAGGTACTGGGAGCTTGCACTGGAGAAGCGGGTCGTTGTGGACAAGGATCGTGACTTTTCTGTTAAACTATTATGACACTTAAAACTGTTAACTACTACTGGTTTATTTACTATGCTTCCGCTACATTTTGAAACAATGATTTGTTTGATCACCTTTTTGTATTGAATGGATGGTTTTCATTTATTTTACTTAATATTAAATGCATGTTCAATATGATTGGTGGCTTGATCCTGGTCAGTCACGCTCCCAAGCGGTGATACTCCGCAGGTGGATTTTGGGGGTGTGACAACCTCTCCCTCTGAAAGGAAAAAAAAGAAAGTGTTTTTGTACAGGTTGGGCTGAGTCAAAATGGGTTGGGATAAAAGGCCTAAACGGGTATTTTGTATTGGTCGGGCTGGGTTGACTCTTTGTCCCATTTTTTGAACCGATGTATAAAGTTACCACAGTCTTCAAATCGGAGAGTCCACGTATTGCCCCACTCTGGTCAGGCTATGTTGTCTTACCTGGGCCTACATTGGCTTCAAAGTTTGACTTTTTTGGGCGTTTCCCCGGTAAACCATACCGTCGTCTGCCACCACAAGAGCAGAACTCTCTGGCGTAACACACGGTGGGACAAATACAAGGTTGGGCTCGGGAATCGAACTGACAACCTCACACAAGGCCTAGTTCAAATCCTTGATTGCCTATATCCAACCCATATATGACACAAGTGAGAATTTAACATGAGCCTCTACTGAAAAATCCAAGTCTCTTACCACTAGGTCACAAGCTTCAAATAAATAATTTGTGTTAAACAATAAAAATACACTACTACAAAACTGGGGAAGGAAAAGGGTATATTGTCATATTTTATAATGTAAATTGGTATTACCTATATATTAAAAATACATTACCTATATATTAAAAATACAATCCAATGAATGGTGATTCCATATATTAAAAATACAATCCAATTAGTAGTAACATCATTAAGGGATGTGCAAATGGTATCGGGTACTTGTACCGGTATTAAATTTACCCAATCAGGTGTATTTTCGGTACTGGTATTCATCGATTTTTACCCTCAAATACCGGTGTCGTACGAGTACCGACCGGCACTGAACCGTACCGTACCAGGTATATTCGGTACCGGTGCCCACTTTTGGAGATTTCGGTAACGGTATATTCGGTACCGGTTGGTACCGAGCTCATGAAATCCTATAGTAACGTAGCAATGCAAGTAATTGCACCGTTTAGATTACTTTTCATACACACAGTAAGTAAACTGTATTTCGTTTGAATGAGGTTTTATATACACAACAACTTATTTTGCTTTTGTCTTTGTCTTTTTCTGTAATGAATGAATTGTAGCATGTAAAATTAACTTGGATATTTAGATTATTGATGAGCAAATCATATCAAATCCTTTAATCAAACCGGTATCGTAGCGGTACCAAATTTACTATACCAAATCATTTTCGGTACCAATTTGGTACCCCCACCTTTTGGCATTTTCAGAATCGTTACTTTCGATTCGACACCGGTCTAGCACCATCCTGTATTTATTGATTTTTACCTTCAAATAGCATACCGTATTGTACCAAGAATTTTCAGCGGCGGTACCTTCGATGATTTTACGGATCGGTACTTTCGGTGCTGTTACCGGTACCGAGCTCATCCATATTTTAACGTGTTAGCACCGTAATAACTGAACTGAAAACAACCGAATTTCCAACGTGTAGGACGTGTGGGTCCTATTATTATATATTAGGTCATTTAAAATCGTTTTTTTAGGACAGAGTGACTATCCTTACCACGTCATTTTTATTTATGTTTTGATATTCGGTATCTGCTTGCCGTTGCTGACACGCGTTTTGCAGACATCGGGTCCCTGCCGCAATGCACGGGCGGAAAATTAACTAGTTAATATAAAACTTATAAAAGTGGCTAGATATGAGGGTTAAAGTGTTCATAAATTAAAACAATTATATTTCATATAAAGTTTGGTTGGGTAACTAGGAAATTATCAAGCTAATTCTCCCAATTAAAAAAAGTGATTTAGTAGGTTGTATCAATTAAAAATATACTTTAGACAACTTCTAACTCGTTTTACTAGTCGAATCGACTCATTCATAGTAAATGGGTCAATATTTCCATGTCTAGACTATTAATATACATCTTAAAAAGAGTAAAGTACACAGATAGTCTCTGCAGTTTATCAAATTTAGGATTTGTTCCCTAGTTTTCTATAAGTACACGGATGGTCCTTGTGTTTTGCATTTTTAACACATTTAGTCCCCAACCTTCAAATCTAAAGGTTATAGCGGGTCCAAGTTAGGGAATAAATGCGTTATAAAGTGCAAACCACAAAGACTATCCATATAGTTTTTGAAAAAAGCTAGGAATTAAATGAATTATAAATTCCACACCAAAGGAACATCCATGTACTTTACTCTCTTAAAAAGGTTAAAAAGGAAAAGAAGAACGGAATAAAAGCTTACCTCAGCTTTCAAGGAACTAAATACGTTATAAAGTCCACACTAAAGATATCATCCATGTACTTTACTCTCTTAAAAATTTTAAAAAGGAAAAGAAGAATGGAATAAAAGCTTACCTCAGCTTTCAATTTGGATACAACATCTTGCCTCTACTATAATACCGAGAAAGAAATTCTGTTGGATCATGATAATGGAACATTTGCCGGTCAAAATGGGCTGGTCACACGGGTCAAATAAAAGATCCAAATGGGCCCATTCTGTACTGGTCAGGTTTCGGCTATACTAATTTGACCCATGACGATACTAATTTAGTTTGTTATTTCAGCGAAATAAATGTTGGATTTTTCTATTCAAATGCGGAGCAAAGAGAAGCGATGGTTATTGCAGAGAGGCGTTCAGTTAATTAAAGAGTGAAAAAGATAATCGAACTAAAGAATAAGGTATCAATGGATATTTGAACTTTTCATTTTTCTTTATATTGCTTGTTAAAATATATTATTGGACACGGTCTATAGGTCTACTAAAATATATTATTGGTCAAGGTCTATAGGTCTGCAATGGAACCGATAACAACTTGTGGTTATAAATCAGAAAAGGATCGATCATTGGATCTTCTTGCCAGGGCACGGGTAAGTTGAGAATATATCAAATGGAGAAATATGGAGCGATTGGTTTTGGCTTGTGTGATGCATTACGAAAGTGTAGTTCCAAGATATTTGATGTTTTGATTTAGATGTTTTAATTTGGGATATTTGATGTTTCGATTTGGATGTTTTATTTTGAGGAACATTGGATATTTGTTATGATTTTCAAATTCGTAAATGGTTACATTTTTTAAGTTGTTCTAGTAGATATAAATAGATATAAAGTAGCAAGTATAATAAATAAATAAATGGCAAAATGGTGACAGAAACACGGTAGCAAAATGGTTACAAAAGCGGTAGCAGAACGGTTGGAAATAAACGGGACGGTAGCAAAATGGTGATAAAAAAGCGGTAGCAAAACGGTGGCAAACAAATGGTAACAAAACGGTAGCAAAAAACAAAGCCAAGTTTTTTCTACCAAAGAATTGGTGACAAAATGGTAACAAAAGGGTTTTTCCATCGTTTTGCGACCGAAAATGCGGTAGCAAAAACCTTATTCTCTAGTAGTGTTACCGTGTTACCGATGTTTATTTATTTTTTGTTATATTTCAAAGTTATGTGATTTTGAAATAACTTTTATATTTATATGCTTAAACTAGTTTAAGAACCCGCGAGTTATCTTTATATTATATGTTCTTGAAGTTATGCCTTGATCCTCGATGGTGCTTTGGCGCTCAAGAACTGCTCTAACACGATTTCCACTTTGGTCAAATTGTTGATGAAAATATAATAGAATTGTACATAGCATGTGTAACGATTCTGTAGGACCGGTTTTGACTCCCGAACGATTGCGAACCGAACGTGTGACGTGCGGAATCCGTACACGAACGTGGACCGAACATGAGAACGTACTATAAACGTGATTCTATTGATAATCTGAAAAGATACAAGGAACCGTGAATCACCTAGAGCACTTTCTCTCTCTACTTTCTCTCTCTAAGCACCAAGCTCTCCAAAGATCCAAATGAGCAAAAGTCCTTAAAGCTAAGCCTAAAACTTGTATTTATAGGCCAAGGGGCTTAATGAGAGTTCTCATTAATTACAGAAATGCCACCTTGCCTTTCCCTACTTATTACAATATAAGCGCTAGAATTAAACTGTTTCTGCTACGACATGTCTTGACGGAGGCGATAAACATAAATGCACCAACAGACTCCCCCTTGGATATTGCCGCAGTCAATCTCGTAGCGTCTTGTCTTTCTCTCTCTCTCTGAGTCTTCTTGAAGCTTTAACGTCTTCAGTAAACACAGACTCCCTCTTTCTCGAACAGAATCCTGTGGATCTGTCTTCAGCTTCAGTTGCTCCCCCTTTCGGTAGAATATTTCTTCAGGCTCCCCCTTTCGTTAAGCTTTCGTGCTTTTCGGATCGACACCTGGCTTTCCGGATACAAGCACGCTCCCCCTTGCGTTGAGCTCATCTTCAGACTCCCCCTTAGACTCGGCTATCAGGATCGTAATCTGGAATAGTATCTGCAACTCTCAATCATTTATAAGTAAAAATGATTTGAACATCCAGGATTGAAAGACCTGGCTCACTCAGCATAAGCTAAAATATTTCAAATATACGACAGTGAAAGCTTTTTCGATTGTCCAGTAATCGTGACCTGGCCCTCAAAAACTTTTAAACAAGATCCTGGCTATAAAATATAATAATATGAATATATCCAGGAATACTTGATTCTCTTTCCCTATCAACAATCTTCATAGATTTGGCAGTATTTAAGAATCCAAAATCGAAAACTGGCTCTTTACAACAGATTTTAACAATTTGAGCATCCAAATCCCTCACAGTTAATCATCCAAGTCCAACTTATTGACCTTGGAGATTTCACAAACTGTTTTTTTGATTAAAAACTTCAAGTTTCAAATTAATGAACTTGTTTTATTTTCAGAAACATGTTCAGCATACTTAGATTTTGAAACTCAGCATCTCAGACATCGGTTGTCGAAAATAAAGTAGAATCAAAATCTTTTTGTATTTTACTGAAACATAAAGAAGTAAAGAAATATTTACAAACATATTCACAGACAATATTTTTGTTTGAGTTCGTGTCAGAGGATCATATCAGTTTATGACAAATCACTAGCACCGTTGAGCTTTAAACACTTTAAGTTCTAAACAATTCACTTAGATTGTCAGTATGCTGATCCACTTAAATTTTTACACAAAGTTCAATCGATTCGAGATACGAGATTAGTGTTTTAAGGACTTAACTTATTCGCGTGTCCCACCTCAGAATATACTCCCGTATCAAAATTCCCTAGATTCAGTCTTACAAGTGAGTATACCAATTTGATATCTGTATCTGGGTTAATGCGAGACCTTGAGAGCTCAGGTATGAACTTTCGTTCAGTCAAAGAGATGAAGGCTCGACTTTAGGTGTGTTCCCTTTAGGGAATCTTTTCTTCAACTGCAATTGATTCGTATCTTTCGATATTTTTGTCACACCCTGGCTTTTGTGGAAGCGTGGGTTTAATTGGTGTGACTTCTTAATACCATAGCACAATCATAACACTGCTATATGAAATTAAAACACATGATAATCATCCATTCATTAAATTTTAAAAGTTACCACAACATCATTGTTTAAATTGTCGACACATAAAACAAAATACAACCATGACATAATTAAAACATGTTCACATGACACCACAAAAGGTTTAAAAAACATAGTTTAAGGACATGTAACCCGTCCAGGTAAGGGTCACACCTCCTAAACCGGGATGACATCATTATTCACTACGCAGCTGGACATGATTGCACACCTCGCCATATCCATTAATTTCCTGAAATACATGTAGTTTGAAAAATCAACAAAAGTTGAGCGACTTCATGTAAAAGTGAGTATGTATAAACCTTTCATGTATGAATATAAGTCCCTGGTATGTAGCAATAAGGAAAAAGAGATCACCAATGGGTTGCAAAGCCACTGGTATGTGTGAAAAGGTGCAGGAAGACTCAAACCTAGAAAATTTGTTACCGGGCTTCGGCTGTAAGACACAGTCACCTCTATGGGCCGCCCCGGCCTCACGGGTGTGGGCTCACTACACCCAAATAGATCTATCACTCTTGTGTCACTTGGTCCTAACAACGAGGATTGATGGCCTTAAGTGTTGTACCCACCCCTCACATGATCTAGTAGTAACCCTCCCTACGCTAACCATACCATGTAAATAAATGTTTGTAATAATTGTCACATGTATTTCACCCCCGAAGTATAAAACTGAAAACAGTAAAGAGAAAAGGGGGAACATTGTCACACCCTCAAATTACCACTTAGGGAGTATCCCTGTTAGGCGTGTGACCACTAGTAATGAGCCACCAATTACATTGAATCCATAAGTTTAAAATAAAGTTTCATCATTTAATAGTAATAAAATCCAAACATACGTAATTCGAAAACCATCAAGTTCAGCAGAAGCGTTAACGTAACATAATGTAAATACTTTCCAAACATCCATAGTAAATAAATGTTTGACAAATAAACTCATCAATGCAACCATGACCACTCACGCCCTCCAGCCAGCAAGTTCCTGTTCCCAAGTACCTAACGACCTGCGAGCATGTAACAAGTGTATCAGACAAAGCTGGCGAGTTCACAGTTTTAGAAAACGTTTGTTACCAGTTGTATGTAAAACAGTTCAATAACCAATGCAAGTAATATTGTTAATATCTCAATTCCGAACAAGACGGCTCCTGAAATACATGACTGCCCGTCCCACGTACTCCTATCTAGTACTGGGCCACGACTGGGTCATTAGTTCACATCCGTCCTATCTAGGAGCGGTGTGAGGGTGCCAAACCTAAGTAGCGCTACCAACTAATACCCGTTACCCTCCAGGTAACATAATAAGGGACTTACAAAAATGATAGGTGAGAATATTAACCAATATACCTGTTTTTACCCAAAAGACTTATCCCTCAACGGGATACCCACTGACTGTCCCCAACCACTGGGACGCATGCTCGAATGTAGTGAACTCACCTTGGATTTGCTCGGTATGTTATATTACTTTGTTTCGCGTTGGTCATCCAAATCCTAGTACAGTTACCATTACCAATTAGTTTCGCATACCCATAGATCACATACCCAATTCTTACAATACACCAGTAGCGTACCAGAAATACACATTACATAACACGGACCATAAGAGCTAATCATCATCATATAATCACATAAAAGGTACTTAAGTTATATATATAAGTTCACATCACCAATTCATATTTCACATAAACACTTTAAGGATTATTTCGTCGATCATAGGAATATGCAGTCAAGATGTGCGACAAGATAACGATTACCAAATGCATAATGTAGTGTGCGATTAGTCTTTATACACAATCCAGATGATTTGTTAGTCCACACAAGGGAACCATGTGGCCCAATCAAAGATCTGTATGCCCAAAAGAAAAACATGTGCAACTCATCTCCCACTGTGCGACCAGAAAGAGGATGTGATAATTATGTTCTCTATTGTGAGTAGTCCCCACATCTAAAATTGTGCAATCATGACAACTTTTCCATTTACATCAAACCGGAAGAGATAAATTTATCCAATACCTAAATTTCAAATCATGCATTTTTCAATTTATATATATAACCGATGCATATACATTTGTATATTACCATTTAATTAAAACTCATCCTCTAAGAATAATAATGTGGGGTATCAGTTACACAGCAAATTCAATTACCACCTTCCATTCACACGATCAATCCACTCTCCATGGATTCAGTCAATCATTAACACTGACATCAAGAACTTACAGTTCATCATCATCATTCTCTAATCCTCACAATCATGAATCTAATCCATAAGCAGCCATGTATGTGCGCATAACAGAATAATTGAAGCAGCATGTTCGGTTGACAAGAACTCTAATTTCCCATTTACATCAGTTAGTAAACATTATCTATTATTTGTCACATATTTGTAAATTATCACATCACTTATTAATCATGCTGTTAACAACCCACATACATAACTAATACAATTCATTGGCATGATACACAACTCAAGCCTACCGATTAACAATTTGTTAGCAATATACCGTGACATATTCACCACACTAATAATCACCACTGATCCGTAATTACATCACATATGATCACTAACGGGACCAAGGGTACAAGCAATCAGAAATCATGCTAACAGTTTGTTCTCAAATATATATAAATCAACACCCCACAACATCACATTACAAAGCCGGTATATGCATAAAGTGGGAATTAATTCGGTGCTGATAATACAAACCAGGTGTCTGTGAGAGAGAGAGAGAGAACCGAGTCGAGAGGAGGAGAGCTTCGAGTGCTTCCCCCGACGCCTTCGTGTCTCCGACGGGTCATGTTACATTGCAGCCGTGAATAAGGGTGCCATTGATGGCTGCCGTTGCGGAAGGGACGATGAACCGAAGCAAGAACTCCGCCCAGAATGATGTTATCGTCGACTAGAGAGAGAGAGAATCGGTGCTAGGGTTTGCGTCTTGTGTTTGTGCCAGGAGAAGGGAAATTGCATGAAAAGGGGGTGTGGGCATATATGTTGCGTGTGGGTTTTCTTATGGGTTTCATAAGCTTGGGCTGTTTATCTTTGGCCAAGGTAATGGGCTTAAGCCCAAGTAAATGGCTGCCAATTCTAATGATCAAAGGGGGCTCGGATTGAGTGTGCATGATAAATGTGGTAACCGGCCCATTGTACTATATAATCAAAACTCAATCAAAACTATCCTGATTCCTAATCAAAGGAGTTCGATCCATGTAGGGAAAATCACTTGACCACTCTCAATATAACGTGCGTGTATAAGCTGGATCAGGTAAGCTGGACCCATCGTGTTGGCTCAAGGAGACTGGGCCGAGGGTTATTTAATTAACAGGAAGAGAAGTGTGCGACTAGGAATAGAGTGTGTGACCCGAACCTTTATGCGACTAAATTACACTACCAACGACGTTCGCATTTAACATTTCACATATCACGTACACACAACTCATAAATATTCAATATAATTTATACGCTAACTTGTCATATAAAGTTCGTATAGGTTACACCAGGGTGCGGTGAAAGGCTCTAAAGCACGGGTTGTCACATCATCCCCAACTTGAAAGAAATTTCGTCCCGAAATTTGATAAGTATCTCAAACAACAAGGTGTTAGATTAGGATGACTGTGGATTTTGCTCGGGTACCACATCATCCCCAACTTGAAAGTGAATTTCGTCCCGAAATTCGTCAATGTCGTCCAAGGTTGAAACAACTGTTTGAACAGTTGAAGATAATGGAGCTTCATTCGATCATGTTGTTTCCATGTGAACTCCGGTCCACGCCTTGAGTTCCAATGAACACTCATGATTGGAATTCGACTAGGTTAACGAACCTTGAGACAACCACTGTCTTAGATCCATACGTTACCCAACTCGTCGGGTAACTCGAGTTTGTAGGTTACGCTACCGATTCTTCCTAGACTGTTGAATGATCCATCGTGACGTCAGTTAAGCTCGCCATGCTTACCAAGCATTCCACACCCTCTCAGGGTGAGACTTTCAACATGATACGATCGCTTACAGCTAGGTAATGCCTCAACAGAGCTGTCTGGTTACCTAGATGATAACTGCCGCAGTAATACTTAACCATAGAGCTTGTTTTCTCTGATCGTTTGCCCAATGACGATAAGCAATGCTCTGGTCCTGACCTGAGCCAAGGGTGTTGGGTATTGCCTGACATAAATCATGCATAGATCAAATTTAGAGGTAACAGGAGTTGGCACTTCGTGCCAAACCTCCTCTCTCAGAGGAACATTCATAGCTTGTGAAGACTCGTCAGTTTGCAAGAAAGTGTGCTGGTTACGTGAGACAATCAACGATCGCCCAGGTAATATTGTTTCCGTTTCGAGTTGTAAGTAGACTAATGACAAAATCCATGGCAGTCTATTCTCATTTCCATACGTGTGTTTCTGGTTGTTAATATCCCACCTTGACTTTCCCATATGTCAAACATCGTTCCCATGCGTGGCTATGTGGGCCTTCAGGCCCAGTCACCCGTACATGGTCTTCGGGTCTAATACATTGAATAAAAACTCAGATGAATAGGATATCGAGGCCCGTGTGCTCCGTATGCACCAGTTTCCTAAGGTTGCTGCATAGTGAGGTCCATGTTCATTCCATAAAGTAGCAAATATCATCCGACCTGCCAAAGGTTGCTTCCCCATGCCCCGCATGGGTCAATCTTGAGAACTTTTGTCCTTCAGTTCTTCAATTTGAACACGGCGAGTCTGACTAGGTACGTTAAGGTCGATAGCGAGCTGCAAAGCTCGTGCACATTCAGGTTTCACAGTCGTAATCATTCAAATGTTCCATCCAGCGATGTGTCGTGCGGTTTTCACCGCCAGTTGTGTGTCGTGCGGTTCCTCTTTGTAACTCCATTACGCAAGTCATCACTCTCTCATGCTGCTTCGTCGCGTAACTGGGACTCTGATTTGGAGCATCATGGTATATACCGCTAGATCATCCGTACCCTTAGGTAAATACAATGTTCAGTGCATTGTAAAGTTGGGATTTGAAAGCTGAAATGACGTCCTCCTGTTTGTCTTCCACGAACACAGCACCCTGCTGTGCTAAGGAGATTGAAGTTGCGCGATCTTCGAGAATCCTGTGATGAATCTACAATATCATCTAGTAAGACCAAGAAATTGCTGCATCCTCGAAGGGATCTCTGGGGTCGATCAGTTTCTAACCAAAATGGGTTTTAGCGAGATCCACATGTATTCCCACTTCGTTGCTTATATTATCAAAAAGGTATCCCTCGCATCCAGAAGTTACATTTAACAAGACTTCGCGCGGTGTGGCTCCTCCCTCAGGAGCTCTCAAATAAGATACAAAGTTGCCCATGATGTTCCTTTCTCCTGGAAATGATTCAACATGTCGTCAATAAGCATGGTCGATTCATGTGATCCATACCAGCTGCTGGTGTGATGATTAGCTCGAAAGTCTTGGAATGCAACGTCAAAATGGCCGTACCGTGCTTGGTATGCCGTTGCAGGCACATTCTCCCCTTAGACTACCTTCTGACAATAACTCGTTTGTTATTCAATCCTCGAATGGAAGCTCGACTCCGCAACTGGTCGTCAGTTTGTCAATATATGGTTGTGGCAAACGGTTCTCAACTATCACCTTATTGAATTCTTGAAAATTAGTACAAATACGAAAAGGCTTATCTTCACAGATATAATCGGGGCTCTCCAAAGCGAAAAGCTAGGTCCGACAAAACTCTTGTCCAACAGTGCCTACAGTTGGTTAGACAGCTCTTGCAACCCTCCTGGTGCATGACGGTAAGAGTGCGTGTAGTCAAGGCTGCCTCTGGCACGAGATCAGGCTGAGATTTCGCCTAACAGTTGTGGAAGTAAGCCCGAAAGTTCCTTGGGTAGCACACCGAAATGAATCACGAATGGTTGGTGGATCCTCAATCCTCTATTTCCTTAGCCCTAACATTAGTAACGGTTGCTAGTATAGCAGAGTAATCCCTCGGTAGACACTTCTGGCCTTCGTAGCTGAAATGGCATTGACCTTTGCACCACTCTAACGCTTTAGAACAAATAACAATTCTCCACACAAAATCTTCTCCTCACTGGTGTATCTGTGCGGCATCTGTATAACCAATCCATACTAACTACTGCGCCAAACTATCAAGGGTGGCAGAAAGAAGGTCGATGTCGAACACTTGTCCCACAAGGTCGAGTTTACATCCTAACGAACATATAAGGTGTCAACTGACTTGCCATCAGCCGATTCCACAACGGATTCGGTTTCGAGAAACATTAGGGTTAGGCAGAATAGAGTCGAAACGATTAGTTACCAAGAACGTGCAGGCCACCATGTTGCTATAATCCTGACGTCGCCCACGCCAACCCTAGATGCCTTTCCATGAGTTTCATTTCTGGTGTTTGTTGCTTTCGTTACGAGGGTTCCCAGTACTGCCGTCGTCCTTTGGTTGTTTTCGTCTTATATTAACCACGACCAATCCATGTTGTAGGCACCTCCATTTCCATACTGTAGGCTACGATTATAAGTGCCTCGATGTTGCCATAACTATTGCCCCTAATAGTTGCTTGAAACGGAGTCCTACGATCTTTCACCAACCAAGTCCATCCTTTCACATTCTGTGCTACGTCCTAAAGCGCTAATCATGTGCTGGTAGACACACATTCCACATTATAATCAGTTATCATTGCTCATGCCCCGATTGTTTCGAAAGAGTTGACTCCCATGAGTCGCTAACTAGGGTTAAGGATTCAACTAGAGTCAATTTGCTGATGTTCGTTGCCAGTAATCAGGGTTGTCCAAATACTGAGGTCGGTAAAGTACTACATTTACCCTCTTATCCATCATCCTCGCAAGTCGACTGAGTAATACACGGTATGTTGCGAGAGTGTTGCAGAAGTGATCACACTTCAGGTTCTAAGACGTCAACACGCTAAGTTCCAGCAAACAAGGATAAGTAACGAAAGTATAGTCCAATCAATTGACGCTGAGCCTTCCAACTCAGGGACGTTCGTACTAGCACCTAACATTCTACACCGTTCGCTAGGTGTTCAGATGTGTGATCAGGTGATGCTCGATAGCATCGAGATTCGTAAGGATTCAGAAAGGGGTGAAAAGATCATGTTCGAGTAGGAGACAATCACTGCTATGACTCCTATAGACTGCTGAGTTCTAACATTACATCAATTAACATAGCAAAACCCCTCTCACACTCGTTAAGCCTCACTGGGACTCACATGCATCCCACATTATTATTATGTGTGCACCCACAATAATAATCCAATTTGCATGTTCATCTCAGCTCCACTTAATTCGTGTTAGGAAGGTTCCCAAATCCAAGAAATAATGTAGGTGACACTACAACCTAGACCATGAAAGTTCAAGAAAAGTTGCACTCTTAAAACACGTATCGTGGGTTGTCATCATATGAGTTCATACTGTTGTGCCAAGTGTGCATTCACCTGTAATGTTATCTAATAGCAAATACTAGGGATACTTCACAATAGTAAACAAGAGGCGAACCTTGCAGTCTGGAGCTGAGTGTCATGGTTGATTTCGGATCAGTTTGGTTATAGTCTGGTTTTATGAAAACGTTTTAAAACCAAGTTCACTATAACCAGTGGCTCTGATACCAAACTGTCACACCCTCAAATTACCACTTAGGGAGTATCCCTGTTAGGCGTGTGACCACTAGTAATGAGCCACCAATTACATTGAATCCATAAGTTTAAAATAAAGTTTCATCATTTAATAGTAATAAAATCCAAACATACGTAATTCGAAAACCATCAAGTTCAGCAGAAGCGTTAACGTAACATAATGTAAATACTTTCCAAACATCCATAGTAAATAAATGTTTGACAAATAAACTCATCAATGCAACCATGACCACTCACGCCCTCCAGCCAGCAAGTTCCTGTTCCCAAGTACCTAACGACCTGCGAGCATGTAACAAGTGTATCAGACAAAGCTGGCGAGTTCACAGTTTTAGAAAACGTTTGTTACCAGTTGTATGTAAAACAGTTCAATAACCAATGCAAGTAATATTGTTAATATCTCAATTCCGAACAAGACGGCTCCTGAAATACATGACTGCCCTTCCCACGTACTCCTATCTAGTACTGGGCCACGACTGGGTCATTAGTTCACATCCGTCCTATCTAGGAGCGGTGTGAGGGTGCCAAACCTAAGTAGCGCTACCAACTAATACCCGTTACCCTCCAGGTAACATAATAAGGGACTTACAAAAATGATAGGTGAGAATATTAACCAATATACCCGTTTTTACCCAAAAGACTTATCCCTCAACGGGATACCCACTGACTGTCCCCAACCACTGGGATGCATGCTCGAATGTAGTGAACTCACCTTGGATTTGCTCGGTATGTTATATTACTTTGTTTCGCGTTGGTCATCCAAATCCTAGTACAGTTACCATTACCAATTAGTTTTGCATACCCATAGATCACATACCAATTCTTACAATACACCAGTAGGGTACCAGAAATACACATTACATAACACGGACCATAAGAGCTAATCATCATCATATAATCACATAAAAGGTACTTAAGTTATATATATAAGTTCACATCACCAATTCATATTTCACATAAACACTTTAAGGATTATTTCGTCGATCATAGGAATATGCAGTCAAGATGTGCGACAAGATAACGATTACCAAATGCATAATGTAGTGTGTGATTAGTCTTTATACACAATCCAAATGATTTGTTAGTCCACACAAGGGAACCATGTGGCCCAATCAAAGATCTGTATGCCCAAAAGAAAAACATGTGCAACTCATCTCCCACTGTGCGACCAGAAAGAGGATGTGATAATTATGTTCTCTATTGTGAGTAGTCCCCACATCTAAAATTGTGCAATCATGACAACTTTTCCATTTACATCAAACCGGAAGAGACAAATTTATCCAATACCTAAATTTCAAATCATGCATTTTTCAATTTATATATATAACCGATGCATATACATTTGTATATTACCATTTAATTAAAACTCATCCTCTAAGAATAATAATGTGGGGTATCAGTTACACAGCAAATTCAATTACCACCTTCCATTCACACGATCAATCCACTCTCCATGGATTCAGTCAATCATTAACACTGACATCAAGAACTTACAGTTCATCATCATCATTCTCTAATCCTCACAATCATGAATCTAATCCATAAGCAGCCATGTATGTGCGCATAACAGAATAATTGAAGCAGCATGTTCGGTTGACAAGAACTCTAATTTCCCATATACATCAGTTAGCAAACATTATCTATTATTTGTCACATATTTGTAAATTATCACATCACTTATTAATCATGTTGTTAACAACCCACATACATAACTAATACAATTCATTGGCATGATACACAACTCAAGCCTACCGATTAACAATTTGTTAGCAATATACCGTGACATATTCACCACACTAATAATCACCACTGATCCGTAATTACATCACATATGATCACTAACGGGACCAAGGGTACAAGCAATCAGAAATCATGCTAACAGTTTGTTCTCAAATATATATAAATCAACACCCCACAACATCACATTACAAAGCCGGTATATGCACAAAGTGGGAATTAATTCGGTGCTGATAATACTAACCAGGTGTCTGTGAGAGAGAGAGAGAGAACCGAGTCGAGAGGAGGAGAGCTTCGAGTGCTTCCTCCGACGCCTTCGTGTCTCCGACAGGTCATGTTACATTGCAGCCGTGAATAAGGGTGCCATTGATGGCTGCCGTTGCGGAAGGGACGATGAACCGAAGCAAGAACTCCGCCCAGAATGATGTTATCGTCGACTAGAGAGAGAGAGAATCGGTGCTAGGGTTTGCGTCTTGTGTTTGTGCCAGGAGAAGGGAAATTGCATGAAAAGGGGGTGTGGGCATATATGTTGCGTGTGGGTTTTCTTATGGGTTTCATAAGCTTGGGCTGTTTATCTTTGGCCAAGGTAATGGGCTTAAGCCCAAGTAAATGGCTGCCAATTCTAATGATCAAAGGGGGCTCGGATTGAGTGTGCATGATAAATGTGGTAACCGGCCCATTGTACTATATAATCAAAACTCAATCAAAACTATCCTGATTCCTAATCAAAGGAGTTCGATCCATGTAGGGAAAATCACTTGACCACTCTCAATATAACGTGCGTGTATAAGCTGGATCAGGTAAGCTGGACCCATCGTGTTGGCTCAAGGAGACTGGGCCGAGGGTTATTTAATTAACAGGAAGAGAAGTGTGCGACTAGGAATAGAGTGTGTGACCCGAACCTTTATGCGACTAAATTACACTACCAACCACGTTCGCATTTAACATTTCACATATCACGTACACACAACTCATAAATATTCAATATAATTTATACGCTAACTTGTCATATAAAGTTCGTATAGGTTACACCAGGGTGTGGTGAAAGGCTCTAAAGCACGGGTTGTCACAAACATGAACTCACAGAAGTGCATATCTTGTAACGTCAATCTCAAACTCGATCAGCTACCTGGCGACCTACATCGTACTAATGTCTATTAGACGAACGGCCGTGCCTTGGCTTAGGGTTTAGTGTTTTGAGTTGCGTTACTTAGATATTATATCAAATTTGTGACTACTAGTTAAAATAATAATAATTATTTTAAGTTAAATTTTGTTTTTAGGAAAAATAGTTAGGCAACTATTCCGTATTCACACTTCTCAAGTATTTTATATGTGTATTTCCTTCCCAAGGATGGGGGTATTTATACATGTACACTTGCAATTCCGATAAAAAATATATTTTAAGTCCCACTTAGAAAAATATATTTAAATTATCTGTCTAAAACATCTTAATTCAAAATATATATACTTTTCCCAAAAATATTATATATTTTACTTCATAAACTTTCCAAAATAATATTTTACCAAAAATATACGTAAGAGTATTTTTCAGAAATATTACATAAGTTACGTCTTAACGTTTCGTATTGCAATAATAATTGCGTAACTTAAATATCTATTTCGAGAGGGTTTTGGTATTATTTTGGAGTCGTAATTTTATGGTATACAATAGTTATATTATTTTATCCTAAAAATAATATATCTAGTGCACAGAATAAACAAACAATCACACAAGCGTTTTAGTATAAAATATATATTCTACATATATATTTATCAAATTTTATTTACGAAAATCAACCTCCGGCACTTAATATTTTTGTAATAACAATCATGGAGAAGTTTATTTTGAAAACCAAGTTAAAAATATATTTGTAACACTTGTTAGAAAATATTTTCTAAGTGTTGAAATTTTAGAAAAATTTCACCAGAGTTTCCTTTGTAAATGGAGGCGTCCATGCTTACTAGCATATCATTTTCTTTTGTAAAATCATTCAATCAATTCTCAATCATCAATATACAACCTCTATTTACCAAACTTGTCAAAAACAAGCATAAACCATAAACTCATGAACTTGAAAATTCATAAAAACATGTAGTAACTTATTAGCACACTTAGTAAGTCTTGTTACCTTCCAAAATGTGATTGGTTCTTTAAAACTTCATTTTTAAAGAGTTTGAATATTTACAACTTCTAGGCATATTTTCTAAAAATATTTCTTTGTGAAATTTTCTTATTACACAAGTGTTTCTACACTTGTTTATCCACCAAAAATGTGTTAAGTTTATGTAAGATCCAAGTTTTTAACAAAACTCATACTTTTCACTTGGTTCTTTCGAAAAACCACTCATGGATCTTTAGATCTACAAGATTATAACCTACTTTGATCTTTATTTTTCAAGAAAACATTCATTTATTCAAGTTCATAGTTTATGTGTGGATGATTCCATCATCCACAACATTCTTACTTTTTCCATCTTGCTAGTTCATGTTTTTAATCATGATCTATCAAGACCATATGATGATCCATATCATTTCTACTGACAAATAATAATCAACAAACATAACAACACAAGAATAACATGATTTCTTCATCATTTTAACACTACTTCATCACAAAGTTAGTAAATGTTCAAGACTTTGTTTATGGTTCTTTAGAGTTCTTATCATTTTGATCTTTAAACATCATTAACCACTTAAACAACATGTAAAATGCAAGGATCTAAGTGCTTGCCACTAGCACAAAGCTAGGGGAGTTCAAGAGTATAAAAGTGGTGGATAAAAGAAGATGAAAGAGGTACTTGAGCTTCCGAACACACCAAGCTTGTTTGTATGATCTCTAACACCCTTGGATCACTAGAGATTGCATGAAGAAGCTTGAATGATGGTGGTGGTGTGTGGTGTGGGGGTCGGCCGAGACCAAAGAGAAGAGAGGCAGGAGTGTTTGTTGATGTTGGTGAGTTTGATGGTGAGAGAGTGAAGATCCTCAAGGTTTACTTATAATCCCCTAACCCTCATTAACCATTGTGTATCATGCCTTATTATCCACCAACATAATCTAATTAAATAATAAAAGAAATCAACGGGTGGGTCACCCATGGTGACCGTCGCCAAGGGGGGGGTATAGGGTTGGGTTTCAACAATATAGTTAGTGATTTGGTTATAATCCAAGTGTTTAGTTAGTGTCTTATGAGTGTTATTAAATATATAGTGTGTTAGGGTGTCCGGGGACTCTAACTAGCCCAGAAAAATATAAACAATGTGTTTGACAATATTTTTGTGTTCCGGGTAAAGTCCGGTTGTTCGGTTGGGTGTTGTTCCGTTAAAGTGCTTAATTAATCCATAAGGTGTCTTTTATAATACTTTTAGTGACACTTTTCATTCCCAACACTTTGGAAAGTATCTAAGACCATTTTTTCAAGTTTTTGCACATTACTAGCATCATTAAATGTTGAATTTTTGTTATTAAGTGCAGAATTTTGCATTTAAAGTGTTTTTTAGGCACTTCCCGACACTATAACTATCACCTAGTGACGCAGTTTTATGGTTCTCACTTCCCTACACTCCCTACTAGTGTAGTACCCTGTCTCTGGCTCATACCCGCCTCAAAAACATTGTCTGTCTAGGTGTTGGCATTGTCAGCATGTTTTCTGGGTTATCCGTTCAGTGTGCTAACTATGCTTTGTGCATCAAGTTTGTCACTAATGTTTGTATGAAATAAATGAAGTGATAGTATGAAATGTGATGCATATGTATGTATGTAACAGAAAACAGAAAGCAGTTTAATCACAGTTGTGATCAAGCACAATCATTAAGCACAAATTAAATATTAATTAAGTGTACGGATACCTGTAATTGTGAGGGTTGTCACAATTTTATCAATTTTTATGCAGAGGGTGAGCTTTAAAAGCGCGTAAAGTATTATACGAAGTCTAGGCCATTGCTTCCGCAATATCAGAAGACCAGGTATAATACCCCAGATATCAAACAGTATAAAGACCTAGTATCTCAGAATCAGGCAATCTCTCAAACAAGATTTCGGGGGTTACCCATATATCCGAGAGATATTCCCCACGAGATAAGTAAGTATTTGATATTTAGGTTTATATCTCGAAAACAATCTACTAAGCGTGTAAAAACCTACTGTCATATCATTAGTGAGACCGTTTATCACATTTTAACATTCCATTTCTTTAGCGTACTGTGATTGTCTACTGATGTACTATCATTTCCTCTTTTGACATAAAAACTCAATTTTTGAATTTTATCATGTTTTTGGCTTTTTCAAATTTTCTAATGTTTTTGGATTTTCTGACAATTTCTTACTCCCCCTAAAATTTAAAACCATTTAAAGAAAATTTGATAACCTGACACTGATAGCTTTGTCTGGCCATCCATTTTCTGCTTTTCATGCTCTGTTTTGCAGAAAATATACCCCCGTGATTTACAACACATTGATATTTTACAGTTTGAAAACCGTTTTTCAATCTTGTGAAATTAATCATGTTTGTTCAGCCGTGAGGGTTTCGGCGTATTCCAGTAACATATATTTGGAATTTTTGAATTTTTGACAAAATTTAAAAACAAACATATTTTTGATTTTTCAAATTTTTGACAAAATAAAAACATATTTTTGGTTTTTAAAATTTTCAGTTTTTAAGGTTTTGAAATATTGTTTATTTATGTATAGAAATCAAACAAACTCCCTGATTTCAGTTGCAGGGTTCAGCAGCCATCTCCTCTCGTGCCAGGCTGCTCCGACACTCTTCTTGTTGACATTCTGATTTCTTGAGCACCTGCACATTCAACTAAATCAATCACTTGAACAAGTTAGCCCAGGTCTGTTTGACCTTAGGCATTTCAATACAATATGTTTCATTCAACTTCGGAAAATCTTTGTCATTTTGTACAAAGACTTTTTCAATTTTGACATCATCTTTTTCCTTATTTACCGAAGACATTTGTTTCTTAACTGTCCATGTTTGACCTTTTGGAGCACCTCTTTTGTAAAAATGTGAATCTTTTTGAACATTTTGATTTTGAACAACTGTTGGTTTCCAAAACTGGTTTGGTTTTGTTGCATCAACCGTTGTTTTCCAACTTTGTGTTGTTCTAAATCTGGGTGTGTGAGAATTCCAGGTCTGTCTAGAATAGAACCTATTCGGGTTTGATTTCCAAGTTTGATTCGAAGCAAACTTGTTTGTGTTGTTCCTCCAAGTTTGTTTTGAATCAAATCTGGTTGACCTTTGTTTCACATCCTCGGATTTCTATTTTTCAACATTATCAGACTTCTTTTTCGTCTCAACATCAACATGTTTCAGATTTAGAAACTTGCGTGCAAGATGTCCTGTTTGATCACATTTGAAACATGTTCTCTTTGAAACATCTTTCACCTGTTGTTGTTTCCTTTCCTTTTGAGCACAGAACTCTTCATTAAACTGTCGTCTAAATTGGACTTCTTTCTCTTCTTCTGAACTTGTTCCGTGAACAAAGTTCATCTTTGTTTGATAATTTGGCGTTTCATTTCTTTTCCAATTTTGTTTCTTTTTATAACCCAAACCAGCCTTTATGTTTTTCTTTTTGAAACCAGGTTTGTTACAAAAAGTTTTGTGACCATTTCCAGCAAACTTTGGAATTTCATATTTTTCAATTTCAATCATTTTGAAAACTTTGTCAATTTTTTTTGAAATCACATTCTGAATCAGGACTTCAAGATCTGAGAATAATTTGTCCGATCCAATTATGGTATAAACCAATCCTTTTGAATCATCATTCGCCTTTTTCTCAGATTTTGAGTTTTTCAGATAACCTTCATGAAAACTACCTTCATTTTCATCCTGTGATTCAGTTTTACCTGTTTCCATCGACTCTTCTTTCAAAACACTTTCAACGACCTTACCTACCACCTCTGAATCACTAGAATCATCAGATTTCGAATAGGTTACGTCAATGTTATTTGGCAATTGATCAACCATGTTGAAAGCTTTTTCGACTTTTTCATCATCATAAAACGCAAACTTTTCCGGTGGAGGAACTTGATGATACTCAGAACCAATACCCTTTTTGTTTTTCTCAGAATCATCATCACCCGGTTTTATGTTGAAAATTCTTTCAAGCAAATATGATGACGCATGATAGCTTTTTAACTTGTTGTTATCATGTTCTAAATCGGCTATTTGACGCTTCAACTTAGCAACATCCTCAATATAAGAATTAACAACTTGTTGCTTTATTGAATACTGTCTCTTTAGCGTATCAGTGGTTTCAGAATAGTATCTCAATCTAGATTGAACAAGTTTCATTTGACTCTTCACATCTTCATATGATTGTTTTGTAATGTGGTAAGCCAATTTTATTGAATCATACTCCTTTTTCATTTCCTGACATGCATTTTCTTTTTGAACACATTCTTCTGTCATTTTCGAAACCTTATCTTTCAAAATTTCATTTTCTTTTTCTAAACTCTTGCACTTTTGTGTTAGTTTTTCATCATTTTCTTTTAAAACTTTTTCATTTTCTAACATTTCTTTGCATTTATTTTTGAAAACTTCTTCGATTTTAGTGAATTCTAGATCTCTTGTTCTGAACTTTTGGTGTTTTTCAGTACAAGCACTGCATGTTTCCATGCATTTCTTGCATTGTTCAACATTTTTGTTTAAGACTTTAGAATCATATTTCACCTCCGTGATTGGTACTTCGACTTTTTCTGCTGTATCTGTCTGATCAGCATCTTTCTTCTGTTTTTCTTCTCCAGTACCAGCATCACCACCATCATCAGCATCCAATCTCTCTATCTTCACTTCTTCTTTCTTCTTCATTTATTCTTCACTCACCTGCTGTTCTTTAGTAACAACTTCTTCACCAACTGCTTCGTCTTTCTTTTCTTTCTCTTCCTCAGCTATCTTCACATCTTCCTCTTTAACAGCTTCAACTTTGACTTCCTCAGCAACCTTCTTCAAATCATCAACCAAATTCTCAACATTCTTTTTCATCCTTTCTTCATCCCTCTTTTTCAAACTCGCGGTCATCATGTCACGAATTATCTTGTCCAGCCTTTTCAGATAAGTTTTATCTTTTGCTACGTTTGAATAGTATTCGCCAGACAAAGGGATTACCGCAAGAACGTCATTGAAAACTACTTCTTTTCGATGATCGACAGGATCACCATTTTTGTTGATATAGCAATCTCTTTTCTTGTCGTATCTCCCACAGTATTTTGCATCTTCATATTCCTCATGCATTTTCTCAATCCAACAACCTGCAAAGAATCTTTCTCTTTCAATCTTTTCTTTCAAAATTTCTTCTCGACTTCTTTCCTTAATCTCGGCAACAAATGCACGATGTTTGTTCTTTGATATAGTTCTGCCAAGAGCTGTGATTCGATCATTAACAAGATCATCTTCAGGAAGAAACTCGCTCCAGTCAAACCCTTCATCATCATGGATTACTGCACATGCTCTTGACTTTTCTTTGGGATTATTTTCAATCAGTTTCGGCTCTTCTTTGCTACGGTGGTAAATTGCTTTTCGGTAATAATCATCACTGAAAGGTTTCTTAGTTTCGTCAACTTCAGAATTTTTGCATTCTCTTTTGAAATGACCTTTTTGCTTACATTTGAAGCAGGTCACTTTGGATTTATCGAATCCCAGCTTTGTTGACGGACCACCAGTTGACTGCTTTCCAGTAATCTCCATATACCTCTGAGCTCTTCGGATGCAACTTGCTAGACACCAGCGTATGTCAATGAGTTCCATTTCTGTCGGGTCAATCTGGTCGTAGTCTTCCTTTGTCAGCTCTGAGTTTCCAATTTTTCCAGATACTAGACCTTCGTATAACTCTAACACAGATGCGAGAAAACTCATTTGTTGTTTTGTTGCATTGATGCTCATAGTCGGAGAATTCTTTAGTTTCAAAGCGGTGTTGCAGAGAATTTCTTCAGATTCTTTAGGGTTTGCCTTTGAGGAGGATGAATGATATCCTGGATGTTAGCTTGATGAGCTTTTCTGTGGTTCTTTTGACTTTTCAGCACCGAATCCCGTCTTTGGTGATTCACCAACTTTCTCCGAAGGTGTGCTACCTTTGTAATAAAGACTGACATTCTGTTGATGCGAAGAACTGCTCATCTTGCTTTGTTTCTACAATTCAAGCTCATGAGTTTCAATCTTTTCAATCAGCACATCAAGATTTTCAAAATAAAAACAAATGTTTGCCACTGATCAGCTCGTGGTAATGCTTCAATTATTTTTTCAATCACTTCTTCTCTCGTTTTCACTATCCCAAATTTGTCTAACTCAATTTTTAAATGGCAAAAACGTTCAATCATTTGTCTCACTGTCTCTCCCTTTAAACTATCAAACAAATCAAACTCCTTTTTTAGTAAAGCAATTTTGTTCTTTTTAATTTGTTTGCCACCCTCATCTTTAACCCTTAATGCTTCCCAAACCGATTTTGATGACCCATCATGATTTAACAATGAAAATATATCATCTCGGATAGACTGTTGAATCAATGCGATCATTTTCTGCTCATATGAGAATTTTCGTTTGTCTTCATCGGAAAGATCATTAAGATGACTCTCTTCATGCTTGTCATTGATCGGTCGACTGTATCCAAACTCTAAGCAGAACCAGCTCTCGTGAGCATATGTGCCTTGGTCCAGTTTAGGAATCTTTCTTTCCACCAAGTATAATCTTCTATATTCTCAAGTTTAGGTGGTTTCGAATAGGTTCCATAGAAGTTATCATGTTTTATGTTATCATTGATTGTTTTTGTTATTGATTTCGGTGTGACTGTTGAAGTTTCCGACGATTCTGATGTGAACGCTTTGTAGAACGTGTTGTAGAACTCTTCAGCCATGATGTTATCGCCTCGAATCACCTAAAACGAACAAACATGATCAGTTCAAACACTATCAAACAACTGGATCGGACAAGTATCCGATCGAGTGAGAGTCAAACAAAGTCAACAGTAACAAAGATCGGGTGACATCAGATTAAGTGGTTATCCGATCGGGTGAGAGGCTGTCCGATCGGGTGAGATGCTGTCCGATCGGGTGAGATGCTGTCCGATCGGGTGAGGAGCTGTCCGATCGGGTGACAGTGTTCCTTGGATCGGGTGACTACTCGATCGAGCGGGTATCTGATACTTGACCTGAGACACAAAAACACAATAGAGTGATTAGGATCGGGTGGCAATTCGTTTGGATTGCCACTCGATTCTTTTCACTTTAAACTTTTGAACAAACAAAGTCCCTTGAATCGGATTGTGATCCAATCGGGTGAGTCAACAAAGTCAAACTTTTACTGAAATGTATCGGATCGGGTGGTGATCCGATCGAGTCACCACTCGATAATTGTGTCACACAATATATGATTTGAAACAAGTGAAATATTGAATCGGATGGTCACCCGATCGGGTGACAATCCGAGGCTTGACAATTAGGTGCTTATCAAATCAATGTACAACAGATCGGGTGGTCATCCGATCGGATTGCCACCCGATCAGTGAACACCACTTTAAAGATGAACAACAACAGTCAACATATTCATATACTTTTGAACACAAAAATTAAGATTTCTCTTAAACCACTTAGAATTAGGATCTGAAAATTTGTAGGCTTTTAGATCAAGTGTTTTCGCACAACATATCAAAAAATCAGCGATTTTTAACCGTAAAATCTCGTTTAATTTGGAGATTTTCAGTTGAAACGTGAAGGAGATGTAAAAGTGAAGAAATTTTGACAAATCTAGATGAAATTGGATCTGAATCTGATGGATTCTTGTGCGAAACAGTGTGTTTGATCCGTCCAATCGAGCTCCTGCTTTGATACCACTTGTAGGACCGGTTTTGACTCCCGAACGATTGCGAACCGAACGTGTGACGTGCGGAATCCGTACACCAACGTGGACCGAACACGAGAACGTACTATAAACGTGATTCTATTGATAATCTGAAAAGATACAAGGAACCGTGAATCACCTAGAGCACTTTCTCTCTCTACTTTCTCTCTCTAAGCACCAAGCTCTCCAAAGATCCAAATGAGCAAACGTCCTTAAAGCTAACCCTAAGACTTCTATTTATAGGCCAAGGGGCTTAATGAGAGTTCTCATTATTACAGAAATGTCACCTTGCCTTTTCCCTACTTATTACAATATAAGCGCTAGAATTAAACTGTTTCTGCTAAGATCTGTCTTGACGGAGGCGATAGACATAAATGCACCAACAGATTCCGCAGGAAGTCTGCAAGCATTAGCTAGAAGAATCCGCTGCTAATGCAAACACGAGACTTGCAGCAAAACTTTTTTCTTTTGTAAAGAAGTCCTTAATTTTGTTACCTTCACGCTCTCTCTTCCCCAATAATATATCAAAAAGGAAAGTTACTTCCTTAGTTATGTTATGATGTAATTGTTTTCTTTTGAACTCCAAGAAAATGGATATGTAGGTTATATTAGTGGATGTAAATAGAAAATTTGATTAATAAATGGTGTATAGGGTAAAGAGGAACTATGGTTTTGTTGACACTTGCAATTTGGTATCTTTGACCAATACCCTACTCTACTCTTTTCTTTATTTATGGATCTCAATCTAAATGGTTTAATGTATTAAAGTTATAAATGAAACACTATACTTGGATGTGTTTATAGGCCACTACTATAATAACCATATAAAAAAGTAACATCCCGTGACACAATTAAGCTTTACGATACAAATCTAAAAGGAATAATATATGTTACTTAAGTCATTTGATAAATTTAAATTTAAAACTCAATAACACACGAGATGAAATTAGGTTAGGTTTACATTGTAAAGTGAGTTTGATCGGATAATTTCAAGAAGTTAAAAAAATAGCACAATTGTCCACACAAATGTTTGAAGATTTTGTTAAGTCTTTCCAAATAAATGCAGACTCCAAGAAGAGGAGACCAAGTTTTAATGACATAATTTGATTAATATAATTCAAATTTTCCTACCCGCGAAGTTCCTGGGTGATAACCTAGTAATGATACATAAGATACACACGATATATAGTCCTTTATAAATGAATATTGTCAAATAAAGAATCAAGAGGAATTTATTTTAAAATATTATGATACGCTACAACCCCAATTTTCCAGAAATAGCACTTTCAGCCCCTGGACTTCATTGGCTGCTCCCGGTTGTTCGTTTTCTTATCCGTTTTAGCTTGTTTTCGCAACGAGACCTACAAATACACAAACTAATAAAATAGAAGCTAAAATCTAATAAAAATGACATTGAACCATAGCAAAAATATATAAAATACAAAGGATAAACATATGTGTTTTGCATCACATCAAGTTTTTAATATAAAAAATAGTATGGTAATTTCATATCATATTAACAGATTTTTTTTAACATGTGTTGATAGGTGAGGGTTGGTAACTATAAAATAATTGAACAAACAAGCCCCATATTTCAGCTGCCCTCAATTTTATTAGGTTGAACTACGTTCAATTCGCGTTAGATATTTTCTTTCCAATCATAACTCACTAAGCTCCCAATCCCTAAAATTTTCCATTGAAATTTCTACTTATCTTTGTGGTTTTTTATTCACAAATTGCATATGTGAATAGATGATTTAGTGTTTAACTTAGTTTTCATTTCATGTTTTGACTAGAAGATCAGATAATGTATATTTGGAAAGGTTTTCTTTTTAATAAACTCACTCTAACTCTAATACGCGTTATTGTGTGCATTCTAGAAATTTATATAAAAAATATGTGTTATCATATTTTCATGTGTTAGGATTTTAAGCAAACATATAGTTCTCACGAAAACGACCCAGATTTTAAAATCCACTTTAGGTGCTAAAAAGGTTGAATCAGGCATGTAAAGTATTACTTGGCTGCGAACAATTTGTATCTGGTTTCACTTTCGTAACCATTTCAATTCATTATTCTGTTAAGTACATGGATTGAAATGGTTACAAGGTGGACTGAAATGGTTACGAAAGTGAAATCACAGGGACTGAAATCGCAATTTTTAAACTAATGGACTGAAATAGTGATTTTTAACAAACCAAATATGACAAAAACAGTAATTAACTCTTTAAGAAATTAAGACTAAACTCATGCTATAAACATTATAATATTATTTACAAATTGATGATAATATAAAAAAATCCACAACCTCTTTTGCCTCTCACCCACCCACTAATAATATTACGAGATTACCATCAAATCTACCTATTATACTAAAAAAATACACTTAATGCCACATGTCATATTCTTAAACCATTTTTAATTGATGTGGCATCTCTCTTTGATGAGATAATTGGTTCTTGGGCGGCAAATTCCTATGGCCTCTCTCCTCATTATCTTTCTTCTCCGTATTTCAAGACAAAACCCATTTAGAGAACACCAGACTTCAAATTTCGCCATCTTCTACGAGCAGATTCTCTTTCGTTGCTAATCATCCACCGCTACAATCCTTTCGCTTTAAATCCGGATCTGATTAATCACATTCTGGTAAGTTTTTTAAGTTCATGTTTCATTCATAGATCTGTAGTCCCAGATTAGGGCTTAAAACTAAACCTTGCTGTTTGAATCCTGTTTTGATTTATCGCGTATATTTGCATGTTGAATTTCATGGTCTAAAATACACTGTAACCCTAATCCGTATTTGGTTTATATGATTTGATTCCGGGTTTGGTTGATTTGATTTGAAATAGGGTTTGAAACCGGACTTCAAGTGTCTGCGATTTACAATTAGTTGTTATGTGTATCTATGAAGAAGGTTTTTGGCTGATATAAGTAACAAATTTGTTGATTGAAGTCCGTTATGTGAATGACATAAGTAATTAGGCTGTTTGATTGGCAAAGGTTGAATGTTCATGATTTTGAATGGACGGTTTTCTTGCCATCTGCTTATTGTTTTATGTTTTATTGTCAAAGGTTTTGTTTCATTGGTAGATCTGTGTGTATAATAGTTAAGTCTAACACTTTTGTTTGCAAATACACATAAAGAAAGATGTTGTTGATTTTTGTAAACAAAGTTTGGTTGTTGCTTATCATGAACAGGATTTACTAAAGTTTAAAACTTGAATGTCTTTCCATCAATTAACATATTTCTGTAGTCATAACAACTTTGTCTGTTTTTTCATATGATCCTTTTTTTTTTTTTTTGCAGAAAGGGTAATTGCGGTTAAAAAGAAATCCATACGTGCACAATTTATACGGTTTAGATGATACATTCAACTTAATAAGAATTAACCCTCTGTTGAATTAGCAACCAGTGACAGACTTTTGCTGGAAACATGGATGTGTCGGTGATGTTGTCAAGGAGTGTCATGAGATGCTTAGTGATAGCATTTTCTTATACTCCTCGGCAATGTCACCGACCCCTCATAATAATTCCATCAAAAATCTCTCACTGGTTGCTTCTTCAACAGGGGGTTGCTTTTTGTTACGTGAACCTGTATCATCTAAAGTTGGTTCGATGTTGCATACCATCGATGGCGAGTGCGCTGTTTTCTTCTTGCAACCTGTTTTGCAGCCATGAAAACTGTCACACCCCAACCAATGGCGGAAACATCGGGATGAGACGAAGTGTGAAGATTGCTCGAGACATCATAACTCTATTTGTGACAATAATTTAATAATCCAAATTTCATTTCCAAACTTCAAGTAGTCATTAATACAAGATCCAAATAACAACAAGTTTAATCAAAATAACAAATCAACATAACCAAAATTCGATACAACATATTAAACCTAACGTCTAAAGTGTGTATCTAGGCATCGTGCTACTTCTTTCATTTCATCATCATCAACCTGTAACATGTTTAAAATACAATTCAATGCAAAAGCAAAGGCGAGTATACAAGTTTGGTACATACATAGCATAAGATAAAAGTGTGAACGATCCCTCATAGCAAGCATGCGATTCAAGATAAACATTAAATATGGCATGTGTCTAACATATCAAACCAAGAAAACGCAACTTGCTCATGACATAACCAAAGTTTCAGTAGAGGCGGGTCGTTAATCCTATAGCGCTACATATGTCAAGGTTTGGCTCGTACGAAGTTAATGATAAGTACAACACATAAGAATCACCCAAATTTAAAGTATCAAGTCATCACTTATACAAGCATGTTATAGGAATGTTCATGTGTTTAGGCAAAAGTTCATGTGTAAGTTTCAATAGGTAAACATGTTACACCCCAAAAGTGGTAAAAGTAAAAAGGGGAAAAGTACGAGTATACTCACGGTTTACAAGTGGTGACTTGAAGTTCCGAGAGCAAGTTTGTAGATGAATTAGTTCGGGGCACCTTGTCCTTCTACACAAGGAAACGTAGGTGTGTGAGTTTGGCGTACAACGGAAGATTATAGATTCGGAGTTTTTAAAATATATAGAAAGTAACATAGGTGAAAATAATCATCCTGTACACATAACTCTTGTTCTTGACACTATTGAAACTCAAAAGAGTTGGTATGATTTCATGGATTCTAAGATCCATTAGAGTCGTAACAAGGGCATGGTCATAGATGATGTAACGTCCACTTAACAAATAACTATTAAGTCATCATCAAGTCTTAGTTACTTAGATGTATACATATAGAATAACTTAGATATTATATAGTTTACAAGTCTTATGATTCAAGCATGAGGTAGGAGATTAATGTCTCCATTTAGGTACCTCTTTGTGACATAGAGTTCATACATGAGGTAGGAAGAACAAGCTTCCATTTAGGCACCTCTATTGTTCACCACTACACTTGTTATAAACAACAAGGAGGGTCATGAACATACAAGTATTAAGGTAATAACAATAACTAATCTATAGAAAAACATCAAGTAATGAGTGGATTCTTATGAAGGATAGCCTAGGCTAAACCAACCATCACACATACATCAAGTTTCACACTTGAACACTACTTGTGGGTAAAACCCTAATTAAAACAGAAAGTTTGTGAGGTTTTAACCTCTGATTTAAGTGTCTCAACCATGTTTTTAAGCTTAACCAACCATAAGAGAGGTTGTAAGCATTAGGACATTGGTGTGAGATGTGTTAGACACAAGTTGGATAAGAAATAACATGTTGTTGATTAATAGTAAACAAAACAGAAAGTTTTAGTCCATTTTAGGGCAAATCCAAGCATGATTCTTCCAAGGAAAAACCAAGGATTCAAACCCAAGGACATAACAAAGCAATGGGAAGAAGAACCAAGTGATTTGGTTAAGAAATAAGCAAGTTACACTCACTTTAGTGAAGTTACAAGAATCTGTCCAAAAACTCAGATTTACTGCAGATTGAGAGTGAATTTGTGAAGATTAGAGAGTTGTGAAAGTGTCAAATGGGTTGGAGAAGGTGGGTATTTATAATGAATGAGTTAGAAGGTGATTGGAGGTGATTAGAGGTGGATTAAAGGTGATTGGGTGGGTTGGATTATTGGGATTTCGTGCATGCAGCTCAAGGAAACACACATTCTGCCGAAACAAGGGGCTCGCGTGACGTCTAGGACCCTCGCGTCACGTGGCGCCCTAGTGCCGGCAAGTTCCATAATTTTGCATTTTACCCCCCTGAAGTTTATGCTTGAGTCTATTAGGTGCATTTTTGATAGCTTAGGGACTTGTTTTGATATAAAAGCATAGTATAAGGTGTAGTTAAGCATGATAATCAAAACCAAAGTATGTTTAAGCGTATAAATGTCATAACCAAGTATCGTTCTCGTTCAAAAGACGTTCAATGCATAAGTTTAGATTAATTACAAGTCTCGCACATAGTTTCCAAGAATAACGATTAAACATTGATTGATTCACCAAATCGAACATACGAGCATACATAGAGTGTGTATAACATAAATGTAACAAAATACAAGCTTCATTAATGATCCAAGTCTCGGTTTGATAATGATTACAATGAAAGGAGCGATTACAAGAATACAAGGTTTCCAAAAATAGAATTACGAACAAAGCTTTCTATAAATGGAAAGTACAAAAGAGCCGGGCGTTACAAGAACCACAATACGTATTCTGAACCCTGTCATATTGTGTCATAAGCTTTTCATAATATTGATGTTGGCGTCCCGAGTTTGATTTTCCTGCTGTGATGACTTTGGTAAAAAAAAACTAGGTTCGATGTTGCATAGCATGGATGGCGAGTGCGCTATTTTAATCTTGCAACCTGTTATGCAACCATGAGAACCACAATACCTATTCTGAGCCCTTTGTTATTTTTGTCATAAGGTATTTTTAATAATGATGTTGGCAACGACACCCTACCTACTGGCATTTTCGGTATATGAAACTGTAACTTATATTTGATCGTTCTGTCCCGGGTTCGTGTTGCGAATGTGATGGCTTTTGTAAAAAAAAATAAGTGAAATAGATGTTTGAGGTGATGGTTCAGGGGTAATGATGCATTTAGGTTACCAATATCTGATATTTTCTTTGTCATTAATTTTATCATATTTAGTTTTGAAGGAAATTATCATTACCATGTTTCATTTTGCCGAAAATTGTGTATAATAACATTTTAAATTGAATTCTATATTCGTTTGTTGCGTCCCGAGTTTTATTTCCGGCTGTGATGACTTTTGTAAAAAAAACAAGTTGGTTAAATTTTGCATAGCATGGATGGCGAGTGCGCTGTTTTCTTCTTGCAACCTGTTATGCAGCCATGAGAACCACAATACCTATTCTGAGCCATGTGTTAATTTGTCATAAGGTATTCATAATATTGATGTTGGCTTCCCGAGTTTGATTTTCCGGCTGTGATGATTTTGGTAAAAAAAAGAAGTTGGTTCGATGTTGCATAGCATGGATGGCGAGCGCTCCGTTCTCTTCTTGCAACCTGTTAAGCATTTGCGGTATATGGAACTGTAGTTAATATTTGATCGTTCTGTCCTGAGTTCGTTTTTCGGATATGATGAATTTTGTAAAAAAAACTGTGTTCGAGGTTGGATACCAAGGAAGGCTACTGCCCTGTTTGCTAGCATTAAGGTATTACGCAGCTATTATATTTCATTTATTTTTTTATTTATGAATCCATCGATAATTATTATGTTAATATTTTCAGGTTAAATATTTATTTGGCCTATTTATTTTACCACATTTTATTTTGCATTGCATTTGTGTTTTATTTTTAACTGGCATTTTTTCATTTTAGTTTTTTCTCTATCCTCTTCAATCGTGATTATTATATGGAAATTATCAATCATATAAAAATAGATGTAACTGAATTTTCTATTTTAATAAAGAATTCATTCCAAATTTGTATTATAATAACAAATTTCTTTTCCAAAATTAACCTCCCAACTCCTATTATAAATAACACTTTTGACATATTACATTTTCATTCACATCTTACTCACAAACTTTCTCTCATAACGATGTATCTTTATCATTTTTGATTCATTTTAATTCAGCAGATTTTTATATTGTCGATTAACATATTGCTTTGATGATTAAACCATAATGTTTTAACTATTATTCAATTGCAGAAATGGAACAGCCTGCTATTACACTTCTCAACAATGTTGATCTTAATGTTGTTGATTACGCTATCAGAGTCCGGGTTGTCCGATTATGGACAAGACCTGCCTTCAACAATCCTCGAAAGATTTACTGCTATGACATGATCTTCATGGACCAAGAGGTTTGTTTATATACATTTTTATAACTTATCTAAATTTATATATATATATATCTCTTATTTTAACTTAACACATTAGTATAACCCGTGCTGTTGCAGGGCACCAAAATGCAGGCCTTTGTACTCCAAAGAAACGCTACCGTTTATGAGCACCTTTTGAAAGAAAATCAGTGTTTAACTATTCGTAATCCATCCATGGGTGAGAATCGCCAGAAAGTTAAATACGTTCATAGTACCTTGAAGATCAATCTAAATGAGAACACTGTTGTTGAGGCTTACACCGAGCCTGTTGGTTATGAGTGGGGACTTGATTTTACTCCATTTGATTCTATTCTGGAGGATCCAGATGAGGACTTCAAGTCTTTCAAAAGTCCAATTGGTAAATTATTTAAAAATATAAGCTGATATGATAAAAGTTTGGAATTTCTATATATATCTTATTTAGTTTCTACTATTTTTATTTTTAGATGTAATTGGGTTTGTGGTGAAGAGCATTCCGGCTGAGGTTAAGAGTGATAGTAAAAACGGCAAAGAGGAAAACAAAGTTACCTTTATTCTTGAAGACTTGCATTACGAATACATTTACATATATTTATATCTGTTTTTGTAATTTTACTTTTTGACTTTATCTGCAAATAACAAGTTAAATATTGAATTTTTTATATAGGCACCATCAGATTTTTGTTACACTATGGGATGGTTATGCTGACCAAATTCGAGCATTTAAGAGCAACCATCCAGCGGAAAAGAATGTTGTGGTCGTTATTCAGTTTGGGAAGTACCGGTTTTGGGGAGGTATATTCTATCTGATCAATGTCAATTATCTTTTAGCAATGTTTTTACATCTATTTAAGTTGTCCATTTACTTACATGTTATTTAATACACAGGACATGTCAATGTATCCAATTTGTATACTGTAACTCGAGTGTTCATCAACAGTGACATTCCCGAGATTGCTGATTTTAAGAAAAGGTTTGTATTCCTAATACAATTTTATATATTATAGTTAACTTACAAATTACTGTCATTAACTTTGTTATGTGTTATTAGTTTTGTTGCTCAGATTTCTGCTACAACATCTTTCGGTTATTCTGGGTTGACTTCTTCTCTTATAAAGTCACCTGTTGACGAATATCTTAAAGATTTTACCTTCAGTACAATTGGAACTTTAAGCGGAATCGCAGAGGTAAGTTGTACACTTTGTAGCTATTTTATAGTACAGTTATATCGTAATAATTTGTGAATAGTATGTTTAACTATTCTTTGTTGTGCACAAAAAAAGGCTGTTATTATCCTTGGTACAATTAAGAGCTTCGCATCAGAAAGCACATGGTTTTACAATGCCTGTAAATCTTGCACCAAAAAGGTTTTTACAACAACTATTTACAAGGAGAAGGAAGATGGAAGAGAACGTTTTGATGAAGTAACAGTGTTGGAATGCCGGACTGATCGTTGTAATCAAAAGACCGTCACCTCTGTTCCCAGGTAAATTTACCACTTTATTCTTTTTTATTGTCCTCATATTATATTCTGATTGTTAACTAAAACGTTAAAAAATATTTACAGGATCAAAGTTCCGATACGTGTTCAGGATTGTACTGGGATTGTCACCTTGACGTTGTTTGAACGTGAAGTTGTGAAACTGCTCAGTGTTTCTGCAAATCAGCTTTTAGAAAACAACATAGATGTAAATTTACTCGTGGATTATACATTTTGTATTTCGTTTTTTATTTTCTTAAAAATACTATCAATGTTGTTCATGATCAAGTTTTTTACATTTGTCAAACAGTTGGCTAGCGAAGGGAAGTTTCCTAAAGAGTTTAATGCTTTGCTAAATCGCAAGTTTGCTTTCAAGATAGCCATAGGTTCTTATAACCTCAAAAACAAAGCAGATGGCTACTCTGTTTCAAAGTTGACTGAAAATCCAGAAATAATGTCCGAGCTTGATCACCATTTTAATGCTATGCATGTTATTTCTACCTTTCAACTATATTGGTATAAACTCTTTTACGTTATATTTATATGTTAACTCATTACTTATAAACTTTATTAAAAACAGCCTATTGACGAGGAACAGTTAAACGTTGTTTCTGCTGATTCAAATCCAACTGTGAAGGTTCGTGTTAAGGTTTCTGAGCTACATTAATTTAATAATTGCTGGAACATTTTGTGGCGTAATTTTTTTATTTCATCTACTAACTTTTTTATATATTATTGACAGGATTCGGTTTCCCGTACGGGTGAGGATGAGACTCCGATTTCTAAGTTGAATGAGAGCATGTTTACCACCCCCTCCGTTCCTGTCAAGAGTAGTTCTGTTTCGATGATGGAAAAGGAACTTAAACGCAATCTGGATGCGGTTTATGAGGCTGAGTTTTGTTCTTCCCAGTCCTCTACTAAACCGCGTAAGAGTGATAGTGACATGGAGGAAGATGCGAATGTGAGTGATGGGCTTTTGAAGCCCAAGATCGAGAAGTAGCCTGTCAGTATAATAATCATCTCAATGTGTTTGAACAATTTAATTTTCCCCTTATGTTTTCATTATCATTCTGAATTTTGACATGTGATTTTCATTGTTTGGGTACCGAATATGTATTCGGTGTATCTTTTGTGTGGTTTCTTACCGTTTGATGAATAAGAGATGGTTTTATTAAGCAGCCTTTGCATTTATATTTTATTTAAAATGATTTGTAGTGCATTGTTATAAATTTATATATATCACATTAATAATGTTTAATTCCTAAATAAAAAACAAATCATACATATTATGGTATTCTATATTCTTTAAATGAAATCGACAATACTATAAATTATGAATCTTAAAATATACATTTTATATGGAAGTTGCACAAAACCTTACTATTAGTTAAAAACTCTTTGTATAAACGGTTATACGTTACATTTATACGTGAAATTGATTTTTTTTTATTTGAATGAAGTTCGACTTTATTTATTTATATTCGTATCATTAATCATTAATTCCGGAAAATAATATATTTATACAATTAGTTATTATTATAATTTATTTTATCACATAATCGATTTATATATATTGATATCAGTAATTCAGAAAAATATATTTAACAAAATATCGATTATACATATATAGCTGGACTTAACATATTTATTTATTTTAATTTTAATGAATGTTAAATTTAAAAATATATTTAGTTACATCATGTACCAAACTTTCTTACTTTATATTATATAGTATATTTTTAAATATGGAAATTGGTCAATCACATACAATATGGAAATTTATCTATTTTAATAAATTTCGAAATTGGAATTGTAATTAGGTACATAATTACCAAACTTAGATGGCCACATATATTATAAATAGCATTCTCCTACATTTTATTTCATACACATCCAAACTTCTTACATTCTTTCATCCATACACACACAAAGGTACGAGTATTATGGATTTTATTATAATTTGTCATTATATATTATTGTCTAAGTAATAAGTAATATAACTCGGTTGCATACTTCACAAATTCGAGTACATAATTCTTATCAATTGTTTCTTTTCAAATATTTTGTAGGATGCAACGTCTTGAATTTGAAATGTTTGCTAACGAAATCCTATCAAGGCTACCAACAAAGTATGTTGGTAGATTAAGATGTGTTTCCAAACAATGGCGATACGAATTGTCGTTACATTTGTTTGCGATTATTCACTATCGCCGTACGGCTAAATATGAAGATCGTAAGGTTATCACGCTGACCAAGTCATCAATTGATCTTCATAACTTGATTAGTGGAAAGGTAGACATTTCTTCAAGGAAGATTATTTCATTCCCCGTTGACACCTGTCTTTCAAATCTAACAATTCTTGCTTCTGAATATGGTCTTTTGCTGATCTCCATCCATTGGTTACCGAACGAATTGATTCTTTGGAATCCAACAACTAACCAATTTAAGAATTTGTGTGATAAGAAACCGAAACATTTTTTTTTATTTTAAGACAGATACAGTTGGGATTTATATTGATTCATCTAACGATGTTAAAATATTACTTCTCCAACGTCGTATGGATGATATTGTACCGCGTGTGTATTCTCGGAACACATGTGAATGGAAAACTTTAACTTTCATGAAAGGGCCGGATTTAGGTTCAAGTTTATATCGGTTGTCTTCCGGAACTTTATGCAATAATGTTTTATATTTTCCATCTCCACACTATTGGACGCCTGCTAAAAGTTATACCATTGCTTTTGATGTGGAATCTGAAACTTTCTCGAAGGTTTCCATACCCCAATCTACCGATGTTATTGGTCGCCAAACAAGTTTTCTCAAACTCCGCAACACACTTCATATGTTTATTGTTGTAGAGACCCCTGAAACAATCGTGAAGCTATATAAATTTCAAGATGAACTATGGTCAGAAGTGTCGTCTTTTTCAAACGTAAAGTTATTTTACTCATATGATTCATGGCGTAACAAATTAGATGAGAACAAAGGTGACACTTGGTCTGTTCAGATCGATCGGTGTGGTATTATGGACATACAAATTGGAACGAAGGATTCTCAATACTTACGAGACGCTGTGACATTTAAAGGACTATACAATGTAGCATCGTTTGAAGAGACTGTTGTCTCACCTATTTAGTATTGAGAAGTTGATGTTACATTTATTTTTTTGATTTACTATGGATATTCACAGTTTATTAAATCGTCGCATTTTCAATTTCCAAATAATTTTAAAATAAAATATTTAAATATTTACTCATTTCCTCTTTTTTTAACTCAAACACGCGGCATCCGACTTTGAAGAACCCGACCCGCCCATTAAAAAATGGACCGTATATAATTCTATTTTTGTTAATAATATACACAAAATCTCGGTTGTCTCTTTTTCTTCTACACGTAAACCAAGAAACCCTTTTGATCTTCAACAACTTCATCCAATCTTCATCACAATCTTCTTAGGTAATCTCTATGTTTTTGATATCTTATCTCTTTGTTATATATAGTGTTCATGTAATTTACTTCTCATGTTCGATTCCTTCTCCGATTTTGTTTCTATATCTTCATTATTATACAAGGATCTTTTGTTTTTCTTGATTTTTGTTTCTGATTCTGATTGTTTGTGATTGTTTCTGAGCAGATAAGTATGTTTTGTTTTTATTGTTCGTATATACATCGGTGATGTTATTGGTTCAAAACCTAATTGTATACTAAGATATGGTGATTTTAGTAATGCATTTTGTTTTGCTTAGGTTGACTGTTAATTTTATTGTGTATGACAAACAAGTTTGATTTTAGTAATTGAATTTTTTATTCCTTATTTGAAGATCCTGTTTGAACTTCTAAATTTGTACTCTTATGTTTTGATGGTTTAAATATAAATCTTTTCGTGTCATGTTCAAGGCATACATAGAAAGCTGAAATGGTTTATGGATTCGCTGCTCGTGTCCGTAACAATGACAGAAAATCGTTGGTTAGTATTAATCCTATAACAATTATGGACCACAATAATATTTTTTTTAAATAATTTCTCTGTCATTATTCATCTTATACTTACTATTGACATTACCTACTGTGTTTGTTCATAGAAACTTCCGGCATTATATCACGAGTGGATTAAAACATTCAACTACCCGGATAAGAATGCTGTCATTCGCACTGTCGATGGGAGGATTTTTAAAGTAAAAAATTATTAAGATTGCAGGCGACTACTTTCTTTATAACGGGTGGGTTGGTATGGTCACCTCTTTGAAGTTACCATCAAATTCCTGGTTGGTTTTCCAATTTGAAGAAGCTTTATCTTCTTTTCGTCTTATCTACTTTTATCAAGACATATCTCTTGCGCCGTCTGAGTATTTCTACTACCTACCTGGGGGATCAAAGGACCGAGATAATTGCATGGTACTTATCAATTTTAACTTATATCTGTTTAACATTTGAATTTATATATGTTTAAACTGTACTGATATATGTTTGCATATCACGTGTAGTATGTGAGTAGGATGTTTGTTCATCACAAGATGTTAAATACTTTTCCGATATATCCTGCTGTGGTACGGTCGTCCGGTAATCGTAAATGGTTCGTCCGTATGGAAGTTTTTGACAATGATCTCTATATTACAACTGGTTGGAATCGGATCAAATCTGAGATGTCTATTACTGATCATCATTTTGTGGTTTTTGAGATGGTTGATTTGAGGACCTATGAGTTGAGTGTTTTCTGTTGGAAACCTGCCCTATTAACTTTACCACCGGAACTACACTCTATCAAAAAAGAACATACAGATGAGGTGATTGAAGTTTCTGATGATGACTTGCCTAATCCGATTCCTGTAGTTGGTGTTGAAGGAAATCCGGATGACGAAGTACCGGTTGTATTTCGCGTGGACAATCATTATGTATGTTTGTGATGTTTACCTTTTCATAATACTAATGTATGTTGTGTTTTGTATTTCTTATAATTGGATGGCCCCTGTTTAAGCCCTTTATTTATTAAATTGTTTTATTTGTATTCGTAGCGCCTGAAAAAGAAGTGGGCACAATTGCACGGTTTGGATCGTAAGATGGATTTGATTATCAAGGACTCCGCTGGTTTGACTTGGGACGTCTCCATTGGTGTTGAGCACTCTCAAGGATGTCCGCGCTACAACGTGACTGGTATGAATCATTTTGTTCGAGACAAACAATTGGCAAGGGATTCCGAGTTTCATATGGTTTATGTCAAAAGTAAAGGCATGTTGATTTACCATTGAGGCGGTCAAGGTAGATGGGATGTGTTGGTGGTTAAAAACGGTATAATGATCTTTACGTTTGGTGGTTAGAAACAGTGGAATTATCTTTTGGGTTGTTATTTTATTACCAATAACTGTTTTTGTTGGTCCGCTACTTTAGTTTCAGTAACGATATGTTAGCTTACTAAGTTTTGCATGTTATGTACATGTTTTAGTATCTTGGTTAACCAACTTTCTTGATCATGTTTTGTAAATACTTTAACGTTAGTAATTTGTATATTTCATTCATGATGGTCTGAATGATAACATGTTTTATAATTGATAGGTTATCAAACTTAGTATCATATTGTAAGTATTGTAATATTCTAACCTATGTTTATATCAATCAACAACTAATGTATTAAACTTATAAAACATCCATTCTATGTTTATATCAGTCAACAACTAATTTATCATTTGTGTTCCTGTTTTTCTTAAAATTAAATTTAATTAACATTTGTTTAAATGACGAATTTTAACTTATACGTGTAATTACATTGAATTAGAAAACATTATATAATATAGATTTTTTTGTAACTTCCCAATTTAAGGTTTATGCTCAATAACTGCCAAATTGAAGTATCATTCAAAAGATATTGTACACACTTTTTGAAAATCTTAAATTTCGACAAGTTATTATTCTTAATTATGGAAAATGATTATGATCAACCTAATCAACTTTCATTCTTTATTACCAAATAACATTATTGATTAAGATATATCCAAAAAAATAAGTAAATAAATGATCATTCAAAAACATTATTTCTTATATTTATTAATTTTATATGGTAACCCATTCATTAACAATAATTATGATATTTCGAAATTTTTTATTTTGTATATAATACAAAATAAAATATATTACCAAATATTATGATCGGCTATATAAATTTAATATAGTAATGTTATCTAAATTTAAAACAAAATATGGTACTCTTAATGGAAAGAAATAAACGGATATAGCTTTCTAAACAGCAATTATCATTTCCATTTTGGTATCACATATGCCTATCATATATCCAACCCATTTATATTTCATACATATTTGTTAATATCTTATACTCAATGATATATATCATTCCATTTATAATTCTTTTTTTCCTATAAGTAACAACAACATTTCCCTCCAATACATATCAAATTATTTATTATTTTTGTGTTTCTTCAAGAAGGTATTATCAAAATAGCTTTTTTTTAATACCCATTGTCTTTTGATGTATCACTAATAACTTTGTTAATTCGATTATTATAAGTATATATTTTTGCTAGGTTTGTTCGTATCATGGAGAATATCCCATTCGATTTGTTGCTCATGGAAATTTTTTTTAGGCTCCCTCTCAAATCAGTTGGTAGGTTCAGAACTGTATGTAAAGATTGGTATGAAGCACTAACAAGTTTTGACTTTCTGATGAAGCATTCGACCCGCGTTAGTAACAGATTGGTAATATTTTTTTGTCATATACAAAATAGAATGAATTTAAATTCATATTTATATTTATATTTAACTTTAAATTTAACACTGATTATACTAATTGTCAAAAATCTTTCCGTTTTTTTTATCAGGAAGAACTTCTTGAAGAAGGCATTCATCCGGATCCTTATCTCATTTGATAATATGAGTTGGACTCCATTTATTTTATCGTCTTCTTCTTTTGTAATAAACATCTGTTATTTTTATTTATAGATAATAATCGTACTTAATTCTTTTCTTTAAGTTTGCACGATGTTCGGTGTTTTGTTTTATTTCATTATCTTAATAAAATGTGATGAATTTATTATATCGAAATTGTTTTTTATATTTGTTGTTCTCTATTTTTATATCTCATTCGTGGTCACAAACCCTTATTGCTATAATACATGATTGGTATCTAATTATACCTAAAAAAATTTATTTATAAATGTAATATATCAAAAGTAATATGTAAGATGTAAGATTTAACCGTGATTTTATTATTGTTAATTATAACGTACCATAATTTTAAAATTTATATTAGGTAGGTAGGAAACATATGTTATTTATATTTAAATTTCTAAAATTAAACAACCTTATAAACAAATGGATGTTATAGGTTTGACTATATTTAACGTTTTCAAAGTCTTTGTAATTTCCTTAAAAAATATGGTAATGAAAATTACCTTCTAATTCAATTAGTGATAAATCAAATGTTATTATACACAATTTTCGGCAAAATGAAATATGGTAATGATAATTCCCTTCAAAATAAAATATGATAAAAATAATGACAAAGAAAATATCAGACATTGGTAACCTAAGTGCATCATTACCCCTCAACCATCATCTCAAACATCTATTTCACTTATTTTTTTTATGTTTATCATAAAAATATTTTGGTAGTTCTTGAAGAAACCCATTGTGTTCTTCTCAAAATCAAGTTCTGGGAGATCATACTTTCGTTTCATCAGATCCTAACCGGTAACTTAACCGCACTTACTCTCTGTTTATACGTTTATTTTGTTTGGCTGGAACTTTGTAATAAATTGTTCAATCATAATGCTAATAAAGATTTTTGGTATTTGATTTACATCCACAGATATGCATGTTATTTGATCTGCAAATTCTTTTTTTGTAAATGTCTTTTTAGTTACTCTTTTCATAAAAATTGTGATGTTTTTAGTTTTTAACATTACAATTGATTTAACCCATCATTCAGATGACTTTATTAATGTCTGTATGGATGCAAAGTTGTAGTTCGTTGAACATTTCTAATATCAATTATCACGAGTAATCTGAAATTATAGTTTCATTTGCAGATGTTGGTGTTTTTTTCCATTTATGGTTATTAACGAAATTATTATGAAGTTTGTATGGTATAGGTTGCATAAACTACATGTTTAAATGTGGTTAAGCTTTACTCGAAATCGTGGGTTATAACTTTAAACTGTATTTTTTTTTCTCATGCTTACTATCCTCTCGGAATTAATTTTGTTTTATTTTAAATGTTAGATGTTAGATGTTTGATGAGTGTTTTCAGAATTTACTGTGTTTTTATTCAGTGTTACATTAATTTTTTAGGCCTATACGGATATAACCTATAGTTTCTTGAATATATTTTATATTATTTTTTATAAGTAATTATATATTATTTTATGATATTCGGATTGTATTGATTGAATCTTATTTAGTATAAAAAGTTTTTTTATTATTGTAATATGTCGTTTCCAAAAACTGCATCTTTAACTGTAGTTATTCATTTCATTAAATTTTTTTTATATGATGAATATGTATCATTATTTAAGAACATTGATATTGCTCACTTTCAGTAAACAGTTTTTTTAGTTCAATTCCTGTTTGTGTTCAGAATGGGAGACAATTCCGATGATGAGGTTGTTGAAGTATCTCGTGATGAGTACCTTCATAAACTAGACGAGGTAGTCTTCTATTATCTGTATACACATTATTTCTTAATAGTTATCTATCACTAATGTTTTGCATACTGTCCTTTATAGGCCATACGTAAAGATTATGGCTTCATGTTTTCACATGAAGAACCAAATGTCCACCAGGTAATCGTATACTCTTATATACGTGTATATATACATAAAATTCATATTAATTTCAACAATCAGAGGTAATTATTTACCTTAAGTATGTTAATGTAAAATGTGTCATTGAAACAGGATCTTTGCATTGAAGAACATAATGCTATCACCATGAAGGAGGGACTTGGAGAACCAAGTAATGTTAAACAACATGACGTTTATTGCACTTCCAAGGGGGTTATAGCTGAAGGTTCCCCATCTCTCACAAAAGATGTAAGTTTATGAATTTATACAATTAATATTCATTTGTTAAGAATAATATGGTATCTTTTTGAAAACAACAACTTTTTCCATCGTAAAGGTAAAGAAAAATGTAAGCTCTATTGGTACTTCCAAGTCTAAGAAGCGTTTACCTGCAAAGAAATCTGGAAAACACACTATTCCTGAAGATCCGGAGTTTTGTAACTTTACACGTAGAGGGAAATACAGGCTGGTATGATTTCTGCTTAATCAATCTTTAAATTTACGTTGTTTTTATATTTATTATTTGATGTTTAAAATTTATGCTTTTTAATTCACGTTGTTACATGCAGCGTCTTCCGGTCATGGTATCAAAACGCGCAGGGTTTACAAAGAATCTGCATACACTGAAGTTTGAAAACCTGCAGGGGCAGGTTAGTATTTATGAAGTCAAACCAGAAAAAAATGGAAGTGCATCACGCTATTCAGTAATAAACTGGCCTATATATATGGCGGAAAATAATTTGAATGATGGCGTCATGCTTGATTTCACTTATGTGACTTCAAAAAAAACCGTCATCTTAAAAAATGTCCGCTCTGCCTAAGCGAAAATGCACCTATCGTTTATAAGCTGTCTTTTGAACAACTGTTTGGTTTTTCTTTTGTTAACTATCTTTTGAGCATGTACCTTTATCGACTTTTTTGATAATAGACTTTTGTATGGTACTTAACTTTTGTGTACATCGTGAATGTTTATCTTTATTACTACAAGTAAAAATTTATTTCAAAATTGCAGTTGACTTTATTACTAAAGATAAAATTTAGTGTCAACTTATATATAGACATTTGTGTGCTACTTAATTTCATGCGGTATCTTATTTATCAAAATAAACATTAAATTAAATGCATATTAGTGTTCCATTAATCTAGAATAACATATTAACTTGGGTTGTTTTTGTAAATAATTTAATACATATACTATACATATGGGCATGTTAAATCTTAAAAACAAAAATTTTTCAAGATTAATTAGCAAACAAGTAGAAGATCAAATATATATAATTATTAAAAAATAAATAAAAATAATGTTGTAACCTAGTTAAACAATTTTAGTGTATTAAATTTTGTATATGTAAATGTTTTAAATCAAAGAATATATATCTTCAACAAATTTAATTTGTAAATAGAGCAACTATTAATAACTTATATATTATCGTGAGTTACTTTTGATATTAAAATCATAGACTACCAAATTTTTAAAGACTTTATTTTCTGAAGAGAATAACGATTAACAAGGTGTTTTTGACATCAATTTCAAAGAATACCAATTTTTCAACGAATTTAGTATCTTAAAATGAGTAACGTTTAATAAGGTATATGTTATCATTAATTTTTTTTTCCTTTTTTAATCTAACATCTTAAATGGAACATACTATTTTCAAACACATTATAGGAGATAAAACTTTGTATTTTTATCTTTAAATTTATTCAATCTTTCTTAATTTAAAAGAAATAGTTTATATGGAAATTGCACAATCACATCCAATTAGTTACAATTATTTATTTATTTTAATTAATAATTAATGTCGAATTTAAAAATACAATTAGGTACATAATTTTGCAAACTTTCTAAGTTTTCAAATTATAATTTTTATGCAAATATGGAAATGTCTCAATCACAAGCAATTATTTTCGCATATTTATCTATTTTAGTAAACTTCGAATATAACATTATATTTAGCTATATTATTTCCAAACTTACATGGCCTCATGTATTATAAATATCCTTCTCCTACCTTTTAATTCATACACATCCAACCTTCTTACCTTCTTTCATCGATAGACACACAGAGGTATGGTTTCTATGGATGTTATTATAATGAATCATTAGAACTATTGTCTAAGTAATATAATTTTTTTTTCTTGATCATTGTTATTGCATTTTATTTTAATAATAACGAAATGCTTTTTACTGATATTATAGTATTGAATGTTCATAGTTGTATTATTTTCTGTTTCATACTTGCATTTTCAACTGTGTATATGTTAATCTTATTCAATGTTAATATGATTTTAAATTAACTGATAGTGTTATAATCGGTTTGTATGAAATAAATATATTTCAACATCACTTTTTTTTGTTTCAATATGTTGATGTAGATATGCTGAATTTTCTTAGTCACCTATTCTAAATTTACTATACGAACACTAACATCTTTTATATATACAAATATATATATATATATATATATATATATATATATATATTTGTAGCTTTATGTTCAGCCATTATACTCAAATACGTTATACGTTGTTAGCTTTTACATATTAGTTATTACATTGTTATACAATAATATAAATGTTTTCATTATTTAAAGTAACAAATCGTTAATTTTTATTTTTTTAAATATGAATTAAACAAATACTCACTGTATAGTTCTATGTATTCAAATATACATAAAATTTATTACTGCTAGATCCTATTGTTCAATATGAAATTACAATTTAAATATATGTATCCTTTTAATTTTAAGTAATTGTGTAATATTAGATTGATTTCAATCTGAATACAATTGTTAATTTATCTGAATGTGTATGCTATCATCCTTATGTGATCTTATTTTTTTAAATATTCCGACTGTATTTTTGTTTTTCAATATATTCTTATATAGTAATAGTAATACTTATTTTTTTTTCTAAACAACTACATACATCAATTGTATTTCATTTGTTGGAGTTTTCATACAATAACAGTTATCACACCAGCATACAAGCCGCTCCATTTGAGGCATTGTACGGGCGTAAATGCCGGTCACCTCTCTGTTGGGCAGAGGTGGGGGATAGTCAAATCACGGGTCCAGAACTCATAGCGGACACCACGGAAAAGATTGCACAGATAAGGCAACGCATGGCGGCAGCACGCGACCGTCAGAAAAGCTACGCGGATAAGCGTAGGAAGCCATTGGAATTTCAGGTCGGGGACCGGGTTTTACTTAAAGTCTCACCCTGGAAGGGTGTGGTTCGTTTTGGCAAATGAGGCAAACTCAATCCGCGGTATGTCGGACCATTCGAAATTGCAGAAAGAATAGGCAAAGTGGCATACAGACTGAACTTACCAGCTGAACTCGATGCAGTTCACAATGTTTTTCACGTGTCGAATCTGAAGAAGTGTCTGTCAGATGAGACCCTCATAGTTCCCTTGAAGGAGCTCACTATCGACGAGCGATTGCAGTTCGTCGAGGAACCTGTTGAAATCACGGACCAGGATGTTAAGGTCCTCAAGAACACGAGAATCCCTCTTGTTCGAGTTCGTTGGAACTCCCGTCGCGGCCCAGAGTTCACCTGGGAGCGTGAAGATCAAATGAAACTCAAGTATCCCCAGTTATTCGGAACCAATGCAACCACTACTGAGGCTGAAGCTACTACTGCAGAATTTCGGGACGAAATTCCAAATCAACGGGGGGATGATGTGACACCCCAGGAAAACCAGTGAACGATACAACTTACCTAGCTTCCTCAGTAACCGCATGCTAAATTTCGGGACGAAATTTCTTTCAAGTTGGGGATAATGTGACAACTCGAGTTTCCGACTTTCACTATTCGCATTTAATGCACGTTGACTTTGACTGTTTAGTTGTTTGACTTGTGTGACTTGTAACTGTACGTTGGATTATAAGTAAGATGAATGTTGAATCTCTATGTGATGATTATGTGTAAAATACTTGATTGCATAAACGTGTAAACTGTCTAAGACTTGATCAACCCGGCGAAACACAAGTGTGTTTCGCCAAACACTCTTCGACGAAACAAGAGTGTGATTCGTCACCCATAGCTCGACGAAACAGGATTTGTTTCGCCGGCCCAACCATTTCGCCAAGCCCATTAAGGGCCCAGAACACTTATGTGCGTATAAGTTATACGAAACCACTCCCTCCGCCACACTTTAGCAAAAACAGAAACCCTAGAGCTCTTTCCCTCTGTTGACGGCAACCCTCTCCTCTTTCGAAGCCGGACCCTTATCGAGTGATCATCCTTAGTTCGGTTAGTGATTTACATGATTAGTTTAATTTCGATTCTGAATATATGTGTGTGATGTTCTTGATCTTGTTATGCATGATGTAATCGGATACGTGACCCTACGAAACCATATACCCGGCTAAGGGTTTGATAAATCGGTTGTGTACTAAAGGTTTTATGATCGGATGTTTGGCTTTGAACGTTGTTATGATAACCTGGGTTTGGATGCATGTTAGTACACTGTTAAAGTCCGAGGGTTGGGGTATTATGTATATCGGCTTGTTACACGCTTAAGCTAGGGTTCATGCTAGACGTTGACTCTATGATGATTATGTTATAATGATTTTATGTGCATATTGATTTCCGTATGATTGATAGTTGAGACTGACGGCTGTTCTAGAACAATTAGGGTTTTCCTGCAAAACTGTAACTGATCCATTTACGTAACTGCTACTGGTTCACGAAACGGAATTTTTGGCGAAACAGAAGGGGTGTTTCGCCAAGGGTAATTGACGAAACTGGACTATGTTTCGCCAAAGGGTTGAACGACGAAACAGAATGTGTTTCGTCAAGGGGATCATGACAAAACAGAATGTGTTTCGGCAATCTGTGTTTCGCCGATTTGGACAATTTGCACAGTAACTATTTCTGTTAAAACTTAACTGAATTAACTAACTGCTGTTAAGTGATATGCATGACTTATATGATATTGGTTACATGTTAGCATTCTATGACTATATCTATACACGAACAATTTGGATATAAACTGATTATGTACACGTGCATACTCTAGGACTTGATTGATAATCTGTGTTTCGCCGATTTGGACAATTTGCACAGTAACTATTTCTGTTAAAACTTAACTGAATTAACTAACTGCTGTTAAGTGATATGCATGACTTATATGATATTGGTTACATGTTAGCATTCTATGACTATATCTATACACGAACAATTTGGATATAAACTGATTATGTACACGTGCATACTCTAGGACTTGATTGATAAACTGTGAGCACATACTTAGCATACCGAGCAAACCAAGGTGAGTTCACACAGCCAAGGCATGGGGTTCCCAGGGTGGGAATGGGTTTGGATTATTTACTTGTACTTACCTAGCTTATGGAACTTAGTTATATGGTCCTCGGGTGAGGAAGGGTTATTGATAAGATACGACTAGACTAGTGATACTAATAGAACTGATCTTCGCACACACGCCGGGGTTGGCCGCGATAATATGACTAATCTTCGCACACATGCCTAGGAAGGCCACGAACTATACACTAAACTTCGCACACATGCCGGGTGGCCGCGATACAAATATACCTAGTCTAGAATACTTGGGAAACTTCCCCTAATCTTCGCATACGTGCCTAGTGGGTCGCAATACGAACTATTACGATACATGACTTAATGAACGAACGCAATGCTTACTATACCATTACTATTACTGAACTATTAACTGTGAACTCGCTCAACTAGTTGTTGACTTTCTGCTGCATGCCTTGCAGGACCTTAGGTACATATGGAGCTTGCACAAGGAGGAGCAGGTCGTTGTGAGACATGGGTCGTGGATGCCATGTTAAAACATTTAAACATTTGAACTTATGTTATACATTGGGTTTTCAAACTTATGCTTCCGCTACACTTTGAAAGTATAATTATGTTTTGAACACCTATCGTATTGAATGATTGGTTTGCATTTACTTTTACTTGATATTAAATGAAATGTTCGATATGATTGGTGGCTTGATCCTGGTCATGTCACGCCTCCAAGCGGTGTTACTCCGCGTGTGGATTTTTGGGGGTGTGACATTGGTACTGCCCGTGTTTACTCACGATGTCTTGACTCTTGGAGAAAAATAGATTTCCTCAACGAATCTAAATTGGCTTCATCGTCTTATTCATGGTCTCCTACAACTTATTCCGGCAAAACCATATATTTCATGGTTTCAAATTATTGGTTTCCACCTGGCGAGAGGAACATAGTTACTTTTGATGTTATTTCTGAATTTTTTAACGTACTTTGTTTTCCCGAGCGTATGGAAGTCAATCCTTGCCAAGGACATTTTCTAACCATTTCGAACAAGCTGCATGTGATTGTCGTTGGACGTGCTGATGAACTAATCGCTGATTTGTACAAATTTGAACATGATGACTGGGTCAAGGTGTTTTCTTTCGATAAGCCTCACATACTTAATTATCAGGCAAGGTAGCAAAGGACAAATATAATTCAAGACAACAAGTGGTTGATAACAAGTATTTGGGGTGATTTTGTTGAAGTTGACTTGTGCAATGAAGCTTTTAACTACCTCCAACATGTTGACAACTACAACGGTCCGAAAGGAGCCTTATTTAACGAGACCACTGTTTCTCCTATCGAATCTAGATTATGATTGTATTTTATACTTTTTTGTCTTTTGGTTTTAGAACTTTATTATTTGTTTCAAGTATCTGATGTTATTTTTTTTATGTTTAATAATAAAATAACTTCTTATTGTATTACATTTTTTCCGTAGGCATAATAAATGTATTCAGTAACTTATATTTCAGTTTGTTATTATGGAATGATATTATTTCAAACTTTTGTCATGCTACTATTCTTTCGTTGTATAATGGTATTTTAGGATTTAGGATAACATAAGGTACATACGAATTAGTATCTTAAGTTAATTTCAACAATCTGATCCTTAGTTTCAATTAAAATGGAGTTAAATTTTGGATTGTCGTATTCTTACATCGTACCAGAATTTCAGGAATGTCTAAAAGAAAAAATTTCTACTCTTCATCTTCATCTAAGAACATCGGAAAGGAAAACATTTCAAGCGGTAATGTCGTAAATTTAACGCTTCATTCATCTTTTATAATATTTGTTTATGAACATGTTTAACTTTTACATAATCATTTTAATATTACAGATGCTACAGCTTTTGTACCTACTAATCCATCCTCCAATTTTACATCCGGTACGAATCTAACTTCGCAATAATATAAGTTATTATTTAATTATAGATATTATTACGTAATACATAAATTAGCTTTGCCATTGCCCAAAGGAAATAAAGTAAATTTAATATATTATACTACGATTACTAGTATGAATATCAGCCATGTCTTAAAAGGTAATGCGTTTTTCTAAAGTTAACATCCTTTTTATTCCCGCGCAGTTCGTCGAGGAAGAAGACCACTATCGAACATTACAAATGGTACTACTTCACAATATGTTTTACTTTGATGTGTTTTTATCTTTAATTTGAACTTTCTGTAAAAGTATATTTTTCAATTTATGTATGCTTTTTTATTTAAAAAACATCATTGTTATGCATTTATGTGTTGAATTATTAATTGTGATCTCTGTTGATGGTGTTGTAGCTGTTATCCCCATTGTTACTCAAGAGGAGGCAAAACAAAGTCGGAAAATAAGGAAATTATTATTGGATAAGAAGAAGTGTAATTTACATGGATGTCCATCAGATTCTGTCAACACTAATGTCACAACCGATGATTCGATAATAATTCCGTCTGTTTCGCGTATTGTTACAGAAGACGTATCGGTTTTATCAGAAGGTTAATTATTATGCTTCTTTTTAATAGCCGCCTTTAAACTAACATATAACAATAAACTTGCATTTTACAATATTGATATCTGTATTTATTTTAACTGAATCTTATGTTTTATTTTCATGCTTTCTTTATTTCCCACCTTCTATTGTATTTGAATACATAGATAACAGCCGACTAAGGGAATTAATTTTGGATAATAAAAGATCTCTTACGACACCCATCATATCAGACACCAATATAAATTTACCTACTTCTTATCCATCGAAGTCAACTCCAAATGTCGTCGCTAATGTTACAGCAACCCGACCATTCAGGCCACGAAGTAAGGACTTATTAACCTTGATATATTTCACTGTTATGCATTGTGTGTTAAATTAGTAATTGTGATCTTTGTTGCTGGTGTTGTAGCTAATATTCCCATTGTTAGTCAAGATGAGGCAAAACAGAGTCGGAAAATAAGGAAATTATTATTGGATAACAAGAGGTGTAACTTAAATGGATGTCCATCAGAATCTCTCACTAATAATGCCACAACCAATGATTCGATTACAACTCCTGGTACGCGCATTGTTAAATAGGACCTATCTGTTTTATCAGAAAGTTAATTATTATGCTTATTTTTAATACCCCCCCCCCTTTAAAGTATCATATAATAATAAACTTGCATTTTACAATATTGGTATCTATATTTATTGTTTACTGAATCGTATATTTAATTTTCATGCTTTCTTGATTTCCCACATTCGATTGTATTTGAATACATAGATAACAGCCGATTAAGGGAAGTTATTTTGGATAATAAAAGATCTGATACGAGACACATCATATCATACACCAATATTAATTTACCGACTTCTTCTCGAACCGAGTCAACTCCAAATGTCATCGCTAATGTCACAGCAACCACACCATTGATGCCAACAAGTAAGGACTTATTAACCTTTATATATTATTATGTTCTTTATATAAATTAATATCTTTAGGTTTTTTTATAAACTTTGTTTGTATATCTTAATAGGTAATGTTAGTTGTATTACTAACAATGTCACTCAACCAACAAACTGTACTCCGGGTCATATTTCTTTTAAGCTGACATCATTCACCGGCACGTCCAGTATGCTTCGAAATTCATCTTTGGAAAGGTTGTCATCTGGAAAACGAAAGTTAATTAGCACACCACGAATTACATCTCCAATACCAATTATGGATTTCAATACAGAGGAAATCGTAGATCAAGATCCGTTCAAGGGTCTTTCAAAAGGTACATGTCTAATGATTTGTAGTATAACCTCCGTAAACTATTAAATGTTACAACTAGATAGTATTTTTCTTATTAAATCACTATTTTATTTGCTTTTTATTAATTTTGAAAACAGATTATTTGGATCATGGTGACCAATGCGTTACCTGTGAACTATGTAATGCAAAGTTATGGGATGCAGAAAAAGGAAGAGGAAGAAGAAAGGATGGGAAAATGTGTTATTTCTTATGTTGTTCTTACGGCATAGTAGAGCTTCCAGATTACAAAGATGCCAGAGGAAGTTATCGGATCCTATTTAGTAACAAAAATAAGGAAAGCAAGCACTTTTTGAAAAATATTCGCCGTTACAATTCCATGTTCGCATTTACTTCAATGGGTGGTAAGGTTGACTCAACGGTTAATAGAGGCTTCTTTTTGCTTTAGAATTAGTGGAGAAAATTACCATACAATTGGAAGTCTTATGCCAAACAACGGAGCGCAACCAAAATTTTGCCAACTATACATATACGATACTGAGAACGAACTTACAAACAGGCAAGCGATATTTAGGTAATTTCCATTGAATATTATTAACATTCGCATATTTATTTACATTATTCTTTTGTATTATATGGCAATCTTAATAATATTTGGTAACTTTTATTAACAGTCGTTCAGATGATGCATCGTCTTCTTATTCTGCTACTCTTGATCGTAAGTTAATAGAACATATAAAAGATGTTTTAGATAACGACAATGAGTTGGTCAAAACTTACAGAAGAGCTAGGGATTCTCTTCAAGACAGCCCTCATGTAAATTTGAAGCTTCGCCTAATCGGAACAAGAGAAAAAGATGGTCGGACGTATAACTTACCAACGGCGGGTGAGATTGCCGCTCTCATTGTTGGAGATATTGAAAATGTAATTGACAATAGAGATATTGTTGTTGAGACTCAAACTGGTACACTGAAGAGAATTAGTGAGTTGCACCCGTCATATCTCGCACTATAGTATCCGATTTTGTTCCCATACGGAGACGATGGCTACAGAATTGATATCCCTCACAGAGGTGTCATTGATGTTGTTAATAAGAAACGTCCAAATTGTACTATGAGAGAGTTATTTGCTTATCGTATGCAGGATCGGATAAATCAGTTTTCGTTAATCTTGAATTCTAAGAGGCTATTCCAGCAGTTCTTGGTTAATGTTTATACTATGATAGAGAGCGAGAGACTTAGCTATATACGATATCAACAGAAAGATCTTAGGTCTGACACATATGAAAGCCTCCGTAAATTAAAAACACACGGTCAAGATGATATATCTAAGGCTGGAAAACGTGTCTTCTTGCCATCTTCCTTTACTGGTGGAGCACGATATATGATGCAAAACTATTTAGACGCTATGGCTCTGTGTAAATGCTTTGGTTATCCGGATTTTTTTATAACCATAACATGCAATCCCAAATGGCCAGAAGTTCAACGCTTTCTCAAAGACACCAATCTCAGTCCGGAAGATAGGCCTGATATCCTTTCCAGATTGTTCAAAATTAAGCTTGATTCAATTTGCAAAGATTTAAAAAAGAATCATCTATTTGGCAAAGCTTCAGCAGGTACAGTTTTTAAAATACTATTCAAATTAATATTATGCCGTAAATTGTAACAATTTGTTTGGTTTTTGTAGTTGTTTACAAAATCGAGTTTCAAAAACGTGGTTTGCCTCATGCCCATTTATGCTTATTCATGGAGCCTGAATCGAAATTACCTACGATGGACCATGTTGATGCATTTATATGCGCAGAAATACCAGACAGAAATCAAGATCCAGAATTATTCATGCTTGTGAAAGAATATATGATACACGGTCCATGTGGTAATGCTAGGTTGAGCTCTCCATGTATGGTTGATAGGAAGTGTTCAAAAGGCTTTCCCAAAGACTTTCAAGATCATACTACACTAGATTCAAACGGGTTTCCATTATACAGAAGGAGAAACAATGGCGCTGTTGTTGTGAAAAATAAAATTGACCTTGATAACAGAAGTGTGGTACCGTACAACAAAAAATTATTGAAAAGGTATCAAGCTTATATAAATGTTGAATGGTGCAATCAGGCCGCTTCGATAAAGTATCTGTTTAAATACATTAATAAAGGGCCTGATAGAGCCACTATAGCTGTTGTGCAAAGCGATAATCAATCTGAAGAACAAGTACAAGACGAGATAAAAGAGTATTACGATTGTCGGTATATATCAGCTTGCGAAGCATCTTGGAGGATATTTGCCAATGAAGTGCATTATAAAAGACCTTCTGTTATGAGACTTCCGTTCCATCTACCTGGCCAACAACCTGTTGTTTTCGGACCTGACGAGGATATTAACTATGTTCTAAACAAACCATCTGTTAAATCTTCAATGTTTCTCTCATGGATGGAACGTAATAAAGACCCAAATGACACGTTGGCCCGTACACTTACATATGTTCAGTTCCCCAATTATTATGTTTGGAAGCTTGATAAGCGAGTCTGGGAACCTAGACAAAGGAAAACAGCAATTGGCAGGATTCATTCCGTCCCTCCGTCACTAGGTGAAGCTTATTTTTTGAGAATTCTGCTTAACAAGGTCAGAGGACCAACATCGTTTGATGACATTAAAACAGTTAATGGTCATGTTTACGATACATATAGAGATGCTTGCTACGCGCTCGGTCTTTTGGATGACGACTCCGAGTATGTGGAGGCAATAAAGGAAGCAAGTTTATCAGGAAGCGCTTCATATATTCGTAATTTATTTTGTACCATGCTGTTATCCAGTAGTCTTTCTAGACCTGAGGTTGTTTGGGAAAGTTCATGGAAATACATGACAGACGATTTTTTATATAGACTTCAGAAATACCATCGAGTTACAGGTAAGTTTTGTTTACAATAAATGTTAATATTTATATTATCAAATACACTATTTAATGTTTTAGATATTATTTAATCTAGGTTATGTTATTATGATGAGTTTGATATATTTTTCGTATTGCACAGTGTTATCAATTCCGGAGCACCAACTGAAAAACTATGCTTTGTGCGAGATTGAGAAGTTTTTACTGCGAAATAATTCATCCTTGCGAAGATTTCAAACAATGCCATTTCCAGATATGTCGTCTTTAGGTAGTTCAGATAGTCGTTTGATATACGAGGAGCGGGCCTATAATATAACACATCTTGGAAATCTTTACGATAGTCAGTTGACAATGTTAACTGATGAACAACGCTCTGTGTTTGAAGAAATTATGGCAGCAGTTAACGGTGATAACGGTGGGATTTTTTTCCTTTACGGCTATGGTGGAACAGGTAAAACATTTCTATGGAAGACATTGTCCGCTGCAATTAGATCAAAAGGTCAAATCGTCTTAAATGTGGCTTCAAGTGGAATTGCATCGTTGTTGTTAGATGGTGGCAGGACTGCACATTCCAGGTTTCACATACCTTTGAATCTTACTGAAGACTCTGTATGTAATATAAAACCAGAAAGTGACGTGTCTAAATTACTGCATGAGACGAAATTAATAATTTGGGATGAAGCACCTATGGTACACAAACATGCATTCGAAGCACTGGATAGAACACTGAATGACGTTTTCAACATCGACCAATCTCTCAATTCAGACATACGGTTTGGAGGTAAGGTAATTGTTTTTGGTGGCGATTTTAGACAAATATTACCTGTCGTTCCAAACGGTGGAAGACAAGAGATTGTTAATGCCTCCTTATGTTCGTCTTACTTGTGGAGTAAATGTAAATTGCTAAGATTAACAAGAAACATGAGGTTAATCGTTGGAAGGTTGACGGCAGATATTGAAGAAATAAACAGTTTTGCCAAATGGCTTTTGGATTTGGGTGAGGGTAATGTTGGTGGTCCAAATGATGGGGAAGCAACTATTCAAATTCCAGAAGATCTTCTTATTACTGATGAAGCCGACCCAATTGCAAGTTTAATTGATTTTGTTTATCCATCAATCTTGCAAAACATCAACAACCATAATTATTTCAGTGAGCGCGCTATACTTGCACCGAAGAATGATGTTGTGCATGAGATTAATGACAGGTTGCTATCAATGTTTCCTGGTGAAGAAAGAGAGTATCTTAGCTCTGACAGTCTTTGTCCGACCGAAGATGTAAATGCTACACAACAAAGAATATACTCTCCGGATGTGCTCAATGGTCTTAAAATATCAGGCTTACCAAATCATAGGTTGGTGCTAAAAGTTGGTGTTCCCGTAATGTTATTACGAAATATTGACCATCGGAATGGTTTGTGCAACGGTACAAGGCTACAAGTAAAAAAGCTGTACAACCGTGTAATAGAAGCCGAGATAATATCTGGTACAAATATTGGTACTTCTACATATATACCTCGAATTAATTTGATTCCTTCTGATAAAAAGATTCCTTTTGCTTTTCAAAGGAGACAATTTCCACTTTCCGTATGTTTTGCGATGACAATAAACAAAAGTCAAGGCCAGTCTCTTTCTAAAGTTGGTTTGTACCTGAAACAACCCGTCTTCTCTCATGGTCAATTGTATGTTGCTTTGTCAAGGGTGAAAACAAGAGATGGGGTCAAACTACTCATACTTGACAACAATGGAAAACCGACAGATAAAACAAGTAATGTTGTTTATAAAGAGATTTTCAACGAATTGTAATTGATAAATGTATAGCATTGCTTCTAATTAATGACTAACATTTGATGATTTGTGATTCTTGCATATTCATGTATTTATATTTAAACACTCTTCCTAATAAATTTTATTTCAATCAATTGATTTATTCGTAATCCATACACAACATTAGAAATAAAACAACTAATATCGTGTATAGAGAGATTTTCAACGATTTTTTATTGTTGCGTATTCATGTATTTCAATTTGTGGTTCAAATCTTATATATTTGTTCGTGTTTTAACGTGTATGAAATTATAATATTTATGTTAACGGTGATATTAAAGATGTTTCCTTTTTGCATCCCGTGAAATTCACGGGTACTTAAACTAGTTTTAGTATATATATGGATACCCTAAACCGTCAACAAAAGAAAGCAAATGGGTGATGTAAGTAATAGAAAGACGAACTCCAATTCCAGGAGGAGGATTCCTAACATAAAGTTTACAAAGCTTTTCATCAATGGCGATTTTGTGGATTCCATTTCAGGTTCTAATCATATATTATTGTTGTTAATATATTCTTATTATTATTATTATTTATTCAGCTAGTTTATTAGAGTTGGATAAACCAAGAACAATTAACATCTAACAAGCTTTATACATATGGATAAATGGTAAAAGTTTAAATATATGTAAATTATAAACTTATACATATATATGTAACTTTCTATACTACATGAAAACATGTAAATTTACACATATAAATTCATATAACACTATTTTAATAATAGTTTACAAGTTGTCCATCTTTTAATGTTCTAGATCATTGCAGATTTTTATAACCAAAGAGCTAATTGTGAAGCAGGTTAGTGTGTGAGTTTTTTTATAATTTTTTTTTAATTTATAAAATAATTTTTTAAATACATTTTATATAACCAGAAAACTTGTTAAGTTACATAGAAACAGAAGGTAGACGGACAACAAGCTGCGCCGCCAACCATTTCTGAATTGCAAACCCCAACCTTCCGAACACAAACCCCTGCCCCTTGGGGTCGAACTATTGTTGTGTGTGAGTTTGTTCTTAAAAGAAGTAAACGATATTTAAAAGAGTTAGTTAGTTAATCAAACAAAATCCTCAGTTTATAACCACACTAGGTTAGAACCCCGTGTTTATAAGTGTCAAGTTTATATTTTAAAAATGAATTTTGATGTACTATTTACTTATTATAACATTTCACTTTGTTTTTTTATTTTGCATAAATGTAATTTTATATAATTAATAACAAAAAATATCTTTTAAAAAACTCGTATATTGCACGTGTTTAATAAAATATAATATCATATGTCAACAGTATATAGTTATCAAGATTTATCTTTTAAAAATGAACTTTGAATTTACTCATAATAAAAACAAACGTTTATTCTTATCTAAATTTTTGTTTAAAATTATTTCTAAGAAAAATAAATATTTATTCTTGTCTAATTTTTTGTTTAAATTATTATTATATAATATGATCATAATAAAAACAAACGTTTATCTTTATTTAAATTTTTGTTTAAAATTTCATAGAAAAACAAATATTTATTCTTATCACTTGCCAGTTCTACTCCATATGGTAAAAATAAAATGTTTACCATTTTACTCAATATATCGAACTGCTGGGAAATGCTTTCGAAGCACCGGTAATGTAAAAGAAATTATATTTAACTTGACAACTATTGTAATTTTTTTTTAACAGTGGGATAACAAATGCTGTAAAAGTTATAAGTAAGAAATTAAAACGCCACCTAGATCTAGCTTATTACATAAAGTCTCTTATATTACCCAGAACTATTGTAATTTGTGTTTATGTATAAAGATTTTTGTTCTGATAAGTTGGTCTAGTGGTTAGTTACTTGGTTTCTTTCTTTGAGATCTCAAGTTCAACTCTCACTAGCATCATTTTGAAGGACACTGGTGGTGGTAATGATGTTTAGAGCTAGGCTTCTCTGGAGGTAGCCAGTTCGAAAACGAGCCAAACCGGGTTTTACCACAGTGGGCCTTCGGGCGGGCGGGTTTTCTCCGGAACTGGTGGCTTGGTGGCTAAGGTATGCATCCAACCTATGTTGTCAAAGACGCAAGGCGCACTCAAGGTGCACAGGCTTCGCCCGGAGCCTAGGCGCAAGGCGCTTAAAAAGCGAGGGTTTTTTTTTTAATCCAGGCACATAATATGAAAATACTATTTTTAGGGGTTTTAGACATGTTTTAGACATGTTTTAGACTTGTTTAGGAGTAGTTTAATAATAAGCATCAACAATTATCATATTTACATCATATAAATAAGTAACATGTTGGTGCATTGAGGTATTGTACCCCATGCTTAGGGGGCTTTTCAAAAAAAAAAAGTTGATATTACATTTTTAATCCCCAACTATTTACATCATATAAATAAGTAACATGTTGGTGCATTGAGGTATTGTACCCCATGCTTAGGGGGCTTTTCAAAAAAAAAAGTTGATATTACATTTTTAATCCCCAACTATTTGAATTTTTACTTTTAGACCAAAAGTTTTCATTTTTTCAATTTAACCTCACAACATTTTACTTTCAATTTTGGTCCCCTACACTTTTCATATGTGGCAAATTTTGTGTTTTACGTTTTGTTCTAGATTTTGCGAGTTAACATGGTGCAACGTGCGTGTGTGGTTCAACGTTTTTACGTTTCGTTTTACGCTTCGTTCTAGATTTAGCGAGTTAACATGGCGCAACATGCGTGCGTGGTTCAACGTTTTTACGTTTTGACGTTCTAAATTTTGCGAGTTAACATGGCGCAACGTGCGTGTATGGTTCAACATTTTTACGTCGTCTATTTTTTCCCACTTGACAGGTTCGCCACAACACGCAGGTCCTAAATGGACTTAGTTATTATTTTCTATATTTTATGTTTCGGTCGAATTTCTTCACAATAACACACCCCAACTTTAATGTTGGTGGTTGCTGGCGATGGTATGACACTAGTGCTATTTGTCACGGTTTTACGCTCCCACCGTAACGCGGGGGCCTTAATACTAGTTTATACTGTTTTACAAATATAATTTATAATAAAAATCTAATAATCTAATATATATATATATATATATATATATATATATATACTAGGCTATTGCCCCGTGTAATACACGGGGTGAATCATAATTATAATGTGAAATAAAAATATATAATATAGAGTAATATGTAGACCAAATACGAAATAAATATTGAAGTTTGTATAGCCATTCATAATAATATGATCTGTTATTTGTTTTATGATTTGTCATAGGAACTTAAAATTTTGTACCACTACTAATATTTATTGTGACATTTTCTTGTTCAAAGGTAATGTGTCTGATTTTATCTGATAATAGATTATTCTGACGGGTTAATGTTGGCATAATATTATATATTCTACGATCCAAATATAGTTTCCTCACTTTCGCTATCATTAACATTAATATAAGGCATGTTCCTATTCAAAGCTATAAACCAATATGAATTGTACGAAATAATTACTTTTATCACAATTAATAAGGAACCAATAAAAACTATTGATAATGTAATATGTCTCGTACCATTTGAAAGGTCTGAAAAGGGACTTCTAGACAGATAAAAGTAATGTAAATAAAGACATGAGACACCATACGACAACTAAGTAAATCTAAATTTAAAAAAAAAAAATAATGACATTCCGAATGTGAAGATATCTTTCACAGACCTCTACATCTTAGTTACAATATAAAAAAATATGTATGTTAAGAGTTTGCCTTGTTTTAAAACACATATATCTAACTTATCTTAAAATACATGATGTTTTCTATGTAACATAGATAATATGCATATTACTTATTTGACATGGTAAACTTATCTAAAAAAACATGATGTTTTCTATGTGACATAAATAATATGCATAGCATATGAAGAGTAAAAAAAAACATACCCAGTATTTAGAATGAAGTGGAGTTTACAATAAATTACATTTATTTAATTCGTGTAATATACGTGGTTTTAAAGATATAACTTTTTTATTTGGTATATAAAATTACATTTATTCAAACCGTACAATATGGTTCTTATGGATATAACTTTTTATTATTTAATATATAAAATTATATTTATTCAACCCATACAATAAATGAGGTTTTTAAAAATATACTTTTTATTATTTAGTATGTAAAATTTATTTATGCAACCCCGTGTAATAATACACGGGGTTATAACCTAGTTTTATTATAACTATAACTACAATGGAAAATTTCCTTAAAGTATAGCAATATTAGAAACTATAAAACATCGATATGATGAAATTTAATCATTAAAAACATACGAAACTAAGACGGTTAAATAAGTGGGTTAAGCTTGGTTGGTTAAACACAATCCAGATCGAATAATCTATCTTATCAATAGATTTACAATCAAAATAAAATTCTAATATAATATTTAAATTTTTTAATTTAAATTTAAAATTTATCAAATCAATTATTGATGCCCTCATTGAATGACATGTGTCACAATCAGGTTTCTTTTATTATATAGTATATATATATATATATATATATATATATATATGATATATATACATAAGAAAAATAAAAGATTTTAAAAAAATAAGAAAATAAAATCTAAACAAATTAATAATAGTAAATTATAGAAAAGCAATTAAAAGGAAAGAGTAAAGGAAAAGTAAATCCCAAAGAAGTCAAACATAACAAAAATAAAAATAGGAAACCAATAAAACCCACGTTTTTCTTGCCTGCGTCTGGTTTTGGGCGCTCGCCTGAGCAGCGCTTTAAAAAAAAAACCCAGAATCTCGTCTAAGCAACCACTAGGCGCTATTGCTCTGCCTCGCTGCGCCTGAGCGCCTAGGCGCATGCCTCGTGCGCTTTTGACAACATAGCATCCAAGTTTGACTCTTATGGATGACGGAATGTATTTGCTCGATTGAGAGCATCTCAAAATGCTTATATGATAATTTAGTTTGCTATTAAAAAAAATATAATTTCAGAAAAAAAAATATGAAAAGAAATTCAGAATAAGAAAAAACTACAAGATAAAAGTAACTGACCAATTGCAATTTTGTATTATTATAATACGTTAAAGATAATCATCAAAATATTCTACCTGAAATTATAGGGGTAATCACCAAAATAGCCATTGACCGGTCAATTTTTCCAAAATGGCCAACTGAAACGGCTCCCAAGCCTTTACACGAATTCCGACACGGCTTAAAAGATCTTTTCTCACCAACCAACCGTTTTTTGCCACGTGTCCATTTGTCCCCTAATCTCTATACAGATAATGTGTTTCTCTCTCCACTGCTACACTTAATCCCCTCAATTTCTCTCTCTGTGCTCTCTCTCTCTCTCTGAAACGGCTCGAACATTCATCTCCACCGCCACCAAACCACCATACCTACCTCCACCAAACCACCATACCCATCTCCTTCCCTCCTCTGCCGACAAACCCACCTACACTTCACCTGCAACTTTCAGCCACGACATCAACCTTCATCACCGTCTTAATCAACTACCTGTCCATCCATCTTCTCTGTCGCAATCCAATCCGTCTCCGTCACCATTCCTCCTCCGGTCATCCTCCGCCGATCATAATCACCACCATCGTTAACCTGCAACTCCGACATCTCCGATCTCACCTCTGGTCACCGTTCCTTCGACGACCACAGTTATCGTCGGCGACTGCACTATGCTACGAGCCGGCACAGGTATGCTACGAGCCGGCACAACACAAGGTTCGAGCCGATTCAGGTATGCTACGAGCCGGCACAACACAAGGTTCGAGCCGGCACAACACAAGGTTCGAGCCGGTTCAGGTTTGTCGGACACGTGTCTCCATCAGATTGGTCATCGTTGAAGGAACTCCTTGAGCTGGTTCAGTTAACGGTGCCGGCTCGTGAAGCCAGGTCAGTTGGCCTAAATTGAAAAAACGGCGTGGTCAAGACTAGTTTCGTGATTTTCCCGAAATTATAATGAGGGTCGTACCTAGCTATAGTGTTTCATGTCTAGGTAAGTGTCTAGAAAGTCTAAAAAAATAGGGCCTTCAATTTATAAAAAGAATCTTTTATTTAGTATATTTGTATTAGGGTAGTAGGCCTAACTAAAGAACAAATTTTAGAGTAAAAAATGACAAATTCCAACTCCAAGCTATATGCAGTTCATTTTTAATTTAGGTCGTTCTCGCCCTAATTGTAACGCCACATGCTCTCAATGCTGCGAATCGAGGAGAAATTATAAGGGAAATTAATGGCGTCACAAAGATAATTCAGATTGGTTAACGACATTTTATATAATAAGCTCTATATATTGCGATTTACTCAATCACTATTTGCTATAATTCCCCAATTGATCCTTCGGATCTTTGAAATTTGATATTGTGCTTATTTCCGAGACTTGAAAGGCAGAAAAAAAAACCAATCTTTTCTTTATACTAATTTAAAAGGGCCGCGATTTTGTAGTTCACTTAGAGTCTCCAAAAACGTTAGACCGACCCTGATTATAATACAACAATTTGATGTTGTTAGCCTTATTTCTTGTCATCAAACTCGCAACTTTATCAGGTAAACTTCATGCTTTCCTATCACATCTCAATTATTTTAGTTAAATACATATAACGTGTGTAGATAGTTTGTGACTATCACATCTCAATTATTTTAGTTAAATACATATAACGTGTGTGTAGATAGTTTGTGATGTGTATAGTAAATTAATGATTGATTAGTCCCTTATATTTGTTTAATTAGTTGTAATCAATATAAACAATAATAGTTAGATGTGCATTTTAGTTAATCATAAAAAAATAATTGAACAGGCAAAACATTTGAGACAATAGACCCGAGCTCAGAACAAGTGATTGCAAAAATTGCCGAAGGTGATAAAGAGGACATCGACTTGGCGGTGAAAGCTGCGCGGCAAGCTTTTGATCACGGTTCATGGCCTCGCATACCAGGATGTGTGAGTACTTTTGTTTCTTTTCTGTCAAATGAAAACGTTTAAAATCCTTTTAAAAAGATGATAAATATGATTTGTTTACTTTTTTTTTTCTAAACTAAATATTATTTCTGCACGATAAAATTGTTGTATTGGTTACTTATTGTCGATGGTGACCCCAGTGGTGTGGCTTGCGTGGTCAAATTGATATTATTTACTCGTCTTTATCATTACCTACCTATAAAGAAAATGACATAAGTTATTTATCGGAACATTAACACGGTGTCCTTTTTTCGCTACCAAACATACACGATATTCATTGTTTTTCTAGTAAAACATAAATCAATAATTCAAAGTTTGTTTCTGGAAAAGGATGAAACATTTACATAAAACGTGAGAACAATACAAAATGTACAACTAATACAAGCATATCATATGAATTATTAGGGTGTGGGGCACTCCTCTAAGGGGGGAGTGACCTTTCTTACACACACCCAATCAGCACGTGTCACGTTAACTCACATCTTAAGTCTCCATTTTGCACTCAAACGTTGGCATCACTCCACTCACACAATTATTTTTTTATAAAAAAAAAAGAAAAAAAATATGATTTATGGAAAAATAGTGGACCCACATTGACAACCAATCACTCATTCTCTCTCTCCTCTCTCTCGATCGGTGACCATCCACCGAGCCAAGCCATCACCGAGCGGTAAAAAGTTGTTGGCGGCCGTGTTCCCGCTAGTGATATCACTCATCGCATGGGGGTCACCGAAGGTGCCCCGTGCACCCTTAGGGTGTGTTCGGTTAGCTGGAATTCAGTGGAATTAGAATTTGATAGCCAACTCTTAAGGTGTCTGGTACATAGAATTTGTTGGAATTAGAAGAGTAAACTGCCATTTTGGTCCCTGAGGTTTGGTCAGTTTTGCCACTTTAGTCCAAATTTCAAACTTTTTACATCCAGGGTCCTATGGTTTGGTTTTTGTTGCCATTTTGGTCCAAATTTCAAATTTGACCAGATTTCCCATTAATGACCCTGCTATTTTGTCTTTACCCTTAGGGGCATTTTGGTCATTTTAGAATTATTATCTCTTTATTATAACTCAATTATAATAAATCTCTCTATCTCTCTCTCTCAACTATCAACTCTGTTTTCTCTCTCTCTAAAATACCACCACCACCCCCACCACCGCATCATCCCCACTACCACTACCATCCCACTGCCGCCAACACCACCCACAAACTTAAAAAACAAACCCACAAACAAAATCAAATCTTTATCAAAACCCAATAACCGTATCCAAATTACAAACAAGCCCACTAAATCAAATCGAAATCAGATCAACTATCAATACCGATATCAAAACATAAGAAAAAAAAATGAAAAGTTCACCTGCACTAAGCACCTACACTAACGTTCTGCCGCCACCTGACCATTGCCGCTGCTATCTCTCTTCGTCAATCTCTCACCGCCACTAAATCAAATCGGCTCCCCCTTCTCCCACCTCTCTCTCTCTCCTCGTACCTGACCACCGCCACTAAATCAAATCGGCTCCCCCTTCTCCCACCGCTCCCTCTCTCCTCGTACTCTCTCTCTCTCTCTCTCTCTCTCTTCGTCAATCTCTTTCTCTCTACTCATCTCTCTCTTCTTCGATCTCCCAACCGACACCACCCACCACAGTTGGATGATGGTTGTTAGGGTTTTGAGAGGATCGTGGTGTTGGTGGTTGTCCAGAGGTGGCGGCGTGGTGGTGGTCGGAGACGGGAGGAAAGTGGAGGTGGTGATGAATTTGGGGGTTAGGGTTTTGGAAAGTGGAGGGGGGATAGTTTATGAGAGAGAGAGAGAGAGACCTTGTGCAGTGTTTATGTTTATAGTGTTTATGTTTATAATAAATCTAAAAAGACCAAAATGCCCCTGAGGATAAAGACAAAATAGCAGGGTCATTAATGGGAAATCTGGTCAAATTTGAAATTTATACCAAAATGGCAACAAAAACCAAACCACAGGGCCTGGATGTAAAAAGTTTGAAATTTGGACTAAAGTGGCAAAACTGGCCAAACCTCATGGACCAAAATGGCAGTTTACTCGAATTAGAATCTCAATTCCAATCTTCAAGTGTTTAGTTGATACGGTTTTGACGCACATTTTTTCGACCAGAACCGTTTCGACGCACATCTTGACCCAACCTGGCCCGCCACTGACCCGCACCGTTTCGACGCACATTTTTTCGACCAGTACCATTTTTTACTCGAACCGTTTCGACGCGCTCAGTTTTTCGACTAGAACCGTTTTGACGCACACAGTTTCGATTCGCATTGTTTCAACCCGAATCGTTTTCGATCTGAACTGATTCGACCCATACTGTTTCAACTAGTACCATTATTCGACCCGGACCGCTTCGACGCGCACGGTTTCGACTCGCACTGTTTCAACCCGAATCTTTTTTGACCTGAACCGTTTCAACGCGCATCATTTCGACCCGAACCGTTTCGACACGCATGTTTTGACCCGTATCGTTTCGACGCGCATGTTTTGACCCATATCGTTTCGACGCGCACACCTGAATCGTTTTGACACGCACCAGTATGGGGTATTTGATACCGATAAAAGGGTTTCGGGGATCACAATATCATACATGTCTGAAACCCATGAAAGTTTTTAAGCTTAATCTCACACATGTTCTCATATCTGAATATCCATCCCAAATTTTCAAGTGTCGGGTTCTGACTTCTTTTTTCATCCCCAAACTTTGCACCATAGTGGTAACGGAGGCATGCAGATCTAAGAAAATATATATGTAATATGATAAACTATGAAAAGGCAGAAGTCTATACCTTATTAACCTTTATAAATTATATATATATTTGCAGGAGAGGGGTAAAATAATGAACAAATTTGCTGATTTAATCGATGAACACCTTGAAGAACTAGCGGCATTGGAAACATTTGACGTGGGAAAAGTTTATAGTTTTGAAACCAACGTGGACATTCCTAGTATATCCAAAGAAGTACGGTATTTTGCCGGTTCCGCTGATAAAATTCATGGTAAAACTTTAAAATTGTCTAGTGAATTTCAAGGATACACTTTGTTGGAACCGATTGGTGTAGTAGGTCTTATAATACCATGGAACTTCCCAAGTGCCATGTTTGTTCTTAAATGTGCACCGGCTCTAGCCGCTGGTTGCACCATGGTCATTAAACCCGCTGAACAAGCACCCCTCACGGCTCTTTACTTGGCACATTTGGCTAAACTGGTAAGCGCACCGGTTTTCATGATTTGGGAATGTTGGATTTCATATCATTAACATGTTATGTGTTCTTGTTAATTAATAGGCGGGGATCCCAAATGGGGTCCTTAATGTTGTGACCGGGTTTGGAGATACAGCAGGTGCTGCTGTTGCATCACATATGGACATAGATTGTGTTAGTTTCACGGGGTCAACTGAAGTCGGGCGACTAGTAATGCAGGCTGCGGCTACAAGCAATCTGAAACCCGTTTCTCTTGAACTCGGGGGTAAATCCCCTCTCTTGATCTTTGATGATGCTAATGTTAATCAAGCGGCTGATCTTGCACTCCTTGGGAGTCTTGCTAACAAGGTACTTTGTACTTTGTATAATTATTATATAAACATATTTTGAACTGGTCTAAAGATATATAATTGTATGTATAGGGAGAAATTTGTGTATGTAGTTCGCGTGTTTTCGTTCAAGAAGGGATATATGATAAGCTTGTGGAAAACCTGGTCGAGAAGGTGAAAACATGGGTCGTGGGGGATCCGTTTGATCCCTCAACTCATCAAGGACCGCAGGTAATTCTAATGAACTTACTAGTAAGATATCAAAATATATGATTATCCTATGTATAGATAAGACCATTCGCTATGGTTTTACGCCCTTTCACTCCACATCAATACTGCTACCTCACCTCACCACACCACTTCCATTCACTTTTTTTCACTAAACCCTCGTTATGGTTTCTCTAGTTTTCACTACCCACTACCCAATAAAATAATAATATTTTTAAATAAGTTTAAAAAACAAACACACAAGATTCGTTGATTAAAGCATGGCCCCAGATCCAATTCCCTCCACGCCGTTACCATCTTCAAGACACCCCCCCCCCACACACACACACACACCACGCCCTGCACGCACCCCCTCCTCTTGTCACGCCACCTCACGTCAGCCGACATGCCACCTGGCTTGGCGTGAGGCCATAGCGCATAGCCTAAGCATTAGTGTGTAAACTCGGTCGCCTCTTCCTTTAACCGCATGTTTTAATCAACTACCTTTCATGGCTCTCTACTATGTGATTCAACTACTCCATGAATGAGAGTCTGGTTATCAGTTCTAAGCAGACCAAGAGACTTTCTATATAATCTTAGATAAAGACAAATGATATCTATATATTAATTATTAATATTAAAAGAAATATATTAAACAAATATAAATAAAATTTATGAGGTTGAAGGAGAGAATGTCATGTGTTATTATTTGGAGTCTTTTATTATAAGTTAGATTAGATAAGGATATGGGATCTTGGATGTAGAGGATGTTGGAAAAAGGAGATGTGCTTTCTTCAGGAGTTGAATATTGAAATTGTGATCTTTGTGGAGTCATGATTATGATATTTGAGAATGGAAAAATACTTATAACAAGAGGTTTTTTTTATCTTGTTATGTATAACCTATAAAGGGGCCGCTTTATTGTCGACTCAATGGATATTAACTCTCTTATGGCAACACCTGTGTTTTTATAAGGGATAACTTTGCCTAGATAGTTCAACTTCAGTTACACCCTTATTGCATCCTATGTATATAACATGTTTAAAAATCATTGTACTTTCATTTTTTAGGTTGATCGGGGCACCCTTCGGGGACCCCTTCACCGCTTAGGTGGGGTGGCGCCATCAATTCGGTGAGGTAGAGAGAGGATTGAAACCGGTGGGAAGCTGCCGAAGAGAGGGGGAGGAGAGAGGGAGGAGAGAGGGATGAGGGGACCAATCAAAAGTTTTTTTTTTTTTTTTTTTAATAAAAACCAAGTCACCTAAGAGGGGAGTGCCGCCATCAATTTAGGGTGTTAGGGGAGTTTAAGAGGGGAGTTGACGTGGCACACGAGGATTGGTTTGGCGTAAGAGAGGGGACTCACCTCTTAGGTGAGCACCCCTTACACCCTTAGGTTGATAAGAAACAATACGAGAAAGTACTCTCATATATCGATCAAGGTAAGAGAGAAGGTGCATCGTTGCTAATTGGTGGGAAGTCTTGCGGAAAAAAGGGATACTATATCGAGCCAACAATCTTTGAAAATGTTACGGTATGCGGGAAACACAACTTTTTAAGTACTAAATTCGCATTGACGGTATGCGTGAAGGTGAAACACAACATTTAAAGTACTAAATTCGCATTGACGGTAATTTCTTCTCGTTGTCATATAGGATGACATGCTTATTGCAAATGATGAGATATTTGGTCCAGTTATGTGTCTTATGAAGTTCAAGTAAGACCCCTTTTTTTAATTTTTCTAATGTCTTATACGATGAAAATAATATAAATTGTGACACAAACAATATATATATATATATAGGGGACCGCTAGAATGAGAACCACCACGAGTTGTAAGAACCACGAGAACCGCGACCCGCGGGTGGCCGTTGACCACGAAATTTTTTTTACACCTAGATCCGTATATTTTAAGACCGGGTGTAAATTTTGGGTTCAAACGGCGCGCCCGAGGGGGTAGTTTTTTACGCCCAAAGTTTGGTTTTTTTAATTTTTCTTTTTTTTTTAACCAAACTTTGGGCGTAAAAAACTACCCCCTCGGGCGCGCCGTTTGAACCCAAAATTTACACCCGGTCTTAAAATATACGGATCTAGGTGTAAAAAAAATTTCGTGGTCAACGGCCACCCGCGGGTCGCGGTTCTCGTGGTTCTTACAACTCGTGGTGGTTCTCATTTTAGCGGTCCCCTATATATATATATATATATATATATATATATATATATATATATATATATATATATATATATATATATATATATTGCAGAACAATTGAGGAGGCCATTGGGAGAGCGAACGCAACGACACATGGTTTGGCGGCCGGAATTGTGACTAATGACCTGAACATAGCCAACAGGGTATCTAGGTCAATTCGAGCCGGGATGATTTGGATAAACTGTTACCATAATTTCGACTCCGGGTGCCCAATTGGTGGATACAAAATGAGTGGGGTCGGGAAGGATCATGGTGTTGAAGCCCTTGAAAAGTATCTTCAAAACAAAGCTGTTGTCACACCTATTTACCATTCGCCATGGTTGTAAATCTTTACGGTTTTAATACTTTGTTTGTTTGGTCAATAGTGCATATTGATGGTATATGGAGTGGTCTATGGGCCTAATTCAATCTCTTTAGCTACGTGGGTATTTGGAGTTTGCTAATAAAAATTGGAATTTCAATAATTTATAGGCCAAACAGATCAAGTTTAGCTTTAATTTCTAGTCACTTACAAGGGGCAATAGAAACCCAAAAGTTTTGTATTTTAACTAACATCCATATTATATAATAAAATAAATATACAGGGGACACATGTCTTTCTATTGGAGTTATTTGTTTTTTTGTTTTCTTGTCATTCTCTCCTATTTAATTATAAATACTTATTTTTATAACTAAAGATATATATATATATATATAGGATAAGGGTCCGTTAGGAACCACCCTTTATTGCGAGAACCGCGAGAACCAGTGTGAACACATGGCAAAATTGTAATTATGTGATGACTAATAAAAACACGCGCTCTGTTCACTTGCTCTGATCACGTTACACATATTCTAACTTAGGGTTTCATTCATCTGATGAACAGAGATCTTGTATTCATCGACGATGAAGACCGACGGCGTTCAATCATTCACCAAATTTCACATCGGCGACATCCTGGCACAGTGTTTCCGGCAGCATTCACGACTAACAACCCACCATTTACATCCTCTACATGGCATACTCTGATTCATCACGTGTCGAACCTTACACATCTGATGTTCCTCCTCATACATTATCTGATAATCCTCCTCATACGATATATATGATGAATTTTGGAATATCAGATGGTAAATCGATATGACGACGGTTTACGGTGTACCGCTATCGAAAGGATGAAGACGAATTGCTGATGTAATCGGGACGAAGACGAATTGCTGATGTAATCGGGACGAAGACGAACTACTGAGAACTGTTTATGCTTGTGAGCTGATAATTGTTGATGCAATTTGAGTGTCGAACGTGATTTTTGTATAAATACACCATCATGCACATGTGCAACGGGAGACGAATATGTAAATGTTAAATAAAAAGGTTAGAAGCTGTTGATTATTTAGTATTATTATTATATTTTTTAGTAATTAAATCTGAGTTTTTGCACATGTGCATCATTTTATTACTTTTTTTTGTTACTAATGTAATCGGGACTTGTGTTTCCATTTGATTGAATGTTTTTCTTACCTTGCCAGATGCTAGGTGTTTCTGAGAAAGCCTGCTTAGTGGTGGAAGATAGTGTTATTGGCCTACAGGTTGACCATTTGCCATATCTTTTCTGCAATATTGATTGCTTACAACTATTTTTCAATGAATAATGGATTCAAACCAAATAAACTCTGTAGGCAGCAACAAAAGCTGAAATGTCTTGTGTGATTACCTACACATCTTCAACCGCAGAACAGGACATTACGGATGACATAACGAAATACCCCGACTTAAGTGACGTAAGGTATGGTAACAGTTTCGATTTTCATTTAGTGGGTGGGTTGTTAACGGGTCAAAATGGATAACTTTTATAAATCAAGGTTTTATGTGAGATAGATACATTTTCAATCCATATTCTTCTAAGCTAGTTTGCAACTTGTGGATTGACATTAAATTGTGGGATCATATCAACTAAGGCTGTTCATATACAATTTTATGTAACAGAGTTGACCATAAAGTCATACAATTATATTTGTCTTGCTACATAAGATTCTGAAGTTGTGCTAACTTGTAATCTTATTTTGAAAATATATACATAAATCATACGATTTTGTATTGATACAAGATCGCTATTACTTATAAAGTAATCATATTATATACACTGTTGCAGATGTCACAGAACCATTGTTGCTTGAGGTCGATCAGATATACCATCTTGCATGCCCTGCTTCATCGATTTTCTATAAATACAATGTTGTAAAGGTGTGTATTCGTCCTCATCCTCATTGCAGCTAGCAACTACAACAATTTGTTATGTCCCTTTCACTTAATGCCTCCAAAAATGATTATAACGGAACCTTAAGGAATGTGTAATTCTTGACAGACAATAAAGACGAACGTGATTGGCACGCTAAATATGCTTGGTCTTGCAAAGAGAGTTGGCGCAAGGTTCAAAGATTGTTCTATAATTCTGATGCTGACATTGGTCAATTTGTTGATAATACAGTTGACAGTCACAAGGTTACGTCTAAAACAATCGACAGTCGGTATGTTCCTCATAACTTCGAAATCCATATTTTTTACTCTATGTATACATCAGACAATGTTAAATTATCTGAAAAGTTACTGTATCCGAATCTTTTGATACCACTTCAACTGGGAGATAACATCAACATTTGCAGTTTATACGGTTCGAGACCAAAGGTATTACATGTCAATTTTTGTTGTTTAAAAAATTTGTATTCCATTATATGTTATGCACATTTGCATTATATTATATTCACACATTTGCACCATGTTCACAGTTATCATATGTTATAAATAATATTGCAATATACGCAAATGTACATTATGATATTTACATTATGTTTGTACATGATTCTGAATTAACATATATGCACATGTGCATTATGTTCACCAAAACATTATATAATTATATGTTAACTTGTAATGCACATGTGCACTTTGTTTACAAATACATTATAAATACATAAATTGACGATCAGTAAGCATCACAAAGTAATCATCATATATAAACTTTCATCCAACTGTACATAACCATATATATGTTAAAAAAATAATAAACATCATACAATTAAATTGTTATTTTTTAAGTGTATTATATATACTTGTCATACATACGTGCATCCCATAATTTAGCTAAATATTTTTTTTGTATATTAATCACATAGGAACAATCACGGCTGCTCTTCATTCTACGTCCAACGACACCCCATATTGGATACCTGAAGTTGATGTTGAGTTCATTCCTACTATAACACCAAAAAGCTGTAAACATCAGTGATATATTAAACATACCTGCAGTTTTAAGCACAAGTGTTCATCCTCCCCAAGGTATTATAAACAAAGGGTGTGGTACCAAAAAACACCGGATCGGTCCCGGTGGTCAGAAAATTAAAGATAAGCGAAAGAAATCCGATAAGCGAAAGAAGGTTGCACGTTTATGCAACAAATGTAACCAATATGTTTTCGACCATGATTCACGCAACTGCGAAAAAATCAAGGCTGCCAAACTTGCTGCACGAGCAGCTAAACGTGTTGTTGCTATTACTGCTGGACTACCTGCTCCATCTGAATCTGGTCCTGATGATGTTGATCTTGATGACACCGATGAGTATTCTTCTGATGAGAATTCTTCTTCTTCTGATGATAACCCTGATAATACCCCTGAAGTCCCTACATATGTGCAAGAACCCGAGCAAACTCTTAGGCGTTCGACCAGACGTCGTAAATCAACCAACCCAACTCGTGATTCTTGATTGATCTGTTATCTATTACAATTTATGATTATCGAACTTAACTACTTATGACTATCAATGTTTGTTTTGATTATGTTTCTTAATGGACTATTTATGCGGTTTTTTTAATATATTCATCATTGCCATCATCCTAATTTGTTATCAATTATGTATTATATGTAATTATTTGTGATTTTATTACTACCCACTTAACATAATGTAATTTTATTACTACCCATTTAACTTACAATATTAATATTAATATTAATGCCTAACTTACAATATGCACATGTGCATACGTATCTACCAGTTGTATCTAACAGCTGAATCCACTTATTTATTGATATACCATTATTTATTATTATACATGTTACTAATATTAATATAAAACCATTTGTTGTACCTTACATATAAATATACCCATTTGTAATATATTACATACTACACTGTACGTTATATAACTTTATGCACATGTGCATACCCATCATTTCATTTATTAACCAACATATTATAACATATTTTAACAATCGTGTACATCTATAACACATTATATATTACTAACACGCATTTAATCATTACTAACATTCATTACCAACCATCTTGTTAGTTTAACCATTTTAATGCACATGTGCATAAACAACAACAACCAATACGAACTCCCCTATATCAGCTAAAATACCAACTGATTACTATATCAACTATTATACCAGCTGTTGTCAACCAAAAGTATTAGTGTCACAATAGACCACTTCCAACCACATTTAACCAAAACTATAAACGACATCATAACAAAGTACCATCTGACGTGTTAAAACAAACAAAACAAAACAAAGTACTAGTTTCATTAACATAAATCACCAACAAAATAGAGATACTATATGTTGCTAAAGTTAATAACCTACTGTGTTAACTCATACCCTCAAACTTATCCTCATTCTTCCATTTGTCAAGCATCTTCCAACATTTTTCTTGTTTCATCGCCTCTTTGTCTAACATTTTCCGCATTTTTTCATCTCTCAAACCACATGTTGTCTCTTTTGCAAGTTCCATAACAGTTTCCTTGTACACGTTTGCCTCTGATAATAACCGTTTTGTTGCTATCTTCATCATCAAGTTTTTCAGTTGCATGTCTTGAATATCTTTTCGCGTACTAAAACCGCATTCAAACTTGACATCGCTCCATTTGTACATCTCCATGTTTCGCATAGCGAACACACCGCAATCGTTGAAATTATCACTCGTTGCCCATTCCAATTTTTTTTGTTTAACATAAGTGCAAACACATTAATACATGTATGAAATGTTTGTAAACACCAATGCACATGTGCATTTAAATATTGATTAAAAATTCTAAATAACACATACCATCAACAACATTGTCATCTTTATCACCAACTTTAGATGTTGATAACCTTCTGTTCTTTGCCATGCGCACCTCACCGACACCTTTGTTTGGTGTTTCCACCTGTTTTCGTTTATTATTCCTCACCATCATGTCCTTTTCTACAATCTTTTCACATCTGCATGCATAAACTCAATACGTTTATACAAATATTAAAAAATAAAAACAACATTAATGCAACGATGCACATGTGCATGAAATAACTTTTAATTAATGAACATCCAAAATATTAATTATAAATAATCAAATATTCTAACCTTTTTGTTTACCATGCATATACTATTCCGTTGTGACTGCGTCTTACAATGATGACCCTTCGTCCCTCGACTTTAATACAAATATAACTTTTTTCATTTTCTTTTCCAACTTGCTTTCCATTGCAATTCTACAATGAACATGTGCATATACGTTAAATGCCTTAATAACCTAGTATGACAAATTATGCGCCTGCGCATAGTAACTTGTTTTGTCAGTTTATGCACATGTGCATATATGTATATATCACACCACAATATCTTGTTACCTACCACATTCTAACATAAAATACATTTGTGCATAACTATTCACATGTTATTACAAAATATGCACACGTGCACATTAAATTAATATGACAATCTATGCACATGTTCATAACTATATATCACACAAACTTACCTTAATAACATATTCTGATAAACATCTGATGTAAACATATGCACATGTGCATGACAATATTTCTGATAATACACACCAAAGTTTGAATTAACAAATTATATATAATATAAAGAAATACGAACGAATTGTGTAAACTTGCAAAATGTCACGCGAACTATGCACATGTGCATATTGAACTATTATGACAATATATGCACATGTGCATAACTATATATCACACAAACTTACCTTAATAACATATTCTATTAAACCTAGTTAAATCTATGATGTAGACATATGCACATGTGCATAACAAAATATATCACAATACAGAATTAAATCTATGATGTAGACATATGCACATGTGCATAACAAAATATATCACAATACAGAATGAAGTTTGAATCACCAAATTGAACAATATCTATGTTAAACCGCATACGTAACGGTGATTATGACGGTGATTTCCGACTATACTGCCATATTGACTATTATTATAATCACGTTGCCCTAATTACGAACGAATTAGAGATCCACGATGTTTTTAATCACGTTACTGTAATTACAAATGGATGAAGAATATACGATCGATAATTATGTTCCTAATATAAATTATACGACTCATTATGGACGGATTTTAGGAACTAACCTTAATTATATGACGAAATCTGAAATATAGGCTTGTAAAATATCAAATCTCCGAGAAAATGTCACTCCAAATGCTTCGAATTGGTGAAGGTGAACTGATGATCGTGAATGTGATTATGTATTTGAAACAGACGAACTGATTCTATATGATGATGAAATGTAGAGATAATCGAGAAAGAGAATCAGATTCAGATTGGGGAGATAGATTGGGGATATTTCTTGGACGTGAATGATATTATTAGATATAGTTAATTTTCTGATTGAAGTCCGATAATATGCGCCTGTTTTAAAAGTTGTTTGGGTATTTACAAAATTGCCCCCTGTTCACATTGGTTCTCGCGGTTCTCGCAATAAGGGTGGTTCTCGCATGAACCCTACCCTATATATATATATATATATATATGGGATCGCTAAAATGAAAACCACCTCTAGTTGTAAGAACCATAGGAACCAATTTCTAACCTTTAGATCAACAAGATTAATGGATGAGATTAAAAGTAAGAAAAATTAATATTAAATACAATTTGTCTTATTATGTCTTTAATTTTTTAATCCAACAGGGTAGTTTAGTAAAATAACACTTTTTTGTCTTTTTGTCTTTATTATTTTTTAATTAATTTTTTGTTTTATTATATTACTTTTTAGTTTTATTATATTACTTTTTATTTTTTTAAAGATTTTCTTATTAAAAACAATTTTAAATTCAGATTTTTTGACAAAAACAATTAATTTTCCGCGCCGGTTTTTTACACGCCGTTTTTTACGTCCGGCTTTTTTACGCGTCGTTTTTAACGCCGTTTTTTACCGCGCCGTTTTTTTTAACGCGCCGTTTTTTTAACGCCGTTTTTTTTAACGCACCGTTTTTTACGAGCGTTTTTTACGAGCTTTTTTTTACGAAACGTAAAAAAGTTTTACGTTAACGTTTTTTACGTTTTTACGTTTTACACGCCGGTTTTTTACGTTTTACGCGCCGGTTTTTTTCATTTTACGCGCCGGTTTTTTACGTTTTACGCGCCGGTTTTTTTACGTTAACGTTTTTTTACGTTTTTTTTACGGAACGTAAAAAAGTTTTACGTTAACGTCTTTACGTTTTACGCGCCGGTTTTTTACGTTTTATGCACCGGTTTTTTACATTTTACGCGCCGGTTTTTTACGTTTTACGCACCGGTTTTTTTACGTTAACGTTTTTTTACGTTTTACGCGCCGGTTTTTTACGTTTTACTAAAAAAAATTTACGTTTTACGTAAAACTTTTTACGTTTTACGTAAAGCTTTTTACGCTTCACGTTTTTACGTTTTACGTTAAAAAAGTTTACGGTTTGCGTTAAAAAGTTTACGGTTTAATTTTTTACGTTAACGTTTTTTTACGTTTTACGCGCCGGTTTTTTACGTTAACGTTTTTTTTCGTTTTACACGCCGGTTTTCTACGTTAACTTTTTTTACGTTTTTACGTTTTACGCGCCGGTTTTTAAATGACATTTACGTAAAACTTTTTACGTTTTACTAAAAAAACTTTATGTTTTACCTTTTACCTAAAACTTTTTACGTTTTACGAAAAACTTTTTACGTTTTACGAAAAAAAATTACGTTTTACGTAAAACTTTTTACGTTTTACGTTTTACGTAAAACTTTTTACGTTTTACGAAAAAAATTTACATTTTACGTAAAACTTTTTACGTTTTACGTTTTACGTAAAACTTACGAAAAAGTTTACGTAACACATTTTACGCTTCACGTTTTTACGTTTTACGATAAAAAGTTTACGGTTTACGTTAACAAGTTTACGGTTTAACTTTTTTTTTTACAAAAACGTTTTTACGCAAAACCGAACGCAACAGAAAATCGCACACTCGGGGGGTGTCTCAGATAGTTTGCTATCATCATCGACGCCTCGAAAAAAAAAACCCAACAAACAAAAATCAAAAGAATGAGTGGATTCTTGAAAAAAAAAACGAAGTTTTGGCTCAAATTTTCCGATAATCAGAGGCTGCAAAGTGGTTGCAGGTTCAAAAACCTACCCTCCACCGTTCTTGCCGCGCCATCGTCATCAAAATATGCGGGTTTTTTTTTCATCATCATCGCCCCCATCTAAAACGGATCACAACCTACATAGTTCACTGTTCGAAAAAATACCAACAAAGCACCAGCAAACCCCAGCAACACCCACAGATTCAAACATTCAAAAATCACCCAGCAAAAAACCCAGCAAAACATCATTGTACTTCATACATTCAAACATTCAAAAACACATAGATCAAAAACACCAAACATACCAAATCAAAACAAAAATAAAAAACAACATACCAAATCATTTAAGTCGACCCAGAGCATCAACACGTCGGGAGGAGACCAGGACCTCCGCCGCTCACGGCGGCGCTGCCGCCGACCCGCCTCCGTCCTCTTTCTGTTTCCGATGTTTTAACCCCAGATTCCATAGATTCAACAAAATCAAACCCACAAGATTCAAACCCACAAAGACAAACCCACAAGATTCAAAACCCAGATTCAAACCAAGATTCACCAAAATTAAAAACCCACCTTCACATCCAATGTTTTTACTCCGACATCGAGCACCCACCAAAAACAGAGACACCCCTTCACCCCACCCCTCCACCCATCATTCACCTCCGCCGCCGCCGCCGAAACACCGCCCCTTAACCCACCGCAACAAACCCCCTTCACCGGCCACCGCCGCCAAAAAAATATCAAGATCAGAACCAAAACAACATCAAAGAACATCAAAAAATACAGAACCAAAAACATCAAACAAAAACCCTAAAACAGAGACACAAAGAAAATGTCGCTACCTTTGTCTCTCTCTTCGTGTTCCACCACCACTAAAGAACTACGGAACCACCGCCGGAAATTACCGTGGAGAAACAAGGGAGCGTCGGAGAAACGAGGGGGCCGCCGGAGTGGGTACGGTTTTTGGGGGGGTCGCCGGTGTGGGGTGTGGCGGCTGCATGTTCATCGGATGGTGGGGGAGGAAGAGAGGTGTTCATCACACATCCATCTTCTAAATAAGTTCTGCAACTTCAAGAGAGGGAGAGAGAGAGACACAATGAAATGAGAAAATGAATTTTTGAATTCATTAAATAGATGAGAGAGAGAGGTGATGATCTGACATATTAAATGAGGAGAGATAAAAGGAAATGACATTTTGTAGTAAAAGACCAAAATACCCTTTTTAGTGGCTGAATCTGATTGGCTGAGAGTGGTTCTCGCGGTTCTTACAACTGGAGGTGGTTTTTATTCTAGCGGCTCCATATATATATATATATATATATATATATATATATATATATATATATATATATATATATATATATATATATATAGTGTGAGGTTGTGAACCCTAATAAAGTGAGGAACAAATTAGGATTTTTTTGAGCTCAAAAAATATTATTTTGGGCGGTTAGACATTTAAACCGCCCAAAATAATCATTACAATTCATTTATCAAACATAACCCAAAATAACTATACCACGCTCAAATAAATAGTTTTTTGAGCGGCTATAAATTATGGCTCAAAAATATAACTTTTTTGGTGGTTTTCAGTCTCGGGTCGGTTCAGGTAATCTAAATTGCTCAGCCGATTCAATTCTTCTTCCCAACCCAAAGTTTTAACAAAGTCAGAATACCCTACCCCCAAAACCGCCCATTACTTTTCACTATCCCGCGCGTGCCTTCAATTCTTCTTCCAAAACCACCGCTTCAGTTTATCTTCTTGTATTCTTCATCCAGAGAATACAAAGCCCCTTCAGATTTCATACAAAACCGTCACCTTCAATTCTTCTTGCAAAACCCCTTGGTAAGAAACCCTAGTTTTATTAAGTATCTTCTTAAATTCTTTATATTAGTGCAAAGTTTTGAATACAATTCGTTATTATGTTGGGTTTTGCTAGATATATATATGATTCCATGTGTGGCCCTCATGTCAGAATCAATATACTTTTGAGTGGTTTATGCGTATCTCCGTGGTCCCCTGTTATATATATATATATATATATATATATATATATATATATATATATATATATATATATATATATATATATATATATATTAGGTTTTTAGTTGAGACTTTCTATGTCATCTACTGATTTGGATCATATTGTTTACTGTTTTTTATGTGGTGATGATGCTTTGTGGGTCATATTGTTTAGTGTTTTTATATGGTGTTTGTTAATTTGTTTTTTTTTATATTTATTTTAGTGTGTAAAATGTCTAAACTTGGGAGAGGGAAACGTGGGCCTGCGACTTTCTCAAAGAAAGACTGTGACTATACAATTGAGTTTAACCATGATAATCAACCGATTGGCAAGAATGCGACTGATTATACTTCATGGTTAGGAGTGAAGCTAAAAGCCGAATTTTCTTACCATATTCCGCAAGATAAATTTGAAGAACAAAAACGGGAAGATTTATGGAAGGATATTCAGGTATTATATATTTTTGTTTGTAATTTTATAGAAACATGAATAATATTTGTTTAACTTTTTTGTTTTATAAATATGCAAGGAACTATGGAAAGTTAATAGCATTGCGCCCAAAGAAGCGGCACTTAAAATGTAAATAAAGAATCATACAAATTGGCAAAGTTATCTTACAACAAGCTATGTAAGGAAGAATAAAACTCCTTTCAAGACATATAAGAATCTCGAATGACAACATTAGGAAAACTTCGTTGTCCAAAGGAGTAGCAAGGAATTTATGGTATATGAGAACTTTTAGTTATATTATTATTATGTATGCTATTGTTATATGTTTATAACTATTAATGCATTAAATTTGTTTATTTATGTGAAGAAAAAAAAGTGAAAACGCGACAAAAAGTGCCAAGAAGAATGTATTCCATACTTGCTTAGGACGTTCCGGGTATGCCAAGAAGAATGTATATTTTTATATATATGTGTTAATTAAAGTCAAACTTCTTAACAATTGTATATATTACATAGTCCGAATACGAAATAGAAATGAAGGCAGATGGCAGTTATTTTTCCGGGGTGGAGGATCCACTAAGTACCCTACTTGGACTGGAACATCGAGGGTGATTACATACTGTTTCTAATATTATAGGTAATATTATATTATTATATAGATAAATATATAATGAGTTTTTGGATTTAATACTTGTGGTTAAATGTCGTTTAAAGGACGCACAAAGGCTAAGGGTGGATTATTTTAAGGTGCTAGACAACAAAGTCAAACAGACGTGTCAACCACTCAAAGGTTAGGGATGGTTTGCGATTATAGAGGGGTGGGCTCGAGCCCTAGTATCCGTGGCGCGAGTGATGTTGGTGGATCCCATATTCATTATCCACCTATAGAGGTACTTATATTTATACGTTGGTTTATATATAATGTCGGTTCTAAAAATGTTGTCTCATTTTGTAGGAGCATGTTGAATGTGAATTGTTATTCCCACCGTCGAACAAAAAATACAAAATGCCTTGTTAAAGATAGAAAATGAGCGGCCTGAAATCATTAGATCATTGGCTGCACGATTAAAAGATACCTATAATGGCGAGATGAGCCTTGAGTTTAACGTGCTTGAGGAGATGTACCCCAAAACCCTGTTCGACATCCAAGTTAAATCCGTTGAATATGAGGGGATGCTACAGTTTTTGGCGAACGACTGGCTTGAGACTAGCTTTTTACATTGGTGTCAAGTGCAAGTTTTTTTTATTATTATTTTTGTGTCGTACAACAATATTATTTTTAAGTATACTTGAATTTTTAACCAATTTTTTTCTTACTTGATATCAGATATTTATATGACCTAGTATCTAAAAAGATAGCTCCCTAAGAACCTAAAGTTAGCTACTTCAATATCCACAAAATATCCGGGAAAGAGTGCGAGACAAATTTTGCAAGTGTAAAAGAACACTTGCTAAGTGTCTACAAACTTCATAAGGGCACAATTTTTTTTCTTGCATCATTTTTTACAGGTAATACATATTATTGTTTTTTTTGTGTATATAAGTTAAATTTATTTATTTTAGTACTATTTGTTTATAACTTCCCTTTTTTCAGCGCCTATTGGGTTTTGTTTATCGTTTCTCTTAAGGAATGAAGTGTTTGGATGTTGGATTCGACTTCGGTTAAGGCTAAAAAGAATAAAGATGATTATCCTCTTTCAAAAGCAATAGAATCTTGTTTTGGAAGTGGACTTACTTGGACCATTAAATGAAAAATGTTCGGATTACATGTGTGTATATTCAGTCGCATGCTATGATTATATATTTAGGATTCTATGTTACATATTAAATGATCGCAACCCCTTGTTCCTCATGCCTTATCTCGGCCCAAATCTTTGAGCCCAAACCGAGCCCAACCTCTTACCCATTGCAGGCGAGTAAATATATGCACGTATACCTCCCAATTCGTAATCGGCGACAGTAGCCTCTCGATTTCCGATCGGCCCCTCTCTTCGAAGCACTCCCCTTCTCGCCTCAATTCGTCCTCTACAATTCTCTAGTAAGTGTGCTAATACTTGTTATGATTTTGGTTGATCATAGTTGATTGTTTGTTTATGTGTAAGCTTAGATCGGACTACAGGGAAACGCATGTTTTAAATGATAATCAAATGTAAATCGGATTGATTGAATGATTGTTGCCGCGTGAACTGTTATTGTATGTTTGTTATGATATAGACGTAACTGATTATTAGGGTTCATGTTTAGATAATTGATTTCACATAAATGGATTATGATTGCAGTCATAATTAAATCGACTAGGGCCACTGTGTATAAATCAGCTTGACCTCTTGTGATTGGGCCACCATTTTAGAAAACATATACCTTTATTTAACATTAGGGCTGACACCCTTTTAATGGATTGATGATACTTGATTTTAATTGGACCTATTCTATATGTTCAGATGATGCACATGGGATATCAGATATCACATGTGACGACAACAATTGATTTTTAATTGAATCAATAATAGGAATGGCAGACAACTTTTCCAATTCACTTCACATGCAAATCTTGCTATTGGAAAAGATATAATTAATGCATCACTCAAACATATATGATTTGGCCGCACTACATCGAACAGTGTAAACAATTCAATATTGGACTTAATTTTAAAAGTGGGCCGCACCCAGGAAACAGAAGTATTATACAAGATAATTATGTGTTGGGCCTTGATCTATAAGGTTGTGTGTATAGTAGAAATTATCGAATAGGTTTAATGATATTACGGTGGTTTTGGGCTTTGCTAATATTGTTAATATGAGGTCACATGAGGAGTAACCTGGTTGTCTTGAATATTCTTGCTGATTAATCTAAACCAAGCATTGTTGTAACGATTTGTTAATTGATGGGCTGTAATTAATCATAAGGGCCAGCGAAATTATATTTAACTGGGTCGGGATATGACAATAAGATACATAAATTATCAATGGGCTTGGTATAGTAGTTGGTCCGCATATCTCAGAGGGTTTCAGCTGGGCTTAGTTCTACTTGATTTAACTATTTGTGAACTAACTCGGGCCAACCCCTTTTTGAATATGGGCCGATCCTTTATTGAGGGTGTTGTTACGTAGGATGCACCATAGGATGGTTTGCTTATGTGTTCGTAAATATTTTGATTAATTATGCATTGTTGATTTGAATCTGTGTTATGAACCGCTATGTGCGCTGAGTGATTAAGTGATATGTCATGTCTGTGGTTGAATGTATACTACGTGTGTAAATGTGAACAACGTATAAGTAAGCTTAAAACTGACCATTACTGGAACTGATATTAGGGTCTGATTGATCTATTGCGAATATGTATAACTAATTCTACCGAGCACTCTAAGGTGAGTTCACTGCTCTTTTTCCAAGCATGCATCCCGGGGAGGGATATCGGGTAACGTTCCGGGGAGGAACGCTTGTTTATTGGGATGTTTGTTATTATACTCAGTTTCTATCACATAAGACCCCTTACATCTACCGACAGTTGCCGGGGAGGCAACGAGGTTATTAGTTGATAGCGCTATTAGGTTTGGCACCCTCACACCGTACCGGGGAGGACGGGCGTGAACTAATTACCTTAAAGAATGACCAATGTTTTGATAGATACATTGGGGTTGGGCAAATACATCTTGTAGCCATTGCGGTAATCGAGTTAATAACAACATCAAGTCAAATCGTTGAACTGTTTTATACACATATTTGGTAACTAAACTGGTTAACAAAACTTTGAACTCACCAGCGTCATCTGACACACTTGTCTGCATGCTTGCAGGTTTGTAGGTTTATAGCATTGGGACTTGCTATCTGGGATGCTGGAGTGGTCATGGGTCGTGATACATGGAATCCCAAACACAAGTTAAATGATTTATGTACACATGGTTACTAAACACTTAACAAATGAGTTTTGCTTTCGCTGTACACAATGAATGATATGTAACGTTTGTAACCGTTTTTGTTAATGAATGAAAGTTTTGTTTAAATATATTTATGAGTTCAATGTGATTGGTGGCTTGGATCCTGGTACGTCACATGCCTCGTGGGGGTTTCCGCATGTGGTATTTTGGGGGTGTGACAGTTTGGTATCAGAGCTACTGGTTATAGTGAACTTGGTTTTAAAAATGTTTTTATAAAACCAAACTATAACCGAACGGTTCTGAAAACGGGAATACGACCATGACACTCAGCTCCAGATTGCAAGGTTCGTCTTTCTCACTTGATGCATACATTACATGACTAGTGTACACCTATTTATGATGTAGCATACGGACACACACTTGTCACTATAGCATAATTACATGAACTGCTTGTTTACATTATGATATGTTGTTAGTGTGTTGTAGCCCTGGGATTCTTGTAACCTTGATGTTTTGACAGCCCCTGCTTAAGACCTGAGTTTGAAGGACCATTTGACATGAGTTGGGAGGAACTGAGATGAGCATGTAAATCACAATATTATTGTGGGTGCACACATAATAATAATGTGCGGTGCATGCGAGTCCCAGTGAGGCTTAACAAGTGAAAAAGGGGTTCTGCTCTGTTATTTGATCAGTGTGAAACGTAACAAGTCTATAGGAGTCATAGTAGTTATTGTCTCCTACTCGAATGTAACCTTTTCACTTCTCTCTGAATCATTACGAATCTCGATGCTATCAAGTATTACCTGAACACCCATCTGAACGCCTAGCGAACTGTGTAGAACGTTAGGTGCTTGCACGAACATCCCTGAGTTGGATGCCGCATTGTTGAATGATTGGTATATACTCTTCTCACTTATCTTCGTTTGTTGGAACTCAACGTATTGACGCCATAGATCTCAGAGTGCGATCACTTCTGTAACAATCTCGTAACATACCGCGTATCACTCAAACAACTTGCAACATCGATGGACAAGAGGAGGAGCGTAGTATCGTACCAACCTCAGTAGTAGGACGACCCGGATTACCAACAACGAACATCAGCAATTTGGCTCCAATTGAATCTGTAACCCTAGACGGCGACACATGGGAGTCGACCCTTACAAATCAATCGGGACATAAACGATGACAACAGATTATAGTGTGGAATGTGTGACTACCAGCACAATGGACAATACCTTAGGACGTGGCACGGAAATGTGAAGAGATGGACCCTGATGGTGAAATATCGTAGGGCTCCGTTTTACGCAACGGCAGTAGAGGCAACAGTCACGGCAACATCAAGGAACTCGTAATCGTAATTACAGTATGGAAACAAAGGTAACTTCGGCAAGGATGGGCTGTTGTTAAGTCAAAATGTCAACAACCAAGGGAACGACGACAGTACTGGAAATCCTGGTCAACGAAAACAACAACACTAGAAACGATGCCCATGGAAGGACATATAGGATTGGCGTGAGCAACGCCAGGAGTATAGCAACATGGTAGCTAGTGTGAGTAGCTAATCGCTTCGTCTCTGTTCTGATTAACCCTGATGCTTCTTGAAACCGAAACTGTGGTGGGATCGGTTAATGGCAAGACAAATGAACCCTCATATGTTCGTTGGGACGAAAACTCGACCTTGTGGGACAAGTATTCGACATCGACCTTCCTTCTACTATTCTCGATGGTTTTGAGGCAATAGTTAGTGTGGAATGGCTATTCAGAGATCGCGTAAATATGCCCTGTGAGTAGAAAATTTCGCGTATCTTTCGCCCTAGTTGAAAAAAAAATCGTTATCTATTCTAAAGCGACAGAGTGGTGCAAGGGTTAGCACCGTTTCAGATATGAAGGCCCGGAAGTGTCTACGGTGGGATTACCCCGCTACGTTAACAACCGTTACTGACATTAAGGCTAAGGAGGTGGGGATCAAGGATCCAACAATTGTTCGCGATTCCTCGTGGTGTGTTACCCGAGGAACTTTCAGGCTTACTTCCATAACTGTTAGGTAGAATCTCAATTTGATCTCGCGCTAGGGACAGCCCTGATTACTCACACTGCATACCGTCTTGCACCTGGAGGGTTGCAAGAGCTATCTAATTAACTGCAGGAACTATTGGACAAGAATTTTGTTGGACATAGCTTTTCGCCTTGGGGAGCCCCAATTATATCTATGAAGACAAGCCTTTTCGTATGTGTACTGATTATCGAGAACTTGTCCAGGAGAAAGGAACATCATGGGCAGCTTTGTATCTTATTTGAGAGCTCCTAAAGGAGGAGCCACACCGCGCGAAGTCTTGATAAATGTAGCTTCTGGATTCGAGAGGTACATTTTTGGTCATATAATTAACGAAGTGGGAATGCACGTAGACCTCGATAAGGCTGTTTTGGTAGGAACTGATCGACATCAGAGATCCCTGCGGGGATACAACAATTCCTTGGTTTCGATGGATACTACCGCATATTTATCGCGGGATTTTAGAAGATTGCGCAGTTTTAACCTCTTTAGCACAACATGGTGCCATGTACTTGTGAGTGACAGAACAGGCGGGCATCTTTTCAACTCTTGGGAAACCCAACTCAACAATGCACCGAGCGTCATCGTTATCTGAGGGTACGGGTGATCTAGTGGTATACCATGATGCTCCGAATCAGAGTCCCAGATACACACCGATGCAACACGAGGGGGTGATAACTTACGTAATGGAGTTACAAATAGGAATTGCACAACACACAACTTGCGGTGGAAACCGTGGTCTTTGGATTCGAGTTGGAGGCATTACTTGGACGATACCAGATGCACTACCTAGATCGATCACAAGAGCCTCCCATGTACCCAGGTTTTGAAGAGAGCTAATCAGGTGATGGCATCGCTGGATGGAACCTTTGAATGACTACGACTACGGAACCTAAACGTGTATGAGTTTGCAGCTCACCATCGACTCTAGCCTACACGATCAGATTTGCTCTGTTCAACCCGAAGTACTGAAGGAAGAAATCTTCAAGCTGGATCCATGCGGGGCATGGAAGAGCAACTTTTGGCAAGTCGGACGATATCCACTACTTCATGGAACGAATATGGGTCCCACTATATGGCAGTCGTAGGGAACTGGTGTTGAGCGAAGCACATCAGTCTCGATATTCTAGTTATCTGAATTTTGATGGGATATACTAGGATCGAAGGATCTTGTACTGGCAACTGGACTTAAAGGCCTACACAGCAAAGCATGCGAACGGCGTTTTTGCTTGTGCGAAGGCCAAGGTGGAACATCCGAAACCTTCTGGTTTGTGTCAATAATCGGAAACACCCATTTGGGGAATTGGAACAGACTGCCACGTATTTTGTCATTGGTCTACCTAAAACTCAGAACGGAAACAGTATCACCTGGGTGATCGTTGATGGTCTCACGTAACCAACATACTATCTTGCAATCAGGGAAACTGACGAGTCTTCACAGCTTGTGAAAATTCCTCTGAGAGAGGCGGTTTTAGGCACGAGGTGCCAACTTCTGTTACCTTTGATTTTGAGCTATACCTGATTTATGACAGGCAATACACAACACCCTTGGCTCACATCTAGACATGAGCATTATTTATCAATGTAGGTCAACCGGACAGAGTAATAAACCATCCTGACACACGAAGATATGTGGCGAGCATGTGCGTGATGGACTTTAGTAAACATTTGGGAAGGACACTTGTCTTTGGTGAGCTCTACTGCAGCCGTTATCGTTTTAGTATGCATGCAGCTCTGTTTGAGGCATTGCGTGGATGATAACGCCAACCTCCTTGTTGGACTGAGGTGGATGACAACCTAATCACGGGTCCAGGACTTGCACTCGGTGTTGGAAATTGTGTGGCGACAACGCGTGATCGCCAGGAACCCCGATAAGCTTAGGAAACACTAGGAGTTCGCTGTAGGTGAACGTATCATAATCGAAAATCTCACCCTGGGAGGGTGCAGTGCGCTATGGAAAACGTAGCAAGCTTAACTGACAATACGGATTTCTGGAACGAATCAGTGACACGACTCACAACCTTGAGTTACCCGACGAATTGAGTAACGTGCATGATATCATTTATTTCTCGAATCTAGGGCAGTGTTGTACGATGAAACGTTTATGATACCCTTAGTAGAGTCTGAGGTTAATGACAAGTTGCAGTTGTTGAGGAATTTACTGAAATCATGGACTAGGACATCAAGATTCGTTAGCATAACTGAATTTCAATCGCGGGAGTTCGTTAGAACTCAATACATGAACCGGAGTTCACGTGAAATGCAAGGATCTAACAAAGCTCTGGTACCCTCAATTATTCAGGCGGTAGTATCAACTCCTCACATCATTGGCATCATTGGCAAATTTCGGGACGAAATTCCCTATCAAGTTGGGGATGATGTGGCATCTGGGGAAAAATCCACAGTCACCCTGATCTAACTCCATGCTGTGGTGGATTGCTTGCCAAATTTCGGGACGAAATTTCTTTCAAGTTGGGGATGATGTGACAACCCGAACTTTCAAGGTTAGCTTCGTTTAATCTCATGACAATTGACTGGTATCGCTATCATCCATGTTCTACTATATGTCATCATTAGGTCTACGTTCCGTGAACCTATTAAACTTGTTTAATTACACTTAATTATTATGAATAAATTGTTATGTGCTGGCTACCTATTAAATGAAAAATGTTCGGATTACATGTGTGTATATTCAGTCGCATGCTATGATTATATATTTAGGATTGTATGTTACATATTAGATGATCGCAACCCCTTGTTCCTCATGCCTTATCTCGGCCCAAATCTTTGAGCCCAAACCGAGCCCAACCTCTTACCCATTGCAGGAGAGTAAATATATGCACGTATACCTCCCAAACCTCCTTGGAAAACCCTAAAGTTCTTTTTAATCTCACGTAATCGGCGACGGTAGCCTCTCGATTTCCGATCGGCCCCTCTCTTCGAAGCACTCCCCTTCTCGCCTCAATTCGTCCTCTACAATTCTCTACTAAGTGTGATAATACTTGTTATGATTTTGGTTGATCATATTTGATTGTTTGTTTATGTGTAAGCTTAGATCGGACTACAGGGAAACGCATGTTTTAAATGATAATCAAATGTAAATCGGATTGATTGAATGATTGTTGCCGCATGAACTGTTATTGTATGTGTGTTATGATATAGACGTAATTGATTATTAGGGTTCATGTTTAGATAATTGATTTCACATAAATGGATTATGATTGCAGTCATAATTAAATCTACTAGGGCCACTGTGTATAAATCGGCTTGACCTCTTGTGATTGGGCCACCATTTTAGAAAACATATACCTTTATTTAACATTAGGGCCGACACCCTTTTAATGGATTGATGATACTTGCTTTTAATTGGACCTATTCTATATGTTCAGATGATGCACATGGGATATCAGATATCACATGTGACGACAACAATTGATTTTTAATTGAATCAAGAATAGGAATGGCAGACAACTTTTCCAATTCACTTCACATGCAAATCTTGCTATTGGAAAAGATATAATTAATGCATCACTCAAACACATATGATTTGGCCGCACTACATCGAACAGTGTAAACAATTCAATATTGGACTTAATTTTAAAAGTGGGCCGCACCCAAGAAACAGAAGTATTATACAAGATAATTATGTGTTGGGCCTTGATCTATAAGGTTGTGTGTATAGTAGAAATTATCGAATAGGTTTAATGATATTAGGGTGGTTTTGGGCTTTGCTAATATTGTTAATATGAGGTCACATGAGGAGTAACCTGGTTGTCTTGAATATTCTTGCTGATTAATCTTGTGACAAATGGCAAATCACCGGTGATTCCGTACAAGCTAATCACTATTTTATTTACATAATCTCATGCATTTAGCGTAATTTAATTACGTAACAGTGTCGTTTATTAGATAAAAGTGTTAGGACAAGAAAACAATGCTAAAACTTATGCTGGTTTTCATCGTATTTCGAAACCAGTCAAACAATGTCCTAAAAGTGTTGGTAGAAAGTGCTGCGCGCACTATTCATGGTTACACTATTCATGCCAGCAAAACCGTGAAAACAGAACGAAACACTGAAAAACGACACACAGATAACATAACTGAGTCCATTCTTATATGAAAACACTAATACGAAAACATATCTTGCAAAGATACAAGACTTTCTGGTATGACGCCCTCATTACTAAAATGTCCGTTTCGGCTAATATAACATTTTTAACGCGTCCAAATCTGCAATATAGCATTTCCGGGACTCCGAAATTATGTCAATTGATGAAAAACACGGTAAAACATTTTAAGGATATCAACGGGATGTCCAAAATCACAAGCTTCTGGTATTACATCGCTATGCATTAAACTAGTTTGTTAGCGAACCGACGAACTAGCAAGCGATATTTTCGCCACTATAACAACCAAACGAAGAGCCTAGCGAACTAGTTAAGCTTAATTTAGAACTCGAAATCACTTCATACATTATTTGGTTGTGGGATAACAACTTGCGGCAAACCTTCGTCGGTACGAAATGAAAGTGCCGGTAACTAGCCGACGCCTAAACGGAAAGCATTTAAGGTATCAAAATACAACTTACACTAGTCTAGCGAACTAGTTAACCATATTTTGACGTCGCAAGTACCCTAAACAAACACCATAGCATCAATGGTAAATTAAAACCATGGCTCCCGGTACTATATTTCACCTTTCGTATATCACCCGATATCGAACCGACGAGCGAAATAGTGGTATTTTATCATCCAAAATTAATAACCACTAAACTAACAAACCAATTAGACTTTGTTTAAAACCCTAAACTACTTTACTACCTTAATTAGCATACTTAAACAAATGACCAAAATATCTACTTTTTAATATTTTTTTTATAAAAAAAAATAAGATAATACCCCCCCCCCTCATTATGACCGAAATCAAGGTGGGTCCACCCACCATATTCTTGTTGAAATTGTGAAGATATGAGGTATGGTTGTAATATGGCTACTTGTTGAAAACGTTTCATACACCATCCTTTTATTAATTAACAAGACATCTTTCATATCATTATTTCAACACCATTTCAAGACTTCAAAACCTTCCCTTGTTCTCCTTCCATTTCAGCAGCCAACACCCCCCATAAAACCACCTTCAAACCTTTATTAAACTCCACATTTTTACACTAAAAATAGCCTTTACAAGATCACTCACATATGGAGTAAACATGGAGCATTACTAGGAGTCTTCTTGGAGCTTATTTCTTCTTATTTTCTTGTCTAAATTAGTGCAATATTGTAAGTCTTCAAACCACCATTTTTAAGCTTTAAATTACTAGTTAATCAAAGAAGTACAAGTTGGTGATCTTGAATTTAAAGCTTAACATAATCAAAAACCCTAAACACAAAGCTAATAAACACTAAATATGAATATATTATGTGTTGATTTATGTTGTTTAGTGTTAATATGTTCATGTGTTCATGATGATTATGTTATTTTTGTTAATATTAGTGAGTTAAAGGCAATATTTATGATGATCATGTTGTTAATTCATGTAGTATTTTATATTTGTGTTCATCTTATCATGATGAACATAAATATGTGATTTAAACATGGTTATGTTCAAATCAAGAAAGATCATAATACTCATTTCATGAGCTAATCATATAATTTTTGGATTACTTAAAGAAACAAGTGTGTAAATGAGTTTAAAGCTCAATCTTAGGAAGTTAGTAAACTTTGTTTTCACAAAATAAATTAAACAACTTGTTTATTATGAAAAATTAGCTTAAAAAGTCTAACTTTTTTATGTATAAAAAGTATATTATGAAGGTTCATGAAATGTGAAGGCTATGTTAGCATATAAACATGTTTAAAAGAAACTTGGTGAATAATGGTGATTTAGTGAATTGATTATTGATTTAAACGCGTTTTTGTAACGTGGGAAACGTCATAGTTTAGGGGAAACTATGGCGAATTTTTCTAAAAATCTAATCGCGATTAAAGAGGGGAAAGGGGTGATTAACAAGGTTAAACGCGATTAGTGGTCTTAAACGTCATTATGGAAACTTTGATGGGAATATTTAAAGTTTAAATATTCAAGAAGTTCTTATGAACTTAAATTCATTCTTACAAAAATAAATGGGTAAAAATATAACAACGTGTAAATATAATTTTTGGTAAGAAAAATTATATATTTTCGGAAACTTGCTAAGTGCTTGCAATGTGTGCTATGTATGTGTATGTATTAGATACCTATAGGGTGATCAAAATAAATACACGTACATGTTCCTACATGGTCCAAGAAATGCTAGTAAAATCAAATCGGACAATTAAATAAAATGGCCGAAATGGAAATACATAACACTTGATGACGACAATTTGGGCGTATCGACATCATAAACAAGTTACTACAATGTCGAGTCTAAAAATAACATATTTTTAGACACTAAAGCGAACGCATAACTAAGTGGTCAAAAACAAGAATCCGGAAAGTCAAAAACTATAAAAATTACCAAGTATTTTTCATGTGAAAAACGAACTTATTAAGTTACATGCTTGGTGAATTTTTTGTAAAAATTGCAAGAGTATATTTAATGGACTCACTAGGATTAGATTTGGGCTAGACCCAAATTACTAAAACTAGGGCTAGGCCCAATAACAAGAAAACTAGGGCTAGGCCCAATAACAATGAAACGTGGGATAAGCCCAATGACATAGGTTCGAAGCCGTTCGCATATAATTCAATACGTATAGAATCCATGAATACACATAACAATCGAGCGAGTGATCTATCAACGCTCTAAAACACAAAGTTGTTCCAAAGATGACAAACGAGAACCTAATAAAGAATTCAAGATGAACAACTTGTACGAGGTCCGAAAGACCTAGTGACTAACGAGATTAGTACACATGTAGGTTACTGACACGTACGGACGCTCACTTCGATATCATATTACACGGAACGCAAATTTGTGAGTTCATGTCCCCCTTTTCTCTTAACTGTTTTCGAATTTATAACTCTCGGGGGTGAAATACATGTTACATATGTTTCAATGGTATGATTTGGCTATGAAATGAACTATTAGATCATGTGAGCATAGGCTGAAACTGAAATGCCAATAACTCTCATAAGAATCATGGACAAAGGTTAGATCTAACGGGTACGGCCGAGCCCCACTCATGGTCCATTTATGACTACTTAGAGTGCTTTTGTGTCCCAGTCGAGGTGATTCGACAACGGTCAAGGGGATTTGACACAGTCAAGGTGATTTGACACAGTCGAGGTGATTCGACACAGTCGAGGGGATTCGACACTAATAATAGCCCACTTGGGTTGGGTACTCCCTATGTTTTCACATATATTAATGTCCTTGCAAAACATTAATTGATCTATTCATAGACGCTTTACATACTTGTTTTCAAAGGAATCTCTCAAATGTTTACAAGTTTATTGGAACTCATACAAAACGCATGAACTTGCTCAATTTTTGTTGACTTTTTAAAACTACATGTATTTCAGGAAACAAGTCTTGAGCCGGTGATACATGATTGGATGCAATGATTACCTTTCGTACGTCACACGCAACACGCTTCCGCAACTAGCAGGGTGTGACAGATTGGTATCAGAGCTCCGATTGTAGTGAACCGGGGACAAACTTTTATAAAGTTTGGTCTACAATCACCAAGGGCACTCACATGAAAACAAAGTTGATAACATTACAAAGATGATTTCAAAAAGTATGACAAAATGACAAAAGGTTTTCATTGTGTCACTATAACATGAGGATCTATCACGCGGGCTCAATCATAAGTAACTGATATGGTTCAGTACATGTTTAGTCTATAAGGAATAGACTTGAAAACACTAAGGCTTACATGTGAAACATGAGAACAAAAATAACATGAGATTTAGTGATTATATATATAATGTATTTATATATGTGTTGTACGAAATATTTGCCAAGAATAAAAATACCTTCGACTACGAATTCTATTTTTACACTTGACTCACGTGATGAGAATGATGACCTCGCGTCTATTACGAAGCTTATGGCGGTCGTGGTCCCTAAGCGAGACCTTAAAGCATTATCCCGTGGAAGATGGTTGTTTTCCCTCGGATGGTATATGTCCGGCTTCGGTAGTGACGACGAGGCGGAGGTGGCGGCTTTGGACAACAACTCTACTAGTGGGACGAGGTCCCTGAGGCTCATACTAATCGTGATTGATGACACTCTCGTCCAGAAAAGGAAGATGACGTACTCATATTAAAGTTGCCCCTCCAGTTGCTATTGTTACGGATTCTCTATATTTCTATTCTGTCTTACGTTGTGCCCTTTCACGAGTAATGACAAGGGGCATTGGCACGTGGACCAACACGAAGGTCCTTTCTATGTTGAAGGTATGTAGACAATAGACTCCTCTCTCTGACTGTTCGTCTGCTTTGAACGAGAGACACTGGGGTGACCATGCAAGGCAATTTATTATTACGGGGGCCCACGTAATAACAACTTGTAGTGCATGGGGAATCCTGGTGGGCTCTATGGGTCAAGCTAGCGATCACTATCCATTCGAAATTCTTAAGTTGTTCAAGTTTCTATCTAGTAGAACGCTAACCGGAATGGTTACTATAACACTCTATGATGCAGGAAGACCACACGTATTTTTCATACTTAACATTTGATCTATAACACGAGTCGTTCGATACTAGTCATCGAGAGCAAACAAAGCTTGTTAGCCACTCATGGAGGATTTTCCTCAACATTCTCGGAATTCTTGAACATGGGTTGGTTCCTTGGTGTCTATGACACCTTATCTTAATTATTAGAAATGATTACATTAAACTCCGCCGTTTGACAGTTGTCTTATTCCAAGGGATGATATGGCATGAGCCATGCTACAACCCCCTCATTGTATTTTATTCGACATCTACGGAAATTATAACAATTTTGTTGGAACTTGTGGAGCTCAAGGGATATCAATGTATTCGTTACACGGGTAGCGCGACGAAGGATACTAGGGACGATCAAGGTCCATGAAGTAGAGAATACATGTTGTATGGATGGAGACGACCATTTTACCTCTTTTCCCACATAGGCATATGGTCAATACACGCAAGAGGTACTATGCATTTTGGGTTGCGTTTATTCATGTTACCATTGTTCAAACATACATGAACAATGCGGTCTTTAGGATTTCCATGACCAATTACGTTCTAAATTCTTAGGCGCATGGTAGGCTATATCTGTCCAAATACAAGTCTAGACTCTTTGATACTATGTATCAAAATAACATGGCACCGAAAAGAAAATCTATGCCCAAAATGGGGCAGTTAATCAACGCCCTACTATTAAAGACGAACTAGAGTTTTTATGGAACAACATGAGGTTGTCGAGTTGACACCAGTGATGGTACTGATGGTACCGGTAGTTCAAGTGGTTTAAATCCCGATGGGACGAGAATGAGTGGCAATGCCACACTTGGAGATGCAATCACACCAGATTTTAATCCTAAGGCTTTTCCGGATTATAAGCCGTGAGACCTCATTGATACGGAAGGTGCAGTGAGTTCTATTCGCTAGATAAAGACAAGGAAGTCAGTTAACCTTGCTAATAAATGTACTCCTAAGTAAACGTTTTGGTAAACGAATAGCCTTCTGTTGAATGAGGCGTTAACTTGGTGGAATCTCCAAGTGCAAACTATAGGGAGTAATACAACAAAGAGGTTATTGTGGGAAGAACTCAAGAATCTTAAGCGAGAAGAGTATTGCTCGCTAGTGGAAAAATTCCAAGTTTGGGAACCGAGCTCTAGAACTTGATCATGATTAGAGCTAATGTTGTTTGTTACCCCGACGCCTCTACAATCTGTCAAGGATTGATTGCATATTGGATAACACTCGAATCCAAACGCACCAAGCGCTACATTTGGGGTTTAGCCCTGAGATCCGAATCATGATCACATCATGTCACCCTACCTAGATTTATTTTCAAGTAACTCTCTCAGTTAGTCTCACCAAGGATGTGGTGAGGATGGGGGACTGCCGAAGGAGGGTGTTAAGAGAAAGAGAAATCCCTTGACAAGCAAAGCGAAGGCAATTACTGCCAAAATCGATGCTCGCATTAAGAAGTATGCTAATAACTTGTCAAAATTTGGAAATAGATAGGTGAAACCTTCATCATGAGGGCACTTGCAAAAGTGACAAGAGTAGCAGCGTGGTGAGACTTGGCACAAACAGAAACTAATGAGTTAGCTATATTTAAGAATGAACGAGGTGGTTTTTTTACTGTGGCAAGGAGGTCCTTACGAGCATGGATGGTTAAGGATGAATCAAGCTAGTGAGTAAGCAAGTCTAGGGGTATGCTCTACTCTACAACCATCATGTATCAATTCTTTGGATACCAACGTCGGCTTAACTTAGTGTCTTTAGATACTAAGCATATACACGAAATAGAGTCATGTAGGTTAAACATGTCTTGCTCTATCAAGTTAGCTAATGAGGAATTAGCGAAGTTATGTGAAGTCATTAAGGGTCACCGATACGTTCCTATCAACCGACCCGTTGCATCCGTGTTGTTTAACACCGTTGTCGGTATTAGCTTCATCCCCATAAAATTCAAAGTATGATTGGCCGAGTCAAGTAAACAAGACGTCCTCCCATTCAATAGGATTGACCAATGGTAAATTAGTCAAGTCAGGAAAGACATCAAAGGATGCACACTCGAACTTGGAGCACGAAAATTCAGTAACAACTTTTCACTCATTCAATTAGGTTGTTACGCCTTAACTTCTGGCATAGACTGGTTGGCCGACAACCGAGCAGAAGTAGTTGTGCTGCGAAAACTATTATTCTTTTTCCCCTGTCTGACGAGAGAACATCTTTTGGTGCACGGAGAGAAACACGCCACACAACTGTTGACCGACAACTGTATGAAGGCTCGTAAGAGTCTGAGAACAGGATGCATCGCCTTTCTTGTCCATGTGGTCGACAAGAAGGCCGAGTAGCGCAAAGTTGAGGACATCCCTGTGGTAAGGGAATACCCTGAAGTCTTTCCAGAAGACTTGTCGGGACTACCTCTGTAGCGACAAGTCGAATTCAGTATCGATCTTGTGCCAGGAGCTGCACCGGTGGCGAAAGCTTCATATAGACTCGCACCCTCGGAGATGCAGGAATTATCTACTCAGCTTCAGGAATTGTTTGACAAAGGATTCAATAGACCGAGTTTCTCACCTTGGGGAGCTCCGATGCTATTTGTTTGTCAAGAAGAAAGACGGAACCTTTCGGATGTGTATAGATTACCGAGAACTGAACAAGTTAACCATAAAGAACCGGTATCCTTTACCAAGGATTGACGACTTGTTCGATCAATTACAAGGTTCTAGCTTCTATTCCAAAATTGATCTAAGATCCGGACACCATCAGCTGAGGATCCAAGAGGAAAGCATTCCTATGACAGCGTCCAGGACTCGTTATGGGCATTACGAGTTCCTTGTTACGCCTTTCGGCCAAACAAACGCTTCCACCGTATTCATGGATTTGATGAATCAGGTATGTAAGCCATATCTCGACAAGTTCGTGATCGTATTTATTGATGACATTTTAATATACTCACGAACCAAGGCGGAACATGAACAACACTTGAGTACTATTCTGGAGCTATTTAAGAAAGAACAATTGTATGCCGAATTCTCAAAATGCGAATTTGGATTCGCGAGGTCCAGTTTCTCGGTCACGTTGTGAATGAGAATGGAATACATGTGGACCCAGCTAATATAGAAGCCATAAAGAACTGAAACGCTCCCAAGACCCCAGCGGAAGTATGACAATTTCTAGGCTAGCGGGATACTATCGAAGATTCATTGAGAATTTTTCTAAAATTTCTCCACCGCTAACCTCACTCACTCAAAAGGATAAAAAGTTCGATTGGGGTGAAAGACAAGAAATGGCATTCCAAACGCTCAAAGATAAACTATGCCAAGCGCCAATCTTATCACTCCCCGATGGCACCGATGACTTTGTGGTGTGTTGTGATGCATCGCACCAAGGCTTGGGTTGTGTATTAATGCAACGTGAAAAAAAGTCATCGCGTACGCGTCACGACAGTCGAAAGTTCATGAAAAGAATTATACCACTCACGACCTAGAGTCAGGTGCAGTGGTATTCGCTTTAAAGATTTGGCGTCACTATCTCTATGGTACTAAATGTACCATATTCACTGATCATAAAAGTCTTCAACATATATTCAAAAAAAAAAGAATTAAACATGCGCCAGCGGTGATGGGTAGAATTGTTGAATGACTATGACTGTGAAATCAAGTACCATCCGGGCAAAGCAAATGTTGTGGCGGATGCTTTGAGCCGGAAAGAGCAAGTCAAAACTTTACGAGTACGAGCTTTAGAGTTTACCATTCAGATGAACTTCACTACTCATGTGCACGATGCACAACTAGAAGCTCTAAAGCCGGAGAACATTCAAGCAGAATCCTTGCGAGGATTAGAGAAACAACTGGAAGAGAGCAAAGATGGCACAAGGTACTTCATGGGAAGAATCTGGATTCCTTACTTTGGCGGATTGCGAGACTTAGTGTTGGATGAAGCACATAAGTCAAAATATTCAATACATCCTGGATCTGATAAGATGTATCAGGATGTAAAGGAATATTATTGGCGGCCTAATCTCAAAGGAGATATTGCGAGCTATGTTGGGAAATGCCTAACTTGTGCGAAGGTCAAGGCCGAATATCAAGAGCCATCTGGGTTATTACAACAACCCGAGATTCCCGCTTGGAAATAAGAACAGATATCAATGGATTTCATTACAGGACTCCCACGGACCTCTCGAGGTCATGACATGATTTGGGTTATCGTTGATCGATTAACCAAGTCAGCTCACTTCCTACCTATTCGTGAAAAAGACAGTACCGCGAAGTTAGCTGAAATCTACCCTAACGAGATTGTGGCACGTCATGGAGTGCCTATTTCGATAATCTCGGATCGTGATGGTCGCTTTGTGTCAAGAATATGGCCTACTTAAAGAAACAAGTGTGTAAATGAGTTTAAAGCTCAATCTTGGGAAGTTAGTAAACTTTGTTTTTACAAAATAAATTAAACAACTTGTTTATTATGAAAAATTAGCTTAAAAAGTCTAACTTTTTTTATGTATAAAAAGTATATTATGAAGGTTCATGAAATGTGAAGGCTATGTTAGCATATAAACATGTTTAAAAGAAACTTAGTGAATAATGGTGATTTAGTGAATTGATTATTGATTTAAACGCGTTTTTGTAACGTGGGAAACGTCATAGTTTAGGGGAAACTGTGGCGAATTTTTCTAAAAATCTAATCGCGATTAAAGAGGGGATTAAGGGGTGATTAACAAGGTTAAACGCGATTAGTGGTCTTAAACGTCATTATGGAAACTTTGATGGGAATATTTAAAGTTTAAATATTCAAGAAGTTCTTATGAACTTAAATTTATTCTTACAAAAATAAATGGGTAAAAATATAACAATGTGTAAATATAATTTTTGGTAAGAAAAATTATATATTTTCGAAAACTTGCTAAGTGCTTGCAATGTGTGCTATGTATGTATTAGATACCTATAGGGTGATCAAAATAAATACACGTACATGTTCCTACATGGTCCAAGAAATGCTAGTAAAATCAAATCGGACAATTAAATAAAATGGCCGAAATGGAAATACATAACACTTGATGACGACAATTTGGGCGTATCGACATCATAAACAAGTTACTACAATGTCGAGTCTAAAAATAACATATTTTTAGACACTAAAGCGAACGCATAACTAAGTGGTCAAAAACAAGAATCCGGAAAGTCGAAAACTATAAAAATTACCAAGTATTTTTCATGTGAAAAACGAACTTATTAAGTTACATGCTTGGTGAATTTTTTGTAAAAATTGCAAGAGTATATTTAATGGACTCACTAGGATTAGATTTGGGCTAGACCCAAATTACTAAAACTAGGGCTAGGCCCAATAACAAGAAAACTAGGGCTAGGCCCAATAACAATGAAACGTGGGATAAGCCCAATGACATAGGTTCGAAGCCGTTCGCATATAATTCAATACGTATAGAATCCATGAATACACATAACAATCGAGCGAGTGATCTATCAACGCTCTAAAATACAAAGTTGTTCCAAAGATGACAAACGAGAACCTAATAAAGAATTCAAGATGAACAACTTGTACGAGGTCCGAAAGACCTAGTGACTAACGAGATTAGTACACATGTAGGTTACTGACACGTACGGACGCTCACTTCGATATCATATTACACGGAACGCAAATTTGTGAGTTCATGTCCCCCTTTTCTCTTAACTGTTTTCGAATTTATAACTCTCGGGGGTGAAATACATGTTACATATGTTTCAATGGTATGATTTGGCTATGAAATGAACTTTTAGATCATGTGAGCATAGGCTGAAACTGAAATGCCAATAACTCTCATAAGAATCATGGACAAAGGTTAGATCTAATGGGTACGGCCGAGCCCCACTCATGGTCCATTTATGACTACTTAGAGTGCTTTTGTGTCCCAGTCGAGGTGATTCGACAACGGTCAAGGGGATTTGACACAGTCAAGGTGATTTGACACAGTCGAGGTGATTCGACATATTCGAGGGGATTCGACACAGTCGAGGGGATTCGACACTAATAATAGCCCACTTGGGTTGGGTACTCCCTATGCTTTCACATATATTAATGTCCTTGCAAAACATTAATTGATCTATTCATAGACGCTTTACATACTTGTTTTCAAAGGAATCTCTCAAATGTTTACAAGTTTATTGGAACTCATACAAAACGCATTGCTCAACTTTTTTTGACTTTTTAAAACTACATGTATTTCAGGAAAAAAGTCTTGAGCCGGTGATACATGATTGGATGCAATGATTACCTTTCTTACGTCACACGCAACACGCTTCCGCAACTAGCAGGGTGTGACAAATCTAAACCAAGCATTGTTGTGATGATTTGTTAATTGATGGGCTGTAATTAATCATAAGGGCCAGCGAAATTGTATTTAATTGGGTCGGGATATGACAATAAGATATATAAATTATCAATGGGCTTGGTATAGTAGTTGGGCCGCATATCTCAGAGGGTTTCAGCTGGGCTTAGTTCTACTTGATTTAACTATTTGCGAACTAACTCGAGCCAACCCCTTTCTGAATATGGGCCAATCCTTTATTGAGGGTGTTGTTACGTAGGATGCACCATTGGATGGTTTGCTTATGTGTTCGTAAATATGTTGATTAATTGTGCATTGTTGATTTGAATCTGTGTTATGTCATGTCTGTGGTTTAATGTATACTGCGTGTGTAAATGTGAACAACGTATAAGTAAGCTTAAAACTGACCATTACTGGAACTGATATTAGGGTCTGATTGATCTATTGCGAATATGTATAACTAATTCTACCGAGCACTCTAAGGTGAGTTCACTGCTCTTTTTCCAAGCATGCATCCCGGGGAGGGATATCGGGTAATGTTCCGGGAAGGAACGCTTGTTTATTGGGATGTTTGTTATTATACTCAGTTTCTATCACATAAGACCCCTTACATCTACCGACAGTTGTCGGGGAGGCAACGAGGTTATTAGTTGATAGCGCTATTAGGTTTGGCACCCTCACACCGTACCGGGGAGGACGGGCGTGAACTAATTACCTTAAAGCATGACCAATGTTTTGATATAGACATTGGGGTTAGGCAAATACATCTTGTAGCTATTGCGGTAATCGAGTTAATAACAACATCAAGTCAAATCGTTGAACTGTTTTATACACTTATTTGGTAACTAAACTGGTTAACAAAACTTTGAACTCACCAGCGTCGTCTGACACACTTGTCTGCATGCTTGCAGGTTTGTAGGTTTATAGCATTGGGACTTGCTATCTGGGATGCTGGAGTGGTCATGGGTCGTGATACATGGAATCCCAAACACAAGTTAAATGATTTATGTACACATGGTTTACTAAACACTTAACAAATGAGTTTTGCTTCCGTTGTACACAATGAATGATATGTAACGTTTGTAACCTTTTTTGTTAATGAATGAAAATTTTATTTAAATATATTTATGAGTTCAATGTGATTGGTGGCTTGGATCCTGGTACGCCACACGCCTCGTGGGGGTTTCCGCATGTGGTATTTTGGGGGTGTGACATTCTGATTAATCTTCAGAATATGTAAGGTATCAAAAGGCGTTGTTAGAAGACGGCTTATTTATAACAACTCTCCTAAAAGTCTTATAACACCCCTATACGCCCTAAAATACACCCCGTATATGAAAAACGGCCCGAAATACCTTTAATTTTACAGAAATTAAATAAAAACAAAGTTTATGGGGCGCTCGCGGGCCGCGACCCCCTTTACTAATTTTGTCGCGGGGCGCAACAGCTTGGCCACCAGGCTTAACCCGGTGCCACCACGTGTCTCACTCGTGTCAAGCCTAGCCGTTGATTCAACCAAGCTACGCCCTAGGCAGCCTAGCTCGCGGGGCGCGAAGACCCCCTTGTTCTCTCTCGCGGGCCGCCAGGAACCCCCTGTCACGCCCTATATATAGAGAGTTCAAGCATTCACTTCCAAATCGTTCACTATCGATCTTTCTCTCTCAATTCTGAATAGCAATAATAATTCCCGAGTGTTATACCCACTAAAATAGCGAAGCTCTGCCTCGATGTAAGTATCATAACCTCCGATTACGTATTAGATACGTTGCCCGATCGATCTAGTGCTTCGTAACGCATGTCAAGGCTCTGCCTGACTCAGTCGTTGGAGTTCTGTCTCGAGGAGGGTATAACTAATGTAAATTGGGTTATTATACTAACATGTGTGCATTGTTTAATTTATTAGATTATAACCAGGAAATCACAAGGAAATACCTAAATAAGCAATGTGAGTAATCCTCTTTTGTTAAACCTTTTTGTGAACTGTTTTTACAAAACCTCAATTGTTTTTTTTCATTATAATTAACAGTGATTGAGTATTTGTAATTCTACAATTATCGTCGGTATGTTGGGGTTTTGTATACAAAATTTGTTACTACACTGTGAGTAGTAACATTTCCACAAGCCAGGACTGACAGTACCGTGGGTGGTAATTAAAGTAGATGTAAACAAATGTAATTGCTGGATTGCCCTCAATGCTGTAAAATGATTAAACTTTTCTTGATTAAACTGGGATTCACTCGCCAGTATCTCTTGCTGATAAAATGGTTTTAAACATGTTTCAGGTAACAAAATGTGAAAGCCAATTAGAAGCCAGCTGGAGAGCACTGAAGGCTTGGAAAAGTGGCTATAAAAGTTACCTAAATAAAGAAGATGTTTTAATTCAATAAATTAGGGTTTATCCCTATATATATGTTTGTAATGGAAACTTGGGAATTTCCCATGTAATTATTATTATAAAATGTGGTGTTTTACTCTGATAACTATTTCCTAACTACGGTACTGATATAAATTCCGCTGCCAAATTAATAAACACCGATGCCACCGGCTCTAAGTAGCTCGCGGCCACCCGCCTCCGGGGCAGGGGTCGGGGGTTGCGACATTATTATGGTTCTTATAGCCTTAACATTTAATTTTGTCACTAACTCTCATTTTAGTTATTTGTTGAATTATGGTAAGAAAATATATAGAACTAGAGTCAACTAATCATGTGTTAATAGGAATATTAAAATTAGCAGACTTAATATCATTAGTAAGTGACTACCTAATTAACTTATCCAACTGTTCTTTTGAATAATGGATAGTCTCGTTGCTTATACCTAGTCTAATGGCATATTTATGTGTCACACCCCGATATTTCCACGTGTATCACCGGTGGGCCGGTGGGGGATTACCGTGACGTAGTTGGCAACGATATAGTCAAACCACACAATTATATAAGTGCACAGCGGAAGCTTTAAAGATAAATATATACTTCAACCTCTGGTGGTAATATCAAATATATTACAGAAGTCGAATGTATCCACAGCGGATCAAAATAATAAAATATTGTTCATTCAGATACGGCATCGAGTTTGCGAGACTATTCGTGATGCCTAGGAAGCTATTACCAGCCCATTTCGTATAGTACCTGCACTTAATCTTTTGGGGAAAAATACGTCAGTTTACACTGGTAAATACATTCAACTGACACATTTGAAAAATGTTTATTAAAGTTGATTTGAATGCACAAGGCACAAACTCTTTTATAACTTGGGAAAATTATTAAAATCTTGTGAACGTATTACATGTTCTTTTATGCGTCCAGTAGTCCGGGTCGTGCCGGGTTAAAGATTAATAGACACACCACATTGCGTAAAACCGTAGTATAGAAACCAACGGCTACGTCTTTTAATTAAATGTCGACAATATATACCGGGTGTACGCCTACACCGGGATGTCGATGGTCGTGGCCATTTCGTAAAATGATGCCAAGGATATCCGGGACAACGGTCATTAACCCCCCAAAGGCTTTTAAGAAACAAAACTGTTTAAATGAGCCTATCATAATATTTAATTAACCACCTAAGCGATGGAAGATATGATGCTCAATCAAGCGGTAAATATTATACCGTATCCCAAGCCCGTATAGGGGAAATAAGTTAAAAGTATTTACCTTTGCAAGTATATTCCTTAATTTGATTAAATTACCGATAGCTTTTACTGGGGCTCCTAATCTGGAACGAAGGTTTTAGTTAACCTCTTAGAATCCTAACGGGTCTTATATTAGCCGTAGCCTAGACCGGTTGGTTCCGATATATAGATATGGTTTAATCGCGTGAAAGGCGAAAACCGAGAATGGAATGTGATTCTGCCCCAAACAAGTTTAGAGACTTGTTTTATATGGGTTCAATGTTCACACTCTGTATTTTGGGGTCAAAATAATATAGTTTGACCCGTATCGGCTAATTTATGAAAACTAGTTTCATAAGCCAAACCATGCGCGCAATAGGCGAAACGGTTAACCATGAGAGTCTTACGCTTATTTCCTAAGTCAATATGCCTTAAAGAGGTTGTGGTATCAGTAGGATACCTTCCGTGATGCCCGTAACGAGTTTAAGTTAATATTATGCCCCGTAGGGGTTTTCCGGTCATTTTAAAGACTTTTAAAGAGCTTTTCGAGTTCTACAGGAAATATGAGTTTCCCGAACAGTTTATAAAGTTTAAAATACTGTATTTATTATTTAAAATCACTAGCAACTGGAATCGGGTCAAAAGACCTTGTAGAACTCAAGTTTTGGCCGAAAAGGGCATATTCGGTATTTACCGAACCGTAGCCATAACCGCAGGTTATGAGCAAGGTAAAAATTATTAAAAATCTTTAAAATTCCAAAAATATTATTTTATAACAGTGGGTAAAAGTTTTGGTGACGAAATCTTGGTTTAGATAGGCGTTATGCTAATTGCGCCGTTTATTACAAAAGTTTCTTATAAATGCGCTATTTAGCATAACACTCATTCTAGACCTCGGATTGACGTGAAACTTTAAGGACATGCTTATAATTTAATAAGCAAGGTTATGGTCCGTTCACGTGTCCGAAATACTCGTTTTATTTCAAAAAGGCCGTTACGGTCAACTTTTAGGCGATTAACGGAAATGCGTAAAAGACTCGGACATTTCATGAACCGATCACAGAGGTTTATACCATCATGTAACTTGGTCCTAAGAGAGTCCTAAGGCATATCTATACCTCACTAAAACGGGTCAGAACTGAAGCCAAAGCAAAAGTCAAACTTTTGCGACATTCGGCTCCGAACCGGTTCAATACAGCAAATGGTCGATTCAAACGAGCGCAAACAAGTTTATATACTTAATATCATGTTTTATGAGTGTCTAAACAGGTTCCATAGCATATACATTACAGATTATGCATAAATCGCAAAAATAGCTTTCTGTTGACTTTTTAACCGTTCGTTTGACTCGACATTTGAGCTAGTTAGAGTGGTGATCAGGGGGAACCCTTTTAAGGGTTTATTACCCACATTAATACCAACTCATAGCTACCTTTGATTCGTCTTAAGACAGAACCATCACGGATTTATTTAATAGTCAAACCGTATTTACGACAGTTTGGTTTTTAGCTATATACTAAGCATAATTCAAACCACAAAGGATCTAATGACTTACAGAAGTTAAGACTTGATTATAGAGCAGAGAAGAAGACTTGAAAGCTCTTGGAATGATCAGATGAGTGAGTTTGTGTTGTGGTGAAACTTGTGAGCATGAGCATGGTATTTATAGCCAAGACCAAGCCCTTAGATCATTACACAACACTCTACAACTGATATGGGATGAATGGCATGTGTCCTAGAGGCTTATGGGTCGAGTAGGGGGCAACCATACCTCTGAAAGACCCATCATTAAGTGTTTTACCGCTTAAAAGTGCCAACAGCCATTTTTCTGTCGCCGGGCGCTGCTTACGGACCGTATGGCTTCGGCCTTGCGGTCCGTAAGTCATAGGCGGATCTCAGCAATCATTCCCCCTCCTTACGGTCCGTAAGGCATACCCTTTACGGTCCGTAAGGGGTTAAAATTAAATCTTTTTCAAATCTTTTTGTAATGATTAAAAATCTTGGTAATTAATTACCTGGCCTTTCGGGTTTGAAGGGGTAACTTTGCGATAAGGCCCTTGATTAATTACGATTAGGGACCTCGCGTTATTTACCCGTGTCGTTAAGCCCCTGGTTAATTTATTTATTATTCAGAAGGCCTTAAACTTTATTATTGATGCTTTTAACCCTTCTCCTACGAATTCGATCGTAACTTTCTCGTTTCATTACGAAACTTCGCGAAATTTATATATTACATTCTAGTGAGTATATAACACTGTTACAAAGCTTTGGGAACGTTAAAGGGTCACTCAGAGGTATAATTTAAACATGTTGACACAGTTAACCCCTGTGGTTTGTAATCCCTCACTTTCTTCCGCGTTTCGCTTCCGTACGATCTATGATTTATTCGTTTGAAGGTATGAGCATCATTTAGGGTGACTATACCGTATTTTACCCTTTGTTGACATTTATAACCCTCGAATTTACATACTTTCAAGGTTCGTCAAATTTAGTCCTTTATTTATTATAGATGCCACGTGTAATCAAATGACACGTGTTAACACATTATTGGACACAAAAATTCGAGGTGTTACATCCTCACCCCCTTAAAATAAATCTCGACCCGAGATTTACTCAAATAAATAGGGGTATTTTTCTTTCATTGTGGCTTCGACTTCCCACGTATATTCGGGACCTCTACGAGCATCCCATTTAACTTTTACAATCGGTACGTGCTTTCTGCGAAGCTTTTTCACCTGTCGATCTTCAATCGACAACGGTTTCTCTACGAATTTTAAGCTCTCATCTATATGCACATCTGTGTGTGGAATCACCAATGATTCATCGGCGAAGCACTTTTTGAGATTGCAGATGTGGAACACATTGTGAATTCCGTTGAGCTCTTCAGGCAATTTCAATTTATAGGCAACTGATCCGACACGTTCAATGACCTCAAAAGGTCCTATGTACCTCGGACTCAGCTTACCTTTCTTGCCGAAACGCATCACCCCCTTCCAGGGCGATACCTTAAGCAACACCTTCTCACCTACTTCGAAGTGAAGATCCTTACGTTTTGGATCGGCGTAGCTTTTCTGCCTGTCACGGGCAGCCTTGAGACGTTCCCGGATCTGGACAATCTTGTCCGTCGTCTGGAAAACTATCTCTGGTCCCGATAATTGGACCTCTCCTACTTCCGCCCAACAAACATGCGATCTACATTTCCTACCGTATAATGCCTCGAAAGGCGCAGCCTTTATGCTGGTATGGTAGCTATTATTGTAGGAGAATTTGATTAGGGGTAGGTTCTTATCCCAGTTACCGCCTAAATCGATTGCACATGCACGAAGCATGTCTTCTAGCGTTTGGATAGTACGCTCACTTTGACCGTCCGTCTGTGGATGGTAAGCCGTACTAAAGTTTAAACGCGTGCCCAAAGATTGCTGGAAACTCTTCCAGAAGTGAGACGTGTATCTAGTATCCCTGTCGGAGATAATAGACACAGGTATGCCGTGTAAGGCTACAATCTTATCAACATAAAGTTGGGCTAGCATATCGGAGCTATACGTCTCCTTGATGGGTAGAAAATGAGCTGATTTAGTCAGCCTATCGACTATGACCCATATTGTATCGTTTCCTTTCCTGGTTTTGGGTAACTTGGTTATGAAGTCCATAGTTACGCATTCCCACTTCCACTCGGGAAGTTCAGGCTGTTGTAGCAAGCCAGACGGCTTTTGGTGCTCGGCTTTGACTTGAGCACAAGTCAAGCACTTTGCTACATGGGCGGCCACAGACTTTTTCAAGCCTATCCACCAATAGTTTGCCTTTAAATCTTGATACATCTTGTCCGCACCAGGATGGACTGAGTATTTGGAACTATGGGCTTCCTGGAGGATAACATATCGTAGTCCTCCATAAATTGGAACCCATATACGTCCGTTCAGTCTAAGGATTCCATCCTTGCTAAGAGTCAACTGCTCCTCAGTTACTCCTAACTTTTCATTAGGATAATTAGCTTCCAACACAGCCTCTCGCTGTGCAGCTAATATCCTCTCAATCAAATTGTTCTTGACTTCAATGCTCTTGGCATTGATTCGAATAGGTTTTACCCTTTCTTTCCTGCTCAAGGCATCAGCGACTACATTCGCCTTGCCGGGATGGTACCTGATCTCGCAATCATAGTCATTCAAGGTTTCCATCCAACGACGCTGCCTCATGTTCAACTCTTTCTGATTGAACAGGTGTTGGAGGCTTTTGTGATCAGAATAAATCACAAATTTAACACCATAAAGGTAATGCCTCCACAATTTCAGTGCAAATACAACGGCACCCAACTCCAAATCATGGGTGGTGTAATTCTTTTCATGCACCTTTAGTTGTCTTGAAGCATAGGCAATCACCTTGCCCTTCTGCATAAGCACACACCCCATGCCTGTGTGTGATGCATCGCAGTAAACTACGAATTCTTCTGTACCCTCAGGTAAGGTCAACACAGGTGCGTTGCTCAGCTTTTGCTTCAGGATTTCGAAGGATTCTTGCTGCTTTGGGCCCCAATTGAACTTTTCTTTCTTCTTGGTTAGGGAAGTCAAGGGCGCAGCAATCCTCGAAAAATTTTCAATAAACCTCCTGTAGTATCCTGCTAACCCCAGGAAACTACGAATTTCGGTAGGCGTCTTTGGCTCTTGCCAGTTCATGACTGCCTCTACCTTAGCGGGATCCACTTGGATACCACGCTCACTTACAACGTGACCTAAAAACTGAACCTCTCGTAGCCAAAATTCACATTTCGAGAATTTGGCATAGAGTTTCTCACGCTGTAGTAATTCGAGAATGCAACGGAGGTGCTTCTCGTGGTCAGCTTGGCTTTTGGAATATATAAGAATATCGTCGATGAAGACGATGACAAATTTGTCCAAATACGGCTTGCAGACGCGATTCATGAGATCCATGAACGCAGCCGGTGCATTTGTGAGCCCAAAAGGCATCACTAGGAACTCGTAATGACCATAGCGAGTCCTAAATGCGGTCTTATGTACATCTTCATATCTGACCTTTAGCTGATGATAGCCCGACCTCAAGTCGATTTTTGAGAAGTAGCTCGCTCCTTGCAGCTGATCGAACAGATCGTCGATCCTTGACAAAGGATATCTATTCTTTATGGTAACTTTGTTCAGCTCACGGTAATCGATGCACAACCGCATCGATCCGTCCTTCTTCTTTACAAATAGGACAGGTGCTCCCCAGGGAGACGAACTAGGTCTGATAAAGCCTTTTGCCAACAGTTCATCCAACTGGGTTCTTAGTTCCTTCATTTCAGTAGGAGCTAGCCTGTAAGGTGCTCTTGCTATCGGAGCTGCTCCAGGAATGATATCTATTCTGAATTCCACTTGTCTATCTGGTGGTAAACCAGGTAGTTCTTCGGGGAAAACCTCGGGATATTCAGAAATGACAGGAAGATCCTCGATCTTCGGCTTAGGTTCTTCAATTAACACCTGAGCCATGTAAATTACATAGCCTCTGTTCAAACACCTAGAAGCTTTGAGCATAGATACGTCCTCGGTCAATCCGTACTGCGTATCTCCTCGAATGGTAAGCGATTCACCACTCGGAGTCTTTAATACTATATGCCTTTTGCCGCAAATGATTTGGGCCTGATTATGGGATAACCAGTCCATGCCTAGAACAATGTCGAAACCCGCTAGTTTGAAGGGAAGTAGAGATAGGGAAAAAGAATGGTTCTTAATGGACATTTCACATCCCTCTAGCACAGTGGAGACGGTTTCTATTGTGCCGTCTGCTAACTCTACCTCGTATTTCATATCTAGGGTCTTGATCGGCATGTTCAATAGTTTACAAAACTTTTGGTCTACAAAGGACTTATCAGCGCCAGAATCGAAAAGTACTCTTGCAAATATATTATTTACGAGAAAAGTACCTGTAAGCACATTGTCGTTCTGTACTGCTTCCTTTGCATCCATGCGGAAGACTTTCGCGTTTGTCTTCTTGGTCTCCTCCGTCTTCTTGGCGTTCTTAGGGCAGTTACTCTTGATATGCCCCTTTTCATTGCAACCGTAGCAGGTTGCGTCCTTGATTTTCTTACAATCCACCGTCTTATGATCCTTGGACTTGCATAGTCCACAGGAGGAAGTCTTTGGCTGCGCTTGCGAATTCGACGCAAACCTACATTTCCCAGAGTGGGGTTTCTTGCAGATTTTGCAATTGGGTCTTTCACCAGCCTGCCCATCCTTCTTCGTCTCAGCCCCTCTCTTGCCGTCACCGTTTCCACGGTGCTTCTTTCCAGACCTTCGTGAGGTATCATCCTCACGTTTCCTCTTCTCAGCCTCCTTGTTCCTTAGCGTCCTCAGACGGACAGCATCTAAAGATAGAGACAAGGAGAGGTCAGTAACTGACCTGAAGGTCGTCGGCCGAGAGGCCTTTACGCTAGCCTTTATCACAGGCTCCAAGCCCCCAATGAAACGGGCGATTCTTCTAGACTCTGGTGTCACAAGGTACGGAACCAGGCGAGACATCGTATTGAAGCTCGTCAAATAAGCCTGGCAGTCCAGGTTCGTCATCACCAGTGACACAAAGTCAGCCTCGATCTTCTCAACCTCATGCTGAGGGCAGTAGTTTTCCTTAATGAGAGCGATAAATTCCTCCCATGTCATCTTGTATAAAGCAGACTTACCTGATGCCTGCACCAACGCCCTCCACCATGCCAGGGCCTCGCCCTTAAATGACTGGGACACAAACTTCACCACATCCTTCTCTGCGCACCCACTGATGTCCACAATAGTGTCCATCTCATCTAGCCAGGTGATACAATCAACAGCACCTTTCTCCCCCGTAAATTCCCGGGGCTTACAAGATACAAAATACTTGTAGGTGCAACCCTTGGCACCAGATGCATCAGTGTACTCTCGTTCACGACGAATACTATTTTCAGCTGACGAGTGATTGTCGCCATCCTTCTTGGGTTGAGAGGGTGGTTTGGAGTTTGTCTTTGGTTTGGAGAGTAGTTTTGTTACAGATCTGCTATGAGACTCAGTGTATTGACGGTCAAGAGCTGCCTGAACAGCATTGTCAATTAGAGCCTTTAGTTGTGCGCCTGTCAGATGCACCTGCGCATTGTCGTAGTCATCTCCATTTGTATGGCTATTCTCTCCATTGGGATCCGCCATTGTAACTTGAATCTGTTACAGAAGATAACAAAATTTTATTCAGGAGATTATTATATAATTGTCTTTTAGGACAATTTGTCAACCATGGTAACAGAGACCATATTTGGTTAACTTATTACTTCATTAAATCTTAGGATTTGAATACATCCTATTTTAGCTATATCAATAATATTGGCGGCATAAAGCCTAATCACGAGGATGTTTTATAATATTAGCCGAGATTTCAGAGAATCAAAGGCATAGAGGTTTGAACCGTAGTCCTCTTACCCCTTTCTGGCAGGGAGTCATAGACCACCACTGTCTTTTGTCTTTAAAAGACGATTATTACGGCCCATAGGCACTACACCACTAATGGATGTTTTAATATGGTTGGCCCGTAGGCACTACATCACTTAATGGATGTTTTAATAAGATTTGGCCCGTAGGCACTACATCACTAATGGATGTTTTAGTAAGATTGGCCCGTAGGCACTACATCACTAATGGATGTTTAAATAAGATTGATCACCTTCATTGGTGATTTAACCCACGATTTATAAATCATTTAGTTGGGTTTTGAAATCCTTAAAGGATTATTGTATAAGAATGACGTGTGTGATTTTAACGAATCACATCTGTCATGAATGTCAACATGCTTGCAGAGGTCAACAGGGAATCTGAATCTTTTAATTAAGTCCTACCATCTTGGCCGGATCTTAAAAAACACCAGGCTAGGTTTCACTCGTAAGATTCTTTATTTAGGCAGATCAATTTAAAAAGAATGGTTTTGATTTATTTCATACATATTAAAACAAAACTCATAACATACATTCCATAATCTCAAATACAATTACATATTGCCCTAAACGGGTCTTTTAAATAGTACATACCTCCATAGAGGTTTTAAAATGAGTGACAAGTCCACGCAGGGACTAATATAAGATAGGTGTCCATGCAAGGACTAAAAGATAAGTCCACGTAGGGACCGAAATATGATAAGTGTCCACGCAGGGACTTATTTCAAAGTAGAAATTACATTAGTACAACTATTAAGGGCTAGTGGTCACGTTTCTTCTTTTTGCCCTTTAGTAGGTTCGCCAAGCCTTTGAGAAATCCTCGGTGGCTTTTCTTCTCTTCCTCGAACTCTCTCTCCACACGATCTAGTCGATGGAGTATCTCTTCCTGTTCAGGAGGAGAGAAACGTGGTTGTGGTGTTTGTTGCGGAACTGGAGGTCTGGGAGGTATTGGATACCCATGAACTGAGTAGTCCGGAGCTCCCATGTTTCCATGTGCTCCGTCAGGGTAGCGTGCATTATATCTAGCCGACACCACATTCGGGTCGCGCTCATAATTGTAGTTGTAATGTGCTTGTGACGGTTCGAACGGGTTGTAAGCCGTCGGACCCGTGTAAGCAGGTATGGGTTGGTCATACCCAAATGGTGGCGAATTTGGTGCAGCTGGTGCGGAGTTCGCCTCCTGTAAAGGACTTGAAGGTCCTTCTTCTTGTAGTGGCGGATAGTGGCTACTACTAGAGTGTCGAGGGGTGCTGAAGTGGATACCCCCTCCTCCTCGTGTGGACATATGAGCATTTGTCCTCCTACGCCTTGGCGGATCAGGTATTACTGGTTGTGCCGGTGGCGGAGGTGGTGGCGTAACTGCCACAAAGCGTGAATCTTCAGAGGGATCCTGTGGATGTCGCGGTTGTTATGATGTTTGTTGAGGTGGTGTATAGTACCACTCATGTCGGTCAAACAACGCTTGGAAACTGTCTGGCCCCTGATAGGGTGTGCCATGGAAGAATGACCCATCAGAGACTTCTATCGGATGCGTGGGCGTACCACGAGCAGGTTCTGTTGGATCAGTATCTTCATCCATATGGTCCTCGGAGAAGTGATCTTGTGGCCCTAGTGGAACAAAGCCTGAAGGTTCCTGTATGTAGTCAGCTGGATTAAACTGGCCTATGAAGTATGGAGTAGGGTCGTCGTAATTTCGGTGTGATACCGAACGTTGTAGAGGTATGAAGGAAGGTTGCGGGTTGTTGGGATCATTTTCTGAATTTGGTCCAAAGGAGTGCCGGTAGGATGGCGTCGAGCTGTGCAAGGTGGAATGCCTCGCAGGTTCGTAAAGATCTCTTCGTCGTTGTGGTTCTTCGCTCCTTGTCATTGAAGGAGGTCTTGTACCTGACGGTCCAGCTTCGTGATCGTGATGTGTCACGATATCTCCTCTGCCTCTTCTTCCCCTTCCTCTTCCTCGGAATATTACGGGCGGCATTTTTCCTGCTTTATAAAACTTTAAATACCAATAATAAAAGAAAAAGACAAAATTGGAATAACAATTCGAATTTGTCCTAAGTTCTTGTCTAGACTCAAGTATGTGCAATTGTGTCATTGAGATTAAACACATTAGGATAGTGTTTAATTCACTCAATGTTGGCTCTGATACCAACCTGTCACACCCCGATATTTCCACGTGTATCACCGGTGGGCCGGTGGGGGATTACCGTGACGTAGTTGGCAACGATATAGTCAAACCACACAATTATATAAGTGCACAGCGGAAGCTTTAAAGATAAATATATACTTCAACCTCTGGTGGTAATATCAAATATATTACAGAAGTCGAATGTATCCACAGCGGATCAAAATAATAAAATATTGTTCATTCAGATACGGCATCGAGTTTGCGAGACTATTCGTGATGCCTAGGAAGCTATTACCAGCCCATTTCGTATAGTACCTGCACTTAATCTTTTGGGGAAAAATACGTCAGTTTACACTGGTAAATACATTCAACTGACACATTTGAAAAATGTTTATTAAAGTTGATTTGAATGCACAAGGCACAAACTCTTTTATAACTTGGGAAAATTATTAAAATCTTGTGAACGTATTACATGTTCTTTTATGCGTCCAGTAGTCCGGGTCGTGCCGGGTTAAAGATTAATAGACACACCACATTGCGTAAAACCGTAGTATAGAAACCAACGGCTACGTCTTTTAATTAAATGTCGACAATATATACCGGGTGTACGCCTACACCGGGATGTCGATGGTCGTGGCCATTTCGTAAAATGATGCCAAGGATATCCGGGACAACGGTCATTAACCCCCCAAAGGCTTTTAAGAAACAAAACTGTTTAAATGAGCCTATCATAATATTTAATTAACCACCTAAGCGATGGAAGATATGATGCTCAATCAAGCGGTAAATATTATACCGTATCCCAAGCCCGTATAGGGGAAATAAGTTAAAAGTATTTACCTTTGCAAGTATATTCCTTAATTTGATTAAATCACCGATAGCTTTTACTGGGGCTCCTAATCTGGAACGAAGGTTTTAGTTAACCTCTTAGAATCCTAACGGGTCTTATATTAGTCGTAGCCTAGACCGGTTGGTTACGATATATAGATATGGTTTAATCGCGTGAAAGGCGAAAACCGAGAATGGAATGTGATTCTGCCCCAAACAAGTTTAGAGACTTGTTTTATATGGGTTCAATGTTCACACTCTGTATTTTGGGGTCAAAATAATATAGTTTGACCCGTATCGGCTAATTTATGAAAACTAGTTTCATAAGCCGAACCATGCGCGCAATAGGCGAAACGGTTAACCATGAGAGTCTTACGCTTATTTCCTAAGTCAATATGCCTTAAAGAGGTTGTGGTATCAGTAGGATACCTTCCGTGATGCCCGTAACGAGTTTAAGTTAATATTACGCCCCGTAGGGGTTTTCCGGTCATTTTAAAGACTTTTAAAGAGCTTTTCGAGTTCTACAGGAAATATGAGTTTCCCGAACAATTTATAAAGTTTAAAATACTGTATTTATTATTTAAAATCAGTAGCAACTGGAATCGGGTCAAAAGACCTTGTAGAACTCAAGTTTTGGCCGAAAAGGGCATATTCGGTATTTACCGAACCGTAGCCATAACCGCAGGTTATGAGCAAGGTAAAAATTATTAAAAATCTTTAAAATTCCAAAAATATTATTTTATAACAGTGGGTAAAAGTTTTGGTGACGAAATCTTGGTTTAGATAGGCGTTATGCTAATTGCGCCGTTTATTACAAAAGTTTCTTATAAATGCGCTATTTAGCATAACACTCATTCTAGACCTCGGATTGACGTGAAACTTTAAGGACATGCTTATAATTTAATAAGCAAGGTTATGGTCCGTTCACGTGTCCGAAATACTCGTTTTATTTCAAAAAGGCCGTTACGGTCAACTTTTAGGCGATTAACGGAAATGCGTAAAAGACTCGGACATTTCATGAACCGATCACAGAGGTTTATACCATCATGTAACTTGGTCCTAAGAGAGTCCTAAGGCATATCTATACCTCACTAAAACGGGTCAGAACTGAAGCCAAAGCAAAAGTCAAACTTTTGCGACATTCGGCTCCGAACCGGTTCAATACAGCAAATGGTCGATTCAAACGAGCGCAAACAAGTTTATATACTTAATTCCATGTTTTATGGAATGATCAGATGAGTGAGTTTGTGTTGTGGTGAAACTTGTGAGCATGAGCATGGTATTTATACCTGGCCTTTCGGGTTTGAAGGGGTAACTTTGCGATAAGGCCCTTGATTAATTACGATTAGGGACCTCGCGTTATTTACCCGTGTCGTTAAGCCCCTGGTTAATTTATTTATTATTCAGAAGGCCTTAAACTTTATTATTGACGCTTTTAACCCTTCTCCTACGAATTCGATCGTAACTTTCTCGTTTCATTACGAAACTTCGCGAAATTTATATATTACATTCTAGTGAGTGTATAACACTGTTACAAAGCTTTGGGAACGTTAAAGGGTCACTCAGAGGTATAATTTAAACATGTTGACACAGTTAACCCCTGTGGTTTGTAATCCCTCACTTTCTTCCGCGTTTCGCTTCCGTACGATCTATGATTTATTCGTTTGAAGGTATGAGCATCATTTAGGGTGATTATACCGTATTTTACCCTTTGTTGACATTTATAACCCTTGAATTTACATACTTTCAAGGTTCGTCAAATTTAGTCCTTTATTTATTATAGATGCCACGTGTAATCAAATGACACGTGTTAACACATTATTGGACACAAAAATTCGAGGTGTTACATTATGCAGTGAGATTCTCCCTTGAAGAACCATAGAGTTGGAATTTTGTACTTGTATTTTGACTATGGACCTTAGAACAATCCTCTTTTAAGGTTTCAGTGGATGTAAGGTGAATAACATCTTATTTTCCAGTTTCAAATATTTATTTATTTGTACATATGTTGCTTATCAACACACTCCATTTCCTTTGGTACTTTTGAGTGTTATAGTTGATTTATAAGGCATCAAATTGTATAAGTGAAAATTTTAGTATATAATATGTTGGAAAATGTACTTATTTCCATGCGTAAGCCCTTAATTTTATGGGTCATGGTACTGTACATTATGATGTATTCATGAATGCCACTTAACCTTATAGTTTAGAATTTTAAATGAAGGCATGCATCTTAGGAGTTCTTGTGATTATTCCACAGATAATAGATTAGTCTTAGGAAAAACTTAATCTGAAATAACTTTAGTGATAACATTTTGTTAGAGAGCTAATCCTATAGAAACTTTAAATAAAGCAAAACATATTAGGTTTAGGAATTAGAGTGGATGAGATATAGATTTATAGAAGAAAATTGCAGCGAGTAAAGTTATGGGTACTTAAAATTAAGGCAGACAAAAATGATCATAAGATTAATGAAGGATCATTATATGAAGAAGTTGTGATATGTCTATTACTAACATCAAAATAATAGATTTAGTTAAAATTCTACTTAAATGAAGATAAATCAGTTTTGGCCAGAAGTGTAATCATTTAAGCATGCGTGCAAAGTAATCGTGACAAATCAGCTTTGGCCAGAAATTAGACAATCACTTTAGTTATGCACTTGTTAAGTATGCTAGACATAAATGAATTAAATCAGCTTTGGCCAGAAATAAGACATTCACGTTTGTAATGCATACTTAGCATAACTTTTATAATACTTGAACAATAAATAGATGTATCAAATCAGCTTTGGCCAGAAGTGATACATCAGAAGCTCATTCAAGTTAAGCTATCTTGGTTTTGCAAAAATTATCTGGTTCTGATTAACTTAGGTATTTGCAAAAACCAATTATTAATAACAATTGATAAAGTAATGAAATTCGAGTGAGATCTCGATTAGGTTATGAAATCTCGAGTTCATTTGAGATTTCGAGTGAGATCTCGAGTAAGATTTCGACTCATTATGAGTTCCTTTATGATTTCGAGTGGCCTTTTAATCTCGAAATCCTAATGATATTTCGAGTCCCTCAATGATGTCGAGATCTCAATGAGATTTCGTCTTCTAAGTGGGGTTTCGACATCTACTCTGATTTCGAGTTACTAATGCCAATCGCTACCTCACTTGAAATCTCGAGGTTTCGAGTGATGAAGACTAATGCCTTAATGTGATTTCGAGTGACTTATGAGGTTTCGAGTGATAAACCCTAGTCGAAGTCAAAACAATAGTCTTTCTCAGTCGCAACAACCTGATTGCGAGTCGAAATCTTAGTCACAATCTCAGCTGACCTCGAATTTTAGTGAGATTTCGAGTAGGAATCTTAGTCTGAATCTCAGTCGAAACCATTTAATCTCGAAACTTATTCTCCAAGTCTCGAAATCTGCTTATCAACAGCTGTTAGTGGAGATAGTATTGAAAATTCGAATTTTTAGGGATTGTGATAGAGTTTCCTGTTTTAATACTGATCTAATTTTATCAAAATATTTCGAAAAAATATAATCTGTTTATCCTTTTAACAGGTTTTCGAAAAATTTAGAGGATAAAATTAGATCAAAACAGTAAAAACACCTAATAATCCAAATCATATTCCAAAACATAAAGGAATTTCGAATTTTCCTAAGAACACATGAACCCTAAAATAAAACCATAATTTCTGGAACCCGAAACCTGAATTTTTTAAGATTTTAAACAGATTTCAGAATAGTTAATTTTACCCATTTGATTTCGAGTCAGCGAATAACATTTTCTTTTCCGAAAACAGTGATTTCGGTAATTTATAAAGGACTCGGAACCGGCTGTGAATTTTATAAGGCTTTCAAAATTCTGTTTTCCGGATTTCAATCCCAGAATAATGGATATGATAACAGAACTGATTTATCAGCATATGCTCTGATACCACATGTTGATCAGTTATGTTTATACATAATGAAAAACATGAATAACATACCTTTGATTGCAGACAGGCCAGCAGAGAATCCAGATGTTGACGCAGTAATAAGGTTTGACATGATTGTCAGTTTGATCTGGTTCCTCCTTAGGGTGTAAAGTTATGATGGTAAGAGACGAATCAAAGGGTAGATTCATATTGGAGATAGGTGGGACGATTTCATGATGATATTGTTATGATTAGTGTCTAATCCTTTAGCCCTCTAATTATCTCCTTATATATACACCCAATAGGAAACCTGATTAGTTAATAAGGGTAATATGGTCAATCAACAATTGTCAACTAAGTATTTAATAGGTTGTTATATATTTTGATCTATATAATGTAAATGATTATAATGGCTACTAGATTAAATACAACACCATAATATATTTAATCTTACAATATGTGCACGCTCCACAACGTCCATATCCCTAATACGACGTCTAAGTGTTGGGTCTGTAGGCCTTTGAGCCAGATAGTCGGAGATTGCTAAAAGGGGAAGAGTGCGACAGGTTGGGGCAGAGGCCCTAGCTTGAATTGTCACTCCGTTTATTATATTAAACCCTAATTGTAATCTCTATATATTAATCTCGTGTGCTTGTAATAGATTATTACTCAATATAGAATCACCTGGTTGCCACCCATGAACATAGGTCAATTTGGACCGAACCACATTAAATTCCCGTGCCGTTCTTGTTCTTGTGTGCTTAGTCCTAATACCAACAACTCCTATCCCCGATATCCTCACAGAGGTGAATTATAATGCAAATTCATAACCGCATTTCTATTCAGTCTTCAAAATCCAGTCAAATTAGCACCACAGGTATATTGGATATACAATATCAAACTGATTATCACAACAAACTCATATAAGCTTCAAGCAACAAACAGGCAAGTAACTGTCACCTAATTCTCCAAATCCATCTCTTCTAACCCTAATTAACCACAATCACTTCACAAAACACTAAAAACTCTCAATAACCAATCCACTGTCAACACGCAACGGGACGGGTAGTCGGGTATTAAGATCAGAAACAGTTTAGTTATAAAAAAATGTAAAGGTTTTGGACGGATTTGATACCAGGCGCCAGTCTAGTCCCATATGCACCGAATATATTAATATATTATATAATTTTTAAAAATATATAACAGACAGTACTTTTGAATTTGTTAAAAACTTGAAATTAATAAAGCTATAGAACTTTTAGAAATGTAGTTCATTATTCGATATTTTAAATCGGTTTCTAGGGGAAGTCAAAGATGAGAGCTTTGAGTAACGAGAATCTCAATTGGTAACTTTTAATCACATAAGATCATAAACGGGTATACACGATACCAGGAGAAAACCCGTGAACACAACGGGTGAATAAGTAGTTGATACCTGATGAGTATGAGATCAAATATGGGACCAAAACCTGCCCGTTGTCATCTCCGGAGAGGCAGAGAACACTCTTTTGGGCTACCATGATCAACATCTAAGATTGTCAATGACACTTATCTATAGACTAAAGCAAACAGATCATAGCATGATCAACATTTAACACTCACTATCCACCAACATGATTACACAAATCCAAAACAGAAAGGTCAACCAGACAATGACAGAAAATGGTTTTTACAAACTTACAATAGACTCAGATATCAAACTCTAAATATCTACAAATAGCATAAAAGTTGCATCAACTTTTTATGACAAGACTGTATAAGCAATGTCTTTCTTGTGTATAGTGTATCTAAGTTGCATATCTACCGTAGTATCAGTATGCGTGCGTGTATATCCGTCAACTAATTTTGGGGCCAAGGTAGAATTTGGGATCTCTGAAGAATCTTGAAATCATGTCGGCTTTTTCTGAGGAAATGTCGGTGTGTTCCAGAATGTTCTCTTTTGATGCTTTAGCTATTGCTTCGATTGATCCTACGGTTTGAATTAGCTGTTGCCAGAGAAAAGTGTTCACAGTAAAAACATGTTTCAAAGCATGTTTAAAAACATAAATGCATGGTATTAAAAGTCGGTGATGTTAATACCGCATTGGCATCATGAGTTTCAACATGGGGGATAGAAGAGACTACTCTGAGAAACACATCCATGCCTTGAACTGACCTCTCCCTCTGAAAGAAAAGAAAGGAAGCATTTTTGTATGAGTCGGGCTGGGTCAAACGGGTCGAGTTGGGCCAAAACAGGTAATTTGTATGGGTCAGGCTGGTTGACTCTTTGACCCATTTTCAGAGAGCTTCAAATAAATAATTTGTTTTAAGCATGATTACAAAAATGTATAATTACAAAACTGGAGAAGGGTATAAATGTCATATAGTAAATTGGTTTTGATAAAACTTTAAAATTGGCTAAATATGAGAGTTTAAGTGTTCAGAAATTAGAGCGATTGTATTTGCTAATTATAAAGTTTAGTTGGGTAAATAGCAAATTATCAAGGTAATTCTCCCTATTTAATAAAGTGATTTAGTAGGTCGTATTAATTAAAAACTACTTTAGTCAGCTTTCAACCCGTTTTCCCGGTCGAATCAACCCGTTCATAGTAAATGGGTCAATATTTCCACGTCTAGACTAATAACATGCATCTTAAAAAGAGTAAAGTACACGGATGGTCCCTGCGGTTTACCAAAATTTTGGATTTGGTCCCTAGCTTTCAAAACGTACACAGACTGTGGTTTGCATTTTGTAACGCATTTAGTCCCCAACCAACAAATCTAAAGGTTTTAGCAAGTCCAAGTTAGGGATTAAATGTGTTATAAAGTGCATACCACCGGGACCATCCATGTATTTTTGGAAAAAGCTAGGGACTAAATTCGTTAAAAAGTGCGAACCAAAGGGACCATTCACGTACTTTGTTTTTATAAAAAGGTTGAAAAGGAAAAGAAGAATGGAATAGAAGCTTACCTCAGCTTTCAATTTGGATACCACATCCTGCCTCTTGCAAACTGTAATACAGAGAAGAAAGCTTGTGTATTATGATAAGCGAAAATTTTGCCAGTCAAAATGGGCCCATTGATACTGCTCAGGTCAAACATGATTACAAATATCATATAAACTATAAATATGCTATTTTGTCACATCAACTAACTTTGGCCCCTCAACTTTGGCATTAACCAACTTTAACCCCTCTACTTTAACTATGACATGTTTAGCACCTCAACTTTGGTAATGACATGTTTTGGCCCCTTAACTAAAACAACTTCAGCCCCTCAACTTTAATAATAAACAACTTTAGCGCCTCAACTTTAATAATGACATATTTAGCCCCTCAAATATTCACATGTTTAGCCCCTTAACTAAAACAACTTTAGCCCCTCACCTTTAATAATAAACAACTTTAGCCCCTCAACTTTAATAATGACATGTTTAGCTCCTCAACTTTAATAATGACATTGTTTACCCCCTTAACTAAAACACAAACAACTTTGACTCCTGTGATTTGCTTATTTTTATCTATGTTTCGAACCTGTTGCGGAGCGCGGGTGGTAACTCACTAGTTATTAACAATAATCTATTCTTTCTGCGACTTCGACCCATTTGACTAGTTTCTTTTAAGCTATTTTTTCACCTAATCAAAAGTAAACGGGTCAAAATTACCAACTCTACTTTTAAGAATGGAAATTTACCACCACGTGCATGTGCTATTCTTACAATCTTCTCAAAGCCCATTTCCAGATCCAGTACTGGAACAAAAGTTGGCCTACCGATATCCATACCATATCTAAATCAAACAAGAACACTTTCATGTTTTTTGTAATCATTTAAACCTGGATTATGTGAAAGATAAAAGAGTGTGACAATTTTTTATGATCACCTAAAATACGAGTGTACAAAAGAGTCATTCTGCTCCTTTGTTGGAAGGATGACCACCACATACAAATGTCCAAACTGACTCTTCAATTTTTCAGCTCTGTATTAACTAACATAAGATTAAGATGTATGATATGGAGCTACGTGAAAAACAAAATGTCCAGCTACCTGCTGAAAATGGGCCCCGGATTGTTGCAGTCGTAATTTATCATGAAAATGAAAGCTACTGATACACCCCCACAGTTAAAAATAAAATCCTGAAAAATGTAAAAGTTCAAAATTTAAGGCAGACTTGAAGGGATACGAAACTAGAGGTGGCAAAACGGGTCAAAATGGGTCATTTTTATATGCGGGTCAAAACGACCCAGTTCAGGTTTGGTTGACCTGCTGACACTTTTTACACTAGAGGTGCACATTTCAGTTAATTTTAGTAACCAGTTTAGGTGGTTATTTTCTCTTTTTTGCTTTAACCGCTTATTATTTTAACTGGTTTGGTTATTCACTTTAACCGGTTTGGTTAACAACAGTTTATTTTCAAGTTTTTTTCATTTTTCAGTTTTTTTTTTCCCGGTTACCGGTACATCGGTTAAAACCGGTTAAAAATAACGGGTTATTTCTAAAAAAAAATCCCTAACCGGTTACTAACCTAAGGTTAAAAATAACCACTAATCGGTTACTCATCGATTGGTTATTAACCGATTACGGTTTCAGTTAATAACTGGTTACGGTTATTTAACCAGTTATTTTGTGCACCACTACTTTGCACTTGTAAATAAGAAACATATTAAATGATATTACAAGACTATATTATTAAAACAATTAGATAAAACTTTTAATAAAATGATGTAGTACACTGTAAGCATATGTCAACAAGTTAGGAAACTTTTGACACATTTAACTCGCATAGCCCATTCGACCAATTTGGATTTTAAGCATTATTCTACATTTGACCCGTTTAAACTGTTATTAACAGTATACAACTATATTAACCCATTTCCATATACACAGGTCAGATCTTGCCACCTCTACACAGAACTGATGAAAGAAAGTTGACTAGTAAAATCAACATTACTGGTGCAATTGGCACAATGTTTAACCGAAAGGAATTTGCGCTCAGGAAGGAGGAAATAAAGTTTACGAAGGATGGATGTTGTTCGTCTCTCCATTTGGTGCTCATCATGCAAACCCCGCCAACACCTACATTTAAGCAAAAATAAAACGGTGATGCCACTAGTAATTTATAGAAAGAAGCTTCGAAGAACCTCCATAATTTCCTTATCATTCTCATTGAGCATATATTTTGAAGTGGTGAAAATTGATAATCATATCAAGGTTAGAAACAACATTAATGTTATCGTATTCAAATGGCACTTGTATTCTAACAAACACATAGCTCACAGATAGCAAGTCTTTACTGACAATAACAAACAACACACCTCATGAGATTACATGTAATGTCATTCCTGAATATTTCCATCTTAATAATTTATGGTACTTGTTTTATGTTAGACATACTTTTACAAGGACAATAAAGTTCAATTGGTTATCTTCAAATCAAGAAGGATACATATTGTATAGTATTTTTAAGAAAACATTCTATGTTAGTAGGAGTGCCACGTCTGTAACAAGTTTGTAAAGAATCTTCTCTATTGATATGTGTACCACAAAAATTGTTGGTAACTGGGAAGTAGATTAACCTATGTCAATAATACCCTCTTGCATGGAGACTTGGAAGAAGAAGTATACATAAATCACTCAAAGCCATATGCATTGCAATGGTGTGTATGGATAATGGAATAGATAATTAGATACCACTAGTACTTACATATATAGCCTTCCAGATGAAAATGAGCTTACAAATGTAGTCCACATAAAGTATTATCAGGATAGATATCATGAAGTCGCAAGCTGTTATTCATCTACGTCATAGGGTGTATGCCATGTATATGGTTCAACAAATTGGACTCTATGAATCTAAGTCCCTCATGGTTCCAGACTTCCAGTGGATCCTACTATCAATCTTACTACAGCCTGGTTTCATCACTGTAGCTCTCTACAATATGCTAGTGGCCAGACTTCTTTACATGCCTAGAATTAGAACTGATCATCCAAATTCTAAATCCAATATATACCACGACAAGTCTGACCTTAGGTTGACTGTAAGTTACATGGCTATGTTCTCAACACAAGATGCCTAAACCAATTTTAGCGTAATGTCATAGTTTTGAAGGCATTGTCATTGACCTCAATGCAGTTTATAATGCTACATGTAGGCTTCTGGATGAACAAATAAACTTACAAACTTAGGACCCATAATTATCTTGGGATAGAGATTATGATATCTCAAGCTGGTGTTCATCTACATTATCTTGGGTTCAACAACAAACTATACTCTGTGAATCCAAGTCCCTCATGGTTCTGGTGGATCCTATTATCAATCTTGACATAACTACATAGTGGCCAGACTTCTTTACATGCCTAGAATTAGACCTGATCATCCAAATTGTATCTCTTATATACACCACAACAAGTCTGACTCTGACCTTAGTTCGACTGTAAATTCCATGGCCATGTTCTCAACTCAAAGATGCCTAAACCAATATTAGTGTAACGTAATAGTTTTAAAGCCATTGACATTACCTCATCCCTATTTATCATGCTATAACCAAGTATACATGAACGAATTGACATTTAAACAGAAAATACAAGTAGAACTGTAGAACATTATAAAAAAAAAGCAACTAGATAACCTAATCCCTGATAATTTACCCAAACCATGTGCATTGCTAGGTTTAGGGCTTTGCCAACTAATCAGCATTGATGATCACCTCACACAAACAAACTCTACATGAAATTTTATCAAATTCTCCCTCTCAGTTGCATTTGGTAAGTAATTAGCACTGCTAATCATCTCATACAAACAACTTCTACATGAAATTGCATCAAATCCTCCCTCTCAGTTGCATGTGGCAAGTAACTAGCACTAATAATCAGCTCATACAAACAAAATCTACACAAAATTGCATCAAATTCTCCCTCTCAGTTGCATTTGAACACGTAATTACTCTAGATTTGAAGCAAGACACAAAACAAACAGCTAGTGAAACAGCATAACTGCATAGCTGTCACTTGAATCTACACTGAAAGATTAATGTTAGCAATTAACCTTCCGTACGGAATTAACAGTACTTCAATTATTATTAACAAACAAGTAACGTGCAGTAACCTAACCTAGTAAAGAAGAAGAAGAAGATCACCTGAAGTACGTACAGAATAGTCGTTCTGTGCCGGAATCATTGAGAAAATTAAAATTCGTATGGAGTTTGTTTATTTAATTGGACTGTAATCACGACTCCGGATTCGTATGAGCTTCTGGATTGTGAGAATCTAGCGGAATGAGTGGAGAATACGAGCCTCGAGCTTCCGATGAGTACAGAAATGGAGAATTAGGGCAACATCATTAACCCTAAGCTTCGATCACGGAGAAGAAGAAGAAGATCGGACGGTTTTATCAACTTTTGAATTCGCGGTAAACAAATGTGGAGTTGTTTTGGTTTCGATTCTATAACTTTTTAAACAAACTAGTTTTTTACTATAGCTATGCGGCGAACGTCTTTTGTTGTTTAGTCTGTGTTTACATGTGTTTTGAAATCACTATGAACGCATTGCGCACGGAAACCGCTGACAAGAATAAAAAGAAAATATAAAAAAAAAACACTAAAAGATAACCAAAAGAAAATCAACCAAAAAAGTTGTATGGTAATAATGTTGTTCGTATACCGGTACCGAATTTGCCGAACCGAAAGATCTTAAGTACCAATTCGGTACGACTTTTGGCGTTCCTGGTACCGGTTCGCTACCGTTTTTTACCTTCATATACATGTACCGTAATTGGTATTTTCGGTACCAGTACTGATTCGGTATTGGTTGGCACCGAGCTCATCCCTACCCCTGAAACTAAAAAAAGAAATCATTAAAAGTTGAAGAAAATAAAAAAAATGGCACGATACCGTTGTTGTTCATACGACACCTGTGATCAGGGATAAGCAAATGGTACCGGGTAGCAGTACCGAATTTCCCGAACTAAAAGATTTTCAAAATCAATTCGATACCGACTTTTGGTGTTTTCTGTACCAGGCTGGTGTCGGTTTTTACCTTTATGTACCGATAACCGTACTGATTTTTGATACCAGTACCGGTTGACAAAAGCCTATCTAAATTATGAAGTTTTTTTCCAAAAAGAGTGTTGTGGGAAAAAAAATATTTGCCATTATGGTGTTCGTCCAAAAATATTTAACAAAATAGTGTTACCCGAAATCCGACACAAATGGGACGGGTATACCCGATACCTGATGGGTATTGGGCCGGGTATGGGATTAGTTTTAAAAAATTTCGCGGGTATGGGTCAGGTACGGGATTAGGTGATACCCGACCCGATTACCCGAAACCACATATCCATTTACCCGAACTATATACCCGAATTTTTTAATTTATGTTTTTATTTTTCATTAACCTTTGTCTATGAGTGATTTATTTTAGTATGTTCATAATGTGAAAAAATAAATTTTCTTTTAGTATATTTATTTGATAATAGTATTTATATTTTCTATGTCGTGAATTATATACAGTGTATAAGTATAATAAAATTATTATTAATTTATGATAAAACTTATATGTTTGTAATGGATATTTTTTCTTTATAATAGTTGTTGTATAAATAAGATTATATAATAATTATAATAGTAAAGAAATGTATCTAGAAATCTCAATGTATATCTTTTAACGAACTAATGGGTATACCCGATGCCCGTGGGTATACCCGATACCAGACAAATACCCGACAGGTATTGGGTCGGGTATGAAACACGATTTTACAACCGGGTATGGGTATGGGATTACCAATACTCGACCCGAACCCGACCCATTGCCATCCCTAACTCCTAATCTAATTGGACAATATATACTTAAATAAAATAACATTCCTAATCTTATTGGAAAATCTATACTTAAATAAAATAACACTTGTTCTAATAATTTAGAAAACATGATTTGCTTTTTTTTTATTAAATATACATATATTTCTAACATTTTATTTGATTTTTAAATAAACCTATGTTTAAGGTTTTTTTAGTCTCAGAATCTGATCTAAAAACAATGTTTATCACATCACTAGTATTAGTATTATACTTTCTTTATGTAATTTACTTCTTTACAATAACTTTTTTGATATTCATCTTTTAATCGAAACATGTCAATACAAACTAAAAGAATCACATAAAGTGAATTTAGAAAATGGATAACATAAAAAAGTGATGTATTTATGTATATTAAACGTTATGAAATAAATTGAAATGACATAATCTCACAATGCAGTTCAATAGTAAGGTGCTGTTTGTTTTTTTTCGGGAAAAGGTCTGCAGTCTGCGGACTACATCTGCAGGCATCTGCAGGAGAAGAGTTGGACCAAATGTCTACAGTCTGCAAGGAGAAGATGGTTTGTTTTTTTTTTATATATATAAAACCTCTTCTAAGGTTTAAAACACACACACAACACACAGTCACACATTGATCTCTCTCTACTCTCTCTCTACAATCTGCAGACCACCACCGCCGCACCACCTCCGCCTTCACACCACCGCCATCATCTCCGATCTGGGTTCAACCATCACCACCACCGATCTCCGTCATCTCACCAGCTTGTTTGGTTCGATTTGGGGGTTTTCTGGGTTCAACCACCACCACCGATCTCTGATCTGGGTTCGATTTAGGGGTTTTCGTCGTTCAACCACCACCACCGGTCTCCAATCTTTCTCTCTCTACGGTATCTCTCTCACTCTCTCTCTCTCTGGGTTCGATTTGGGGGTTTTGGGAGCCGCACCGGCGGCGGTGGCAGGGAAGAAGGTGGAGGTGGTGGCGGAGAAGTGGTGGCGGAGATGGTGGAGGTGGTGTCGGAGACGTGGTGGTTTCGATTTGGGGGTTTTGGGTGGTTTTTGTTTTGTGGGGGTGCATGTGGTGGTGGCGGTGGTGGTGGTGGTGGTGGTGGAGGTGGTGGCGGAGATGTGGTGGTGGAGGTGGTGGCGGTGGCGGAGATGTGTGGTGGTGGAGGTGATGCAGGTCTGTGGGCAGGAGAAGAGGTGAGAAGAGGTCAGCAGACTTAAGGTCATGTCTGCGTGGGGAAGAGATGAGGCAGACGTAGGGGTGAGCAAATTAACCACCATAACCGATAACCGAACCATAACCAACATAACCGAACCACTAATAACCGATAACCAATATAACCAATGGTTATGGTTATGAAACTTTGTATAACCGCTCAATCAGTTATGGTTATGGTTATGAAGCTTTGGTTAACCGAATATAACCGAAACCGAACCGAAATTGTGATGTTAACTTTATATAATAGATTTGTGTTTTACAAAACCATATAGAGGGTTTTTACTAAGATAAAAATATGTTAGTAACAAAATGATCTTGATATAGATGTCATTTATTTTGATAAAGAACTAAGGTGTTATGGCCATAATTGTTTTTATTTGAGAATTACCTTATTAAAAAAAACTCTAAATTGGTAGTTTAACCAAAAAGTTTAGTCTCGTTATCTTATAAAATAGGCTCAAGCTAAGTTCAAATCGTGCACAACCCTATTTATTTCAAACCTTGTTTGGTTACTTAACCGAAATTAACCAAAACCGAACCATAACCTATTAACCATAACCGAAGTTTGGTTATGGTTATGGTTACCAAAACTCCATAACCGAACTAGCGGTTATGGTTATGGATAATAGTAAAAACCGACCCAAACCGATCCATGCACACCCCTAGGCAGACGTTTTTGGTCTGCAGATCATCCGGAAAACAAACAAGCTGCAGAGTTCAAACATCTGCGCGCGTCTGCGCGGCGCAAACATAAGTGGCTAGAAGTACTTCTGGCCAAAAAACAAACACCACCTAAAAGTGTTATCATCTTTACTCATAATCGAGGTTATATACAAATTGAATTTATCAAAAACATGAAAAAAGTTGCAGGTAATAATGTAATATAAAAAAATGCCGTATCATTCTCTTGACATAAATTTGTATGAATTAAAATCTGTTTATATACTAAAAATAAAAAATATTAGAAAACATGGGTTTATTAAATAAAAAAAAGAAACATTTTTTTTAAATATTATACAATGTTTTATTTTACCAAAATTACAGATTGACCAATTAGATTAGGAGTGAGAAAACAAATTATTTAAAAAAAAACATAATTTTGGTAAATATTTTTGAAGCGCAACACAATATTGGCAAATACTTTTTCATACAACACTCTTTTGGGAAAAAAAACTCTATAATTATATTATGTCTTAAATTATAGATGTCATACAAAATGTTTTTCGATTGTATGTCTAGTATTATATATACCATGGTAAAAGTTTATTAGAGAGAATTACATCATCGAAAAGAATAAGAGTAAAGTTGTATATTACAAATAAAAAGTAGGTGTCTGTAAAAAATATATTTTTTGAATTATTTTAAAAAATAACACTTTGTTATTGTTAGTAAAATCACTGATTTTATATTTGTAATTTTTGTTTGATATTATTATATTAAAAGGTGCATATTGTACATATAATTATATTATGTCTTAAGTTATTGATTCCATTCAAAATGTTTTTCGATTTTATGTCTAGCATTATATATACCATGGTAAAAGTTTAAAGTTTATTAGAGATAATTACATCATCGAAAGAATAAGAGTAAAGTTGTATATTACAAATAAAAAGTAGGTGTCTGTCAAAAAAGAAGTAATAATTTGGGTAAAAGGAAATTAAAATTGTAACTGTTATATGACATTAGGGGTGCAAACGAGCCGAGTTACTCGAGCTCGGCTCGAAAAAAAGCTCGAACGAGTCGAGCTTAAACGAGCTCGAGCTCGAGCCCGAGCCTAAAAACAAGCTCATTTAGTAAACGAGTTTGAGCCCGAGCTTCGCTTATCGAGCTCGAGCCGGCTCGCAAGCCTAAACGAGCTTTCTGTTTATATATTTTTTATTAATATATTAAACATATATTTATATAATAATAATTACCATTTTATAAATATAAAAATAACTAAATTATATGTACAATAATAATTATAATTAATATAAATTAATTAATAAATATTAAACGAGTCGAGCTTGAAAAATTACCTTCGAGCCGAGCTTGAGCTTTAGAAATAAGGTTTGAATCGAGCCGAGATCGAGCTCAAGCTTTCATATGTTAAACGAGCTCGAGCTCAGGCTCGGCTCGGCTCGGCTCGTTTGCACCCTTATATGACACGTTAGGTAATGTAAACAATGAAGATAATATGATATAGAAAGCCAAATAAATAATATTATAAATGAGAAGTATACAATAAATTTAAACTAAATAATCATAATTATCTATAACTAAGTAGAAGAAATTAAACTAAATAATATTTACTAGAAGAGTGATCTATAATTAATTAGAAGAGATTAAACTAAATAATAATTATTCACAAAAGATTGGGACGAAAATTAAAAGATACATGACCTAGTATGATGACAAATGTCATCTAAGTGGTTCCTTTTATTTTTATTTATTTTTTTAAACGGTAAACGAATTCTCCAAATGGGCTTCAGACGAAATTCACCACATCGGGATACACTCGCCTTCCGAACCGGAGAAAACCCTCACCTAAGACCGAAGCCCATGAACACTCGCCCGAAGGCACGATAGTGCAGTGAGGTAAAACCCGCTCAGTTCAAGGATCGAACTAGCAATCGCTACCTAATCGCCTAGTCTCCCATCATCACCAGGTGCCGCAGATACTAAATGCTGGAAAACAGAAATTGAACCTGGGTCACTTGAAACACCATGTTTCTCTCTTACCACTCCACAACTAACTCATTAAGGGTTTCTTTTAGGATCCTAATAAATCCACATGGTATCATCTTATTTACACATGGTTTATACGGTCGTATAAGGTTATACGGCCCGTATAGAATAAAGTGAACTGACAAAGTGTCACACCCCCAATTTCCACGTGTCACCGGTGGGCCCGGTGTGGGGTACAGTGACGTAGTTGGCATCGTCATAGACAATCCACACAATATAATAATGCACAGCGGAAGCAGAATAGAAACATTTCAACTTTTAAATAAAGCGTAATAATAAATATCACAGTAGTTGAAATGGATCCACAGGCGGATCAATAAGATAAGATAAAATAATAGTTCAACAGATAAATGTCGTCCGAGTTTGCGAGACTATTGTGGACGCTCTCTAGGAAACAGCCAGCCTATTTCCGTATAGTACCTGCACTTAATCTTTTGGGAAAAATACGTCAGTTTACACTGGTAAATACAAATCAACCGACTCATTTTGAAAATGATTTAAAATTTATTTAAATGCACAAGGCATAAATATTTTATTAACTTGGGATAATTATATAATATAAACTTGTGAACGATTTACATGCACTTATATCTCTGGTGGCCCGGGATCTACTGTCCGGGCTAGAGATTTAATTGACACACCACATCAAAGAGTTATACACGACGGGTGTACGCCTACACCCCGTGCTCTGGTCGTGGCCATCTCGTAAGATAATGCCAAGGATATCCGGGACATGGTCAATAACCCCCCAAAGCCTTTAAGTAAGACAAGACTGTTTAAACGAAATCACACAAGCTATTCAAGACTGAACACCCATAGGGAGCAGGACTTGTGCGCCCGATCAAGCGGTATTTTAAATACCGTACCCCAAGCCCGTATAGGGAAAATAAGTCAAAATGTATTTACCTGAGCAAGTATAAGTCACAAACGATAAGTGGTGATAGCTTTTACCGGGCTTCCTAATCTGGAACAAAGGTTTATAATTAACCTATTAGATTCCTAACGGCCTTTTATTTAAGCTTAAGCTTTGACCGGTTAGTTTTAGGAATGATACGGTTTACGCACGATTAAGCGAAAGACCGGATAGAATGTGATTTAGACCCGACAAGTTTGAATACTTGTATAATATGGGTATACTAAATACATTCTGGATTTTGAAATAAAAATGATATTGTTTGACCCGTTTCGGTCAATTTACGCAAACTAGTTACGTAAACCGAACCGAACGCGAAAACGGCGTTACGGGTAGACCAAAGATTCAAATGCAAGTTTCCTGAAGTAATATGCTTAGAATATGATATTATATCAGTAAGTTATGTCCTATATTGCCCGGGATAATTTTAAACTCAATTTATGCCTTAGAAGGGCATTTTGGTCATTTAAAAGATAATAAAAGGGTAAAATTAGAAATCTGAGTTGCGGGTCTGGTTCATACAGTAAATATACTTAATATAACATATTATATCAGTAGGGTATGACCCATATACCAAATATATCATTTAAAACCAAACTATGCACCGTAGGGGTAATTTAGTAATTTCACAAGGGCTAAAAATGCCAAAACTGGAAACCTGAGTTCAAAATATCATACTTACTGTTATTATATGAAAATATGTGGTTTACATCAGTAGGTATAAGTTTTGTGGGTTTAAAACAAGTATAACGCTTACTAAGCGCTTAAAACGCTAAAAATACGATTTAAGGGCGTTTTCGGGTTTTCACAGTAAATCTGAGATTTTTATATTTCCAGAATACTTAAAATAATTTATTCATCATATAAAATCAGTAGAAAAAGGTTTCGGGTCAAACGGAGGTGTAAAACTCTTTTTATGGCTAAAACGGTCAAAACCGACATAAGCCGAAATGGCTAGGTGATCTAGGATCCGTTCAGCCAAAAATTAATTAAAAATCACCAAAATTCCCAGAATATTATATATAATCAGTTGGTAAAAAGTTTCGTGTCAAAATGTGGCCAGAAACGGGTTCTACGCAAAAAGGACCGTTTATGTAAATTTATAATATAGTTTTACGCTAATGGCCATAACTCACAATCTGGACCACCAACTGATCCGAAACTTTCGGTGCAAGTTTATATAATAAAAATAAAGATTTCTATCCTTTCACTTTTCCAAAAAATCCCGTTTTAAATCAAAAAGGGCAAAATAGTCAACTTTATGCATAAACCGGAAACAAGCATTCGAATAGGCTAAACATAGACTCAATCAACGAAAGTTCCAGAAAGTTTAACTGAAATAATAATAGTCAAAAATACTTTCCAAAACAGATCTTGAACATGCATGTACGAATCCGAATCGATAGTCTACGAAATAATCGTTTTACAAGACTTTCGGTTCCGATTCGTGGCTATACTATAGAGTGTCGAGTTGATGATGATTAAAACACATTTATATATATGTTACAAGTTATTTTCAATGATCAATCAGGTTGCATGTCATCTATATCATTAATCATGTCATTTTTCGCAAAAATCACTTCTGTTGACTTTTTAGAATTAGGTTTGACTCGACATTAAGCATGCATGTAGTGGGAATCAGTTAGTACCCTTTAGAGGGTTTGTTTCCCACATAAATACTAATCTATAACAAGTTTCAATTCGAGAAATTACTGAAAGAAATCCGTTTAATCAGAAAGTCAAAGGTTATGAACACCCAGTTTGACTTTTAGCAATTAACACAACAAGAATGGATCAAAGAACGAATTGAAGGCTTACAAGAGTCCTATAGATGTTAAATGGTCACTAGGAGTCGGCCTTGTTGATCAGAATCCCCCCAGAAAGCTTGCTTGAAGTGTTCTTGAGAGCTCTTGAGAGAATGCTCCTTGTTCTTCACTTGCAAATGATCAAAATGAGATCAATTCTTGTTTTAAATCAGTATTTTCGAGCTTACTGTAGTTGTAGGCTTGCATGAAATGTTATTGGTGATTGTGGAGGCAAGTTACAGCTGTTTGTCACTCAAATTCGGACCCAAATCAACCCAAATTCGATTTTCTGCACCTGATAGTCCCACGCGGCCCGCCTGGGTCTGTCCAGGCGGGTCGCCTGACCTGCTGTTCAGCCAAACATCTTTCAAACATTGACAGCTTTGACCCCTGAACTTGTACGTGATGTTTCGGCTACTTTTCTCGACCCGTAAACCCCCAAACTTGGTTTTTAAGGACCTTAGGACTTTTACCAACATGGTAATGCCCTCGGATAACTTTGCGCTCAACCGAAAAGCCCTGAAATTCGACGTTGACGCTTCTAGTCCCTTAAGTACGGTTTTGGCCATAACTTTCTCATACGTTGACGAAACTTCATGAAATTTTTACCACATGTTCTAGTGAGTATATTTTAGCTATACAAAGCTTCGGGTCTGCCAAAAGTTCACTCAGAGGTATAAATTAAACATGTTGACACTTTTGGCCCCTATAGTTTACAATACTTCACTTTTGGGCAATTTCCGCGTCGTATGATCCATGAACCAACCGTTAAAGGTTATAAACATTATGTGGGGTTATCATAGAGCCTATTTATCCATTGTTGACACTTTGGACCCTTACGTTCCATAGTTTTCACTGTTTGTCACTTTTAGTCCCTCTAAAGTATGTTTTCACATAACGGAACCTTATGACATGTGTCAAGACATTATTGGACGAAATTTTTCGAGGTGTTACATCCTCACCCCCTTAAAAGAAATCTCGACCCCGAGATTTATTCAAACAAATGGGGATATTTCTCTTGCATCGTGGATTCCACTTCCCACGTGTATTCGGGACCTCTACGGGCATCCCATTTGACCTTAACAATAGGCACGTGCTTCCTTCGAAGCTTCTTTACCTGTCGATCCTCAATCGACAAAGGTTTCTCAACAAACTTTAGACTTTCGTCTATGTGTATATCTGTATGCGGTATAACCAGTGAATCGTCAGCGAAACACTTCTTTAAGTTACAGATGTGAAACACATTATGAATGGCACTAAGCTCTTCAGGCAAGTTTAACTTGTAAGCGACTGCCCCGACACGTTCGATTATCTCGAAAGGTCCTATGTATCTCGGGCTCAGCTTGCCTTTCTTTCCAAATCTCATCACACCTTTCCAAGGTGATACTTTGAGCAACACTTTTTCACCCACATCAAAGTGAAAATCTTTGCGCTTAGGATCCGCATAACTTTTCTGCCTATCCCTGGCAGCTTTCAAACGATCACGGATCTGAACGATCTTGTCTGTCGTCTCGAAGACGATATCTGGTCCAGACAACTGGACATCTCCAACTTCTGCCCAACAAATGGGCGATCTACACTTTCTACCGTATAGGGCCTCAAAAGGCGCAGCCTTTATGCTGGAATGGTAGCTATTGTTGTAGGAGAATTCAATCAGTGGTAGGTGCTTATCCCAACTACCACCTAAGTCGATCGCACATTCTCGAAGCATGTCTTCCAGAGTTTGAATAGTACGCTCACTCTGACCATCAGTCTGAGGATGATAAGCCGTACTGAAATTCAAACGAGTGCCCAACGACTGTTGGAAACTCTTCCAAAAATGTCACGTATATCTAGTATCCCTATCAGAGATGATAGATATAGGTATACCATGTAGCGCTACTATCTTATCAACGTATAATTGAGCTAACATATCTGAGCTATACGTCTCTTTGATGGGTAGAAAATGAGCTGACTTAGTCAGTCTGTCAACTATGACCCATATGGTATCATTTCCCTTTTTCGTTTTCGGCAACTTGGTGATGAAATCCATTGTCACCATTTCCCATTTCCATTTGGGGATCTCAGGTTGTTGAAGTAAACCTGACGGCTTCTGATGCTCGGCCTTGACTTGCGCACAAGTCAAACATTTGGCCACATACTCGGCCACGGACTTTTTCAAACCAATCCACCAGTAGTTTGACTTCAAATCCTGGTACATCTTATCAGCTCCAGGATGAACGGAGTATTTAGAGCTGTGGGCTTCCTGGAGGATAACATCCCGAAGTCCTCCATATACCGGAACCCATATTCGTCCGTTTAAACGTAGCATTCCATCTTTGTCGTGGGATAACTGCTCCTCAGTTACTCCCAACTTTTCCGCAGGATAGTTAGCTTCCAGCACAGCTTCCTTCTGTGCAGCTAACACCCTTTCATTCAAACTATTTCTTATTTCAATGCGCTTGGCATTGATTCTGATCGGTTTAACCCTTTCCTTTCTACTTAAGGCGTCGGCAACTACATTTGCCTTGCCTGGATGGTATCTTATCTCACAGTCATAATCATTGAGAGTTTCCATCCATCGCCTTTGACGCATGTTCAATTCCTTCTGATTGAACAAATGCTGAAGACTCTTGTGATCCGAATAAATTATGCACTTGGTTCCATACAAGTAATGTCTCCATAACTTCAAAGCAAATACAACCGCACCCAATTCCAAATCGTGGGTGGTGTAGTTCTTCTCATGCACTTTGAGCTGTCGAGAAGCGTAGGCAATGACTTTGCCTTTCTGCATGAGTACACAGCCCATGCCAGTATGTGATGCATCACAATACACCACAAATTCATCTATACCATCGGGCAATGTCAACACTGGTGCATGGCTCAGCTTCTGCTTCAGAATGTCAAAGGATTCCTGCTGCTTAGGGCCCCAATCAAACTTACTCTTCTTACGGGTCAATGAGGTTAGGGGCGCAGCAATCCTTGAGAAGTTCTCGATGAATCTTCTGTAATATCCTGCCAATCCGAGGAAACTGCGAATCTCAGTAGGAGTCTTCGGCTCCTGCCAATTCATAACTGCTTCTACTTTAGCGGGATCTACTTGGATACCACGCTCACTTACAACATGTCCAAGGAATTGGACTTCTCGAAGCCAAAATTCACACTTCGAGAATTTGGCATAAAGCTTCTCTTGATTCAGTAGTTTGAGAATACAACGAAGGTGTTTCTCATGGTCAGCTTGGCTCTTCGAGTAGATAAGAATGTCATCAATAAAGACGATAACGAACTTATCTAAGTAAGGTTTGCAGACGCGATTCATGAGATCCATGAACGCGGCTGGTGCGTTAGTGAGCCCAAACGGCATCACTAGGAACTCGTAGTGTCCATAACGAGTCCTAAACGCGGTCTTGTGTACGTCTTCATCCTTGACCTTCAACTGATGATAACCTGACCTCAGGTCAATCTTGGAGAAATAACTTGCTCCTTGCAACTGATCGAACAGATCGTCGATCCTGGGTAACGGATACCTATTCTTGATAGTGACCTTGTTAAGTTCACGGTAATCGATGCACAGACGCATCGAACCATCCTTCTTTTTAACGAACAAGATTGGCGCTCCCCAAGGAGATGAGCTAGGTCTGATAAAACCCTTAGCTAATAGATCATCCAACTGCGTCCTCAACTCCTTCATCTCCGTTGGTGCCAATCTGTATGGTGCTCTTGCCACAGGTGCAGTGCCTGGAATGATATCTATCCGAAACTCTACTTGTCTATCCGGTGGCAATCCGGGTAGTTCTTCAGGAAACACTTCAGGATATTCCGAGATAACAGGAATATCTTCAATCTTCGGCTTCGGCTCATCTATGGTAACTTGTGCCATATAAATGACACATCCCTTCTGCATGCACCTGGATGCCTTGAGCATGGACACTCGCTCAGGCAATCCATGCTGGGTATCTCCTTGAATAGTAAGTGACTCACCAGACGGAGTCTTAACTATTACTTGCTTTCTATTGCACAAAATCTGGGCTTGGTTACTGGACAACCAATCCATGCCTATCACTATATCGAATCCAGCTAACTTAAAGGGAAGCAAGGATAGCGGGAAAGAATGATTCCTAATGGATATAACACATCCATCTAGGACAGTTGAGGCGGTTTCTATGGTTCCATCGGCTAATTCCACCTCATATTTCACGCTTAAGGTTTTAACAGGAAGGTTCAACAGTTTACAAAACTTATTATCTACAAACGACTTATCAGCTCCAGAATCAAACAAGACTCTAGCAAAAATATCGTTTACAAGAAACGTACCGGTAATGACGTTATCGTCAAGGACTGCTTCCTTTGCGTCCATTTTGAAGACTCTCGCATTAGTCTTCTTCCCTTCCTCGGCCTTCTTCGCAAACTTTGGACAGTTGGGCCGAATATGACCTTTTTCGTTGCAACCAAAACAAGTTGCATCCTTCATCTTCTTGCAATCCACAGCCTTATGTTCGGTGGACTTGCAGATTCCACATCGCTTCTCCGAAGACTGGGATTTTGTTTCAAACCGACACCTCCCAAAGTGGTGTCTCCTACAAAACTTGCATCTGGGTTTTTCACCCGACTGATGATCACTCTTCCTAGACCCTGACCCTTTCCTGTGGTCGTTGTTCCCTCTATGTCGCTTTTCAGATCTCCGTGAGGTGTCATCCTCACGTTTTCGTTTGTTCTCCTCAGAGCTCCTTATGGCTCTCAATCTAACCACGTCTTGAGTGAGGGAGAGGGATAGATCCGCTACGGATCGAAATGTTGTAGGTCTTGAAGCTTTAACACTCGCCTTTATTTCCGGTGCCAGACCCCCGATAAATCGAGCAATCCTACGCGGCTCCGGGGTCACCAAGTAAGGCACTAAACGAGACAGCGTGTTGAACGTAGTAAGATACGTTTGACAGTCGAGGTTCTTCATGACTAAGGATACGAAATCCGATTCGATTCGCTCGACCTCGTGCTGCGGGCAGAAGTTCTCTTTAATCAGGGCCACAAACTGTTCCCATGACAAACCGTACAGTGTGGCCTTACCAGCAGCTTGTAGGAGTGACCTCCACCATGCTAACGCATCTCCTTTGAATGACTGGGACACGTACTTAACGACGTCCCTATCAGCACACCCGCTGATATCAACTACAGTGTCCATCTCGTCGATCCACGTCATGCAGTCGACGGCTCCTTTTTCCCCAGTGAAATCTCTGGGCTTGCAAGATACAAAGTATTTGTACGTACAGGACCTGTTGTACGTGTCACGCTTCAGCTCAATCTCCTGCTTCGGGACGCTGCTGTGGTTGGAGGAATGATTATCATCCTCAACCTTCTTTGGCTCACTCTTTTTAGACGGCGGCTTACTATGAGCCCCAGAATGAGTCTTAGCCTTGACATGCGTCACTGAGCGGGTTCTACTCTGAGTACCACTAGATTCTCTGAACTGCCTATCCATAGCCTTGGCGACAGCATTATCAATCAGTGCTTGCAATTCTGCACCGGTAACGTGAATCTTTGCATTATCTGAGCGTTCCCCAGAATGACTGTTGGTTTCTTCCGATTTGGCCATCGTAGCGTTAAGCTACAATAAAGGACAAGGTCTTATTTAGAACCTAACAGTATTATCGTCCTAGACGATTTATTAACCATGGTATCAAAAACCTTAGCAGTTAATTTAATAAATTTCATTCAGGCTCTGATTAGCAATCAAGGAATGAAAATATATATATTGGCACCATAGGCCTAGTCACAAGGACAATCACTAAATTATAAATTTAGATTTTTATAGGACTATAAATTGTATAATTAAACAAATAATCCTTTACTAGACAGAGAGTCATAAACCACAACTGTCCTTATATAACATAGTTATAACCCGTAGGTATCAAGCCATTAATAGACTTGTGTACAGATATAATCTGTAGATAATTCTTTACTAGGCAGGGAGTCATAGACCACAACTGCCACTTTATGACCTAGTCATAACCCGTAGGTATCAAGCCATTAATAGACTTGTATACAGATGTAATCTGTAGATATTTCTTTACTAGGCAGGGAGTCATAGACCACAACTGCCACTATATGACATAGTCATAACCCGTAGATATCAAGTCATTAATAGACTTGTATACAGATATAATCTGTAGATAATTTATTAAAAAGGGTGGCTTGTGTGATTCTACAGATCACGCTTAGCCAGAATGCTAACATGTTCTCAGATGTTAACAGGGAGTTGAATCTTTTCAACCAGGTTTTACCATCAGGGCCAGGCCTGTTAATAAGGCATTCAGGCTAGGTTATACCTTACTAAGATTCTTATAAAATGGCAAATCAAATAAAAATTGATATTTTCCATTATTTTAATATTATTCATGCATATAAATAAAATGATAAACTCAAATTAACCATTTAAATTTCCAATAAAATACCAGTACATAATTGCCCTAAACGGGACTTTGAAATAACATAACTAGCATGAATAACATGCCCGCGCAGGGGCTAAACTAGTACAACAATAACAAAACAAAATAAAATAAAACAAACCCACGCAGGGGTCAACAGAATAGCATACCCACGTAGGGGTAGAATAAGATAGATATACCCACGCAGGGGTAGAGTACTGGAATAAATGTCCACGCAGGGACATGAGTACATGAAATGGTAATCGAAGGATTCAACGATCCTTCTTGCTCTTACCCTTGAGCAAATCGAATACCTTCTTAAACATGCCACTGGTGCGTCGGCGATCCTCTCGCATATTGTGCTGAAACTCGCGTCGCATGCTATCAATCCCCTGCAGGATCTCCTGAACCTGCGGCGGCGACATCATAGGCGCCGGTGGTGGTGGCTGGTAGTGCTGCGGCTGCGGCGGCTGGTAAGGCTGCGGCTGCGGTGGCTGCTGGTAACCCGGAGGGTAACCAAAAGTAGATGGGCCAGCAGCCCAAGGGTCTCCAAGTGGACCACTATGTGGGAGTGAGCTGTAGTTCACAGCTTGCCAATAAGGGTCTCCCGTGTAATCATAACCCTGAGGGAAATACCTGCTCGAACGGGTTGAACTGAGCGGCACTAGCATAAGCCGGAATCGGCTCTCCAAAATTCTGCGGCGGCAGAGGCGGGATCGGAACAGAAGTAACCTCCGATACTGGATGCTGAGACTCCCCTGTCTCAGACTCCCCGGGTAGGGACGTGTAGCGGCTGCTACTAACACGTGGAGGGGTGCCTATGCGAATCCCTCCGCGCGTAGACATGCGCGCATTCCTCCTAGGCCTCTGAGGCGGAGGAGGTAAGACTGGCGGCGGCGGTGGTGACGGAGTGATCACGTCACGCCACAGGGCCTCAGATAGGTCCTGCGGTAGAGGCGGCTGCTGCTGGAGCTGCTGCTGCTGCGAGTGGTGCTGTGAGTGCACCGGCGAACCATGGAGCGATTGGAGCATCGGAGTACCATGGAGTGACTGAAGCATAGGAGAGTTGTGGCTAGGGGTGAAGTACCAATCATGCTGCTTGAACCTCTCCTGGAAGCTGTCCACACCATTAAATGGTGATCCTGTGTATGGCGACCCATCCGATATCTCAATCGGGTGGTTTGGTGTACCTGATGGTGGGAGCGAAGGGTCCGTCTCCTCGTCCACGTCCATCTCGTGACCACCAGAAAAGTGGTCCTCCTGTCCAAGTGGGTTATGGCCCACTGGCTCCTCCACATAAGCATTAGGGTTATACAAACCCTGGTAGGCTGGCGCTGGATGCTGGTGCGGTGACTGGTGCAACGGTATGTATGATCCAAGCGAATCATGGGGCCCGTTCTCCGAATGGGGCCCAAACGAGTGGGGTAATGACGGAGAAGTGCTCGCGGAAACCGAATGCCTAGCAGGCTCGGCAAAAGACCTCCAAAGGTCGTTGGCGACTGTGTGGTGCGTGGCGGATGGTGCTCGTCTATGTGAGGGACCAGCCTCATGATCGTGCGATGTAGGAAATCCTCCACGACCTCTCATCCTTGGCGGCATCCTGATCCTGTCAAAAATCAAACAAGTTGCACAACATATATATAAGACAATGTAATAATAAATAAAATAAATTAAACGAAATGTTGAACATTTCCTAAGTTCTTTGTGTAGACTCGAAAATCGAGGAATGTGCAATTGTGTAACTGAGATTAAACACATTAGGATAGTGTTTAATTCACTCAGCGTTGGCTCTGATACCAACCTGTCACACCCCCAATTTCCACGTGTCACCGGTGGGCCTGGTGTGGGGTACAGTGACGTAGTTGGCATCGTCATAGACAATCCACACAATATAATAATGCACAGCGGAAGCAGAATAGAAACATTTCAACTTTTAAATAAAGCGTAATAATAAATATCACAGTAGTTGAAATGGATCCACAGGCGGATCAATAAGATAAGATAAAATAATAGTTCAACAGATAAATGTCGTCCGAGTTTGCGAGACTATTGTGGACGCTCTCTAGGAAACAGCCAGCCTATTTCCGTATAGTACCTGCACTTAATCTTTTGGGAAAAATACGTCAGTTTACACTGGTAAATACAAATCAACCGACTCATTTTGAAAATGATTTAAAATTTATTTAAATGCACAAGGCATAAATATTTTATTAACTTGGGATAATTATATAATATAAACTTGTGAACGATTTACATGCACTTATATCTCTGGTGGCCCGGGATCTACTGTCCGGGCTAGAGATTTAATTGACACACCACATCAAAGAGTTATACACGACGGGTGTACGCCTACACCCCGTGCTCTGGTCGTGGCCATCTCGTAAGATAATGCCAAGGATATCCGGGACATGGTCAATAACCCCCCAAAGCCTTTAAGTAAGACAAGACTGTTTAAACGAAATCACACAAGCTATTCAAGACTGAACACCCATAGGGAGCAGGACTTGTGCGCCCGATCAAGCGGTATTTTAAATACCGTACCCCAAGCCCGTATAGGGAAAATAAGTCAAAATGTATTTACCTGAGCAAGTATAAGTCACAAACGATAAGTGGTGATAGCTTTTACCGGGCTTCCTAATCTGGAACAAAGGTTTATAATTAACCTATTAGATTCCTAACGGCCTTTTATTTAAGCTTAAGCTTTGACCGGTTAGTTTTAGGAATGATACGGTTTACGCACGATTAAGCGAAAGACCGGATAGAATGTGATTTAGACCCGACAAGTTTGAATACTTGTATAATATGGGTATACTAAATACATTCTGGATTTTGAAATAAAAATGATATTGTTTGACCCGTTTCGGTCAATTTACGCAAACTAGTTACGTAAACCGAACCGAACGCGAAAACGGCGTTACGGGTAGACCAAAGATTCAAATGCAAGTTTCCTGAAGTAATATGCTTAGAATATGATATTATATCAGTAAGTTATGTCCTATATTGCCCGGGATAATTTTAAACTCAATTTATGCCTTAGAAGGGCATTTTGGTCATTTAAAAGATAATAAAAGGGTAAAATTAGAAATCTGAGTTGCGGGTCTGGTTCATACAGTAAATATACTTAATATAACATATTATATCAGTAGGGTATGACCCATATACCAAATATATCATTTAAAACCAAACTATGCACCGTAGGGGTAATTTAGTAATTTCACAAGGGCTAAAAATGCCAAAACTGGAAACCTGAGTTCAAAATATCATACTTACTGTTATTATATGAAAATATGTGGTTTACATCAGTAGGTATAAGTTTTGTGGGTTTAAAACAAGTATAACGCTTACTAAGCGCTTAAAACGCTAAAAATACGATTTAAGGGCGTTTTCGGGTTTTCACAGTAAATCTGAGATTTTTATATTTCCAGAATACTTAAAATAATTTATTCATCATATAAAATCAGTAGAAAAAGGTTTCGGGTCAAACGGAGGTGTAAAACTCTTTTTATGGCTAAAACGGTCAAAACCGACATAAGCCGAAATGGCTAGGTGATCTAGGATCCGTTCAGCCAAAAATTAATTAAAAATCACCAAAATTCCCAGAATATTATATATAATCAGTTGGTAAAAAGTTTCGTGTCAAAATGTGGCCAGAAACGGGTTCTACGCAAAAAGGACCGTTTATGTAAATTTATAATATAGTTTTACGCTAATGGCCATAACTCACAATCTGGACCACCAACTGATCCGAAACTTTCGGTGCAAGTTTATATAATAAAAATAAAGATTTCTATCCTTTCACTTTTCCAAAAAATCCCGTTTTAAATCAAAAAGGGCAAAATAGTCAACTTTATGCATAAACCGGAAACAAGCATTCGAATAGGCTAAACATAGACTCAATCAACGAAAGTTCCAGAAAGTTTAACTGAAATAATAATAGTCAAAAATACTTTCCAAAACAGATCTTGAACATGCATGTACGAATCCGAATCGATAGTCTACGAAATAATCGTTTTACAAGACTTTCGGTTCCGATTCGTGGCTATACTATAGAGTGTCGAGTTGATGATGATTAAAACACATTTATATATATGTTACAAGTTATTTTCAATGATCAATCAGGTTGCATGTCATCTATATCATTAATCATGTCATTTTTCGCAAAAATCACTTCTGTTGACTTTTTAGAATTAGGTTTGACTCGACATTAAGCATGCATGTAGTGGGAATCAGTTAGTACCCTTTAGAGGGTTTGTTTCCCACATAAATACTAATCTATAACAAGTTTCAATTCGAGAAATTACTGAAAGAAATCCGTTTAATCAGAAAGTCAAAGGTTATGAACACCCAGTTTGACTTTTAGCAATTAACACAACAAGAATGGATCAAAGAACGAATTGAAGGCTTACAAGAGTCCTATAGATGTTAAATGGTCACTAGGAGTCGGCCTTGTTGATCAGAATCCCCCCAGAAAGCTTGCTTGAAGTGTTCTTGAGAGCTCTTGAGAGAATGCTCCTTGTTCTTCACTTGCAAATGATCAAAATGAGATCAATTCTTGTTTTAAATCAGTATTTTCGAGCTTACTGTAGTTGTAGGCTTGCATGAAATGTTATTGGTGATTGTGGAGGCAAGTTACAGCTGTTTGTCACTCAAATTCGGACCCAAATCAACCCAAATTCGATTTTCTGCACCTGATAGTCCCACGCGGCCCGCCTGGGTCTGTCCAGGCGGGTCGCCTGACCTGCTGTTCAGCCAAACATCTTTCAAACATTGACAGCTTTGACCCCTGAACTTGTACGTGATGTTTCGGCTACTTTTCTCGACCCGTAAACCCCCAAACTTGGTTTTTAAGGACCTTAGGACTTTTACCAACATGGTAATGCCCTCGGATAACTTTGCGCTCAACCGAAAAGCCCTGAAATTCGACGTTGACGCTTCTAGTCCCTTAAGTACGGTTTTGGCCATAACTTTCTCATACGTTGACGAAACTTCATGAAATTTTTACCACATATTCTAGTGAGTATATTTTAGCTATACAAAGCTTCGGGTCTGCCAAAAGTTCACTCAGAGGTATAAATTAAACATGTTGACACTTTTGGCCCCTATAGTTTACAATACTTCACTTTTGGGCAATTTCCGCGTCGTATGATCCATGAACCAACCGTTAAAGGTTATAAACATTATGTGGGGTTATCATAGAGCCTATTTATCCATTGTTGACACTTTGGACCCTTACGTTCCATAGTTTTCACTGTTTGTCACTTTTAGTCCCTCTAAAGTATGTTTTCACATAACGGAACCTTATGACATGTGTCAAGACATTATTGGACGAAATTTTTCGAGGTGTTACACAAAGGCTGCTGGCAACATCTGAACTTCGGTCAACGTACAACGAACAGGGTAGAGGGTCAACATGCCCTTTTGAAGCAGTACCTAGGCGACTCTAATTACACCCTGGAGAAAGTGGTACCACTTATCGATAAGCTCATAAGAAACCAGGTGACAGAAATCAGAGGCAGCATTGAAACAAGCAGGAGCCGAACATTGGGTCATCATAACAAACCAATATTTAATCTCCTACTAAAGAAGGTTTCACATGCCTGCCTAGAGTTGATATCAGACGAAGTAAATGAAATAGAAAAATTAATGTTATATAACCGTACATGCGCGTGCCGTTTGTATACAAGCTGTGGGTTGTCGTGCGTGTGTCGGTTGGAACCGTATACAACGAATGGTAATACATTATTCGACCAACCACATTTTATAATCATAGCCTTTCATCACGCAAAATCTTATTGACGTTTTATGTTGTTTGTTGATATGTTTCTTAGGTGAAATGATCCCGTTGGAGTTGATAGACCCTTTTTGGAGAAAGTTAAATTTGGACTCCATAGTGGAACCGAGCAAGGTGGACTCTTTCGACTTAGACGGCGAATTTGCGCTTCTCAAACAACATTTAAGTGCTCAGCCGAGAGAACTCAAGAAAAACTTGATTCAAAAAATGAAGGATTTGGTACAACTCAATAAGACGAAGCTTAAACAACCAGTTGTGAAAAAAAACACACGGGGTCGTCCAACTTTAAAAGCTCAGCAACAAAGGAAGGATGATTCGTTTACGGAGCCTTCTAGACGCAACTTTTTTACAACGCAGGACCATGTCACACCCCGATTTCCACGTGTCACCGGTGGGCCCGGTGTGGGGTACAGTGACGTAGTTGGCATCGTCATAGACAATCAACACAATATAGTAATGCACAGCGGAAGCAGAATAGAAACATTTCAACTTTTAAATAAAGTGTAATAATAAATATCACAGTAGTTGAAATGGATCCACAGGCGGATCAAATAAAATTAGAAATAAATAGTTCAACAGATAAATGTCGTCCGAGTTTGCGAGACTATTGTGGACGCTCTCTAGGAAACAGCCAGCCTATTTCCGTATAGTACCTGCACTTAATCTTTTGGGAAAAATACGTCAGTTTACACTGGTAAATACAAATCGACTGACTCATTTTAAAAATGATTTAAAATTTATTTAAATGCACAAGGCATAAATATTTTATTAACTTGGGATAATTATATAATATAAACTTGTGAACGATTTACATGCACTTGTATCTCTGGTGGCCCGGGATCTACTGTCCGGGCTAGAGATTTAATTGACACACCACATTAAAGAGTTATACACGACGGGTGTACGCCTACACCCCGTGCTCTGGTCGCGGCCATCTCGTAAGATAATGCCAAGGATATCCGGGACACGGTCAATAACCCCCCAAAGCCTTTAAGTAAGACAAAACTGTTTAAACGAAGTCGCACAAGCTATTCAAGACTGAACACCTATAAGGAGCAGGACTTGTGCGCCCGATCAAGCGGTATTTTAAATACCGTACCCCAAGCCCGTATAGGGAAAATAAGTCAAAATGTATTTACCTGAGCAAGTATAAGTCACAAACGATAAGTGGTGGTAGCTTTTACCGGGCTTCCTAATCTGGAACAAGGTTTATAATTAACCTATTAGATTCCTAACGGCCTTTTATTTAAGCTTAAGCTTTGACCGATTATTTTTAGGAATGATACGGTTTACGCACGATTAAGCGAAAGACCGGATAGAATGTGATTTAGACCCGACAAGTTTGAATACTTGTATAATATGGGTATACTAAATACATTCTGGATTTTGAAGTAAAAATGATATCGTTTGACCCGTTTCGGTCAATTTACGCAAACTAGTTACGTAAACCGAACCGAACGCGATAAGGGCGATACGGGTAGCCAAAAGATTCAAATGCAAGTTCCCTGATGTAATATGCTTAAAATATGATATTATATCAGTAAGTTATGTTCTATATTGCCCGGAATGGTTTTAAACCCAATTCATGCCTTAGAAGGGCATTTTGGTCATTTAAAAGATAACAAAAGGATAAAATTTGAAGTCTGAGTTTCGGGTCTGGTTCATACAGTAAATATACTTAATATAACATATTATATCAGTAGGGTATGACCCATATACCAAATATATTATTTAAAACCAAACTATGCACCGTAGGGGTAATTTAGTAATTTCACAAGGGCTAAAAATGCCAAAACTGGAAACCTGAGTTCAAATTATTATACTTACTGTTATTATATGAAAATATGTAATTTACATCAGTAGGTATAAGTTTTATAGGTTTAAAACAAGTACAACGCTTACTATGCGCTTAAAACGCTAAAAATACGATTTAAGGGCGTTTTCGGGTTTTCACAGTAAATCTGAGATTTTTATATTTCCAGAAGTCTTATAATAATTTATTCATCATACAAAATCAGTAGAAAAAGGTTTCGGGTCAAACGGATGTGTAAAACTCCTTTTATGGCTAAAACGGTCAAAACCGACATAAGCCGAAATGACTAGGTGATCTAGGATCCGTTCAGCCAAAAATTACTTAAAAATCATCAAAATTCCCAGAATATTATATATAATCAGTTGGTAAAAAGTTTTGTACCAAAACGTGGCCAGAAACGGGTTCTACGCAAAAAGGACCGTTTATGTAAATTTATAATATAGTTTTACGCTAATGGCCATAACTCACAATCTGGACCACCAACTGATCCGAAACTTTCGGTGCAAGTTTATATAATAAAAATAAAGATTTCTATCCTTTCACTTTTCCAAAAATCCCGTTTTAAATCAAAAAGGCAAAATAGTCAACTTTATGCATAAACCGGAAACAAGCATTCGAATAGGCTAAGCATAGACTTAATCAAAGAAAATTCCAGAAAGCTTAACTAAAATAAAAATAGTCAAAAATACTTTCCAATACAGATCTTGAACATGCATGTACGAATCCGAATCGATAGTCTACGAAATAATCGTTTTACAAGACTTTCGGTTCCGATTCGTGTCTACACTATAGATTGTCGAGTTGATGATGATTAAAACACATTCTCATATGTGTTACAAGTTATTTTTAATGATAAATCAGGTTGCATGTCATCTATATCATTAATCATGTTATTTTTCACAAAGATTGCTTCTGTTGACTTTTTAGAACCATGTTTGACTCGACATTAAGCATGCACGTAGTGGGAATCAGTTAGTACCCTTTAGAGGGTTTGTTTCCCACATAAATACCAATCTATAACAAGTTTCAATTCGAGAAATTACTGAAAGAAATCCGTTTAATCAGAAAGTCGAAGGTTATGAACACCCAGTTTGACTTTTAGCAATAATCACTATAAAAACGGATTAAAGAACGAATTGAAGGCTTACAATGGTCCTAAAGATGTTAAATGATCACTAGGAGTCGGCCTTGATCTTCAGAAATGCTCCAGAAAGCTTGCTTGAAGTTCTTGAATGTTGAGAGCTTATGTTCTTCAATTGCAAATGACCAAAAGTGATCAATAATCTGATTTAAACACAAATTTTCGAGGCCACTGTAGATGTAGGCATGCATGAAAGGTTATTGGTGCAATTGGAGGCGAAACCAGCTGGAATGCACCCAAAATCGGACCCAAATCAGCCCAGTTCGCGACTTCTGTCGCTGGGCACTGGGTCGCGGCCCGCGTAGCACCTCAGGCGGGCGCCTGGGGTCTGCTGATCCAAACTTGGCTCATTTGTTGCATGTTTGGTCCCTGTACTTTAGATGCGATGGTTTGGCTACTTATCTTGACCCGTAAACCCCCAAACTTGGTTTCTAAGAACCTTAGGACTTTTACCAACATGGTAATGCCCTCGGATAACTTTGCGCTCAACCGAAAAGCCCTGAATTCGACGTTGACGCTTTTAGTCCCTTAAGTACGGTTTTGGCCATAACTTTCTCATACGTTGACGAAACTTCATGAAATTTTTACCACATATTCTAGTGAGTATATTTTAGCTATACAAAGCTTCGGGTCTGCCAAAAGTTCACTCAGAGGTATAAATTAAACATGTTGACACTTTTGGCCCCTATAGTTTGAAATACTTCACTTTCGTGCAATTTCCGCGTCGTATGATCCATGAACCATCCGTTAAAGGTTATAAGCATTATGTGGGGTTATCATAGAGCCTATTTATCCATTGTTGACACTTTGGACCCTTACGTTCCATAGTTTTCACTGTTTGTCACTTTTAGTCCCTCTCAAGTATGTTTTCACATAACGGAACCTTATGACACGTGTCAAGACATTATTGGACGAAATTTTTCGAGGTGTTACATCCTCACCCCCTTAAAAGAAATCTCGACCCCGAGATTTATTCAAACAAATGGGGATATTTTTCTTTCATCGTGGATTCCACTTCCCACGTGTATTCGGGACCTCTACGGGCATCCCACTTGACCTTAACAATAGGCACGTGCTTCCTTCGAAGCTTCTTTACCTGTCGATCCTCAATCGACAAAGGTTTTTCAACAAACTTTAGACTCTCGTCTATGTGTATATCCGTATGCGGTATAACCAGTGAATCGTCAGCGAAACACTTCTTCAAATTACAGATATGGAACACATTATGAATGGCACTAAGCTCTTCAGGCAAGTTTAACTTGTAAGCGACTGCCCCGATACGTTCGATTATCTCGAAAGGTCCTATATATCTCGGGCTTAGCTTGCCTTTCTTTCCAAATCTCATCACACCTTTCCAAGGTGATACTTTGAGCAACACTTTTTCACCCACATCAAAGTGAAAATCTTTGCGCTTAGGATCCGCATAACTTTTCTGCCTATCCCTGGCAGCTTTCAAACGATCACGGATCTGAACGATCTTGTCTGTCGTCTCAAAGACGATATCCGGTCCAGACAACTGGATATCTCCAACTTCTGCCCAACAAATGGGCGATCTACACTTCCTACCGTATAGGGCCTCAAAAGGCGCAGCCTTTATGCTGGAATGGTAGCTATTGTTGTAGGAGAATTCAATCAGTGGTAAGTTCTTATCCCAACTACCACCCAAATCGATCGCACATGCACGAAGCATGTCTTCCAAAGTTTGAATAGTACGCTCGCTCTGACCATCAGTCTGAGGATGGTAAGCCGTACTAAAATTCAAACGAGTGCCCAACGACTGTTGGAAACTCTTCCAAAAATGCGACGTATACCTCGTATCTCTATCAGAAATGATAGATACAGGTATACCATGCAATGCTACAATCTTATCGACGTATAATTGAGCTAACATATCTGAGCTATACGTCTCTTTGATGGGTAGAAAATGAGCTGACTTAGTCAGTCTGTCAACTATGACCCATATGGTATCATTTCTCTTTTTCGTCTTCGGCAACTTGGTGATGAAATCCATTGTCACCATTTCCCACTTCCATTTGGGAATTTCAGGTTGCTGAAGCAAACCTGACGGCTTCTGATGCTCAGCCTTGACTTGCGCACAAGTCAAACATTTGGCCACATACTCGGCCACGGACTTTTTCAAACCAATCCACCAGTAGTTTGATTTCAAATCCTGGTACATCTTATCAGCTCCAGGATGAACGGAATATTTAGAGCTGTGGGCTTCCTGGAGGATAACATCCCGAAGTCCTCCATAAACTGGAACCCATATTCGTCCGTTTAGACGTAGCATTCCATCCTTGTCGTGGGATAACTGCTCCTCAGTTACTCCCAACTTTTCTGCAGGATAGTTAGCTTCCAGCACAGCTTCCTTCTGTGCAGCTAACACCCTTTCATTCAAGTTATTCCTTATTTCAATGCGCTTGGCATTGATTCTGATCGGTTTAACCCTTTCCTTTCTGCTTAAGGCGTCGGCAACCACATTTGCCTTGCCTGGATGGTATCTTATCTCACAGTCATAATCATTGAGAGTTTCCATCCATCGCCTTTGACGCATGTTCAATTCCTTCTGATTGAACAAATGCTGAAGACTCTTGTGATCCGAATAAATTATGCACTTGGTTCCATACAAGTAATGTCTCCATAACTTCAAAGCGAATACAACTGCACCCAATTCTAAATCGTGGGTGGTGTAGTTCTTCTCGTGCACCTTTAGCTGTCGAGAAGCGTAGGCAATGACTTTGCCTTTCTGCATGAGTACACAACCCATGCCAGTATGTGAGGCATCACAATACACCACAAATTCATCTATACCATCTGGCAACGTCAATACTGGCGCATTGCTCAGCTTCTGCTTCAGAATGTCAAAGGATTCCTGCTGCTTAGGGCCCCAATCAAACTTAATCTTCTTACGGGTCAATGAGGTTAGGGGCGCAGCAATCCTTGAGAAGTTCTCGATGAATCTCCTATAATATCCTGCCAATCCGAGGAAACTGCGAATCTCGGTAGGAGTCTTCGGCTCCTGCCAATTCATGACTGCTTCGACTTTAGCGGGATCTACTTGGATACCGCGCTCGCTTACAACATGTCCAAGGAACTGGACTTCTCGAAGCCAAAATTCACACTTCGAGAATTTGGCATAAAGCTTCTCTTGATACAGAAGTTTGAGAATACAACGAAGGTGTTTCTCATGGTCAGCTTGGCTCTTCGAGTAGATAAGAATGTCATCAATAAAGACGATAACGAACTTATCTAAATAAGGTTTGCAGACGCGATTCATGAGATCCATGAACGCGGCTGGTGCGTTAGTGAGCCCAAACGGCATCACTAGGAACTCGTAATGTCCATAACGAGTCCTAAACGCGGTCTTGTGTACGTCTTCCTCCTTGACCTTCAACTGATGATATCCTGACCTTAGGTCAATCTTGGAGAAATAGCTTGCTCCTTGCAGCTGATCGAACAGATCGTCGATCCTGGGTAACGGATACCGATTCTTGATAGTGACTTTGTTAAGCTCACGGTAATCGATGCACAGACGCATCGAACCATCCTTCTTCTTAACGAACAAGATTGGCGCTCCCCAAGGAGATGAGCTAGGTCTAATAAAACCTTTAGCTAATAGATCATCCAACTGCGTCCTCAACTCCTTCATCTCCGTTGGTGCCAATCTGTATGGTGCTCTTGCTACAGGCGCTGCACCTGGCATGATATCTATCCGAAACTCTACTTGTCTATCCGGTGGCAACCCGGGTAGCTCTTCAGGAAATACTTCAGGGTATTCCGAAATAACAGGAATATCCTCAATCTTCGGCTTCGGCTCATCTATGGTAACTTGTGCCATATAAATGACACATCCCTTCTGCAGGCATCTGGATGCCTTGAGCATGGACACTTGCTCCGGCAATCCATGCTGGGTATCTCCTTGAATAGTAAGTGACTCACCAGACGGAGTCTTCACTATCACCTGCTTTCTATTGCACAGAATCTGGGCTTGGTTACTCGACAACCAATCCATGCCTATCACTATGTCGAATCCAGCTAACTTAAAGGGAAGCAAGGATAACGGGAAGGAATGATTCCTAATGGATATAACACATCCATCTAAAACAGTTGAGGCGGTTTCTATGGTTCCATCGGCTAATTCCACCTCATATTTCACGCTTAAGGTTTTAACAGGAAGGTTCAACAGTTTACAAAACTTATTATCTACAAACGACTTATCAGCTCCAGAATCAAACAAGACTCTAGCAAAAACATCGTTTACAAGAAACGTACCGGTAATGACGTTATCGTCCAGGACTGCTTCCTTTGCGTCCATCTTGAAGACTCTCGCATTAGTCTTCTTTCCTTCCTCGGCCTTCTTTGCAAACTTTGGACAGTTGGGCCGAATGTGCCCTTTCTCGTTGCAACCAAAACACGTTGCATCCTTCATCTTCTTGCAATCCACAGCTTTATGGTCTGTGGACTTGCAGATTCCACATCGTTTCTCTGAAGACTGGGATTTTGTTTCTAACCGACACCTCCCAAAGTGGTGTCTCCTACAGATCTTGCATCTGGGTTTCTCACCCGACTGATGATCATTTCTCCTAGACCCCGACCCTTTCCTGTGGTCGCTGTTCCCTCTATGTCGCTTTTCAGATCTTCGTGAGGCGTCATCCTCACGTTTCCGTTTGTTCTCCTCAGAGCTCTTCATAGCTCTCAATCTAACCACGTCTTGAGTGAGGGAGAGGGATAGATCCGCTACGGATCTAAATGTAGTGGGTCTTGAAGCTTTGACGCTGGCTTTAATCTCCGGTGCCAGACCCCCAATGAATCGAGCAATCCTACGCGGCTCCGGGGTCACCAAGTAAGGCACTAAACGAGACAGCGTGTTGAACGTAGTAAGATACGCTTGACAATCGAGGTTCTTCATCACTAAGGATACAAAATCCGATTCGATTCGCTCGACCTCGTGCTGCGGACATAAGTTCTCTTTAATCAGGGCCACAAACTGTTCCCATGACAAACTGTACAGTGTGGCCTTACCGGCAGCTTGTAGGAGTGACTTCCACCATGCTAATGCATCTCCTTTGAATGACTGGGACACGTACTTCACGACGTCCCTATCAGCACACCCGCTGATATCAACTACAGTGTCCATCTCGTCAATCCACGTCATGCAGTCGACGGCTCCTTTTTCCCCAGTGAAATCCCTGGGCTTGCAAGATACAAAGTATTTGTACGTACAGGACCTGCTGTACGTGTCATGCTTCAGCTCAATCTCCTGCTTTGGGACGCTGCTGTGGTTGGAGGAATGATTATCACCCTCAACTTTCTTTGGCTCACTCTTTTTAGACGGCGGCTTACTATGAGCCCCAGAATGAGTTTTAGCCTTGACATGCGTCACTGAGCGGGTTCTACTCTGAGTACCACTAGATTCCTTGAACTGCCTATCCATAGCCTTGGCGACAACATTATCAATCAGTGCTTGCAATTCTGCACCGGTAACGTGAATCTTTGCATTATCTGAGCGTTCCCCAGAATGACTGTTGGTTTCTTCCGATTTGGCCATCGTAGCTTTAAGCTACAATAAAGGACAAGGTCTTATTTAGAACCTAACAGTATTATCGTTCTAGACGATTTATTAACCATGGTATCAAAAACCTTAGCAGTTAATTTAATAAATTTCATTCAGGCTCTTAATAGCAATCAAGGAATGAAAATATATATATTGGCACCATAGGCCTAGTCACAAGGACAATCACTAAATTATAAATTTAGATTTTTATAGGATTATAAATTGTATAATTAAACAAATAATCCTTTACTAGACAGAGAGTCGTAAACCACAACTGTCATTATATAACATAGTTATAACCCGTAGGTATCAAGCCATTAATAGACTTGTGTACAGATATAATCTGTAGATAATTCTTTACTAGGCAGGGAGTCATAGACCACAACTGCCACTATATGACCTAGTCATAACCCGTAGGTATCAAGCCATTAATAGACTTGTATACAGATAGAATCTGTAGATAATTTATTAAAAGGTGGGTCGTGTGATTCTACAGATCACGCTTAGCCCAGAATGTTAACATGTTCTCAGATGTTAACAGGGAGTTGAATCCTTTCAACCAGGTTTTACCATCAGGGCCAGGCCTGTTAATAAGGCATTCAGGCTAGGTTATACCTTACTAAGATTCTTATAAAATGGCAAATCAAATAAAAATTGATATTTTCCATTAATATTATTCATGCATATAAATAAAATGATAAATTCAAATTAACCATTTAAATTTCCAATAAAATACCAGTACATATTTGCCCTAAACGGGACTTTGAAATAACATAACTAGCATGAATAACATGCCCGCGCAGGGGCTAAACAAGTACAACAATAACAACTAAAATAAAACAAACCCACGCAGGGGTTGACAGAATAACATACCCACACAGGGGTAGAGAAAGATAGATATACCCACGCAGGGGTAGAGTACTGGAATAAATGTCCACGCAGGGACATGAGTACATGAAATAATAATCGAAGGATTCAACGATCCTTCTTGCTCTTACCCTTGAGCAAATCGAATACCTTCTTAAACATGCCACTGGTGCGTCGGCGATCCTCTCGCATATTGTGCTGAAACTCGCGTCGCATGCTATCAATCCCCTGCAGGATCTCCTGAACCTGCGGCGGCGACATCATAGGCGCCGGTGGTGGTGGCTGGTAGTGCTGCGGCTGCGGCGGCTGGTAAGGCTGCGGCTGCGGTGGCTGTTGGTAACCCGGAGGGTAACCAAAAGTAGATGGGCCAGCAGCCCAAGGGTCTCCAAGTGGACCACTATGTGGGAGTGAGCTGAAGTTGGCAGCTTGCCAATAAGGGTCTCCCGTGTAATCATAACCCTGAGGGAATACCTGCTCGAACGGGTTGAACTGAGCGGCACTAGCATAAGCCGGAATCGGCTCTCCAAAATTCTGCGGCGGCAGAGGCGGGATCGGAACAGAAGTAACCTCCGATACGGGATGCTGAGACTCCCCTGTCTCAGATTCCCCGGGTAAAGACGTGTAGCGGCTGCTACTAACACGTGGAGGGGTGCCTATGCGAATCCCTCCGCGCGTAGACATGCGCGCGTTCCTCCTCGGCCTCTGAGGCGGAGGAGGTAAAACTGGCGGCGGCGGTGGTGACGGAGTGATCACGTCACGCCACAGGGCCTCAGATAGGTCCTGCGGTAGAGGCGGCTGCTGCTGGAGCTGCTGCTGCTGTGAGTGGTGCTGTGAGTGCACCGGCGAACCATGGAGCGATTGGAGCATCGGAGTACCATGGAGTGATTGAAGCATCGGAGAGTTGTGGCTAGGGGTGAAGTACCAATCATGCTGCTTGAACCTCTCCTGGAAGCTGTCCACACCATTAAATGGTGATCCTGTGTATGGCGACCCATCCGATATCTCAATCGGGTGGTTTGGTGTACCTGATGGTGGGAGCGAAGGGTCCGTCTCCTCGTCTACGTCCATCTCGTGACCACCAGAAAAGTGGTCCTCCTGTCCAAGTGGGTTATGGCCCACTGGCTCCTCCACATAAGCATTAGGGTTATACAAACCCTGGTAGGCTGGCGTTGGATACTGCTGCGGTGACTGGTGCAATGGTATGTACGATCCATGCGAACCATGGGGCCCGTTCTCCGAATGGGGCCCAAACGAGTGGGGTAATGACGGAGAAGTGCTCGCGGAAACCGAATGCCTAGCAGGCTCGGCAAAAGACCTCCAAAGGTCGTTAGCGGCTGTGTTGTGTGTAGCAGATGGAGCCCGCCTATGCGAGGGACCAGCCTCATGATCATGTGATGTAGGAAATCCTCCACGACCTCTCATCCTTGGCGGCATCCTGATCCTGTCAAAAATCAAACAAGTTGCACAACATATATATAAGACATTGCAATAATAAATAAAAATAAATTAAACGAAATGTTGAACATTTCCTAAGTTCCTTGTCTAGACTCGAAAATCGAGGAATGTGCAATTGTGTAACTGAGATTAAACACATTAGGATAGTGTTTAATTCACTCAGCGTTGGCTCTGATACCAACCTGTCACACCCCGATTTCCACGTGTCACCGGTGGGCCCGGTGTGGGGTACAGTGACGTAGTTGGCATCGTCATAGACAATCAACACAATATAGTAATGCACAGCGGAAGCAGAATAGAAACATTTCAACTTTTAAATAAAGTGTAATAATAAATATCACAGTAGTTGAAATGGATCCACAGGCGGATCAAATAAAATTAGAAATAAATAGTTCAACAGATAAATGTCGTCCGAGTTTGCGAGACTATTGTGGACGCTCTCTAGGAAACAGCCAGCCTATTTCCGTATAGTACCTGCACTTAATCTTTTGGGAAAAATACGTCAGTTTACACTGGTAAATACAAATCGACTGACTCATTTTAAAAATGATTTAAAATTTATTTAAATGCACAAGGCATAAATATTTTATTAACTTGGGATAATTATATAATATAAACTTGTGAACGATTTACATGCACTTGTATCTCTGGTGGCCCGGGATCTACTGTCCGGGCTAGAGATTTAATTGACACACCACATTAAAGAGTTATACACGACGTGTGTACGCCTACACCCCGTGCTCTGGTCGCGGCCATCTCGTAAGATAATGCCAAGGATATCCGGGACACGGTCAATAACCCCCCAAAGCCTTTAAGTAAGACAAAACTGTTTAAACGAAGTCGCACAAGCTATTCAAGACTGAACACCTATAAGGAGCAGGACTTGTGCGCCCGATCAAGCGGTATTTTAAATACCGTACCCCAAGCCCGTATAGGGAAAATAAGTCAAAATGTATTTACCTGAGCAAGTATAAGTCACAAACGATAAGTGGTGGTAGCTTTTACCGGGCTTCCTAATCTGGAACAAGGTTTATAATTAACCTATTAGATTCCTAACGGCCTTTTATTTAAGCTTAAGCTTTGACCGATTATTTTTAGGAATGATACGGTTTACGCACGATTAAGCGAAAGACCGGATAGAATGTGATTTAGACCCGACAAGTTTGAATACTTGTATAATATGGGTATACTAAATACATTCTGGATTTTGAAGTAAAAATGATATCGTTTGACCCGTTTCGGTCAATTTACGCAAACTAGTTACGTAAACCGAACCGAACGCGATAAGGGCGATACGGGTAGCCAAAAGATTCAAATGCAAGTTCCCTGATGTAATATGCTTAAAATATGATATTATATCAGTAAGTTATGTTCTATATTGCCCGGAATGGTTTTAAACCCAATTCATGCCTTAGAAGGGCATTTTGGTCATTTAAAAGATAACAAAAGGATAAAATTTGAAGTCTGAGTTTCGGGTCTGGTTCATACAGTAAATATACTTAATATAACATATTATATCAGTAGGGTATGACCCATATACCAAATATATTATTTAAAACCAAACTATGCACCGTAGGGGTAATTTAGTAATTTCACAAGGGCTAAAAATGCCAAAACTGGAAACCTGAGTTCAAATTATTATACTTACTGTTATTATATGAAAATATGTAATTTACATCAGTAGGTATAAGTTTTATAGGTTTAAAACAAGTACAACGCTTACTATGCGCTTAAAACGCTAAAAATACGATTTAAGGGCGTTTTCGGGTTTTCACAGTAAATCTGAGATTTTTATATTTCCAGAAGTCTTATAATAATTTATTCATCATACAAAATCAGTAGAAAAAGGTTTCGGGTCAAACGGATGTGTAAAACTCCTTTTATGGCTAAAACGGTCAAAACCGACATAAGCCGAAATGACTAGGTGATCTAGGATCCGTTCAGCCAAAAATTACTTAAAAATCATCAAAATTCCCAGAATATTATATATAATCAGTTGGTAAAAAGTTTTGTACCAAAACGTGGCCAGAAACGGGTTCTACGCAAAAAGGACCGTTTATGTAAATTTATAATATAGTTTTACGCTAATGGCCATAACTCACAATCTGGACCACCAACTGATCCGAAACTTTCGGTGCAAGTTTATATAATAAAAATAAAGATTTCTATCCTTTCACTTTTCCAAAAATCCCGTTTTAAATCAAAAAGGCAAAATAGTCAACTTTATGCATAAACCGGAAACAAGCATTCGAATAGGCTAAGCATAGACTTAATCAAAGAAAATTCCAGAAAGCTTAACTAAAATAAAAATAGTCAAAAATACTTTCCAATACAGATCTTGAACATGCATGTACGAATCCGAATCGATAGTCTACGAAATAATCGTTTTACAAGACTTTCGGTTCCGATTCGTGTCTACACTATAGATTGTCGAGTTGATGATGATTAAAACACATTCTCATATGTGTTACAAGTTATTTTTAATGATAAATCAGGTTGCATGTCATCTATATCATTAATCATGTTATTTTTCACAAAGATTGCTTCTGTTGACTTTTTAGAACCATGTTTGACTCGACATTAAGCATGCACGTAGTGGGAATCAGTTAGTACCCTTTAGAGGGTTTGTTTCCCACATAAATACCAATCTATAACAAGTTTCAATTCGAGAAATTACTGAAAGAAATCCGTTTAATCAGAAAGTCGAAGGTTATGAACACCCAGTTTGACTTTTAGCAATAATCACTATAAAAACGGATTAAAGAACGAATTGAAGGCTTACAATGGTCCTAAAGATGTTAAATGATCACTAGGAGTCGGCCTTGATCTTCAGAAATGCTCCAGAAAGCTTGCTTGAAGTTCTTGAATGTTGAGAGCTTATGTTCTTCAATTGCAAATGACCAAAAGTGATCAATAATCTGATTTAAACACAAATTTTCGAGGCCACTGTAGATGTAGGCATGCATGAAAGGTTATTGGTGCAATTGGAGGCGAAACCAGCTGGAATGCACCCAAAATCGGACCCAAATCAGCCCAGTTCGCGACTTCTGTCGCTGGGCACTGGGTCGCGGCCCGCGTAGCACCTCAGGCGGGCGCCTGGGGTCTGCTGATCCAAACTTGGCTCATTTGTTGCATGTTTGGTCCCTGTACTTTAGATGCGATGGTTTGGCTACTTATCTTGACCCGTAAACCCCCAAACTTGGTTTCTAAGAACCTTAGGACTTTTACCAACATGGTAATGCCCTCGGATAACTTTGCGCTCAACCGAAAAGCCCTGAATTCGACGTTGACGCTTTTAGTCCCTTAAGTACGGTTTTGGCCATAACTTTCTCATACGTTGACGAAACTTCATGAAATTTTTACCACATATTCTAGTGAGTATATTTTAGCTATACAAAGCTTCGGGTCTGCCAAAAGTTCACTCAGAGGTATAAATTAAACATGTTGACACTTTTGGCCCCTATAGTTTGAAATACTTCACTTTCGTGCAATTTCCGCGTCGTATGATCCATGAACCATCCGTTAAAGGTTATAAGCATTATGTGGGGTTATCATAGAGCCTATTTATCCATTGTTGACACTTTGGACCCTTACGTTCCATAGTTTTCACTGTTTGTCACTTTTAGTCCCTCTCAAGTATGTTTTCACATAACGGAACCTTATGACACGTGTCAAGACATTATTGGACGAAATTTTTCGAGGTGTTACAGACCAGTATAGTGATTCACAAGATGGGTTTGGCACACAAGAGTCAGCGATCAAACCTACCAGGCACAACTCGTTTGTCGAGTCACAAAGTTATTGTACTGAAACACCTATGTTCTTCGGCGAGATTGCGAAAGGCGCTAAGAATTCGAAAACGAAAAACAAGGTCGCAAAATCAAAGGAAGAGCCACCAGATTTACCTTTGCTGCCTGTCGGACAAGTTAATATGTTCTTGCACTACCAAAAGTTCATTCCACCGTGCTTCTATCCACACCTCAGTCACATACAAAATGTGTAGGGTGATGGTAATTGTGGGTTTCGATCTATAGCGGTCGGCTTATCGCTTAAAGAGTGGCAGTGGCCATTCATACGGCAGAATCTTCATGATGAGTGCAACCGGTTCCACGATTTTTGGAAAAACATAAATGACGTTCAGTATCAACAAGTTCTGGAATCATTAGTTTGGTCCGACCAAATAGTCGGAGCACCTGAACATAAGTGGCTACAAATGCCATTCACGGGGCTTCTGATAGCAAACCGGTGGAATGTTTTGTCTCTTATTAAGTGACCTTGGTTGTGCTTCATTTTTTCCCATGTTCACAACAGCCGAAGAAAGTATTCCGCATCGAACAGTCGCGCTTGTACACGTAAACAGGAACCATTTTATTCACGTCAGATTAGAAGGGGAATATCCAATGCCAACCCCATCAGGATACTGGCGACAACCGACACGGAATACGCCAGCAGAAAGTTGGTATCACTATTACAAGGAACGTATTGACCATTATAATATGATCGTTGATGAATATAGGACAGGGATTACATAGATATAGGGATGTTGTGAATATAAAATGTTATTTACATGTTTTGACAATTTGTAATGATCAACATACACGTTATATAAATGTTTTGGCAACTTGTTCAAATTGAATTTGAAAAAACGTTTAAACGAATCAACGTTAACGCATACCGACCGTATTTTCGTCAGTTCCGCATATAGTAATTGAAAATAAATGAAAAATACTGAATTGTATACGGGCCGTATAAACATATACGCCTCGTATACAGTGATCGTATATTAAGTATACGACAGAATTATAATAAATTAAATTAATGTATACGAGCCGTATACACTTATACGGCCCGTATACGCAGAAAAAAAGATCGTATAAGTTTTATACGACCTCATTTCCACCATACGGCCTCAACATTCCACAAAAAATTCTCTCGGTTTTCTCTCGGATCGTTCTTGGACAGCGTTCTTCGGCGTTTTCTTCTCGTTCTTCCTATACGGTACGTTTTCGTATAGTAAACTTTCAAATTCCGTAACATGTTAGATTATGGTCTTGTATAGTAAAACGTAGATTGGCATAACGATTACGATTGTATAATTCAATTTGAAAAAAAAAATTGAAACATAAAATTGTAACTGATTATTCAAGTGTATACGGTCGTATAAATTGTATACGATCGTATAATGTTTGATTATTCAAACTGTATACGATCGTATACATTTTATACGACCGTATACACTTGAATAATCAAAGGTTTGTCGACCGTATACATTATATACGCTCGTATAACCTCTGAATATTCATACATTATACGATCGTATATTTATATACGGTCGTATACCTGTTTGAATATTCAAAGGTTATACGAGCGTATATAATGTATACGGTCGTATACTTGTTGAATATTCAAACATTGTACGAGCGTATATGATATGTACAATACGTTCGTATACAAGAACAGTATTGGTACAATACGTTAACGATAATCGTATAGTGATTGCTAAGTTGTAATTGTTATTTGTTACAGACGATATGGCAGAGTCATCAGCAGCTGGTGCGGCCCGTAGAGGTCGAGGTCAGGGTCAGGGTCGGGGTCGTGGACGTGGACGCGGACGGGGACGTGGACGTGGACAGGAGGAGGAGGTTGTGCCCGATTTTACTGAGACGGGGCAGTTTGTTAGAGATATCCCCCGAGGTACTGTTGCCTATAGGGTTTTGGGCAAATTACGGGAGATGATGCTGGATGCGCCTCGGACCATAGATTTTCAGTTTTTGACCGATATTGGAGTGATCGGTCGGGTCCGGGAACTCATGCCAGCTAACTCCCCGTGGGACCGCTTATTTGATGCCGCCGCAGAGCGGGCCCACAGGGAGATTACTTTAGAGTTTTTATCTACCTTTTCATTTACGGACACCCGGGGTGGGGGTTTTCAGCATTTTTTGACGGCAGAGGCCATAGCTTTTTCTATTTGCGGCAAGAGTCAGAGGATGTCACTTCCTCAGTTCGCTGTTGCGTTGGGTCTGTACTCACAGGAGGACTCAAGGTCCCGCACATTTTTTGATGCACCAGTCACCACGCACACTGACGTGTTGTGGCCGTATTGGCGCACTATTGGGTTCGGGGAGTTCGCCAAACCGAAGCAGCGATCCCCGAAGGCACGGGCGACTGATCTTTACGACCCGTTACACCGATACCTACATCGGTGTATCGCCGTGACGATCGCCGGTCGTCATGATAGCAGGGAATGGGTCACCCAAAATGACCTATTCTTCTTGCACGACTTACTTAGCGGCGGGAGGGCCAACTTGGTGTACTAGTTGGCCGCATATCTCGCCGACTACGCTTTTAAGCGACCCTCTTCCCACATCAGCTGTGGGGCCTTCGTCACCCGTCTGGCGAAGGGTTACTTTCGCCTCCTGTCCCCGCAGGTGGCAAGTGATATGACCCTGATACGCCAGCTTGACAGGGTTGGGAGGGACACAGCCCTATCGATGGGTTTGGCTCGCGAGCTCGAGGGAGGGCAGCTGGTTTGGGCTTATGGTGTGGGTGAGGGACCCCGTGGAGAGGGTGGTGATGAGGAGGGAGACGATGGAGAGGGAGACGAGGGGGAGGGAGATGGAGATGGAGGCGACGGAGAGGGAGGCGACGGAGAGGGGGTCGGTCATGCTGGCGATCGATCACAGGTAGCTGCGGAGGAGTTACGGGGTGATCGCCCGTACGTTCGACGCAGCGTGAGACAGCGTGTGATGCCTCCACCAGGGGTGGAGGAGAGACTCGTTCAGGTCGAGTCGGATGTAGCTGCAGTCAGAGGGGATTTAGCTGCAGTCAGGAGGGATTTAGCTGCAGTGAGAGGGGATGTACGCTGGATGGTCGAGGCGATTGTGGCTATGCATTCTGCCGCGCCCCTACCTCCACGAGCTGGCGCAGCACCACCACCACCACCACCGTCGTGGCTGCTTTTTGTATTATTATTATTTTTTTTTGTTATTTTACGTTTGAAATTTTGTAAAAGTTTATCTTTTTTTTTTTGTTTTAGATGTAAAACATTATAAATATTAATCTTATGTTTAGATGTTAACTTGTTTGTTTAATAATTGTTGTCGTAGTTTATCATAATCATATCACATATTTTTCGTTTTACATACTGGAAACTTACTAAACATTATAAATACGTTTAACTATAAACTCGACTCGTAACATAATCCGATATATACAATATTATTTTAAAATTTACAAAACTTATTAAACGGTTTCCCGATTGCAACAAAAAATTAACTATTCTATACATATTTATCGTTTTACAAAGTGGAAACCTATGAAACATAATAAATACGTTTAACTACAAACTCGTAACATAATGGGATATATAGAACACTATTTTAAAATTTTCAAAATTTATTAAACGGTTTCCCGATTGCAACAAAAAATTAACTTTTCTATACATATTTATCGTTTTATAAAGAGGAAACTTATTAAACATAATAAATACGTTTAACTACAAACTCCTAACATAATCCGATATATACAACAAACGGTTTCGCGATTTCAACAAAAAATTAACCTTTCTTGCTATACGGGCCGTATAACATTATACGGCCCGTATACAGATTTTAAAACTAAAAACCCTTGTCCAACCTTCGAAAAAATATGCTACTATGTATACGACCCGTATATAATATACGGCCCGTATACATATAAAAACAAAAAAACATTCCACTCATTAAATTCTGTGCATGAACATTCTATACGACCCGTATACTTATATACGGCCCGTATACAAATTGGGATGTGAAAATAAGATTATAGGGGTGTGGAAATAGAACGACCCTTATTTTATTACATGTTACACATAGATATAGATATATAACACGATCCAAAATTTTTGCAAATTCCGATGATAATCAAACATCAATTAAAAGGACAAGATGAACTTATTGTAAAATGGATACCACTTTCGTTGTAATACGGAAACACTTGTGCCATATTTGCAAGTTGAGCAAACAAACACAATTCTACTTCAAAAAAAAAAAAAAACAGTCAGATAATCGTTGACAAACCATCATATGCACACTTCAAGCATCCACTAAATTTATATCTACCGGTAGAAGAAGATAGAGACTCTGCAACTGCAAATTTGGAGTTAAAAATGGGTTCAGAAATAGAAACAGAGGTGATTCACTCTTGGTCTGCTCCCAGATCGTTAAGCACCAGCCTCATGTACTCTTTTGCTCAGGTAACTAATTCTTCTTCATTTTATCCAGATTTCTTATATCAAACTTTGCTTTTTTTTGTTATCCAGTTGAGATGGTGTTTGTGGGTCAATTTATTGTCTGGTTGATGATAGTGATTTGAGATTTTAAGTGTTGACTAACAGAAAATTGAACTTTTGATGAAGATAATTTGGTTGCAGATTGATAGTGAATGTTTTATGATTTGGGGGTTCTTTTGAAATGATTATTGTGACTTTTTAGTTTTTTTTTTTTTTTTTTTTTTTGCAATTTAATAAACATTTTTTTTAAATATTTAATTATTTTTTTCAGTGACAATAAGTTAATAAATATTGAATATTGAATATTACATTACAATGATTTTTTTGTTTTTATTTGGAAATGATCGAGACCCAATATAATAAATTGTCTTAAATCAAAATAAATAGTAGTTTACAATATTGAAAAAGTTCTAAACACAAAGTTTTGTAACGTTTGGAAATATTTTAGAGTTAAATTACGTCAAAATAGGCGATTTTGATATTTTTAGGCAAAATTTCACACTAAATTTGTGATTCTAAGTAATTTTCATAGTGTAAATCAATGATTAGAGTTTAGAATTCAATGATTTTGTGTGTAAATCGCGGTTAGAGTTTAGAATTTTAGGTATTTGTTCGTCAATTTAGAGTCTAGATTTTAAGTGTTGACGAACAGAAAATTGAACTTTACATGAGAACGAGACTAGGTGTAGTAGAGGCGCCATTGCCATCACGTCACCACCACGATTTTAGTTATTCATTGTTATTCCATTACGGGTAAGTGAGACGGGGGCGCTAATGGTGCTTCCGCCATTGTAATGGCGAGTGCCAAACTCAAAGGAGTGGGCCACCACTTCAAGTTTGATTATGATACCAATGTTAAAGCCCAAACAGGAGAATTCAACCCAAAAAACTAGTCTGATCCATTTGGTCTATAAACAAACACCACATTTGTTGCCCATACAACCAAGGTGCGACAAGTGCCATACTTGAGTCTGCACCACTTTGTTGGGGGATAAAAACATGGTTCCACTAGTTGGGAGTGCTGTCGGCATTTGGTGAAAGTTTGGGTTGTTATTTAAATCCAATATCATCTTTCAAAAAAAAAAAATTAAATCCAATATCCCTTTTTTCATTGGGAAAATATTGTGACCCAATATGAAACGTCTTAAATCATAATAAATAGTTTCCATTCTAAATGAGATAAGATACAATATTGAACAACTTCTAAACACAAAGTTTTACAACGTTTGGTTTGAAAGCAGTGGCGAAGCTTGAAGTTTCCGACCGGGGGGTCGGAAGTCATCGAACCTAAAATTATACCTTAGAAATTATAAAATCGGGGGGTCGAAAACATATATACCTAAAAAATTCTATACGAAAACTACATACCGGGCACTACTGAGCGAAAAGTTCGGGGGGGTCGGGCGCCCCCCGGCCCCCACTAAGCTACGCCATTGTTTGAAAGTATTTTTTTTAGTTTTAAATACTATGCCAAAACAACCAATTACAAACATGTGGCACGTAAACGGGCACAATTTGCACTAAATTTGTATTTCTAGATAGTTTCTTATGTGAATTTTTTTAACTATGATAAACTGATGATATTCTACAATAAAACTATTTTCTTCGCATTCAATAATTGTTTTTTAATTTCCAGTATTTAAAAAATTTCTGTATGTATCTTATTCTTCAGAGGGATGATACAGAAGTGCTTGATGAACCTCTATATGCACATCATCTTAAGGTAACAGGCGTTGATAGACCATATAGAGAAGACCTTCTTTCACAAATGGTAAGTAAATGTCCTGTATCGATAATATTGTACACGATACATGGAAATCGGCTTATAATCAAGTAATCAACTGTTGGTTGCATAATTGCTGCTAACAATAATTATTTATTTTTAAAATGCATAGGAGTCTGATGGAAATAAAGTTGTGAACAACATCATATATGGACCCGGAGGAAAAAAGTACCGATATTGTAAGGTACATTATTATATACTCAAATTTTGCACACAATGTTTTTTTTAGAGTTAATTGCCCGGATGGTCCCTGTGGTTTCATGTTTTTTCACGTTTAGTCCCTACCTTTTGAAAATAGCAGGTATGCTCCCTATGGTTTGTTATTTTGTTACTCGGATAGTCCCCTGAGTAGATGTCACTTAGTTTGGAAATAGCAGGTATGCTCCCTATGTCATTTTGTTACTCGGATAGTCCCCAGAGTAAATGTCAGGGGACTATCCGAGTAACAAATGACAAACCATAGGGAGCATACCTGCTATTTTCAAAAGGTGGGGACTAAACGTGAAAAAACGTGAAATTACAAGGACCATTCAGGTAATTAACTCTTTTTTTTATTTTATATTTTCACTCACTTTTATTTGATGTTTGATGCATGAATATTTTCATTTTCTATCTTCATGAGCTCATGACGTTGAATTTACAGCATATATCAAAACAACGTCTGCCCGGTTTAAGCGATGAGTTGATAAAGAAAGGAAAACACTTTATACTGATTCGAAATCCCCTTGATATATTGGTATTATTTTTCTTTCTTTTAAGTTCACTTAATTTAAATTCCAAATTTTATACTAATTTATTAAATTTGTTTTTTTTTTTTAACCAGCAATCTTTCGACAAGGTTGTCCCCTCATCCTTCCATGAACTAGGGTTAGGAGACCTCGTTTCTATATATAGTGAATTATGTGCAGCAGGAAACCGCCCTCCGATAATTGATGCTGCCGAACTTCAAGAAGACCCTGAGGTCATTAACTTATAAATTCTTTTGTTATGTTATTGATATTAATGGACAACTTTTTTTAATTATATGTTTACGGTTTTACTTTGTTTGTAGGCTGCTTTACGTGGTCTTTGTGAAGATCTTGACATTCCGTTTCAGGCTTCAATGCTCAAGTATGTCAATGTTCTACCAGTTAGCTGCTGCCTTATTAAAATACTTAATATTATTATGCATAAATTCTGAAACTTTTCTTCTTTTCGTGTTACATTAGTCTTCACGGTCGAAAATGCACACAAAAATAAACACGAAAACGTATTATATTTGACCAGACAAATTGTCGGAAAAATTTACGCAATCAACTTGAATTTCTATCCACAGGTACATAAAAATAAACACGTAAAACTGGATTACAAAGTCTTTAGAAAGTTAAGGGGTTGTAAGTGTCAATGCTGAAAGTATAAAAAACAAAAAAAAAAGCCAATAAATAAAAATTCAAAACACCGTTCACAACTTCGCTAATTGTGTGTGTGTATATACTAATTTGTTTTATTATGAACGGTATTCTCCAACAATCATACCACTCAGTGGCGGAGCTTGACTAAAAGTTTTGAGGGGGCGTAAAGTGATGGGACCCAAAAAAAAAAATTTCTATCGTAATGTTTTGGGTCGGGTCGGGTCGGCTATTCGATTCAAATCGGGTCAAATAATAATAGTTTCAAATAAAACAAAGTGTATATTTACCAAACTACCCATCATTTATATACAAAGTTTGTAAATATTTAGGATATACAGTTTTGGAAAAATAATCGGGGGATCCTATATAATTTTAAAATTTTCGGACGAAAAATCGGAACTTGTACACTTCTAACCGAAATATTGGGGTGGGCGGATGCACCCCCGGGCACCCACTATCCTTCGCCTCTGATACCGCTAGCATTCCTTCTTACTATTTAAATTGTTTTAAGTCTTGTCGACATATATTTATACAGATGGGAAGCTGGTCCAAAATCTGTTGATGGCATCTGGGCTCCATGGTGGTACAAAAGCGTGCACAAATCTACAGGCTTTTCACGAGCCGTAAATTATCCTCCCGTATGTAACTCATGCTTTTGTAGTTGGTAAAAAACTGTTTTTTTTTTTCAGTATGTAAATGTGTCAAAACAAGTGGGCCCGTTTGACCCAAAACACTTTTCGTCTATCGTTTTTAGTTTCTTATTCATAATCCTAGTTTCAAATACGTTTACAAAACGTATATTGTTTCCGTAGTTGGCTTTGTGAATATTATTTATAGGTTAAAATACGCTTTGGGGACTTTTGACCTATTGACCCGGTCAAACCATTTGACCCATTTCCAATTATTGTATTGAGTAAAGTACACGGATGGTCCCTGTGGTTTGCACTTTGTAACGCATTTAGTCCCCAGCCAACAAATCTAAAGGTTTTCGCAGGTCCAAGTTAGGGACTAAATGTGTTACAAAGTACAAACCACAAAGACCATCCATGTACTATGTAAATATATGTATATTTCTATGTTTATATTTTTTTCAAATCTCATAATTTTCTTTTTCCCATTTTAGGCTTTTCCACGATCACTTTACGAACTGCTGGAGCAAAGTTTACCGTTTTATAACATGCTTAGGTGTCACGCAAGACAAAAACGATATCCCAAGCTTGTAAAGCCATCACTTCCCGTTCCCGCTAATGAAAAGATTCTTGTTTGGGTCGGGGATGAACTTTTACCCCGTGACAGTGCAACGGTACGCCCATAAACACAAGCTTATAATGACTTTGGTTTGTAAAATCATAATTTTCTTTAGCTAATGATGTCTACTGCCTTCGTATTGTTATTGTTTTCTTTTTGTGACTTTAAAGGTTTCGGTATTTGACTCGGTTGTCCAAGGTGGTGACTCGGTATGGGAAGGACTTAGAATCTATAACGGGAAAGTTTTTAAGCTTGAAGAGCATTTAGATAGGTCAGCAACTAAATACAGTTTCTTAAGTTGTACGCAGATCATAACATCAGCTGCAGAATTAGAGGTTTAAGAATGCCAGCATGGGCAGGCTGACGGGTTGGGTAACGGGTCAACATGGGTTCGGATAAAAAATGGGTATTATGTTAGTGTCGGTTCAATAGTAATATGATATTTTGAATACTAAAGAGTAAAATGCCATTTTCATCTATGAGGTTTGGCTAGTTTTGCGACTTTGTCCAAAGGTTTGCTTTTCTGCACTAGTATCCAAAAGGTTTGAAATCTTGCCATTTTCCGTCTGTCTCGTTAACTCCATTCATTTTACTCCGTTAAGTCAGGGATATTTTCGTCTTTTTTGTTTACTTAAAAGGGCAATTCGGTCTTTTTCACATTATGCTAAATGCTTTTACAAAAAGTGATAAAGTAAAAAAGACCAAATTGCCCTTTAGGTTAAAAAGAAGACAAAAATACCCCTGACTTAATGGAGAAAAATGGATGGAGTTAACGAGCCGAATGAAAATGACAAGATTTCAAATCTTTTGGATCTAGATGTGGAAAAACAAACCTTTGGACGAAAGTCACAAAACTAGCCAAACCTCAGGGATGAAAATGGAATTTTACTCAATACTAAGGTGGTGTTTGTTTTTCTAAAAAAGATCTGCGCAAGCTCTTCTGTCTGCGCCGTGTCGACCACACGCAGACATTGTCATTTGCAGACTGTTTGTTTTTCCGAAGACGTTTCATTAAAAACGTCTGCGCAAGCTCTTCTAGGTGCAGACTTGGCCCAACCACTTTTAAGATCTTCTAAGGTCAGCAGAGGGTTAAACACCACCCACCACCACCGTCCGTACACCACCACCAGTTTATTTTAGAAGTCTACATACGTTAAAAAACAAACAACCTTCTTCTTAGCTAAACCTTTTTTGGTTTGACTCATTTGACCCGTTAGGAATAAACCACTACCCAAATTAATCCATTTTGCAAATAGTAGGTCTAATTACCACCTCTGTTCAGCAGCATGTTGACTGATTATGGGTTATTCTAACCGTGTATGTCAGGTTATTTGACTCGGCAAAAGCTCTTGCGTTCAACAATGTACCAACTCGTGATTATGTGAGATCCCGTTTTCAAGCTAACAAGACTGGTTTTTAATTTCTTTAAAATATTTTTTTAATTTCTTTACTGTCCACTTTGCCTAATTTAACTTATTAATTGCTCATATTTTTTTTATTTAATTTTTATGTTTTTCCAGGTTAAGGAGGCCATATTCAAGACACTAATTAGAAATGGGATGTTTAACAATTCACACATTCGTTTAAGTTTGACACGTGGCAAAAAGGTTGTTCTTTAGTTTCCCTACTCTTGCAACATTTTAAAACTAACAATTTTTTTTTAAACTTTTTGATACTTTTATGTAACATATAGAATATATTTAAATACAGTTTATTATATTTGTTTATTCATAGTTCAAATTCTGAAATATATAAATGTATTTATATTTTCTTGTCGTTTAAAAAATTTTAAAATCTCAGGTTAGTATGTTTATACATTAAGAGTTTATTATATTCACATTCGTTATATTAAACACGTAGTTATAGTTAATTATTAATTATGTACATTGTATTAAAAGTATATATATAGCTCATTAAAATCAATAATTTTGCTATGAAATTTTAGTATAAAAAGTGGGACCCAACTAAAAAATTTTAGCTGTAAATTATTTATTTATCATATGGTGCTACTGTGAAAATATGCAGGTTACTTCAGGGATGAGCCCGGGTTTTAATCTGTATGGATGCACCTTAATAGGTACGTTAAAAGTAATTAAAAACAAAATACATATTCATAAAATAATTTACAGTTTGTAATTCTTTTACCGATTTGAATAATGTAAGTATATTACCATTTCTTGTATTATGCAGTTCTCGCAGAGTGGAAACCACCAGTCTATGATAATACAGGGGGTATTACTCTGGTGACTGCCACCACTCGTCGTAATTCACCAAATGTAAGACTCATAATTCTGTGTACATATGGCAAAAACGGGTCGGTGTTTGGGTAACGGGTCAACACGTGCTCACCTGCTCGGGTCAAAAACAGTAATCTTTGGTGCATGTCGAAACATGTTTGACTGGCAGCATTATTCGTCCACGTTATTTTAACTTCCTTTTTAAACGATCACCGTGTCATTATTACAGATATCAAATAATTCCAGTAATAATATAATTCTTTGATCAATAACTTTAATCATTAATTTCCTTGCCAGAATTTGGATTCCAAAATTCACCACAACAACCTCCTGAACAATATACTTGCAAAGGTACCGTCGTTTTCTTTTATTTCTTTTTAAACATATTTATATAATAATTATGATTTTGTAACTGGTTCAGATTATACACTCTTTTAAGTTGATGTAGATAGAGGGGAACAATGCAAATGCCGATGATGCGATCATGCTTGACAAGGATGGTTACGTGTCCGAAACAAACGCGACAAACATCGTAAGCCCGTGTTTTCATCTTTTTAATAACTTGACATCCCTGCATTTATTAAAATTATTTTTAGTGATTAAACATATATTAAATTTCTTGCAATATATGCAGTTCTTGGTGAAGAAAGGCATTGTTATGACCCCTCATGCTGATTACTGTCTTCCTGGCATCACTCGCGCAACTGTAAGAATTTACATATCCCACCCTTACAAATTGTGTAACTTTTCATATTCCACCCTTAGAATTTAGAAATCATGGTCAGACCAGTCAATATGTAGTATAGATGAACCTTCTAGAATTTTAATCTCTTTACTAGATGACAAAGCATGAACAACTTTATTTATGTCTTATATTTATCAACTTGAAAATTGGAATATAAACTAGTGAGTTACCACCCGCGCTCCGCAATGGGTTTGAAACGTAGATAAAAATAAGCAAATCGCGAGAGTCAAAGTTGTTTGATGTTTTAGTTAAGGGGCTAAACATATAATTACTAAAGTTGAGGGGCTGAACATGTCATTATTAAAGTTGAGGGACTAAAGTTGTTTATTATTAAAGTTGAGTGGCTAAAGTTGTTTTAGTTAACGAGCTAAACATGTTATTATTAAAGTTAAGGGGCTAAACATGTCATTATTAAAGTTGAGAGGCTAAAGTTGTTTTAGTTAAGGGGCTAAACATGTCATTATTAAAGTCGAGGGACTAAAAATGTCATTATTAAAGTTGAGGGGCTAAATCTGTTTATCCTTAAACTTGAGGGGCTAAAGCTGTTTTAGTTAATGGGCTAAATATGTCATTACCAAAGTTGAGGGGTGAAACATGTCATTATTAAAAGTTGAGGGGCTAAAGTTGGTTAATGCCAAAGTTGAGGGCTAGATTTGGTTGATGTGACAAAATAGCATATTTATAGTATATATAATTTGTTTATTTTTTTTCAGGTGATGGAGCTTGTGAAGACGGAAAACTTGGTTTTGGAGGAGAGACGTATCAGTCTATCCGAATTTCATACTGCAGATGAGGTCTGAAAAAACAATATTTTGAATCTTTCACACTGTTTATTTAACGGTGTCTGATTGATGCAAACATTTAAAGTCAAATAGATAATTTGGTTTAAATATTTGAGTGTAAGGTTTTATGAAAATATGGTATTTCACTGCAGGTTTGGACTACTGGAACTATGGGAGAACTCAGCCCGGTACGTTACCTTTTTTTGCATACAACTTATAAAAAAATCTAAATCTAAACACATTAACACATTAACACATTATGATCACAAACACAACGATAACATAGTATTTAAATATACAAAAAATTGCTGATGGTCAAAGTCAAAGTCAAAGTCAAACATGATATGCTGTATGCTTCTTCTTGTTTGTTAAAACAGAAAGAACTGAATTTTGGTAAACTTATATACATACCTGTTGTAACGATTAACAGGTTTTAAGGATCGATGGACGTACAGTTGGCGACGGTACAGTGGGACCCGTTACTAAAAGATTGCAAAATTCTTTCAAGAAACTGACTGAAGGACTTGGAGTTCCTATACCCACTTATCAACAACCAGCCTGAAGAATCTGGCAGGTACACCAACTTTATCTTTTTCATTTTATAAATAATAAAACAGTTTTTGTTCGTTTTTCATGGTAATATTATTTTTTATTAGCAGGAGACTGGACTGGTTGACCAATGACCATGATCGAGATCAAAGTCGAAGTCGAGAGTTTGTAAAGGTCGTTATGTTTGTAGTTTGATGATCATGATCCTAATAAGCTTGACACATATCATGTGCTATGCAATGTAACATTTTGGACAATAGGCAAATTGTTACAAAATGTAATCAGACTGTTATCTGTTATTGTAAACTTGAAATAAAAACACGAGTTGATCAATGGTGGCCTCCATACATCTAATTGTTATCATGCTGACCACCGTAACTTGTTTGAGGGACAGATTGGTCATATCCTGGCTAAATCAGACCTGGAGCTGGAACAGGAGCTAGCGCGCCATAAGCTGCCATTCGTGGATAACGCCTAAAGCTGGATTTGCTGCTCCTTGGTTACCACAACCTTAATTGTTTGTCCATTGGTTTGACCATACCCAGCAACAGGTTGACCACCTTGCTGACCATAACAACCATGGCCTGCACTGCTACATCAATGTTAGTCGCAGCAACCAGAGCAGTAGCGTAATGTAAATAAACTTGCTGAGTTGGCCAGTTTGTGCAGATTATGGTTGTTGCCAATGTATTGCAAGGATGACATACAGTCCTGTTGTGGCGGCATGTATGCTAGAGTCAGTATGAACAATGACATTTCATCTAAAACCACATTTCACATTTTGAATCAACTGATGCATTCATTTCAAGTCACCATGGCATCATTCATGTATTTACCTTCGAATCTGTATAAAACATATTTATGCATGACTACTTTGTATTCTAGATTTCAAAACAGTCCCAAACTATTAAGATCATTACTATCGAGTGTATTTATATTTATGTTGTGAAAGATTCAGTAAGGAGTATCAAAAGGTTGCTACAATCATCAAAAACCGTGTCTAGAGTGAATCGTGATCAAGATTAAATTACAATCAACCAAGAGTACCAAAGATGGTCTAGCACCGTCAAATCGTCAATGATTTAACTCAGTAAATTTAAACTCTTCCAAATGTTTTAACCCATCAAAGTTGGGTTCTGTGATTTTTGAAAAAGAACAATCAACCAAGTTTAGCGAAACAAGGTTGGCACATCGTTCTCCAATTAACAAGAGCAGAGCATCTATCCTCATAAAGCTCAAAGACAACTTTACCAAGCTTTCCATGTTTGATTTGATCTGTGGGAACTGCAAACTTTTGTGACATGACTTGATTTCGAGAGTCTCGAGTTTTTCCATTTGGACAATCGTTGGAAACATTCGAAGCTTGGGACACTCTGATATATATATGTATTCCAGACTTGCATGACGACCGAGTGACGGATGGATCTTTTTTAACTCTTCACAATGACGGAGTATCAACTTTTGAAGGCATGGGAGCCCATCAAAATCTGGTGTGTTGAGTAGATTCTTCATATTATAGAGTTCACACTTTCAAATGTGGTATATCCTGAGTTATGTTTACAACCATACAAAAGTTAATATCAGATGTTACAAGAATTAAAATGTATATATAAAATGGGATAAACCAACCATAGAAACACGCAAAGAAACAGTTTTTTTTCAGTTGGAGACTCCTAATTTACATGAAATACATAATAATAGGATTTTTGTTATCTAATATTAGTTTGTAAAGTTACACTTATATCTAATGCTATGTTGTATTAATTCATGTACAACAATTATATTACCTTGTAACCCTTCCAAAGTTCTTTTTGCAAGCTGTTAGTAAGTTTTAGTACAACAAGCTTCATTGGTTGGAAATTGTTCGGGAATGGACTTGTAGGATACCCATCCCAATAAATGCACCGCAACTCATTTGAAAGAAAAGTAGGCCCTTTGAGATTGTGATATTCTAACAATCCCACATTAAGCAACCTTAGTTTCTTCATGTTTGATACAATCTTACAGAAGAGTGATGATGAATGATCATTAGGAGGATACAAATATTGTATTGCTTCAACCTTGTCATTTTCCTGCAACAAAGGAGAAAACAATGTACATATGGAGTTAGACTATATATTTTATAGGTATAACACAGTACACATATAATGTATAATCTGAAAAATTAGATAGCTTAATATGTACCATTGTTGCATCCCCAAGATACATGTTTCGGATTTCTTCACTGTTCCAAAGCCTACTGCGTTTTTCAGGACTATTAGGATGTTCCCCTCTAGCAATGTGATACCCAATTTCTTGAACGAAATCATGCATATCGAACTTACCATCCACAATCGTTATGAGTGCTCTTTGTTGCAACACCTTTATTCCTATATTAGGGTGATAACTACAAGCTTCAAATATCTCCATTGCATCATTTGTTCTCTCCCCCCTAAAGAAACAAGCAATATCCAAGAATAACTCTTTCTCTACACTTCCAAGTCCATCATAACTAATTTTGAGTTGTTCCAAAATCTCACGTTCGGGTATATCTTTTAATCTAGCCAAGGTACTCCTCCACTCCTTCTCATCTTTGTCATACAGAAAATAACCTAAAACTTTAAGTGCTAATGGGAGCCCACCAGCATAAGTAACCACACGTAATGAAAGAGCCTCATAATCTTTTATAGGCTCTATTTCATTACGTGCATGCTTATTAAAGAGCTGAATAGCCTCTTCAATCGGTAATAATGGGACGCAATAGGTTGCGTCTACCTTATAGGCAAACACATGTTCGTCTCTCGTTGTTACTATAATTCGGCTCCCATCACCAAACCAATCACGTGATCCAGCTAAGACCTCCAGTTGCTCAACGCCATCAACGTCATCAAGAAGAATTAAGACTTTACTATGTCTTAACCTGCTTCTTATCATGAACTTTCCTTCTCCAACACTTCGCACTCCCACTTGTGTTTTTAAAATAGTTGATAGAAGTTTTTCTTGCAGACTCATCAAACCATATTTGCGTGATTTCTCCCGTATATTGTCAATAATACAACAACCTTTAAAATGGTGAGCGATTTTCATATAAACGGAAGATGCAAGAGTAGTCCTACCACTTCCCCCAATGCCCCATATCCCAACCATGCGCACACCACCCTCACCAACTTTTAACAGTGATCTCACTTCTTGAACACGGGTCGTCAATCCAACAAGGCCTTCCTCAACATCTGAATTTAAGGAAAGCAGTCTATTGGAAATTTCATCAACGATTTCTTTGATCGCCTTTGATTCATACCTGTAGTTTGGATATATAGATAAGTAGTGTATTCTGGCAATTACAAAGCAATAATCCAAAGTCACAAAGTCAATATAATAAACAGTTGTAGTTAATATTATTGGCTTATGATCTTTCGTTTAAATAAGGAATGTAAACTATTGCTACAACAAATACAAGACCAAGGATACTGGTTGGACTGGTTAGGCAAAAGGGTTCAAGGGTTTTAATTTGCCTAACGTGGGGTCCCTCACGTATGCAATACATAGGGTTGGGTCACTTTTGTATCTCTTGCTTTGAAATCTGGATTGAAGAATATTCAACCCAGAATGTTTGTATGCAATGTGATAGTGTTGAACTGAGTGAAGAATAGAACATGCAAGTGACAAGTTAAAGAGAGAAGAAGTGAGGTTTTCGGAATGTTTAGCTGCATGACAATGTGTTGTCCTTCATAGAGAAGGAGTCAGCTATAAGAAGTAACCTTTGACTAGTGATCCATGGTTGCAGTGGAGGGCTTGCCTTTTTTGGTAGGTTAAAGGCTTCGGACCTGCGGGTAAAAGGATGTGTCTCCCCACATGCTCCTTTTGTTGCTGAGTGGAGGAGTTCACACACGTAAAGTGTGATGTGACCGGGCACTGTCTCATGCTTTTTGCTGTTCACGACAGTTGGTCAATTCCAAACCTTTTTACCTTTCAACCCTTTAAGCTGCATTGCATTCTAGCCAATTTATTAAGCTTGAGCTACCCACGTCATCAGCCCCTCCCCCCCAAGTCAGAGGTATTTGGGGTGTAAGTTCAAAGGCTTCTGACTTTTACACAATACTTTTGCTTGCTAAGGCTGGAGGGTATGGAGAGCCTCATCCCCAAGGGGATGGGCCACCACGTCACCGCCACATAGGAGGGGCTTGAAAAGGATGGACCTAGGGGGTGGGGGATGAACCCCTTTATATACATATACGTATGTATGTATAGTTGTGTGTGTGTGAGGAGAGAGAAATTGAGCCCCGTCAAGAACGGCTGGTGGGAGACGCTGCGGACTAGCCAGACCGAGGGGGGTGGTATGGGGGACCGGCTCCAGGCCAAGTCGGGCCTAAGCCGGCCCTCATACCGTCTGGTCTAAAAGGCTTTAAGGGTTACCCGCTTCAAGGTTTTGGGCGGTATAAATTTGAATTTGATTAGACAGTTGATTTGACATATGACAGTTTTTTAGGCGGCGGTTCTCTTCCCCATGTCATAATAACCGATGGGTTTTATTAATTATCCCTTTAATTTGTTATTCAAATTACATAACTGTCATTTTACTTTCATCTTTCCGCAACAAGATTTCCTGAATTCTCTCTATTCGGTCGTCCAGGTTAGTTTCTTTTTCTCCTTTTTTCTGATTTTCCTTGATCATCATTCGGAGCAATGGGTGCGAGGAAGGATATGGGAGTAACTTTTTCTCGATTAACACAAGAGTAAGTCGATTCCTTTTGTGAACATTGGGGTATTGATTCATCTTTCAATCCGGTTGCTCCGGGTTGTGATAAATCTATTGATCAATGTCCACCGGGTTTCGTTGCTTTGTATTGTTGCTGATGTGTGCAAAATGCAAGATATAAATTATATCAAATGAGGTATAAAACTAACCCCTTTTTAGTACTAATGTTGGAAAAAGCGCGTTTCTTTCTTCCTTTTGGATTTACAGGACTAAACGAGCTTAAAAGAACAAAAGTAACAAATAAGCAACCAAAACCAATATAAATACAAGAAGAAGGAATAAAGTGACATGCCCGACCCCTCGGCAACATCCCCAAAGCAAAAAAAAAAAAAAAAACAAGAAGACTGAACCTGACCACGGGGCTGTGCCCAGCTTGGCATGGGGCGTGGTCAGGCCCTACACAATAAGACAAACTTGCAGAAGCTTCTACGCCCACCACAGGGTCGTGCCCAGTTCTCCACGGGGCGTGGTCAACTCTTAGATTTGCAGAATCTTGATAGTACAGCAAAGAGTTGACCACGGGGCCGTGCCTAGAAGACACGGGGTCGTGTGGGGCCCTCTACTGACAATTGCAATTAATGAAGGAAGAGAAAAGGATGGCCACAGGCCGTGTTAGCTGGACACGGGGCCGTGGTCAAGACTCTGTTCAGGCTATAAATAGGGGTGCTTGGTTCACTTCAAAGGCATCCCTTGGGAAACCACTTCTCTCCCACTTTGCCACCACTCCACCACTCCACCACCACTACAACACCAACACCCACAACCATCATCCATCATCCATATTTAGAGTGTGTAGTAGTCTCGGGATCCAAGATTGATCGTAAAAGTTCTTGGCAATCAAAGGCCATGTTTGGCTAAACTCTTACATCACTTGGTGAAGACAAGTCTTTAATGTATTACTTTTGATTTAATCTTTCGGTACTTTTTAATTGGGTTTGTATTAATGACTTTAATAACTAGTTTCTTATGTTGAAAATGAATTTTCTTTACCATTTCTTCATGATGTCATTGATTTGCTCATTCGTGTCTTTACGGTCTATATAAAGAGCGTTAACTACCTGGAAGGGGGTTAGGAGGATGGTTTGGTAAAGTTCTTGTCTCGTTCAGTGTATAGATCCTGCGAGGACTTGGTTCAAGCTTACTAGGACCTCCTTCAATGCCCAACGGTATTGGATGGCGAGGGTGCGAATAGCTAAAATCCCTCATATGTAAACTACTATTAATACTTTAAACCGGCTTCTTGGGATTGTACCCTTGCTGACTCAAACCACTTAGCCGATGGTAACGTCACCTTCAAGCTACCACTTTTCGCATTAATAACTAACTTAATTGTCTTTCAATATTCCGACCCTTTGGGATTGTATCCCTGCTGACTCAAACCATTGCGTTGAGGGTAACGTCACCTTCAAAAGACGGGCCTACTACTATAACTAAGATAATCTCTTAAAAGTCCGAAAGTGCGAAATCATCAAAGGATATATTAAATATGAGTTGGATCCAAGTGATTCTTTCTTGTCTATTTGTTTTTCATTTTATTTATCTTTTCATTTTTAGTTTTATTTTCATATTTAAAAAAAAAACTCTTTTCTCAAAATTTGGATCGATTAGACGTTGACGCTAAACCGGTATTAAAAGCTCTTGTGTCCTTGGACGACCTCGGTATCTTACCAACACTATACTACGCTCGCGATGGGTGCACTTACCCAAGTGTGTGTTTAGTGTTAGTAAATATTGAGTTTTATAAATTTAAAACTTGATTAATGCATAAACGGGCTCAAAATATTAATAAAATCATATTTGCACTTAATGAAAACCAAGTTTTTGGCGCCGTTGCCGGGGACACAAGGATTTTAAGAAAGTTTAAAATCGACGGCCTAATTATTTTTATTTATTTTTCTATTTTTTAAGGATTTTTTCTTAGTTTTTCAAATTCTGCAGAAGCTCAGCACGAGCCGTGCCCCCATTATTCTTACTGTCAGTTTTTGTTTTCTGAATTACAGAAGGGTGACCACGAGGCCGTGGAGGTGCACCACGGGGCCGTGCTGAACTCCTCAGTAAATGGGATCCAGAAAACAACAACTGCAAACACGACCACGGGCCGTGGTCATTGACCACAAGGGCCGTGGTGAGAAATCTGACCGACATTCTTTTTTTGTTTTTATCGTAGGACTTAGAACTCAATCGCAGGCCCTGAATTCTCTACGCAGTGCATGAGCTCCAGTCCCAATAAAGACATAGAAGAACCTCTAGATGAACCCGAGCGCTTTCTTAGAAGAAGACTAAAAGCCAAATATCAAGAGAAGGCTTCGGGGGACCAACTCCCAATGGCGGATCAGCGTACCCTAATGGATTACCTGCGGCCCACGTTCGGAAATCTTGGAGCCGCCATCAATGCACCGAACGTCGATGCCAACAACTTCGAACTTCGGCCGCATTTGATCCAAATGCTCCAAAATTCCGCAACCTTTCATGGCCCACTCGGTGAAGATCCCCATTTGCATATTACCAACTTTTTGGAAATATGTGACACAGTCCGAATCAACGAAGCATCAAACGGCGCCGTCTGCCTCCGAATGTTCCATTCTCACTAAAAGACCGAGCCAAGGCTTGGGTTAACACCCTCCCAAGTGGTTCGGTAAACACTTGGGATGAACTTGCCCAAAAATTTATATATAAGTATTTCCCGCCCTCTAAAACCGCTAAATTAATGACTGAAATAAATACATACTCACAAGAGGACGGGGAATCCTTATATGAAACTTGTGAAAGATTCAAGGTGCTATTGAGGAAATGCACTCATCATGGTCTCGCGGTGTGGAAACAAGTGTCCACTTTCTATAATGGATTGTTGCCACACACGAGACAAACACTTGACTCAAGTTCCGGGGGACTCCTAGGTAATCAATGCCCAAATGAAATCTATAATTAAGTTGAGAAAATTACTCAAAACAATTTTCAATGGCACACCCCGAGGCTCAAAATCTATTGCGCCGGGCGCCCATAAAGTAGATGAGAACACCTCTTTACAAGCCGAAATCGAGGCCTATCTTCAAAAATCAAAAAGTTAGAAATGGCAAAAACGGTCTCGGTTATGGCTTGTGAAGGGTGTGGTGGCACACATGAAAATTTGAGTTGTACGAAAGAAATGGAAAATCAAACGGAAATGGTAAACTACATTGATAATCGACCCAGACCGTCGAGTCCCCTAACGGGTACCTACAACCAAGGATGGCGAAACCACCCTAACCTTGGTTGGAGGGAGCCCGGGAATAGTAGTAACCAACAAAATCAAAATCAACGACCAAACTTTCAACAACAACCAAGAAATGAGTCACAAAATTTCTCTCAACAACAACAATGGGGCTGAGAGAGGCTTGAAGATCTCATCACACGCCTCATCTCCGAAACCGACAAAAGGTACTCGGATCGATTCCTACAAATGGAATCCAACATTAGAAACCAGCAAGCTAGTATTAAAAATATTGAAAAACAATTAAGTCAACTAGCCCAAAATTTCTCCGAGAGACCACAAGGCACATTACCTAGCAATACCGAAATCAATCCAAAGGCGCAAGTACACCTCATAACATTAAGAAACCGAACCGTAGGTCCTGAGGAAACACCACTACCCCCAACTAACAACAATTCACCCGACCAAACCATAAAGTCACCCTCAACCCACCAAAAATCAACTATCTCACAAAATTCCGAACCTACCAAAAACCCCTCGGCACCCTACCCCGGTCGGTTATTTTGCCAAAAGATCGACGAGCAATTCATAAAGTTCTTAAACTTACTAAAACAATTGCATATCAATCTCCCATTTGTAGAAATCCTCACTAAAATGCCAAAGTACTCAAAATTCATGTGAGACTTTCTCACCCACAAAAGAAAGATTGAAACCTTGCAATTGGTCAACCTAAGTGAAGAATGCTCTGCCGTACTCCTTAACAAACTCCCACAAAAGAAATCGACCCAGGAAGCTTCACCATCCCTTGCTCCACCGGGGATCACCCATACGAAATGCAATAGCCGACCTTGGGGCTAGCATCAATCTCATGACCGCATCAATGTTTAACCGACTCGGACTAGGTAAAACGAGCCCCACAAAGATGAGCATACAACTCGCCGATAGGTTTATCAAATACCCACAAGGTGTCGTCGAGAATCTATTGGTAAAAGTCGGAGACTTTGTCTTCCCGGCCGACTTTGTCATACTCGACGTGAAAGTAGACACCGAAGTTCCCCTCATTCTAGGAAGCCCATTCCTTGCCACCACTCATGCCATGGTGGATATGAGTGACGGGAAGCTAACATTAAGGGTTGGCGACAAGGAGATGAGATTCGTGGTCGGGAAAAGAGTAGAGGACGATCCGGTCAACTACATGGATGTCATAGACTCAAGCTTGGATGACGCTCTCCGACGGTGCAACACGAGATGCGAGATATCCCGTTCGGGTAACATGTGACTGACTTTGGGTCTAGCCAAGGACCCTTATAAACGTGGCGCACCACGGAGGCATTCCGCAGAACTATCCTTAGTTTTAATTTAGTTTAACTTTTATGTTTTCTAGTTTAGTCTTACTTTTTAGGAATAAATCACACTTGAAAAGGTGGAAACTGCCAAAGGGACGTTAAAACCGCACCCCATGCATGAAAACAGAGCCTTCCATCAACTTTTCCAACATTCCAGCATGTGCAGCAGCCCAACACGCCCCATGCCCGGGCTCTGCAAAAAAATCTCCAGATCAGGTAACTGACCACAGGGCGTGTCCACTGAACACGCCCTGTGGCCAGCCTTCTGTTAAATTCTGTTACTAGCAATTTGACCACAGGGCCATGCCCAGACCACACAGGGCCGTGGCCAGATGTCCAGTAACATGAAACATGTTTTTAAACACACTTTTTCACATTCGAATCAACCTAAAAACTTATTTTGGGACACATCGAGGACAATGTGTAATTTAAGTGTGTGTGTGGGGGGGGGGGATGCTAAAATCTTGAATCTTGCAAGTCCAAATAACAAGCCTTACACAAAATTCTATTGGAACCGCTAATCACCCCAAATTTTTTCAAAAATTTTTCATTTTTTCTTACTTGTCTTGGTTTAGTTTGGGAATAACAAGTTCTTAAAAGGTTATGTTTTTACAAATTTACAACCGATAGCGTCGTGATAAAAAGAACCAAATAAGAAAATTATGAAAAGGCATGACAAATCTGTTTAAAATCTGATTATATATACTTAATCACATTATAAACCCATTCCCACAATGTTTTGAGCCTTTATTGAGCATACATGCATATATCTTTAAACTAAATGCTCATTTTTTGTTTCTTGTGTGAATAGCCGCTTGGTTCTTACGCTCTAGAACTTGCCAAGACGATACATTCCTGGTCCTTACCAACTTGAACCCAAGTAAGTAAATGATGGAGGCATTAGGACTAACCCATTTTTCTTCAAAACCATTATTTTTATCCTTTTTTTCATCACTACCCAAAATCCCCCTAGTTAACCCCTTTGAGCCTAAACCTTTTCGTTTCAAAACCCGAAAAACAAACACCCAATACTCACCAAAACCTTTTTCTTTCAAACCCATTTGTTTTAGTAAAAAGCTCGGTTGTCTTGTGACATGAAAAAAAAGAGAATGTTGCAATAACCAAACAAGTTCCTCAAAGAAATCTTGTTTGAATGTGCTTAGTTTGAATAAATGTCACAAAAACAAAAAGTTTTACGACAACCGACGCTTTTTACGCTTTTCGCCATTTTACTAACCACTAACCAAAAACCACCTACCCTTAGCCCAAACCTAACCCTTCCCCAAGTCCTCTTAATATTTACAAAGGTTCATAGTTAAAAAGGAGGAGATTTGATCACTTGACAAGCATACGGTAAAAGTACGTTCCATGCCGGTATCGAGTGTTTCACAAAAATACACAATCGGCCGAGTGTTGAGTGATCTCCCGTGAGGTATGTGAAGTAAGTTCCAGCGATTCTGACCAGAACTTTCATCCGTTTAAGCTGACTTTTCATGTCTAATCCATCCTTGATCAAGATTGAAGTTGTAATGACAACCATGAGCAGCTAAACGCGTTGTGACTTCCTCTCGGATGAACAATTGCTTGTTTTTTATATGAATGTTTGTTTCTGATTCTTTTGAACTGGTAAAGCTTGATTACTTGTGTTGATTTTGTGCAACGGTTATTATATTTGAATTATTTGTTGTTTATTAAGCATATTGGCGATATACTTGCATCGTTAGCGGGTTAATAAATTGGTGGGTAATTGATATAATCAAACGGGTTGTTAGGTTATATGGTGAATCTTAAAAACTATCCTTAATAATTAATCAAAATCATTAATCCAAGGCCATGTCTATGTGGTGTTTTTAATTAGTAAACAGATGTTTGTGTTAAAAACGAGTAATTGGGATTCCGGGCGGAGGTTACTTTTTCTCTTATTAATAATAACTTTCTTAACAATTTTCGTGTTCTTTCAAACAATCATTAAAACCTCCGAATTTAGAATAGATTAGATTATAGATATAACCGAACATTAACCACAAATTCCTCGTGGATATGATACACCACTTACGCTATCTACATAGTTTTTTAGGTTTTTGATTGACCCTAACGACAGTCATCAATGGCAGCCCAAGTTCTTTCAAGAGCCAATGTAACCACAAAACTTCACTTACGGTGGTTGCCATGGCATGATACTCTGCCCCCACCGAGGAGTTAACATGATAGATTGCTTCTTGGATTTCCACGAGATGGGGGCTCCCCCAAGAGAAGCAAGTAACCAGTTCTCGATCTTCTCGAGCATGGGCATCCGAGCCAACCTGAGTCACTGAACGAGGTGAGGTTGGTGCCACCTTCCTTTGGTAACAAAATTTCTTGTCCCAGAGTTGTTTTTAAGTACCTTAAGATTCTTGTAGCTGCCACTTTGCTTGCAAATAAAATAGCCTTCCTATAAGACGCCTATATTGATTGGCATCTACTCTGGCTCCTTAATCATATTTTCCCAATTTTAGATTTTCTTCCATGGGAAAGGCGCTAGTTTGGGACCCTAGAACACCACAATCCTTTAGGATGTCAAGAGTGTGTTCTTTTGGCTAAGAACTAAACCCACTTTTGTTCGAGCCACTTCAATGCCTAGGAAATATTTTAAGTTTCCTAGGTCTTTAATGCTAAACGTCTCGTTAAGATAACTTTTCTGGCATGGATTTTAGATAGGTTATCACCAACGATAATAACATCATCAACATATATCAAGGAGGCAACGAATGAGTTTCTTTCTTTGCAAATGAAAAAGGGAATGATCAGCCTTCGATTGTTTGAAATTAAGGGCCGAAATAGCGGAAGTAAACTTTTGATACCAGTTTCGAGAGGTTTGTTTCAAGCCATATAACGACTTTCTTCACCGAAAACTTTACCATCCCTTCCTTTATTGAATCCTTGTGGAATTTTCATGTAGACTTCTTCATGAATGTCTCCATGCAAAAAGGCGTTGTTGACGTCTAATTGATGGATGAGCCAATCCTTCTTAATAACTACGACAAGAAGTGCCTGTGGTGTCACGAGTCTAGCTATTAGAGCAAACGTGTCATGGAAGTCGACCCATTCCATTTCAGTGAACCCCTTTGCCATGAGTCTTGCCTTGTACCGTTTAATCTCTGACCATTTGGCTTGTACTTAATTTTATAGATCCATTTCGACTCTTGTTAGGATCCGGAACGGCGGTTTAGACGGATGTTTGGATAAGATAAAGCTAGTTTGGTAGTTATTTCGGCATCATAACTTTTAGATTAACAAGATTGTAGAAACTTCCATTAATACCGAAAGAGCATACATCATTTTACAAGCCGGAGAGAAATCTAAGGTCTCTCAAGCCTTTCCCAAAACTTATGAACTTCGAACACATGACTTCCTATTTATAAACATGAACTTTAGGGCGGATGACTGTTTGGAGCGGATGACTCATTCGTGCGGATGAGTCCTCATCCGTGCGAATCAGCACTTGTCTTCTCCAAAGTGTCATATGTTCGTATCTCACTCTCAACTATAAAATATTTAATACACGCTCTATCTAGCCTATTCGTACAGTGGTGGACACACACAATATGCACTAAAAGAGTCTTTAGCTCGTTTTGATTTTAGCAACTCTTCGAGGGTCCATGTTCCATTTGCCTCCAAGGCTTATATTTCCTATTCCATTGCTTCCTCCAATGTTCATGTAACATTCCCAAAAAAATTTGTTTATAAAATTTAAAATAAAGTATATAAAAACTTATGTTATTAAATGGATAGATCATGGGTAAGTTAACTGTTAGAAATATAAAGTACCTAGACAGACCTAGGAACCGTTTAATAATTAAATTTTAAAAATACATTATATTTGAATTTACTCCGTTTTTAATGAAACTTGGTTCAAAATGTAGATAAGAGTATTCTCGTTCTAATGACATATTTATTGTTTTATAAAACGTCCTATTTTGGAAGTTATACGCGCCAAATAAGTGAAGCACCTGAATTAATTATAATATATAAATTAATAAAATAATAAATAATATTAACTAATTAAATGTGTACTTTCACATTGAAATGAAAAGAAAAAAATGGAATCTTGACTAACAATTGAAATGTAATCTATTGCATATGCGTATGTTGTACGTGGAAATGATAAGATCAAAAGAAACTTAATCTCCAAGTCAAAAACCATAGTATATATAGAGAAAGTTGGAGCAAATCCAACTGCCCACATTCTTTCTCATCGCCCTCCCTCTCTTCCATTCTATAAATTCTATTTTTCCTTTTCTTAAATATTATACCAATTATACTCCAAAGTCCTGCCCCGTTTTAAGTGTTGTAACCCCTGATCACTGAGTTGATACCTTGTCCGATTGATTTAGGACACACCAACGCATGTCAAGACTCTGCCCGACTAAGTACATTGGGGTTCTGTCTCGTGATATATTGATAAAGTTGAATTGGGTTACTATACTTAACGCGAGTGCATATTTTATTAAGAGCTCAGGAGTTATGCCCAAAATTATACCAGGAAACCTCTAGTTGAACCCGTTTAACCCTAATATCATCAAAAATCAAATAAAAATAATAATTACCCTCTCTCGCGGGGCACGACCCATTACTCTAGGTCTGTCGCGGGCCGCGACCCAGTGACACTGGGCGACACCCTGGTCAGCCACGTGTCCGGTTACGTGTGAAGGCTACTATGTGACTCGACAAGCCTACAGCCGCCATTAAGGCCCTCGCGGGGCGTGAAGGAGAAAGAGGTGGTCCTCGCGGGGCGCGAGGGACCCCTCGACTAGCCTATATAATAGGCTTGAGGCCTCATTCAGTCGCCGTTCATTTTCCTTTCTTCTTTCAAATTCTCTGATAGTCTAAACCCTCGGGATACTATACCCCTAAAAAGCGAAGCTCTGCCTCGTTGTAAGTATTATAACCCCCGGTTACGTATTAGTTACCCTACCCGATTAATCTAGTGCTCCGTGACGCATGTCAAGGCTCTATCTGACTCAGTCATTGGAGTTCTGTCTCGGGGATATAACTAATGTAAATTGGCTTATTATACTAACACATGCGCATTTTTTAAATTAATATATTATAACCAGGAAGTTACCAGGAAGTACATAAAATAGCAATGTGAGTAATCCTTCTTTTTGTAAACCCTTTTTATCAGTAATTCCTCTTTTAAAACTATTTTTACAAAACCTCAATTATTTTAACTTATATTTAACAGTGATTGAGTATTTGTATTCTACAATTATTGTCGGTATGTTGGGGTTTTGTATACAAAATTTGTTACTACATTGTGAGTAGTAACATTACCACAAGTCAGGATTGGCAGTACCGTGGGTGGTAATTAAAGTAGATATAAACAAATGTAATTGCTGGATTGCCCTCAATGCTGTAAAATGATAAAACCTATTTTGATTAAACTGGGATTCACTCGCCAGTATTTCTTGCTGATAAAACTTTTTAAAACGCGTTTCAGGTAACTTAGTACGAAGCTAATAGAAGCCAGCTGGAGAGCAGTCAGAACACTGAAGGCTTAGAAAAGTGGCTATAAAAGTTACCTAAATAAAAAGGAGTTTTTGCTTTCAAATAACTAGGGTTTATCCCTACAAATGTACTGTCAAATGAATTTGGGTTTTATCCCAATGATTTATTATTATAAAATGTTTGGTGTTTAACTCTGATAAAAATATTTCCTAAACGGTCCTGATGAAAATTTTCGCTGCCAAAATTAATAAACACCGATACCACCATCTCTGAGCAGGTCGTGGCCGCCTGCCTCACGAGGCAGGGGTCGGGGTTGCGACAGTTCATCCAGCACAACTTGTTTAAATAACTTTGGCTCATCTTTTGAACTGATCGCCGCCAAAAAAGCTTTATGGGTTTTAGTAAACTTTTCATAAGAAGTATAATTAGCTAGAGGGTGTACCGTTGCCAACGAGGGCGCTTGATCGGACGTGGGTAAAGTTTGATCGATCGATGATGGTAAGTCAACGATGAAGTCTTCTAGTTGCTTTGGTCGACTTCTGATTCTTTGTTGTTTGATGGGCTCATTACTTTTTCGGCGGTTTCATCGTGAATAGTTTCACTATTGGTTTGGTGGTCTTGCGGGATGTGGGCCTGAGCCCCAATGGCTTTCATTCACAGACTATACACGGGTTTTCACAATTATAGATGTTCCTTCTTCAAGGTGCTGCTCAGTTTGGGTTTCAATGTTGGCGGTGGGCTCAACATCAACCGCATGCCCAGTATCATCATTTGGGCCAATGGTTTGGTTTTCCATTTCTTATAATATCATGGAGGAAAACTAAAGAGGTTTTCGTTTTCTTATCTATGACCAGTTTGGCATTGCAATAAAGAAAAATGTTTCCAACAAACTTAACACCCCTTGACAATACGATTTTTCTTGTGTTATGTATCGTAAATTTTGTACCCCTTTTTTCCGGTGGATAACCCACAAATACCTCAGGTCTCCCCCTTAATTCGAATTTGTCTCCCTTTGTGTCAGTATTCCAAAAATACGCTAAACATCCAAAAACTTCCATGTGTTCATAATCGGGCTCTTGTTCGTAAAGTACTTCAAATGTCGTTTTTTTGTCAACGTTTTTTATGGGAGGCGATTGATTATGTAGGCGGCTAAGACAAACTCACCCAAAGCCTTTTTGGCAAATTTGCCTCAAACCTGAGGGGTCCTGCGGTTTCAAGAAGGTGCCTATGCTTGCGCTCAACGACATTGTTTTGTTGTGGCGTGTATGGCAAGTGGTTTTAAGAATTGTCCCTTGTTCATTGTAAAAATCATCCTTTCAGTTGCAAATGAATTCCCCTCTGTTTTCACAGTGAATTATTTTAATTAATTTGCCAAATTGTGTTTTGACCATCTTGTGAAAGAAAATCAAACGGTCAGAAGCTTCAAACTTGTGTTTTACGAGGAAAACCCAAACGGAATGACTATAATCGTCCACGACTGTTAAAAAATAACGTGCCCCCGATAGTGAAGGTTCTCTATACATTCCCCATATATCACAATGCAATAATTTAAAACACTCTTGGGTTTTAATGGAGCTAATCGGAAAAGGTGGTCGGGTGTGTTTTGCCTTGGCACATGAATCACAATCCAGAGTTTTAAACGAAACATTCTTAACGAATTAAAACGAGAAAGTTTGTCACCAGAAGTGACCTATTCTTTTGTGTGATACCTCTATTGTTGACATCATATTTTATTCTCTACCATCTCGATTCGATATAACCCGTGCTTGCATTTACCCATTCCAATCAATTCCCTCATCTGCAAATCCTGCATAAAACAAAATTCCGGGTAAAAGGTTATAGAACTTTGAAGATCCTTTGATAAACGACTAATGGATAAGAGGTTGCATTTGAATCTTGGGACATGTAAACTCCTTTTGAGGTGGTTCCGTTTGATAGTTTGCAAGTCCCTCTTCCCTCCACGGGTATGGAATCGCCATTTGGTATGATAACCTGGTATTCTTGTTTGGATACCATTTTACCTTCTAGCCATCCGGCTCGATGTGTTATGTGTTCGGTGCAACCGGAAACGATAATCCAATCATCACCTTGGTTTGCCTAATCTATCATGTTGGCTTCTGGGTGTGACTTGTTTTTGTACGTGTTTCGTTTCTTTGCAAGATGGTTTTAAAGAACATGGTATTGTTCAATGTTTAAATCTGGAATGGGGCTTGAGTCTGGGTAAGATCATGGCCGCAAAAGTCGCTAGGTGCTCTCTAGTTGGAGTTGAGAGTACTCCCGGAGTACTCGTCTTAGGTGGAGAGTACTCGGGGAGTACTTGGCTTAGGTGGAGAGTACTCGAGCCTCGGCAGGCTACCTTGTAGCGATTACTCGGGGAGTAGTTGCCTTCAAGACCTTGTTTTACAACATTGGGTAAGATTCAACACAGGTTGCTTCGTGCTTGCTGTTTTGAGGAGCGGAGCAGAAACCGAAATCGCCATCTCAGTTTGGGATACAAGCTTGAAACGCAACATCTTTGGCTTTCGCCTTCCATCCCCTGGGTATAGCATGGCGTTGCTCGTCTTCTGCCATTTGTCTGTTGATGAATTGCTTGTAATGATTGGCGGCTAATAGGGATTAGGGTTTGTGGTTGATTTGTCGAGCGGTATAGAAACTCGCTCTGATACCATTTCAGTTTTGTATCTGTTGATATGTTTTTCTTACTGATACATCGTTCAAGGAGCCACATCAATTATATAATCAAAAACATAAATCACTCCACTAAAATATCCTCTAAACTAGGAAGTAAATAATGGACCAAAAAGAAACAGGAATTAGTGGTAACTTAGATAAGATCATATCATATAAGGCTATGGGTATACTTTCACGTCCCTTAACTACACGTAGGCACCACAGCACCTACTTGACCCTCTTTCACTTCACCGCACACCAAGGAAATGGTTTAACCGTATTAACGCCCCTTATAATTAATTAAAATACATATATATTATATATAGCATGTTGTTGTTGTGTGTGTGTTTGCAAATTTTGTAGGGTAAAGTTCTTGTACAAATAATCTTAACATACTAAACATACAAATTGAAGGAAAACTCAAAAAGACAAGGTGGCATTTTTGTAATTATCAATAACTATCAAAGTTACTCTACAAATATACCTAAAAAAACCTAACCACTCCCCCCACCCCCCCCCCAAAAAAACCTAAAAAAAACCTACCCCCCCCCTCAAAAACCTAAAAAAAAACCTAACCCCCCCCCACCCCCCACCCCCACCCCCAAAAACCTAAAAAAACCTAACCCCCACCCCCCACCCCCAAAAACCTAACCCCCCCCCCCCACACACACACCCAAGCTAAAATGCTAAAAACTAAACCCCTCAAAAAACCTAAAAAAATCTAAAAAAATAAAAAAAAACACACAAATTATTTTATTTTATTTTATTTTTTTAACATTTTTTATTAAAAAATCGCTACTTTTAGTAGCAGCAAAAAAAAATATATTTTTTTTTTTGCTATCGAAATAAAATGTTAAAAAAAAATTTGTGTTTTTTTAGGTATTTTTTGTTGTAACTTTGATAGTTGGTGGTAATTACAAAAATGCCACCTTCTCTTTTTGGGTTTTCCTTCAATTTGTATGTTTAGTATGTTAAGATTATTTGTATTTGATCTTTTGCCAAATTTTGTAATGCTTGATTCCCTCCCTCTCTCTCCTAGTTAACTTCTTAACATGTAAAGTTTTTAATGCCTCTTAACACCCTTCAGGAGCGGTTTAACAGGTGTTAACGGATGCCAACTAGGATTAACACCTATGGGTGTTAGAGTATACTAGGTGGCCTAACAAGTATTTTTGTTTGAATTAGATTATGGCCAGCGAGCTCATTAACAAGGTTAAAAAAATCTTAACCAGGTAAAGCGCACCATCACAGGTTCATGATCAGAGCTCAAGTCATACTTACGCTCTTCTAGCAGATGAGCCTTTTCGAGTCAAGCCTAGTCATGTACAACCAATCATGAGCCGAGTTCAAGTTTTGCATAAAAGGCTGAAAACAAGCCAAGATCAACCTAGGGCTCTCTTAATTTAAACGAGGCCACACTCTGGCAACTTACACATCATCATCATCATACTCAGTAAATTCTATCAATAGCAAAGCTATGGCAGGGTCTGAGGATGGTAAATGTAGAAAACCTTATCTCTACCCCGTAGGAATAGAGAGACTGCTTCCAGTGAGACCCCCGGCTCAATTGTAATTTTGTATCAAGCCTTGGATCTAAGACACATAACACTCAAACAATCGGGACAGAGACTGACTGGTGCATGCACCCCGTATCTTTCAGCTATCAACGTCACCACATGATGCATTGATTAACCATCCGCCGCTTTTAACATTATTTTCACGAAATTAGTAAAATAACGTTAAACTAGTACCATTTCACTTTTAGCCCCCGAGCGCCCACACACATATGCAAGCGGCGCATTCGCAACTTACACATACAAAGTACAAATAAACGTAAGTTGTAAAAACATATATAAACATCAAATAAAAAAGAAATTACCCGTTGGCGATGTATTTGAGTTCCCATCCCGCAATGTTACCCACATCGGCAAGTGCTTTTCTCCATGACTCGGCTTTCGTGATGTTCTCTATCTCATGTTTGGCAAATGCTTCTCCGAATTTGCTCTTTTGTTTCCTCACATCCGAGGGATCCACACCATAGAACACGGGCATAACAATTAGTTTTCTCTCATCTTTGCATTTCATAATATGTGCAAGCTCTTCCAGACACCACGAAGAATCAGCATAGTTTTTAGAGAATATTACGATAGCAATATGTGATTCTTCAATAGTCTTCATGAGCGATGGACCGATGACTTCACCTCGAGGAAGTGTTTCATCGTCCTTGTAAGTGCGGATTAGCCGTTGATTGAGAGCAGTGTAAAGATGGTCAACAAACGCTTTACGCGTATCTTCACCTCTAAAACTAAGAAATACATCATAACTCCACGAGCCAGAAGATGAGGCTGGAGCAGAGTAAGAAGAGGCCAATTTAGATGCCATTGATGTGGAAACCAAACCAATCAAGTTCAGAATTTTGATTTCGAAGCTGAAATACGAAATTAACACAAAAAACGCACCAGAGAAGGATCAGGAATATTATCATGTAGAATTAATATAAATCAGGGAGTTCATAACCTTGTGATAACCTTCTGGAAATTAAAAAGACAAACCTCAGTCCTGGAACCTGCTAGATCTTCATAAGTTTTATGAAGATGAACCAAGAACACTAACTTGCGATCTGGAAACTCAGCAACAACTTTTGAGAGTTGACCGCACAAGTATGGTGAAGTAATGTTTTAACAAGTTGTATTAACCTATAAAGTCAACTAAAAGAAGAAGTGTTCTTTGCCTTTTGGTTTTGGGTAGAGTCTTTTGTTTTATTTATGGTCTCGTGGTGTTTTGACATTTGTGTTGTTTCGAGTTTCATGTTCTTGTTCGAGTCTGTTTCAAGTTAGATATGTTTTATCATTTATGCCCTTTAGAAGAAAAAAATTGTAGATAGAAAAGTTTTTTATTTATATTATTTAATTTTTTAATTTTTTAATTTTTGTTTACAAAATGTACACAACTCTTCACATTGCCATATAAGAAAACTAGGTTAGAACCTCATGTATTACATGAGTTGAATAAATGTAATTTTATATACAAAATTAAAACAATTATTCTTTAAAAATCTCGTTTATTACACGGTTTGAACAAATGTAATTTTATACTGAATAAATGTAATTTGATATACCAAATAATAAAAAAATATCTCTAAAAACCTTGTGTATTACACGGGTTGAATAAATGTAATTGTATAAACTAAAAAATAAAAAAAAAGTTATATCTTTATAAAACTCGTGTATTGTACGGGTTGAATAAATCTAATTATATATACTAAATAATAAGGAAAAGTTATATTTTTGTGTATTACACGGGTTAAATAAATGTAATTTTGTAACCCTATGTATTAGGCTGGAGGGTGTGGGAGGGGCTTTATCAACGCCACGTCAACGTCACGTCACACAGGGGCTTTAAGGCCTCTTCCCTTAACTTGAAGGGTGTGGGATAAAGCCCCTTCAAGCTATAGCCCCCCCCCCCATTTAACCAATCCTTCCCCGTTCTTCGCGATTGCTGCTCGTTACCAACATGGAGCCCCCCCCCCCATAGCGCCCCTTCTTGAATCGCAGGGTGTGGGACGATGGCGCCAAGTGGCGCTATAGGTGATGAGGTGGCCCTGGTGGCGCCTCCATACCCTCCGGCCTTAAATTTTTTATATGAACGTATTATTTTTTTTTAAGTTTAAGATTACTGTTCTGTGCTATTATTTAAAAAATATCTTAAATTTATAATTTAAATTCAAAGATAATATTCTATTAAAAAAAATAGAATGATTCTATCCGACATTCAAAGTAAGATAAGATTTATATTAATTGATTATTTATTATTTAATTAATTGATATAAGATAAGTATGAAAAGGCAGCAAATTAAAACGTAGACACCTTCAATGAATGACACATGTCATTTGGTTTCTTTTATTATATAGTATAGCGGTAAGACCCGTGTGCAAACACGGGTCGTTTCTTAGAAAACCATGCATAACAAATATAAACGATGAGTATAGTTATATTTATATAGACTTATAAATAAAATAAATAAATAAATAAGTCAGTCGGTAAATACTTAAAGTTTAGATTGTGCTGAGTCTTGTTTTTCTTCCATAAATGTCTGAAGAACCATTTTGATGATGTATTCTTCTTTAGCCTTGTCTTCTTTTGTTAATTCATCCATCTGCTTTTCTTTCCTTCTTTGATAAAGGATGCTAGCATGTGGAGCAGTGGGTCGGTCTCCTGGTTGGCATTTTTTGTTGTTTGACTGGAACCACTGCTTCCGGATAATCAGGCTTTTTAGGAGCAGTGGGATCTTTCTTCCTTAACTCTTCCAACTTTTTGTAGATAGCTAACACCTTTTCTTCTCTCCATTTTGTAACCTGGTTCATTAACCCATAATCAGCAGTTATCAGCTCTTCTTTCATTCTTTTCAGTTTCAAGGTCCTTTCTGGTACATTTTTCTTGTAATTGGCCCAAACTGGAGGAGTTTGCTTTACCTTGTCTTGAATCATCTTTTGAATTTTGGTTGTCTCCTCTTGCAGTTCACTGATGGTCCATTCTTTGTATTGATACTTTTCTGCCATGTACTTCTTGTATGCCATTATGTATTCAAGATAGTCATTTCTCATGCTTTCATCATCTTTTTTTGATAATTTCTGACAAAGGACTTTTGAAAACTGCTCTAAAGTTCTAACTTTGGTGAGCAGGTATTGATAATTTCTTTGAATCTCTTTGTCAGACTTTCCCTCTGTATCTCTTTTAGATATATTTTCTGCTTGTTGGGCCTTTATTTTGAGATATTCTTCTATATTTCTTGGCAAAGGATAACCTTGAACAGATGGGAGTTTCCTCTTTTCAGGATCTTCTTCAGAGTACAAGGATTTGATTTCCTCCCTGACTGCTGGAAGATCCAGAGGATATTGTACTCCTGCAGGGACAATGACACTGTTTTGATTAAAGGGTTGAACTGAAGATAATGGAACAGGGTTTGGAATGGTGACAAGGGACAGTGGTTGTGTAGACGTTAGAGTTGGGGAAGTGTCATCTTCTAGTACAATGTTTGTTATCTTTCTCCTTTTGTGCTTTGGAGAAGTTGGTGGTGTATTTGTGGGTTGAGTGGCAGTGATTGAAGTAGTGGGTATCTGACTAACAGCTGTTGAAACAACTGGTGTTTCAACCACTATTGTCACTACAACAGTTGATGTGTCAACTCTTGTTTTCTGCTTTTTGGCAGCTGGTTTTTGTGGTGGTGATATTGTTTTTGGTATGGCAGTGGATTGAGTGTGGGTTGATGTAGTAGTGATGGCAGTTGTTGAGATAACATCTGTTGAAACAACTGAAGTACCAACAACTGTTGATACAACATGTGTTTTAACATCTGTTGGTTTGGAGGTTTGATGAGAGGAACTTTTGGGGATTTGAGGAGTTTATTTGGTGGTTTTGGAAGGTGTGGTTTTGGGTTGGCTTACTTTTCTGGTAGGCTATCTTCTTTTAGGTTTAGAAGTACCGTGCTCTTCTTTTTCCATCCAAACTTTCTTCTCCTCCTCAAACCTTTTAAACATGAAACAACAAATGCATTTTGAGTCTCATCAACCTTTTTGGAACCATTTGGCATTGGGATTTCTACCACAAGTTTGGACATTCGATCCGGTGGCATGTATAAACCATATTCTTTTCCCTTCTTCCCTTTAGTTTTCTCCCCCTTTTTGACATCATCAGGATTTTCAACATAGATGATTGAAGGAGGAGCAGTGCCAGTAGTTTGAAGCAGATGAGCTTTAATAGCTTTGATATCTGCTTGAGTATCTTTGTACCTAGCTTCCATGACATTTCTGACCATTTGAAGTTGAACTTCATGCTGTTGATCTGCATATTGTCTTTGTTTGTGAAGCATAGGTTGAAACAGATGCCATAGCTCAGCAGTGGATGGAGCAGATGTTGTAGATGGTGCAGCAGTGGGTGTAGCCTTTTGAGCTTGTAACAAGTGTTGCAGCATAGTTTTGATCTCTGCAACAGATGTGTCAAGTTTATCAACCCTCTCCATCAATTCTTTGTAGTTTAAACCATTACCCAAGTTAATGGGATCATCTGATTTCCCACCAGTGGTGGTTGTATCAGTGGTTGACTTAGGAAAAGTTTCCCAAAAATCATCCACTGATGCCCCTTGTTCTCGGTACTGGGGACTTCTTTCTTCAGCAGAGCTTACCATTTTAAGGTCACCAGTTTATAATGGAAACACACCAGTGGACACTATGGTTCCCAAAGAAGAAATTGCCTTCAAGGGAGTCTCACTAATGAAACTACTGTCCAGGTGTAAACCAGTGGGTTCAACACCTGTAGTAGCTGCTCCACTTGAACTATTGGTGGGTTAGCAGAGATAGAGACATCAGACTCAGTCACTTGTTGTGGTATATTCTCATTGACAGGTGATTGAGAAGAACTGATTTTTATCTGAGCTATATCAAGTGCATCCAACAGAGGTATCATTGATTGTGGTGTCCCTGTTGATACAACATGATCCTTTTGAGAGGACGCAGGAGAAGTTTTAGGCTCAGGTTGAGATCTTTCTTCCATCTGTTGTGAGGAAGTAGCAGCGGTGGTTTCAGGTGACTTTTGTGTTGTCACAGGTGTTACCTCTGGGATCTCGTCTTCCAGAGTCACCTTTTTGGTGGGTTTGGGGGGGCTTTTGGATAGTTTTCTTTTTGGTCTTTTTGGTGATTTTTGGTGTGGGTTTCACAGATAGGGTTATGCTTCTGTGATCACCAGGAGCAGTGGGCTCAATAGCAGAGGCCTGAGGAGCAGTTGTTGATACTAAATTCTGCTCATGTACCTCTGTTTGGGTTTTTGAAGGTTTTGACAGCCTTGTGAATGTTTCAGAAGTTAGACTGTTTATTTGAATAGGATTTCCTTGGATAAGCACATGTGCATTATCCTTTGAAAATTTCTTTTGAAGATAAAAACTTACAAACCTTGGAAACAATAAAAATGATTTTTTATTATCATTCTTAACCATATCATTGAAAATATCCTGAGAGTAGTTAAAATTTTCTTCAGCCATGATAGCATAGCCCATGTATTGGATTTTCAATGGTATTTCATTAAAAGCTGCTGTTTTATTTGATACACACATCAGGAGGGTATGGAATAAAAACCTCGGAGCAGGTGGAAAACTGCCCTTTTCTAAAGTATCCTTTTTCATTTCTTCTTCATACCCTCTCTCAATGAAATCAGTTTGGTACTCTGTTTTTGGGAAGAGCTTTTACCTGTAAGATCATTGATTTCAAAAACCTCTGAAATGGTTTGAGGTGTGATGACCGTTGGAATTCCCCTTATTGATGAAGTAATAGCTAAGGTCTTTTTGTCCTTAGTTTCAAGCTTTTCATTTTTCCAGAACTCTCGTTGGGTATCCAGGTAGATGATTTCATTGCAGGTCAACAAAGTTTTGTACTTTGAAGATGAAAGTGCATCAATCACGGAATGAAAACCTGTGTTTTGACTTATTTTTGCAAGTGTACACACGTAGTTATGACGCGTTTTGAATGGAAGATCCATGATAAATCAAAGGTAGTTAAGAACGAAGGAAGAAGATGAGTGATTTGAGAGAATTTGGTGAAAACTGCTTTTGAAAGGAATTTTGAATTCGACTCGACAGTCAAAACCCTGTTTGGGGTTTTGATCAGGGTTTTATAGGTGGAAAAATTGAATGCTGACATGGCAGCGGTTACAAAAGATCTGACGGCTAAGTACTGTCCACATGACAACCTCTGATGAATAATGGATGACAATTGTTAGGAAACCACTGATGAATCAATATCAGTAGTTTATAGTGATGAAAATGAAAATAGTAGCTGACTATAACTATCACTGGATAGCCTATCAGTGGATTAAAACACTGAGCTTTAACAACAGTCATTATATAAACAGTAGTTCAAGCATGTTCCTTCGCCAAAAAACTATATTTTAACCCAACAGTCGTTTCAATCCCCTTCAACCTCCACAAAACACTATTTTAACCCAACAGTGGTTTTCAACCACCATTTTAACCAAACAGAGGTTTCATCCACAGTTTTCTTAACAGTAGTTCCAAACACCTGTTTTCATCCATCTGTAGACCAAAGTCAACAGATGTATCAACCACTGTTTTATTTTCAAACATCTGTTCCTAATAACAGATCTTTGATCATTTAAACATACCTTTGCTAATATTACAAGCTTTTACACTCTCAAACCTAAATATTTATTTACTTAATTTAAATAACAAACATGGTTAATAATTTTAACACGACTAATTATATAAAAACTACAAGTGTCAAACAGAGGTAACTATATAATAAACAAAGTTCAAAACAGCAAACAGCAATCAATAGAATACAACATACTAATTCCAAATCAATGGGCTAAACAACATACAAAGTTCATCCATCTGTTGAACCAAGTCAACAGATGTATCAACCACTGTTTTATTTTGAAACATCTGTTCCCAATAACAGAGCTTTGATCATTTAAACAGACCTTTGCCAATATTACAAGCTTTTACACTCTCAAACATAAATATTCATTTACTTAATTTAAATAACAAACATGATTAACAATTTTAACACAACTAATTATATAAAAACTACAATTGTCAAAACATCAAACAGCATTCAATAAAATACAGGATCCTAATCAATTGGTGAAACAGTAGTCTCGATAAGTAAAGCTCCTTTCAGACCATTGTAGTTGTCAACATGTTGGAGGTATTTCAGAAGTTCGTTGCTCAGATCATCTTCAATCATATCTCCCACATGCTTTTTATCAGCCACTTGTTGTCTTCAATTATATTAGTCCTTTGGCGCCTATCTACATAATCAACTACACGAGGATTATTGAAAAGAAACACCTTCATCCAGCCTTCTTCTTCATATCTGAGTAAATCAGCAGTTAGCTCAGCAGACTTTCCAATAACAATCAAATGCAGCCTCTTTACGATGGTCAAAAAATGCCCTTGGCAAGGATTGACTACAATACTCTCTGGAAAATGAAGCATTCTGAAAGTCTCACTCAGAACATCAAAAGCAACGATGTTCCTCTCGCCTAATGGATACTAATAATTTGAAACCATAAAATATATGGTTTTATTAGCATAAACTCCTGTAGACCATGAATAACCACTTGAACCGTAATTGTTTACGCTACCGAAATTTATTATTCTCCATGACTCACGACGTCGTGAGTAAACACGAGCAGCAGTTACATTATGGTAACATCTGATGTTCAGCACTTTCAGATCATTGAACTGATCAAAATAAATTCCACCAGTGTCAGAGTTTCGATCATGGTTGTAATTGAAGTAGTCATCAGACAAAACCTTATAGCGCCTGGTAGTTGGATTCCAAAGAATCAGCTGGCAGCAAATCCCTTCATTGGAAACTAACAACAAACCATTAAATGACGATAGAATACGTAAGAAGCTAGGGTGGACATTGTTAGGAAAACTTAAGGTTTTGCTTCTAACATGATCCAAATTACCAGCAACTACGTCGTCAACGACAATTGACGTGTCTTTAAAGGAGAGTAGTTTCTTTTGTACTGAATCTCCACTTCGAAGAACATGCATCATCTGAAATCCATGACTTGATAATTCCCTATAAAAATTCTTGGAAAGACATTTGAAACGGCCAATATCTTCTGCAGAGAGCCTTGTGAAAATCTCGTCAACAATCACTTGAAACCCAAAATTTTCCATTTTGCAGTGAACCAATGCGTCTTTGAAAGTAAAAGAAATTGTAATGATATTGATAAACAAAAAACTTTTGAAGATGATTGAGTAGATGGATGAAAACGGTAATGATCAAAACCTCTGCCCAACGTATTTTATATACCCAGTGAAGGCGGTTATGACTAAATACATCGTTAGACGAAAGAATATGATGCAACAGTCCTTAGGCTTTTAATACATTTCCATGGAAAAAATATAAAATTCAACACGTTATTATAATTACAATTAACCTATTCATTTACCTATAAGACGCCTTTACCATAAGACAGAAGTGACTGAGTGACGTGCATTAATTGCAAAGTACATATCCCCAGGCATATTGAATTTGAAATTACCGGCAATTTCAAAACCACTGCTATGGTATATGTTTGCCAAAGGAAACATCTGCTAAGTTATACTTTCTTGGCTATGGGCTGTAGTTTGCACTCTTGAATGTGGGCCAGACCTTTGACCTTTAAATATAGAGCAATAGTTTGAAATTAAATGTATTTTAACTCAGATAAAAAATTGACACATCAGCAATCATCATTTAGTCATAACTCAGATAAAAAATCTATTCATTTGGAATACAAAGATATTGCGAACGTCTGTTAAAGCCTCTCCTGTTCGCAACAGTAGCAAGTCAAACAGATGTTGGCAACAACAGATGTTTAGCAATTGAGACTCGAAATTCTTCGAAAAGCTCTATTAGGCAACAACAGATGTTGGCACCAGTAGCAAGTCAAACAACCGTTAGATCAGCAGATGATGATTTAGAGCAGATATTCTCTTTTGGCAAACTTTAACTTTGACAGATCTATACACTAACAGTAATTGATACAACATCAACATAATCTAATTAAACTCAGAGACAATTTCACTTCTACATCAAAAGTACCGATCTGCAATAATCAGATGATATTAAAAATTACATAATAATACTTATTCAGCTTAAAATTACAACGAAACTTTAAAATCTAACAACACCACCAAGAAATTTACGAACCTAACAGTTCAAATTTAGTGCTTTTAGCTTAAAATTTAGTGCTTTTAGCTTTAAACTCCATCAATGTATATCTTCAACAATCGCCATGAACTCCACGGAAGTACTCAATGCATCCAAATCAGGTTTCTAGAAACCCGATCTCTCGTGAACAGACCATGATGCAGTACATGAAAACACTTCTACAGCTGTTGAAGAGTAGCCCTGTCCTTACATACTCAATCCTTAACTTTGTTCATAAAGAGCTGCTTTAAACCAAACTTTATGCTTCTTTTAATACAAAAAAGGCAGGAAAGACCATTACTATAGTAAGATAAAATCTTATCTTACAGCAGTAGCAGATCCGTTCTTGCGTTTAGTAGGAACTACTGCAGGTTCTACATCATCATCATATGCCCAAAATCATATATAATCATCATTTAGTCATAAGCAAAAATTATTTTAAATGTACATTTAATAATCTTTCTTTGTGTTTAATTTAACTTTATGCTTCTTTTAATACAAACCTATAATAACGCGCAACAGATTGTATAAATTTCAAACAACTGTGATTAGACTGAAACATAAAGCGAGAATTAGAGTATATCACTTCAAAATTCAAAATTCAAAATTTCAAAACTGGAGTAGCAAAAAACACATACTTTAAACGATGTTGAAACAATGACACTGGAAACAATCGTAGGACAATCATCATCATCATCATCTGCAGCAGATCATTCACAATCATCATTTAGTCATAACTCAGATAACAAAACTTTAGTAAAAATCAAAATCAAAAACAAAAACAAACATAATCATATATATCACATTACCATGATCAAGGCAAACCACATATCCCCAAATTTTTTTTTCTGAAAGTGGGACAGAGAGAGCTTCAGTTTTCTCTTATCCTTTATGAACAAATACCGAGTATTGAGAAGAAGGGATTTGAGGGAGTGATACATTAGAAATGTGGTTTGAAAATACAAAAGTAGAGAACATGTAGATATAAGAAGATGATTGACAGAGGTTTGCCCTTTGAAATGTGGGCCAGACCTTTAACATTTGAATACACAAGGCAGTGGTTTGAAATTAAATTAAATCTATTTTAAAGTGATTTATATATTAGACTTTATGATGTAATAATGACATAAGAAAAACATTGTTGGACAGTCTCTCCTGCTGACACGTCAGCTTTTCTTATGTCATTGGGATTTCTCCTTTTATAGAAAGTATAGATAGATATAGATATAGATGTAGATAGAAAAGTTTTTTATTTATATTATTTAATTATTTAATTTTTGTTTACAAAATGTACACAACTCTTCACATTACCATATAAAAAAACTAGGTTAGAACCCCGTGTATTACACGGGTTGAATAAATATAATTTTATATACCAAATAATATAAAAAATATATATATATATATATATATATATATATATATATATATATATATATATATATATCTTTAAAAATCCCGTTTATTACACGGGTTGAATAAATGTAATTTTATATATATCAAATAATAAAACAATATATATTTAAAAATCTTTTTATTACATGGGTTGAATAAATATAATTTTATATATTAAATAATAAAAAATTGTATTTTTAAGAACCCCGTGTATTGTACATGTTGAGTAAATTTAATTTTATATATTAAATAATGAAAAAAGTTACATTTTTAAGAACCTCATGTGCTATACGGGTTGAGCACATGTAATTTTATATACCAAAAATAAAAAGTTATATCCCTATAAACCCTATGTATCATATGGATTAAATAAATCTAATTTTATATACTACATAATAAAAAAAGTTATATTTTTAAAAACCTCATGTATTACACGAGTTGAATAAATGTAATTTGTATAGTAAAAAATAAAAATGTTATATCTTTAAAAACCTCATTTATTACACAGGTTGAATGAATCTAATAAAAATTTATATCTTTAAAAAACTAACGGATATACTTGATATACGATGGATGAGGTGATTGCGGTGATGGTTCTTATAAATGTCATGTAAACATAGTGATTACCGTATTTGAGTTGAGAGTTGAACACGAAAATAAAAGTATAGAACCAATAAACATTGATTAATATTTTTGTTTACCCCTTATTAACACTTTTGAAATAGGTTATACCCTTAATTACTTTAGTTTAATAAAATAAATAACTCATTTACATTATATTAATTTATATTTAGCGTACATCTTTTGTTAATTTTAGGATACATAATTTTGAAATCTAATAAATATTTTAAAACATTAGATTATCTCCTATACAAATTGTTTAAATTTATATTAAATTTAATTTTATAATTATCTTTTAATTGATATTAATTATCTATAAAAGATAGATACCTCAATGAATGACATGTGTGACACCCGGCTTTTCAGGCCGTACCGTACAATTGTAACACATGTTGTGAATAGATAAAAAGGTTGTATTTAACTGATTATGATGTTTATATATGATATATAATGAGTTGGTAAATCCAAACATTGGTAAAAATTATGTTGGTAACGATAAGATAAACGCTTATCGCATAACGATTAAAATGCGAAACGAACGTCGGTGACCACCCGATCAGTGTTTAAATCCTAAAAATAGTCTGTTATGATTAGAATAGTAATTTTAATCATATTCGTGAGGAAAAATAAATTAAAATGCTAAGAAACTCTATTTTTCGAGTTTGAGCGCGTACCGTGCGATACTGCGCGTATTAGACAAAATACTGTCAACGCAGCCAGTCAAGGCAACTAGTAATTATTTCAGTAATAATTTTGTGTGATTATTTTTATAGAACAATAAAAATAATTTAAAACGCACTAAAACGGGATTAAAACGCTAAATAAAATACCCGGTATCCAGTAAAATACCTGTTTTTACACTATATTACATATGTATATATATGTGTGTGTGTGTGTGTGTGTATGCGTGTAGTGTGTATATAGATGTCACACCCCAACCGATGGCGGAAACATCGGGGTGAGGCACTGAGCGAAACAGATTGTCCAGGAGAAATCCATAACAACTAAATTACCATATATTTAATATTATGTCCCATACCATAACATACCAAAGTAAACAATTATTACAAACCAAATATCTCATAGACAGATAAAATACTGTTCCGACAACTCATGACATAAATTGTTTGTTTGTTTCTAGACTCTCCTACTCGATTCCACATAGCAAACATCCTAGCATCTCAAACATCTGTCACATACGTTAAAATAGGGGGCAATACACATAGTGTAAAGGTGAGCATACAAGTTTAATAGTATAATAGATAGCAAAATCGTTTTACGCATAACCAACATGTAACATGTAGCAAAGTGAAGCTAGTAGGTTATCGACAATGAAATATGCACAGACGTGACTGTGAGTTGTAGAATGAGCAACACATATCACCAATGTGACACGTGAAGTAAAGCCCTTCACAACCCCTCTCCACGACAGGTGCTGAGTGCAAACTATAGTACTATCGTTGCTAAGGTGTCAGGTAACAATCACTGTGTAAACATAACATACAAGCATTCATCGAATAACACATATAACATGCAAAATCGGTCAGCGTATAAAAGTGTTGCGTTGTGTGTCGATTGTGATTTGAATAAGTAACGTATGTAACACCCAAAAGTGCGTAAAGCAAAAAGGGTTCGAGTATACTCACAGATAGCGTTTAACAAATAAACACCGTCTTGGATTGAAGGGAGCGCAGGAAAGTTAGCCTGATTACAGAACGATAGCATAAGCGATGAACGGCGCGTTAAACGGTGATGAGTGACTGAGTGACGAATGGTCATCCGATCGGATGACAATCCGAACGGATGGTCATTCGATCGGATGACAGTCCGAACGGATGGTCATCCGGTCGGATGGCCATTCGATCGTATTGGCATTCGCTTGGGATGGATGTGTTTGTGTATAATGGCTTTGAAGTTTTCGTTGTAGCATTTTAAAAACAGAGAACTATCTCTACCTTGCTGTTCGATTAAACTGTCGTCCGATCGGATGGCCGTCGCTCGGATGGCGATCCGTCCAGCGAGACATTTCAGGGGGAACAAGTTTATAGCAGGATTGGTCATTCGATCGAATGATCGTCCGATTGGAAGACAATCCGTTAGAAACTGATGATCTTTGAAAATTTGTAAAAAGTTTAAGTGTTGAAGACCAAATGTCATCCGATCGGATTGTCGTTCGATCGGATGACAATCCGATCGGACGGCAGTCCGTTTGGTGACTTGGTCGTTTTGAAACTTGGAAAATTTGTTAAGTCTGAAAAGTTTGCGGTTTGACCGAGACGGTATGACAACGTGTTAAACAACAGAAACCTCATCAAGTCCGAGTCATCCGATCGAAGTGGGAATCACCCTAGCCTGATCAGTTAACTGTTCGTGACGGTGGTTCATGTTCAACCCGCTAAGTCGGTTATCTCGTCGATAGAGGTCAGTTCTCAGACCGCCATATCACTAGAGAAAGAGTGGAAGGCCTGAATGAGCTCCGATTCTATCGGTTTTGAGTTCATGAGTGAAAAAGAGTTGAAAGAAAGTTATGAAACATCTTTCAATCCTTGAAATCTTGAAAATGTTTACATTTAGATGAAATTAGTGTTAAAACATGTCGAAATCCTTTAGATCTGAGTTGTTCTTGGTGGAATGAGGCCAAAGCTTGAAGTTCATAAGAACTCCAGGATGACATCATCCTAGAACACCTCAAACCAGTCGATTTCATGGCGAAAAGTGAGGATTGAAAGGTGAAAATGGTGAAGAAGTGTGTGTAGATGATAAATGTACAAGATTTGAGTTGAAAACTTACAAGAATCGCGAGTAATCGAGAGAAAATAGGCTGAGAAGTCGAAGGGTCGCACCAGAGCTGTCACATCACTGTTTATGATGTGACAGGTGCTATTTATAGGTGACCAAAAGAGGAAAGGCGGTGTAGTGTGCGATCGGATGGCCATCCGATCGGATGGTCATCCGTACGGATGACCATTCGAGCGAATGGTCATTCGATCGAATGTCTCCAGCGAGTTAAGTTTTGATGTTTCGTTTCACGCGTTGAGCGTTGCGATGCGTTTAAGCGAGTATCGATTAAGCGATGCGATAGGTTTGGATAATAGTCACACAAATAACCTAACTGACATTTAACAACATAAGTAATCCTGTGTTTAGCGTTTGCGATTAGATTGCGTTGTGAGAGATTTGCGATTGCGTTTCTATTAACCACCACAAACATATAATAAACACGCACAAGTAACACATAAATAACACACACACGTAAAACAATATACAGAACCTATAATTCAAGTTGCGAATGCGATTGTGATACGATTAGCGATAAATAGATTATCAATTAACATCGATTAAACTGCGATTATTATAGATACTCCACATTATACAACTAAAGTACATAAAGCAACGGGTTCGATTACAAGTCAAGGTGTACAATCAATAATTTAGCAAGGAGTGACAGATCACAATTAGCAATCTTTTCTTCCTTTGACTTTGACTTTCAGAATGCGGGTTGTTACAATAGATGAGGAGGTGGCGGCTGATTAGGGACTTCTCTCTCCTCTCTCTTGACACTTGTGGGCATAGGGAAACTCTAAGTAATGATTAAGCCTTTTACATAATTCATTCATTTCACAAATCATATATGCCCAAATGCAATTATCGTTCATTATGTGAACTATCGCATTCTACTTGTCTTATCGTAATTTATAACGTGTACCTAATTGATATTCGCCCTGATGTACTCCATTGTCTCAAGTCATCACTTGTTTTAAGTCCTTTGCTAGCATGTTCCTTGTCATGCTTCCGAACCTTCCTCCATCTAGATTATTTATCTCTCGTCATCTTCAGATGCGGTTATCATATCATTTGAACATTTCCAATTTATTTTTAATCTTGCTATTCAATGTTGCCTGTATTATCATACGAACCATTCAAGTATACTTATTTCATAAGTACTTATTTTATAAACATCTTTTATCAACACTAGACATCTCGAATCTGTAATGTTTATGCCAATATTAAACATTCCATTTTATAACACATGCAACATTCGTTTTTGGTTTATCCAAGTTAACCACTTGCTTGAACCATTCATGTTTAGTGCACTTTCCGGGTTTGCGTGTGTTAACGCGCTCTTCCCGTGCACATCAAATCAATTTCCTTTTTCTAAAATTCAAATAGAATTTACTAAATGACTAATTCTTACCGGACGTTTGATCAAGCTTGAACCGAACACACTTTGTTAACAACCTTGAGCTATGATTACCAACTTGTAACGCCCGTCTAAATATAACACAATTATAACATTTAACACGCAATTTATACAAAAATGCGAGCTTACAAAAAAAACTTTGTTAGGTTAACGATCATACATGATCAAAGCATCTGAATTATCATCCTAACTAGTTTAAACATTTCCAATGCAATACTTAGTGTTTGCAGGATTTAGTTATAAGAAAACCAAATGAGATCAATGCGGAAGCTTTAAATGACGTGTGTTCGGTCCTTGTTTCGTGCTTGATCTTCTTCCGGAGTAACATAGCATTCAACTACGTTCAAAACCAACTTAAACATTAGTTTTTGAGCCTTTAAAGATCATTAAAACATAACATTATTCATCATCATTGGTTTCTAAACATAATTACCCATTTCCTGGGCTTTGTCAATATTGGCGTATCACTACCATTCGACGGTTTTACGCGCGCAATGTGTCACGCTTGTCATCGATGTTTCAAGCATGTCTATTTGTACGATTTCAACAAGTCATGATTCTAAACTTTTGATCCAATATCATGGGTTCTTTTAAGACAAATTTATCCTTTTGGCGTGTCTGGTCCCGGCCCCCGCTCTCATTATTTCATATTTAACGAGTGACATTCAAGTCACTTCAATATTCCCTAATTAGACATTGTTTTGACCCGTTTGGATTTCGAGTGAAACCCACCATTACAATGACATACCAAACATTACTCTAACCCATATTTTGACCCGTTCGTTTGTCTAGTGAGCTTCGTCACTTCAACGACAATACGGGTTCACCAATAACGCTAATTCTAATTCAACAAACCATAATCAATATTTAAACATAATGTAACGAAACCATAGTTACGTACTTGCATAATTCATCAACATAGGTTTCCAACCATAGTTACCCATTCCCGGGCTTGTCAACCTTAGCATATTACTTCCATTCCATGGTTTACGCTTTTATAACCCAATTTAACGAGTGACGTGTAAGTCACTTCCAACACTACCAATTCGACCATTATTTAACCCGTTTGGTTTGTTGAGTGAGTTACATCACTTCATTGACGTTCCAACACGGCTATTTTAAACAATATCATCAACAAACATATTTATTTAACTATTTTGACCTGTTTGGTTGTCGAGTGAGTTACATCACTTCGTTGACATACCAAACGCAATCATTTTCGCTATATCAATATTAAACATATCTACGACTAGGTTTATGTACATAAGTGTAACGAGACGACAAGTCACGTACCTTTCAAAGCATATCCTTCAAGCGTGCGTCCGCTCCGACTTGACCGCTTGAAGATTCAACCACCGTGCCTGTAGAGTTCAACTAACACCGTGTTTAGAACTCTTATTGTTTCCTATAACGCATAATTCACCATGACGTTCACATATGCATTTTTGCTCGAATTTCAACTTCTAGTTTTCTTTTAGGCATTTCAACAAACACCTAAAGGGCACGATTTTTATACAACTTTTGTCAAGTCCATTACTATTTTTTTAAACCAAGTTTATGTTATCAAAATCAAACCCTTGGTCTAGTATTCATGAACAATATCACTATCTTACATCATAAGATCAATTTTCTCACAATTTATCATACTAAATCATGTGTTCATCAAAATGATACAAAAACCCACTTATACATATATGGGTAATTATCAATTTCATAATTTTCATCACTAAATCACCAAACTTTCGACTAAGGTTTACTCCTAGACATGGATTTAACACAACACCACTCATAGATTCTACATTCAAGCATGAATTTAAATTATGAGTGTTTATCCAAATTTCAAGATATAACCAAATGATGAAATTTAACATACCTTCTGATCCCTTCACTTAGGTGATCACTAATATGAGCTTGGATTTCGATTTGGAACTGATTTGAGCCTTTAATTTGTGAAATTTTTATGAGTTAGGGTTTGGTGGAGAGCTTCTTGGTCGCCCCCTGTGTTTAGTCGAACCAGAACACACACTTAATGTGTGTTTTGGTTTTTGTTGTTCTATTTAATAAAAACCATTTTCGGTTTTGTCACTTTTGGCCCCTCAATTTTCCTCAAATTTTATATAGTGTGATTTAACCAAGTTCCCTTATTATTACTTGGCATGTGATTAACTAGGTTATTCATTCCTAGTCACTTTATCTTGGTTATAACCGACATTTAATTTATAATATCAAAATTTATATTTTCGGGGTGTTACAAGTCTACCCCCCTTAAAGAGGTTTCGTCCCCGAAACCTTCTTTACGTAGTTCATTGGTTAGACCAACGAACCTAGTTTCATTTTCATGACATTCCTTCTTTTCGGTAAAGAGTTATCATTCGTATTGACATGGGTGTCTTTTATATATAAGTCCTCATGGACCTTAGCTTTCGCCTTATATTTCTTATTTTTGTCGTCTATTTGTCCCAATTGACAATCAGTCGCTCAATAGTATGAGTTCGTCAACATGTTTATTCCATACTAACTCCATATTGACCAGCGTTTTGTATAAATCACAACAATATTTTGACTTCGGATGGTCTTATCGGCTAGACCGATTAGTCACCTTTTTACCTCATACCTCGTTATTCTGGTATACTATATTGTCGTCATCGGCCCTTTGCGCGCTTATAATTTCATATCCAGTAACTCATATTACAACGTGGTTGTATTCTATATCACCTTTTATAACCATGATCGCATCGCATCACGTCATGTTTAAGTTTTTATAAACCTTTCATTAACAAAATCTTCTTTCTAATGTATCGTCTTACACCTATCGGTGTAAAGACCTATATCCTTTATTATTAACTATTTTCTAATTTGTCTCATAAAATTCATAATTGTTAAACGTTGTTTCTTACTAAAACTAAATTTTAGTTTAACGTTTTCCTCTTTAACACATTTCATTTAGTCATATCGAGAATTTGACAACAAGAATCATTCTTTTTCGTTATTGCTTTATGCGGGGAATCATAATTAGTTCCCATGCTTTACCCAAGTGACCCGTAGGTTCTTTTGCTTAGCCTCGTAGGCTATTTCTTTAGGTTTTTACCCTTTTTGGTGAGGTCCCTATATTTTAATTTTATTTTATTATTTTTTTATTGTTGACGCGAGGGTTATTTAATCCTATAAACCCTTACTTCGTTTATAATTCCAAAGGTTTTGACGATCCCGTAGATCATCTTTTGCCTGTGTCATTTCATATCCTTAGAAATATACTTCTGGTGTCAGGGCACCCTTTTCAAGCCTAAAACTTATTCATTTTCACTTTCGAATTTTATCGATTTGACCGTAGTCTAAGGCTACACCCGTTTCCTTTTGAACTATTCCTCCGACTATATGACTTCTTCCGTCATTTGCACGTCGGCTTGTTCTTCGCTTACCGTTATCCGGTTCACACCTTTATTTATGTACAACCCGTTACCCAGGTTCTTTTATCTTAATTTTTTAATGCTTCCGTTGTCTGGTTTGCATTTTCCTCTTTATACACTCTCACTACCCGTTTTATAAGTTTATTAATAATTTGCGCTCCCATTAATGGTTTGCGCTTAATTGCACTACCGAGCATTATACTTTATTTTGATTTATTTGATTGTATTTGCGAAATCTATCACCTTTATCCAACCGGGTCCTTTATTCTTTTATTCGTCTTATTTGTGACTTGTTCATGTGAATTTCATCACTTGTGACAGTCGAACTTTATCTTTATGCCTTGACATTCTAAATTCTCGGTTTATATTTTTGTTTACTTTGATTCGTATCCTTTCCCTCGGCTCGTTATTTTAATGTAATATGTTTCCATTACCCGACTTGCGTTTTTCCTTTATTATTAAACATTTTACTTATTTGATTCGAACACCCTCTTTCTTTTGTTAGTAACCCTAGATCTGTCCCTTTTATCAATGCCCCGATGGTTCATTTCTTAAGCCATATTTGGTAAAACCGCTGCTATTGTTATTGTTATACGGCTTTTGGGGTTTACTCGTTTTCATTCCAACACTTTTAAAACGTTCCTTTTACTGATCTTTTATATAATCACACCCATCAATGTGATTATCGTTCTTTCTAGTAAGGATTTGATTAGTAATATGTTACTTGGATAGTTACCCATACCCAAGTTTCTAAATCCACATTTATTGATATTTCATTATTCAAAGCAGTGAATAATACGTAATATCCATTTAGCTTCTTTCTCGGGGATATTTCTGTCCAAGCCTTAATTTCTCATTTTTGACCTTAATCCATTGTAATAATAACAAAACCAATTCATTTTATTTTATTATTCCATGTTGTTGTATGGAATTTACCCACATCGTTTATCAATATAAATGATGTTTCTACATGTTTTATTTAGTTTGGCCAAGCCTATAACCTTGTCTTCGCCATTTACTACTATTTCAAATTCCGGGTTCGAGTGCACGCGCATTCCTTCCCATTGCAATATTTATCGAGATTACTTTTACCTTGGTTTCACATACTCGCCATTATTTATTTATTTGTATATATATACTTATATCTATATATATATATATATATATATATATATTTCTTTTACATAATTCATTCATTTCACTAATCATATATGCCCATATGCAACTATCGTTCATTATGTGAATTATCGCATTCTACTTGTCTTATCGTAATTTATAACGTGTACCTGATTGATACTCGCCCTGATGTACTCTGTTGTCTCAAGTCATCACTTGATTTAAGTCCTTTGCTAGCATGTTCCTTGTCATGCTTCCGAACCTTCCTCCATCTAGATTATTTATCTCCCGTCATCTTCAGACGCGGTTATCATGTCATTTGAACATTTCCAATTTATTTTTAATCTTGCTATTCAATGTTGCCCGTATTATTATACGAGCCATTAAAATATACTTATTTCATAAGTACTTATTTTCTAATCTATTTATGGTTAGGGTTTATACTACCTAATCATCTTTTATCAACACTAGACATCTCGAATCTATAATGTTTATGCCAATATTAAACATTTCATTTTATAACACATGCATCATTCGTTTTTGGTTTAGCTAAGTTAACCACTTGCTTAAACCATTCATGTTTAGTGCAGTTTTCGGGTGTGCGTGTGTTAACGCGCTCTTCCCGTGCATATCAAATCAATTTCCTTTTTCTAATATTCAAATAGAATTTACTAAATGACTAACTTTTACTGGACGTTTGATCAAGCTTGAACTGAACACACTTTGTTAACAACCTTGAGCTCTGATTACCAACTTGTAACGCCCGTCTAAATATAACACAATTATAACATTTAATACGTAATTTATACAAAAATGCGAGCTTACAAAAAAACTTTGTTAGGTTAACGATCATACATGATCAAAGCATCTGAGTTATCATCGCAATACTTAGTGTTTGCAGGATTTAGTTATAACAAAACCAAATGAGATCAATGCGGAAGCTTTAAACGACGTGTGTTCGGTCCTTGTTTCGTGCTTGATCTTCATCTGGAGTAACATAGCATTCAACTACGTTCAAAACCAATTTAAACATTAGTTTTGAGCCTTTAAAGATCATTAAAACATAACCTTTATGCGAAATATTCAAGAAAAACGATTTTTAACCAGTTATTTAGGCCCTCGCGGGACGCGGCTAATTAAAGGCCTTCCTTCGCGGGCCGCGACACTTGTCGCGTCACGCGACGCACACATGGTCTGGCTGTCGCGTAGGGCTAAGGCCTTATTTTTCCAAAACGTTTGTTTCTTTTGAGCTGCAGATACCCAGCTCCGAATTATACCAAAATTCTAACTTAAAACTCGCATAACTTTCGTTCCACATGTCCGTTTTACGTGATTCTTTTTCCTACGTGTCCGTAATTTAATTACAGACCCGTTTACCAACATTTTTCGCATCAAAATTCGGTTTATAAGCAGTTGTCCTATGTCTCCATTTTTCTATTATTCGACTCGTATAGTTATATATCATTCCACACATTATTCATCATCATTGGTTTCTAAACATAATTACCCATTTCCCGGGCTTTGTCAATATTGGCGTATCACTACCATTCCATGGTTTTACGCGCGCAATGTGTCACGCTTGTCATTGATGTTTCAAGCATGTCTATTTGTACGGTTTCAACAACTCATGATTCTAAACTTTTAACCCAATATCATGGGTTCTTTTAAGACAAATTTATCCTTTTAGCGGGTCCGGTCCCGGCCCCCGCTCTCGTTATTTCATATTTAACGAGTGACATTCAAGTCACTTAAATATTACCTAATTAGACATTGTTTTGACCCGTTTGGATTTCGAGTAAAACCCACCATTACAATGACATACCAAACATTACTCTAACCCATATTTTGACCCGTTCGTTTGTCTAGTGAGCTTCGTCACTTCAACGACAATACGGGTTCACCAATAACGCTAATTCTAATTCAACAAACTATAATCAATATTTAAACATAATGTAACGAAACCATAGTTACGTACTTGCATAATTCATCAACATAGGTTTCCAACCATAGTTACCCATTCCCGGGCTTGTCAACCTTAGCGTATTACTTCCATTCCATGGTTTATGCTTTTATAACCCAATTTAACGAGTGACGTTTAAGTCACTTCGAACACTACCAATTCGACCATTATTTAACCCGTTTGGTTTATTGAGTGAGTTACATCACTTCATTGACGTTCCAACACGGCTATTTTAAACAATATCATCAACAGACATATTTATTTAACTATTTTGACCCGTTTGGTTGTCAAGTGAGTTACATCACTTCGTTGACATACCAAACGCAATCATTTTCGCTATATCAATATTAAACATATCTACGACTAGGTTTATCTACATAAGTGTAATGAGACGACAAGTCACGCACCTTTCAAAGCATATCCTTCAAGCGCGCGTCCGCTCCGACTTGACCGCTTGAAGATTCAACCACCGTGCCTGTAGAGTTCAACTAACACCGTGTTTAGAACTCTTATTTTTTCCTATAACGCATAATTCACCATGACGTTCACATATGCATTTTTGCTCGAATTTCAACTTCTAGTTTTCTTTTAGGCATTTCAACAAACACCTAAAGGGCACGATTTTTATACAACTTTTGTCAAGTCCATTACTATTTATTTTTAAACCAAGTTTATGTTATCAAAATCAAACCCTTGGTCTAGTATTCATGAACAATATCATTATCTTGCATCATAAGATCAATTTTCTCACAATTTATCATACTAAATCATGTGTTCATCACAATGATACAAAAACCCACTTATACATATACGGGTAATTATCAATTTCATAATTTTCATCACTAAATCACCAAACTTTCGACTAGGGTTTACTCCTAGACATGGATTTAACACAACATCACTCATAGATTCAACATTCAAGCATGAATTTAAATTATGAGTGTTTATCCAAATTTCAAGATATAACCAAATGATGAAATTTAACATACCTTGTGATCCCTTCACTTAGGTGATCACTAATATGAGCTTGGATTTCGATTTGGAACTGATTTGAGCCTTCAATTTGTGAAATTTGTATGAGTTAGGGTTTGGTGGAGAGCTTTTTGGTCGCCCCCTGTTTTTAGTCGAACCAGAACACACACTTAGTATGTGTTTTGGTTTTTGTTGTTTTATTTAATAAAAACCATTTTCGGTTTTGTCACTTTTGGCCCCTCAATTTTCCTCAAATTTTATATAGTGTGATTTAACCAAGTTCCCTTTTTATTACTTGGCTTGTGATTAACTAGGTTTTTCATTCCTAGTAACTTTATCTTGGTTATAACCGACATTTAATTTATAATATAAAAATTTATATTTTCGGGGTGTTACACCGTATGTATGTATGTATATATATGTATGGAGTTTGAGTTTTGACTTGTAGAATGTTCTTGATTGATAAGAATCCAAAAAGGTGAATGCATGCATGTTTAAAAAGTTGTCATATGGAACTTTTGATTTGAAATGGATATGTGAAAAGTAAAATTTTGGAACTATATGTATGTATATATGTATGGCCGAAAATATATGTAAATATATATATATATATCGAGTGGGAGTTGTCTAGAAAGCCTAAGTTTCCTGGAAAGTCTAGGAAGCAATAGGGAGGTGACATGTGGCTTTTAGTTTTTTTATTCAAAAGGGCATGATAGTAATTTGATTATTAATTTAATTTTGGAATATTATATATCATAAACTAACTATCCAGATATTTATGCAAATGTATATCTCTTTGACAATTTCAAATCATTACGATTTCAAAAGGGCAGTTACTTTAAATTACGAAGTTCAAGTCATTAACAATTTTTTTCACGTTGTGTTTTATCAGTTACTTACTGGGTTCATCACAATGTGTTTTAGCAATTACTGGTTTCAGTTACTGTTTCATCACAATGTGTTTTATCAGTTACTGGTTGATATGATTTTTGGCATTCTTGATGTTGTGTTTTATCAGTTACTGGTTTCATCACAATGTGTTTTATCATTTACTGGTTTCAGTTACTTTTTCATCACAATGTGTTCTATCATTTACTGGTTGATGTGATTTTGGCATTATTGATGTTGTGTTTTATCAGTTACTGGTTTCATCACAATGTGTTTTATCAGTCACTGGTTGATATGATTTTTGGCATTCTTGATGTTGTGTTTTATCAATTACTGGTTTTATCACAATGTGTTATACCAGTTGTGATTCATGAATGGCATGTTGTTTTGTATTTTATCTACTATTTCATCACAATGTGTTTTATCAGTTACTGGTTGTAGGATCGTGTTTTGACCCGAACGAGTCTATCAGAGGAGTTTTGAACAGATACGGGTGCGGAAAACAAGTACCTGACGTAGAAACAGCTAGATCTTCACTTAAATCACTTTATTGGTTGATATAACAACGTTTACATTCAATTCTCACACCGGCAGCACCTCGGTATGGAAATCAAGAACGTTACAAATGAGTTCGCTCATGTGGTATTTATAGTGTTGGTAGGTTCCCACATATGGACATGTACATATAAGCGGACCAGGTAGGTTCCCACATACGGACATGTACACATAAGCGGACCAGATAGGTTCCCACATACGGACATGTACACATAAGCGGACCAGATAGGTTCCCACATTCGGACATGTACACATAAGCGGACCTACCAGGTTAAACCTATATGCTATCCTATTTTCTCATAAAACATGCCCTGATCTAACAATCTAAAACTAAGACTCGATACAAGACGAAGTCGACAGATGTAATGCACTAACAGACTCCCCCTCAGATGTTGACGAGTCGCAGTGACGAGTCTTTGACAATGTCATGTCTTCACATCTTCAGTCTTGATCTGTCTCTGGGCTTTTCTCTCTCTCTGTCTTCAGACTCCCCCTCTCGATTTGCTGGTATTCCTTTGTTCTTCAGCAACATCTTTAGGATCGTTGTCTGGCCTTCACAGGTTCAAGCTTGATGCCTGGCTTTAGCTTTGTTCAAAAAATCCGAAACCTGGCTCAAACTATAGAGATTTCAATTTCCAGTATAGAAACTTGGCTTTCTTTAATCAAAGTCCTCAGGTATCGGAACCTGGCTAAACCTGCACATTCTTAACCCAAAAGTAAATTTTCTAAATTTAACACTATGTATGCACCAACAATCACTCTCTCTCAAATCACACACGTATGATGAACCATTTGTTGATTAGAAAAAATATTTTGACAATTTAAACACACTCGCCCTCACAATAAGATCATCATGTCTAGCACTTGGAATTTTGAAAATCAGTTTTCAACATCAGTTGTCGAAAATCTTTTTGATTTTTTCAAAAAAAATTATGCTAAAACACACATAAAATCTTTTGGATTTTTCTGAAAGAAAGTAACTTGACATTACTTGAAAAGAAAATACAAAAATAAAATATTTACAAACATATTTTTGTGAGTTCGTGTAAGAGGATCATATCAGTTTATGAGACATGTCACTAACACCGTTAAGCTTTTAATCATTTTCAGTTCTAAACAATTCACCTAGATTGTCAGTATATCGGTCCACTGAAATTTTCACACAAAGTTCAATTGATCAGAGATACGATATTAATGTCTTAGAAACTAACTTATCTGTGTGTCCCACTACTTGAATATACTCCCGTATCCAGATCCCAATATTCAGTCTTACAGGTGAGTATACCACAGCTGATATCTGTTTAGGGGGTTAGATGCGAGGGCCATGAGAGCTCAGGTCGATACTTCCGTATACATAGAGAGATGACGGCTTCGACTTTTCGGTGTGTCCCCTTTAGAGGATCTTTTGAATTACAACAGCAGCGACTATCAATTTTATTGTTTCATCAGCTTGCTGAGGGCGATGCTATGTTTCAAGCATTTTGCGGAAAGCATTATCTGGGGACTAGGTCAGTACTTCCATACAGCAGAAGTCCCGGGATAATACCCCAGATATCACTGAGCATAAAGACCTAGTATCTCAGAATAAGGGACCTTTCAAACAAGATTTCAGGGGTTACCTATATATCCAAGATGTTGTTCCCCACAGAATAAGCAAGTTTGAATTTTTAGGTTTATATCTCGTCACAATCTACTAAATGTGTAAAAACCTACTGGCATATCCGCAGTGAGATTGTTTATCACATTTTAACTTTCCAATTCTTTAGCATGTTGTGACAGTTCACTGATGTACTATCATTTCCTCTCTTCACAACGAAACTCATTTTGAATTTTATCATGTTTTTGGCTTTTTCAAATTTTCTAATGTTTTTGGATTTTCTGAAATTTTCTACTCCCCCTAAAATGCAAACATATTAAAGAAATTTGAAAAACAACTAAGTTCTAGACCCACTTGAAGAAAATTCAAAACAAACTATACAGAAACATGACAACCGATATCAAATTGCCTCAATTCGCCATTCACTAGGCATAAACAATTTGAACTCCCCCCTTTCACAAACCATTTTCTCTTTTAGATTTCAAAACACTTAAGTTTGTTTTAATCAAAATGATTTTTCCGGAAAATGAGTTTGTTTTTACCACTTGTAAGTTTACCACTTGTTTAAGTACGGGGATATGGTTCATCATCTTGTCAGTTTTATCAACTGTAGTAAATCAAGTACAACTTAATGTCCTTGATTCACTGTTTGCAATCAAGAAACCTCTAAACCACTTGTAAGAATAACCTCTTGCAGGTATAACCAATCAATACCAATTGTAGGAATGAATCATCTACATTTTACCCATCAAAGTGCTGATTCCTGCTTCGCACTTACCAACCTGGAACCTCCGGCGTAGTCATTCAACCTGTAATATTTTAACAATTTCAAGTATTTTCAAAAACAACCTTATGAAACATGAAAGATGCCGATTCCTGATCCACGATTACAAACTTGGGATCTCCGGCAAGTCAGGTTTTTCAAGCAAAGAAAATGTCCACCCAAGCCTGACCAGTCTTAGATGATTTCAATTCAGATTTTGTTGGGGAGTAAGTTGCTTTCTTTTTAGCGTAGAAATCCTTTACCCCTTTCACCTTCCCATCAACCATTTTTCCGAAAATTTTCTTTACTTTCCCATTAAACGCTTTTTCAACATCAAAATTATCCTTTTCAGAATAAACTTGACTTGAGATTTTAGACTTTCCAACTTTCCTTTCAAAATTCTCAGTCCTCAATGGTGGAAAGTTCTCGTCATCCATTGAAGGAACTGAGTTTTCATCACTCTCATCAAATTGTGGCTCCTCTGATTTTGTGGAATCAGATTCATTGCCAGATTTTACTTCTGATTTCTTAACAACCCATTTTTGGTTGTCAAGTTTCACACTACGCCTGTAAAATCTCTTCGAACACTCACCAACTTCAAATGTTGAATGTTTGAAAACTTTAAATTTTGCAGTTGGTGGTTCGGTTTATCAACAATAACTTCTTTCAGTTTTCCAGAAACTCCCTGTTTTGTGTTTGTCGCTTTCGGACAGTTCCACGCAATGTGACCAGCTTCATTGCATCGGAAACAGGTTCTTGTCTCTTTCTTCACATAAGCTCCATTCTTTCTCTTCTCGGCAAGAAATTCTTGATTTGTTTGTTTCCAGAATGAGCTATTCTTCTCCTCTTCAGCAGATGGTCCTGAAACAAATTTTGTATTTTTAGGAAAATTTTCATTTTTATAGTTTTCTGGTGGAATAAAACCAAGTCCTTTCTTTTTGTAGCTACGACTTTGGTTTGGTTTCTTTTGAAAACCAGAACCAGAATTGTAACCCTTTTTCTTGTTTAAACGTTGTTGTACCCTTGAGGTGTAAGGTTTAGGTTTTAAATTAAGATTTTCATCTTTTATTTCAGAAATATTAATTTCTGTTAGTTTGAAAACCTTTTTGATCATTTCTGGTTTAACACCTCTTATTGGAAACTCCTTATCAAAATATAATTTGTCAGAATCATTCAAAGTATATGCTACTTCAAACATTTCATCATTCAAATTAGATTTTGACAGCAAAAATTCTTTACTATAAACCCGTTTTCCCGATGATTTTGAACTCTTTTCGGACAAATTTGAACTCCCGACTGACTGACACGAACTTTCGGACTCGGACTTTGACTCTGACTCCTCATCCTTATCCAACACCTGATCGACCACTCGTTTTATCAGTTCTGACTCATGATCTGTGTCGGACGCTGTGAACGTGACATCAATATTGTCTGGTAAAACATCGGTTATCTCGGATTCTAGCTTAATATTGACCGCCTGTTTTAGTTCTTCTTCATTAGGTTTTCTAGGCGAGTACCCTTCCCAAATCGGAGGCAGACACTTAGTATAACAGACACCCTGTTTCTTACCAGTATCCTTCTTCTTCTTTGGCTTTGTTTCTTCACCTTTAAATGCTTCAAATCCTTCAACTGTTGGATAAATTCTATCAATTATGTAGTCACAGCCTTTGTAACTTTGCAGCAATCTTCTGATTCTTTCATTTTCAGCTGCTTCACTATCCAACTCTTTCTTCCACTTTGCACATTCTTCTATGTACATGTTGATCTCTTTCTGCTTTGTCCTCATGGTAGCATTCATCATTTTCAAAGCTTTCTCTCTTTCAGAGTTAGTCTTCTCCAGACTATTCACATGCCTGTTCAATACATCATACGCCTTTTTCAAATTCTTTACATCAAATAACAATTGTTCTTTCAACTTTTCTAACTCACTAAACCTCTCGTCTTTCTCTATACATTGTTTACAAGACTCTAAACATGTGAGACGGGGTTTTGTGATTTCAACGATCTTCTCGACTTCAACTATCTTTTCAACTTCCACAATCTTCTCAACCATTTTGACTTCTTTCAATTCTTTTGCAACTTTCTTCTCTTTCAATTTCTTCAACTTTTCTGCAAAATAAAATTCAAAAGTGTCAAAAGATAAATGTGTTTTTCCAAGATTTATCTGTTCCATTTCTTCATCACTATCACTTGTTTCTGATAAACTGTTTTTAGATGAAACAGATCCTTCATCTTCACTTTTCTCTTCATCAGATAACACTTCCATCCATTCTTTCAGCATATCTGGCTGTCGAACAATATGTGCAATAAAAGCTTGAACATTTGGATCAGCTGGAATAAACTTATCCCAGCTAAAACCTTCAGCCATTCTCTCATCTTCTTGATCAACGATGCCATAATAAGCTTTCCTGTTTGCATCCTCTATCATTTTTCCATGTGCCGTTTGAGCTTCTTTTTGTTGATGCGGCTGATGAGTGATTTGCTGATAAATGGTTTTCCTATAAAAATCATCTTTCCCAGACGACTCCTTTGCTCCTCTCGGCTCCTGATTCTTGCACTCTCTTTTAAAGTGGCCTTTCTCCCTGCAACGAAAACAAACAACTTTAGATTTATCAAATCCAAGATTAGAAAGATTTGCATCCAAGAAATCAGTTCTTCCTGTAACCAATCTAAACTTTTCTGCTCTCCTCAAAACGCTCGCTAAAGCCCATTTAATATCCATCAGTTCTAGCTCCTCTGCATCAATTTGGTCATAATCTTCCTTTGTGAGCATCGGATTACCAATTCTTCCAGCAATCAACCCTTCATAAGACTCTAATGTTGTGACCAATAATCCCATATGATGCTTTACAATTTCTTCAGAATAATTTTGACTATTTTGAAGATGTAGAGCTACATTACACTGAATCGAATGCCCATTTACAGCAGATGCACTTTGAACACTTGGAGGATTCATCGTTGAGAACCCACTAGTGTTGACTGATCCGTGACTGCTTGGTGTAGATTGATTTCCAGCACTAAATGCAGTTTGTATCTTTGGACTTACTTTAGCAGTTTGAACATTTCCTTTATAGTACAATTTAATATCTTGTTGATGAGTAGAACTGTTCATTCTAGCAATTTTCTGTTGCTCCAAATCCTGTGCCTCCAACTTCTCTATAAACTGTGCAATCGATAACCTGCTAAACTGTCCGGAATTCTTCAATATCATCAGATATGTACCCCATTCCTGTTGTGGTAATGCATCAGCAAGCTTTTCAACCCATTCTGCTGGAGTCTTTGTAATTTTCAACTGTGACATAGTGCGAACCAAATGACAGTATCTTTCAATAAGAGTCTTCGTTGTTTCACCAGGCATGCACGTAAAAAGTTCAAACTCCTTTTTCAACAAAGCTGCTTTACTTTGTAACATTTCAGTACTTCCCTCAAATTTCTTTTTAAGAGCTTCCCAGATAGAATAAGCATTTTCATCGTGTTGAAGCAACACAAATATATCCTCCTTAACAGCTTGTTGTAGCAAATTAATCATCATCTTTTCTGCTTTATAACTCTCTCTCTCTCTTGCTCAGTGAACTCTGAAATGATTTTATCAACACCCACTGAATTCTTTGGCCTCTCATATTCAGTTTCGATGCTCTCCCAAGCTTTTAAATGATTCGCCTGTACCCAATTCTCGAACCGTTTCTTCCATCCGTGATAGTCTTCAATTCCCATAAGTTTCGGGGGTTTTTGCATTGTTCCGGTTTCGATCTCCATTGTCATGGTCTTAGTAATGTCGGATGGACTTGTCGGGGTTGTAGCAAAGGCGTTGTAGAACTCAGAATCCATATTTTGGTGTCGAAGAATTTCTCTAACAAGCTTTCAAACTAACTGGTTCTCCTTGTAAAACACCTGAATCACCTGAATCACCTGACGTACACAAACAAACAAAACACAATCAGTTTAAAACACTTATCAAAGCAACTGAATCAAACTGATACTCTATGTGAACTGAAATACTCGAACTGATGAATATTCCGTGCGGACTGAGGTTTAAATTGGCAAACTGTGAGAACAGCTATTACTCGGATCAATTTTAAACAATCAGACTCACTACGTGCGAACTGATGGACTTTCGAACAACGTGATAAACCTTTGAAAATTTTGAACTCCAAACCGTACAAACTGGAACAAAACTTTCAAGCGGACTGGACTGAGATCAAGTGACCTTTTAATGACCTGGTTCACAAAAACACAACTTGGACTTCCAAACAACTTGTCCTTCTTTCAGTTGGACTGATTCACTACATATAAACTGATGGACCTTTCAAAATATTTGAACCATAAATGACCACTTATAGTAATTCAATTAAAGATGAAACTGACAACTCCAATTACTAAATTCACTTGCACATAATCAAAGACTGATTGGGCCGCTTTATGACCTGTTATTTCGAACAATGATTGGGTCGACACAATACAACAATCTGTTATATCGGACAAATTTGTTTGTTAAATAGCCGACCAATTAATGTTATTTTCTTTGATTGTGATTGTGCCCTAAATGAGAACCGATTACTATGATTGGGCTGCACACTTTGAATCACATTTAAATGGCCGACATTTCGTTTATCAATACTCTGCTCATTGGGCCTTCTAACTCTCTTATGACTCGTTGATTGGACCAAAAAAATGTTCTCATGTAAATCATAATTAAAATCAATTCATAATGATCAAGTCACATGGGCTTCAAGCACTAACTGATAATGAACTTTAATATGACCGATATCCTTTTTAAATGTGGCCGACAAACTTTTCTTTAGACAACTCTCATTGGACCTTCATTTGACTATCGGACAACTTTAATTGTTCAATTCAAGATACTCTTATAATCACGTGATGACTTGTATTCTATCGATATGTATGAGCCGACAAAATTTATTTTATCAGATCACATGCAATGCTATAAATGATCCGACAACAAAGACACCAAATGATTTCTGATAGGATCGATTATATGTATTTGGTCACAAAACAATGACAGGTCAAGCGAACCTAGGTGTCTTAGATGTTCACAAAAGCGAACCTAGATCTCTAGGGTTGACATAAAAGCGAACCTAGGGGCTAAGGAGTGACACAAAAGCGGAACTATGTCTTAAATGAGCGGACCAAATGTCAAATGAGCGGAACTATGATGTCAAATGAGCGGACCAGGTGTCAAATGAGCGAACCAGGTGTCTAATGAGCGAACCTTTGGAGCGGATCTTCTCAAAAAGTGTCTGAATAAGCGAACCTGAATGTTCACAAAAGCGGAACTACATCTTGTTCATAAAAGCGGAACCTAATCGGAGACTGATTTGACCCATTTTTAGTCCGAATTTCAGTGTCAAATTTTCAAGGATTTATCTATGATCAATTATCTACAATCTGTGAAATTTTGAGCGGATTCCGACCGTAAAATCTTGTTCTGATGAAGAAAGAAGGTGTAGAAGTAAGAATTTTAGATGAAATCCAGCAAATCTCTATAGAACTCCTCCTCCTGAAGCTCTGATACCACCTGTAGGATCGTGTTTTGACCCGAACGAGTCTATCAGAGGAGTTTTGAACAGATACGGGTGTGGAAAACAAGTACCTGACGTAGAAACAGCTAGATCTTCACTTAAATCACTTTATTGATTGATATAACAACGTTTACATTCAATTCTCACACCGGCAGCACCTCGGTATGGAAATCAAGAACGTTACAAATGAGTTTGCTCATGTGGTATTTATAGTGTTGGTAGGTTCCCACATATGGACATGTACATATAAGCGGACCAGGTAGGTTCCCACATACGGACATGTACACATAAGCGGACCAGGTAGGTTCCCACATACGGACATGTACACATAAGCGGACCAGATAGGTTCCCACATACGGACATGTACACATAAGCGGACCAGATAGGTTCCCACATACGGACATGTACACATAAGCGGACCTACCAGGTTAAACCTATATGCTATCCTATTTTCTCATAAAACATGCCCTGATCTAACAATCTAAAACTAAGACTCGATACAAGACGAAGTCGACAGCTGTAGTGCACTAACACTGGTTGATGTGATTTAGGCATTCTTGATGTTGTGTTTTATCAGTTACTGGTTTCATCACAATGTGTTTTATCAGTTAATGGTTGATATGATTTTGGCATTCTTGATGTTGTCTTTTATCAGTTACTGTTTCACGTTGTGTTTTATCAGTTGACATTCTTGATGTTGTGTTTTAATAGTCAGTCACTAGTTCGTCACATTGTGTTTTATAGCTAAAACACACTACTATGAACACATCTAGATCTGATTTATCGTTATTTTTTGTATGATTTGGTGTTTTCAAATGTGAGGGATTAGAGAGAGAGAAAAAAATTGCGACATTTTTGGAGGTGGTTATTGGTTGTTATTTCCTTATTTAAAACAACTTAAATGACACATTTACCCCCAATCAATTAAATTAGCCTATTTTAAAGACACGTATTACCAAAATGCCACCAAAATGATCTCAACCATTAAACACACTAATCTGATGGCCCAGGTCGCTTCCTACACTTTCTAGGAAAAACACACTTTCCGTATGATCCCCACTATATATATATGCATGCAATTAAATTTTTGTTGTTAGATCATAAAGATGTAAGAACATGATTCTTGCATTTATGATAAATGATGAAGGAATGATCATAAATGGATTATGATGTTCATGAATACTTGAACATGATTTAAATGCATATTGAATTTGTTTTAGTTGATATAAAATAATGATGATGTTATATGGATGCATTAGATGCATTTACTTGAACATGCATGATGATTAGTGGTCATGAAATGATGATTTAAATATGATTTGATAAAAATAAATTTTAATCAGATTCTAAACACTAAAAATGTAAATATTTGAAGTGTGTAATGGTATATAACTTTGTCATAATGTTTACTAGCTTTGCATGTTGTACTTGGTGCATTAGAAGTTGTAAAATACGTGAAATCGCATGATTTATGTGACTTACACAAAAACTGCACTAATCTGATTATAATCACTATTTTAATCAGTAAATAACATGTATTGTGTTAAAATATCAAGTCATTACGAGTTGGGATGATTATAGTAACGTTTAACGCAAAACTATGTGTTAAAACGGTCAAAAATCGGCTTTTCGAACGACTTTTATGAAACTGATTTAGATCAATAAGTAAAGTGATATTTTTAGCTTAAAAATAAGTTTTTTAACTAAATTTTAAGTTTATTTGGTGATTGGATGGTTATACGTGACTTCAGACGCCCGAAAACGTTACCCAATCACGAAAATACGCGTTTTTCAATGAACACTAGTAGGGGTAATTTTTGGGTGAACCTTATGTGTTAAGATGCGTTATGTGATTTAAACATGTGAATGTGAAAATAAGTTAAGTTTTAACATGATAGTGGGAATTTAGACTACGCATGTACACTTGTGCGTTTTATGTGGTAGAAACGGTAAAAACGCGTTAAACGTGTAACTTGTTTGTCGAGCATGAAATTTGATACATATAAGATATTTTATGTATACTTGCCTTAAAAATGACAAAATAGACAAGTTAACGAGATTACGCGTGTTACGATGTTGATTTATGTGCATGTTTATGTATATATATTACGACGCGCAAATCGTAGATATATTACGTATAAACGGGTGTGTTAATGGATTTACATGATAACGGTCACCAATAAAATCGTTCAAGTCACAAAATCTTAAAAAATATATATATGTATATGGACTCATATATATATTAACGTGCCAACATAATCAAAAACGATAAATTTTCAAGAAAATCTCAAAGTTATGTGACAATTCTAAGAAACGGAGAAACTTAGGATTAGTGTGATATATTGATTTAAAAATCATTCCTACGTATAATAGGACGTGTAGAAATCAATCTGTGGGATTGCGCTATTTAAAAATACGCACCCAAAGGTGAGTGTCACTAAACCCCCTCTTTTTACTGTTTTGTATATGTTTTGGGGGAAGAACACGCCTAAAAGGGTTTGATAATGTTTTTGGATTAAAACATATCTTTTAATATAAATTATATTGATTTTCGTTGAAAATATATGGAGTTTTGATAAATTATACGTTTCGAGATAAAACGTTTTTGATAAATATATGTTTCAGGGGAGAAACGGGGATTTATATGGCATTTGGGGGAAAGCGACCGTGTAGTTGGAACGAATTTTGCTTGATCTCAAGAGAGTAAGTAACGGCTTAGGCTTACATTTCGGTGGGGATTTCAGGGAATTCGTACAACATCATATATTAAATTTGTCTTATTAGTAGGATATATATATTGTACGTGAGGCAGGCATCATATACGGTCTCAATATGGACCATGCGCTAGTGATGTCCTTTAATCATATAAGTATTGCACGCGAGGAATTGTTGGTAGATCTATCGTGTTGACAACCCCGTCGTGACCAGTCGCCCCGTGTCAAGTCAAATGATGAATTTATATTCGGTTTATAGTCTAGCCTTGATTATCCCTACATTGTAAATATATGGTTCGTAATGTCTAGCTAACTTACGAGTCCGAATATTTGACGCTATAAATTTAATATGAAAACTTGGGAAAATGCCTTATTCGGAGGTTTCAGCTGAAAAACCTACGACGGATGACCCATGGGTTTTATTAAGGAAATAAATTGACTTTTAAAATTATATGGATGTTTTATAATAAACACATAATTAGAAAGCTTTTTTCTTTGAAATCAAATTGTTTAAATTTGAATATGTGAACTCACCTTCCTTTGTGTTGACACTTGATTTTAAACGTGGTCTACAGGTACTTGAGTTCGGCTTCGGGAATCATGGCGTATCTTGTGGTTGTTGATGCATGTTTTGTCACTTAAAAATGTTGGACTAACTTTTAAAAACTTTCTGGGACGAATGTAATAAGATCTGTGAGGATCAAAGACAACTTAACTATGTCATGGTTGTGTCATATTTCGAAATGTTATGTTTAAAAACTTATGTTTAATTAAGTTAATATGTCCAACTAAATGCATCAAACATCAAGATAGAAATGGGCACCACCTTCCATCACCACTACGTTTTATATTCCGCTGCGACGTTTTTGGGGTGTGACAACATGTGCCCTGCCATTAGTTTCTTTTATTATATAGCATCCTTTTACGAAAATCTGTATATTCTTGGGTGCTAAGATAAGATTTTCTCTAAAATATCATCAGTAGGATAGTTGATCAAATATATTATGAAAATAAGGCTACTCAGTGTGGGGCTCGTCCTGGGGCGGCGACGAGCCTCAACACCATTTCCACTAAGCTGGCGTCGTTCAAATCGTCCACACTCAGACGTTGAGGATGTTCGAGTTTGTATTAATGACTTTAATAACTAGTTTTTTTATATTGAAAGTGAACTTTATTCAATCATTTCTTCATATTTTGTTGATTCACTCATTCGTATCTTTACGGTTTATATAAAGCGCGTTAACTGCCTGGAAGGGGGTTAGAAGGGTGGTTGGGTAAAGTTGTCGCCTCGTTCAGTGTATAGATCCTGCGAGGACTTGATTCAAGCTTATTAGGACTTCCCTTGAGGTAGGTAGTATCAAATCGTGGGAAGTAAGAACGACTTGTAATCCCTTATAAATAAACTACTATTAAAACTTTAAACTGACCTTGTGGGACTGTATCCCTGCTGACTCAGACTAATATGGCCAAGGGTAGCGTTTTCTCTAAAAGATGGACATGCCACTTTTGGCATTAATAACTTACTTAATTATCTTTCAATAATCCGTCCTTGCGGGACTGTATCCGTGCTGACTCAGACCAGTATGGCTGAGGGTAGCGTTGCCTCTAAAAGAAGGACATGCCCCTATAACTAAGATAATCTTTTAAAAAACTCAAAGCGCGGAAATCATCAAAGGATACATAAATGACGAGTCGGATCGAAATGATTCTATCGTGTTTATCTGTTTTTATTTATTTATTTAGTTTCTTTATTTTTATTTATTAAAAATAAAAATTTTCTCTCAACGTTTGGTTAGATTAGAGTCGACGATATTCCGGTATTAAAAGCTTTTGTGTCCTTGGACGACATCGGTATCTTACCATCACTATACTACGCCAACGATGGGTGCACTTGCCCTAGCGTGTTGTAGAGAGTGATAGTTTTATATCGTGTTTTATAAATTTAAAGCTTGATAAAAGAGTAAAAGGTACTAAAAATATAATAAAAATCCGTACACACTCCGCATCACGTCACCACACATGTAATTTTAAAAAGTTGGGGACTAAATGTGAAATTTTGACAAACCACATGGACTATCCGTGCATTTTACTCTTTCTAAAAATACAATCTAAAAAGGTGTTAATAAAACCACACCTTTAAATCTTGTTTTCATGCGCTCTATACGGGCCGTATAGTTAATTCTAACATGATAAATATTGGGTCGTATAACACTCTACATGGGCCGTATAACATTATGCGGGTTGTATAATACTATATGGGTTCGGGTCGTATAATGCTACACGGCTCATATAGATAAGACACAAAAAACACTCTCTTACATTTTGTTTTTGCAACTCTATATGGATCGTATAAGTATAGAGGTGTAAAAGTAAGATTTTTGAATTGTGGGAACAGTCCAACGATTAAAATGGAAAAATTCTTAGCATCATCATCATTATACTGAGTAAATCCCACCAATAGCAAAGCTAAGGTAGGGTCTGAGGAGGGTAAGATGTAGACAACCTTACGTCTATCCCGTATGAGTAGAGATGCTGCTTCCAGTGAGACCCCCGTCTCGATAGTAGTTTTGCATCAAGCCTTGGACATAAGGCACATACCACTCAACAGTTGAGACAAATGTCGGTTAGTGCATGTACCCCCTTGTCTTTCGGCTATCAATGCCACCACATGATGCATGATTAACTATCTATCTCTTTTAACGTTATTTTCTCAAAATTAGTAAAAGAACGTTGAAAGTAGTGCAATTTCATTTTTGCCCCCCGAACACTCACACACACATATACATTACATGCGCGGACGGTGAAAAATTCTTAGCATTATACTATATTATAGGGTTATTGGATTTTATCACCCCCAACTATCGGCCTTTGGCCGTTGCTACCCCCAACTAACACTTTGACACCCGTCACCCCCAACTTGACTTTTAGTTTGTGCTGACACAACTCAGTTAAATTTTTACTAGCTGAGTTTGTTTGTGATCCTACGTGGCACATAGTTGATGAGTTGGACAAGATGACCTGACGAATTTGTGGCACAAGTAAGCATCATCATCTCTCTCATGGAGTCTCTCTCCATCATCCTAAACATTTTACACACGGTTGAATATGACTAACCAAACAAACCACTTCTCCACGTTAAATAAACCGACCAAACACGACTTGATTTCGGCACATGAAAATATCATGAAGTGAAAAAAAATCTTAACAATGAATCAACATAGTAACATGTTTATCAAAACCACACAGAGTTATAACCATAACTAAACCCAAACAACATTGGACTTAAATCACAAAATCACAAAATCGGTATAATCAGATTCAACACCACTTTATTTTCCCATTCCTGCAAAATCACAAAATTGGACCTAAATTGTTACAAAAAAATGTAATTCGATGTGAAAATTGTTAAAAGGGGAAGAAACAAAGAAACCCAACACAAACAACATCACCCCATAAACCACCGTCCACGAGATCCTCCGCCACTGTCCTCCGCCCACCATCGCCGCCGTCTCCGGCGGCGCCCATAACACACATTGATTGATGAAACTCCGGCAACAAATAAAATCCACCACTGATCTAGCAACACCCATTGATCAAAAGTAAATGTAACAATAAAATCCACCACCTCCACCAACCACCACCATCTCCGACTACCACCCTCAGGGCCTCAACCCACAACCACCCTCGAATCACCCTCACCACCAACATCTTCACCAAACTGCCGGAGCACTCGCCAGACGTCTAGGGTTACGATTCAGGAGTTTAGGTCTCTGCCTCCGAATGGTGGCGTTTGGTGATGGTTTAGTGTCGATTGGAAGGTTTGCTTTGCAGTTGATGCTGAGGTCGATTCAGGAGTTCAGATGAAGTGATCCTGGTGAATTTGTTGGATGAATTGGGATGTGTGTTTCTTGGATGAATTGGGATGCTTTGTTTAATGAGGTGCAGATCAAAGAGGGAGAGAGAGAGATGTGCCACGTAATCGCCATATCATCCTGTCCGCGTAAGCTAAGTTGTGCCACGTAGGATCATAAACAAACTCAGTTAGTAAAGATTTAACTGAGTGGTGCCATCACAAACTAAAAGTCAAGTTTGGGGTGCCGGGTATCAAAGTGTTAGTTGGGGTGGCAATGGCCAAATGCCGATAATTGGGGGCGATAAAATCCAATAACCCTATATCTATACTATATAATAAAAGAAACCTGATTTGGGACACATGTCATTCAATGAGGGCATCAATAATTTATAGATAAATTTTAAATTTTAAATTAAAAAGATTTAAATATTATATTTGAATTTTATTTTGATTGTAAATCTAAAGTCTAAAATGTGTTTTAAATCTAATCTATAATTTATGGATTTAATTTTGATTTGAAATTTGAAAAGTTACATAATTAATCTTCATACTAATTAGCTTATTATAGATGTGGAGAAAGTTACAAATACACGGAACATGATCTTGATTAAATATCGTTTCTGAAACAATACCAAATTTTTAAATCAAAGTTCATATTAAGTATTTGTTAATTTTTATCTGAATTACAATTAGTATTTTTTAATGTAAGGTTTTTTTTTTATAAAATTGCTGAAAATTCAAAGATATTTCCAGGGCAAATTAGATAAGTATGCACAATATATTAATTAAATAGAATATAATCGATAAATAAAGCTTAGTAAATATGATCACACTAAACGTATATTTTTATGTATACTAATGGAACAATTAAACTAAGCGGATAAATATTAATTCAAAACTTAAATATACGTGTCATCCATTGAAGGTATTCTCAAATCGATATTTATCTTATATTAACTAAATAAAAAATAAATTAATATTAAATCTTATCATACTTTAATAAAATATTATCCTCAAATCTAAATTGTTAATTTAATATATTTTTAAAACCAAATACTTCTCTCTCCTACTTATCTTATATTAAATATATATATAAATAATAAACTAATATTAAATGTTATCCTAATTTATTAAAAATATAACTTTTTTTATTATTTGGTATACAAAATTATATTTATTCAACTCGTGTAAAATGCGGGGTTTTGAAAAATATAACTTCTTTTATTATTTACTATATAAAGTTATATTTATATAATCCGTGTAATATACAGAGTTTTTAAAGATATAACTTTTTATCATTTGCTATGTAAAATTAGATTTATTTAACACATGTAATACACAAGGTTTTTAAGGATATAATTCTTTTATTATTTGTTTGATTTTTCAACCAACTATACACGAGTTTTTTAAAGATACGACATTTTTAATATTTAATATACAAAATTACATTTATTTAATATGTGTAATACACATGGTTTTTAAAGATATAACTCTTTTTCAGATCTATTCAACACGTGTAACATACGGGGTTTTTAAGGATGTAATTTTTTATTATTTTGTGGATTTATTCAACCCGATTATACAAGGGGTTTTTTTAAATATACGATGTTTTTAACATTTAGTATACAAATTACATTTATTTAATCTGTGTGATACACATGGTTTTTAAAAATATAATTTTTTTTATTATTTGATATATAAAATTACATTTATTTAACCCGTACAATATACGGGGTTTATAAAAATATAACTTTTTATTTTTTAATATATAAAATTACATTTATTCAACCCGTGTTATACACGGGGTTCTAATCTAGTTATATTATATTATATTATATTATATTAAAATAAATGTAACCTTATTATTCTTTGGGGTTTACTAAACCCAAAATACCAAACAATTGCTTGCAGCGGCGCCTACAAACAATGCTACAGGAGGCGGAACTGAGCATCGACGACGGAGCACAAGAGAGTAAGAACATGAAGTTTGCGATTAAAACATTTTGCAAGAGCGGTCGAGCACGGGTGGGCCTCCTGCAACTCACCACTTTGGGTAATAAGGAGATAATAGAGATAGAAACACCGGCACTTCTACTCACTACTCGCAAAGGACTGCCGGCTTTTATTCCGCCGGACCACCTCCCCTTTCTTCCGTCTCCTGATTCTCGTCTTCTTCACTTTAGCCCCATGCACTTGTGAGTACTTTTTGCTGTCATTGATTTGATTGGAATTATAATAATGATTTCTCAATCATCTGTTGTTAAATTTTGGTGTTCAGGAGTACTGTTAGAATAGACATTTAATAGATAGACACTGTCCTTGGTTTTTAAAAGGGCAGTAGTTAATGCGGTAAAATATCGGATGTCGGTCAAGGACCGATATTTGAGATATCGGTTATCGCGGTGGGATATCGGTGGGATATTGGTAATTTTAGTATCATGCTAAATTTATATATATAGCAATTTAACACTAACAATTGTAATAAGTAAGAACAGGCTAAGACTTAAAACACTAACATTTAATAGTAACAACTAAGAATTAAAACTTAAAACACTAATAGCAGCAATAAGAGGAAAAATGAATGGTAGAAATAAGAAGAACGATACTGATATCGGGAAAATCGGTGATGTATCGATCAAATATCGGACAATATCGCTGATATTACCGGTACTGATATCCTGACCAATCTTTTGTACCGCTATCTCGGCAGCGGACCGATAACCGATATATCACTGGTATATCGGGATATTAACTACGCCTAGACTCACCCCTGAGATAGGGTCTAAAACCGATACACAAGGCGCAAAAGTGCAACACTTTTCGTACCCCAGGCAAAATTTATTTAGTATTACTGTATTAGTTAATCAACATTTAGACATAGATAAGTACTATATATGGTTTAGTATATTAATAAGAGTAAAGTATAAGGTTAACCAAAATTTTGGATTTAGTCCCGTGTTTTTAAAAGTACACTGATGGTCCCTTTGGTTTGCACTTTGTGACGTATTTAGTCCCCGACTTTTGCCAAAAGTACACATATGGTCACTGTGGTTTGCACTTTGTAATGCATTTAGTCCCCAATGTTTAGTGACTAAACGCGTTACAAAGTGCATACCACAAGGGCCATCCCTATACTTTTGGCAAAAGTTGAGGACTAAATGTGTTTCAAAGTGCAACCACAGGGACCATCCGTGTTTTTAAAAAAAGCTAGGGACTAAATCCAAAATTTTGGTTAACCACAGGGACTATCTGTGTACTTTACTCTATTAATAATCTACTTTCCAATCTGAAAAACTATATGTACAACATCCAGATGCACAAGATCTTCCTCGTCCGAAAGGTGTGCCTCATGCCGATTTTCTGTTTGCATTCTGTACACCCTTCGTCTTTTATAGTCTGAAGCGCAAACCTATGCGCATTAGGTCGCCTTGCACCTCGGCACGCTTTTTAAAACCAAGCCAACGTCTGCAGTTAATGTAGAATCTTGGGGATGTTTGGCATAGGAATTCGAAAGAGGAAGTGATTATGTGAGGCGAGCAATGTTTCGGGCCATTTTCCTTAAAAAAATATATCATTTTGGTCTTAATATTGTTATGTTTTTAGGTTCATTCTTTCGATAGGAAGCTAAATCATAACGCTTTCATTTGTTGTATCTTGCAGCATGGAGTGTCCTGATTTAAAAACGATATCAAAGATCGGAGGAGTGCACCGGCTTCTCGGTTTGCAAGGCTACGGATTTGTCGCTGTGCCAAGGGATTCTATTCTATCTCTTCCGGAATGCAATAGTAGTAACAAGAATGGAGCATCGTTTGAGACCCCGTGTGGGCGTTTCTTGGTAATTCCCTTTTAACACTTTTCCTTAACGCACTTTCTTTTATGGATAATCGCAATTAAACGTTTCGAACTTTAGTCAAATTTTATTTTAGGCGACCAAACTTTTTTACCTGAGAAAAAAACCACTAAAGTTTCAAAATTTGCCTGATGTGTTGAAAACGTTGACCATGTTGACTTTTTTTTTGAAGTGGTGTCTATTAACTAGCTTGAAAGGTTTTTTGAACTAAAAAGTTTGAAATGTTGATTTTTTTTGTCTGAGATAAAAAATTCGAGTTAACTGCCATTTTTGCCCCTGTGGTCTGTCCAATTATGCTGGTCCAGGCCAAATTTTAAATTTGTACCATTTCTGTCGCTGACATTCTTGATTTCTTGAAACATTTCAGTTCCATCCCAAAAACTAACGTCTCTTAAAACCTGCTGTTTAAGAAGGGTAAAAATGTCATTTTCCATTTTTTCTTTTTTTTCCCTTTTTTATAAACTCTATTAAAATCCCACCCCTTTTACGAACAAAGGAAAATGACGTTTTTACCCTTTATTAAGACCAGGTTTTAACAGACGTTAGTTTTTTTGGACGGAACTGGCATGTTTCAAGAATGTTGGGGGCGGAAATGGTACAAATTTGAAATTTGGTCTGAAGTGGCATAATTGGATAAACCACAGGGACGAAAATGGCAGTTAACTCTAAAAATTTCTCTTTCTTATATTTTTGGCGACATATATCCTTTGTTGTTATACTTATAATAAGTGATATTGTCACAGGTGAAGCCTTTGGAGTACATGAAAATGATATCTTCAATGAAGCCGGACTTGTGGGTCAGTTTAGCCGATGAAGTACATGCTTCAGTTACCGTAAAGAGGAATAAAGTGTCTGTTGATCGAACGATCACATGGCTTGATACTTGCATTTCACTAAAACCGGTATGTTTTATGGTTTTGACGATATTGGACATTATAAGCCTTTTGATTGTTTGCAATATCTTTTGTAACGTAGAGAGATGGAGTTCTTTTCGGATCAATTGTTGGAGGATGCAATGTTGAAGAACGGACACGTTGCGCTCAAGAGGTTGCAAAAAGAAATGTTTCCGGTATGTAGTAGAAACCTCTTGAGTAGGACGATAAAAGATTATTTACAAATGTCGAAATAAATCAAAAACATCTAGGATTAATAAAAAGTACACGGATGGTCCCTATAGTTTACCAAAGTTTTGGGTTTGGTCCCTAGCTTTCCAAAAAATACACAGATGGTCCCTGTGGTTTGCACTTTGTAACGCATTTAGTCCCTAGCTTTTTTATAAAGTACATGGATGGTCCCTGTGCTTTGCACTTTGTAACGCATTTAGTCCCCAACTTTTTTCAAAAGTACATGGATGGTCCTTATGCTTTGCACTTTGTAACGCATTTAGTCCGCAGCTTTTTCAAAAGTACATGGATGGTCCCTGTGGTTTGCACTTTGTAACGCATTTAGTCCGCGGCTTTTTTCAAAAGTACATGGATGGTCCCTGTGGTTTGCACCTTGTAACGCATTTAGTCCGCGGCTTTTTTCAAAAGTACATGGATGGTCCCTGTGGTTTGCACTTTGTAAAGTGTAACTCATTTAATCCCTAACTTGGACCTGCTAAAACCTGTAGATTTGTTGGTTGGGGACTAAACGCGTTACAAAGTGCAAACCACATGACCATCCGTGTACTTTTGGACAGCTAGGGATCAAATCCAAAATTTTGGTAAACCACAGGGATCATCCGTGTACTTTACTCTTATAAAAATATTGCAAGGATTGGTGAATATTATTGAAAAGAAAGAATGAAGGATATCACTGAGCTTCGTTTCATATTTATGTTTATTTCCACACCACAGCCCACATTCATCGTCTATCATCAGCTTAATTTGTTCCATAATTAAGCACTTTTTTTTTTTTCCAAATTATTATTCTATTGAGGATATAATATGAAATATGAAGTGTCATTTCAGGTTATTATATTGGTGGTTTTGGACTTGGAGATAGCATTGATGAGCGATCAACATATCTGCATGCTGTTACGGTACTGTACTTAATTTTTTTTTCAGTTCTGCAATTTTTAATCCATTTATTTTATATGTACCTCTTTTGTAAAAAAAATGATATGCTACAGGACTCGTTACCAAAAGAAAAACCTCGTCAGGTTTGTGGCCTAGGACTTCCAGGTATCATTTTTTTTCCGCACACGAAGCTAGTATTTTTACAAGTTTTAATATGAGCATTTGCCAATAGTTCTTAGAGTTTGGTGTATTTATTGAAAATAAAATTTTGTATCAATTATAGTAGGGCCAGCTTGACATTCTCATGAGTTATATATATATTGCAATGAGTTAATTACTGTTTTCGTCCCTGTGGTTTGTCAAAAATCATTATTTCAGTCCATTAGTTTAAAAATCGCGATTTCAGTCCCTGTGGTTTCACTTTCGTACCCATTTCAGTTCCTGTGGTTTCACTTTCGTAGCCATTTCAATCCATTATTCTGTTAAGTACAGGGACTGAAATAGTTACGAGGTGGACTGAAATGGTTACGAAAGTGAAACCACAGGGACTGGAATCGCAATTTTTAAATTAATGGACTAAAATAGTGATTTTTGACAAACCACAGGGACGAAAACAGTAATTAATTCTATTGCAATGGATGGAGTATAGTTTTCAATTAAAGAATTGGTTAAAGAGTTACTGTTTCACAAAATGTTGACCTCAAATTAATTAAATAAGACCAAACCCAATGCACTGTATTTGCGGTTGCATTTGGGTGACATGGCATATGAAGAATTACATTGTGCATTGGAGGTAAATTGCATTTGGATGGAAGCCCAACATTATGTGCGGAGCATTTAGAAGAAATGTGGGACCCATTTTAGTTATAACATTTAATATTTCATTTTACCAATTACCACAAAAAACCAAAATCGATAGTAAATATTTCTCCCTTTTATCTGTATACAATGCTTTTTATTTATATACAATGGCTACTTAGATTAATAGTATTACAAAGACTAAATATATAATATATTTATGTTCTCTTTTATTAATGTGTGTTTAATATGTGATGTTTAGTTTTTCTATAACTTTAATGTTTGAAAATCTATTTATTTATTTTAATTATATTTAATTATTTTAGTTATATTTGTTAACAATGCAAAAATAAAAGAAATGTATTAATTATAAAACCATTTGAGTATTAAAATAAATGTAAAGATTGGTGATGAGGTGGAAATGTAAGTATTAGTAAATATATTTGTAGGGTTGGAGTGAAAATAAGTGTTTTTGATGCATTTATGAAAATCTGATGTGGCAGCTGACTAGGCGCATTTCAGGATTCATGAAATTATATTGTTTCGTTCAATTTATAACTTAGGTGAATTGTTGTTTATACTAATGAGTCTCTCCTTCATGAATAAAGAGGAGGTATTACAGGGGATTGCTGCGGGTATTGATCTCTTTGACTCCACGTAAGTAGGTTTTTATTAATGTTGACTTTTCATCTTCTTGTTGTCCGTTTGTCAACGGAAAGCTAATGTTTTGACAGGTATATTTACCATTTGACCCTTGAGGGCTTTGCACTTATCTTTCCACTTAATAATGACAAGTGTACACAAGACCCTCAGTTGTGTCCCATGGCTAGTGACTACACAAAGATAAATCTTAAAGCAACTGTCTATAGGTAATGATGGTTGTATACACACACATATATGTTTTATCTCTTAACAGGTTTATATATGAATTCAAGTATATTATGTTCATTTCTATATACTTATGCAGGAAAGATACATCACGAATTGTTGAAGGGTGCACGTGCTACACATGTCAGAACCATACAAAAGCTTACATCAATCATCTCCTCAATGTCCATGAAATGCTTGCTCAGATTCTGCTTGAAATGTAAAAAATTACAAATCCTAATAATATTTAAACTACCAATATTTAGTGGCAAAACAAGTTGGGTAACTGATCGTAAGTGGGTCAAATGGGCAACTAGGGGTCCTAAACGGGTCGTGTTCACAGGTTGGCGGTCCAACCTGATCCGAATCCGAAAATTTTATACGAACCTGAACACGGCACGAATATTTGCGGGTTGACCCGAACACAACCCATTTAACCCAATTTTTTCGCATATTAATATTTTAAAAATAAAATTTTACAACAAAAAATACAAATGTATATTTAACAATTACATTTTAAGTATAAAATCTTATATCATTTTCTCTTTTAATATAATTATTGCAAAAAGTACCCAACTAATTTAACTTATGACATAAATACACATTTTGAAAAAAATTAAATATAATAGAAATGGGTTAAACGGGTCAACCCACCAACCTGTCGGGTTCGACACGAACCCGACATGTTTAGCTAAACAGGTTCGCGAATTCAACCTGAAACTGACCCAAACTCATTTAGGCTAAGCCTTAACCCGGGAATTTCGTGTTAAGTTCATGTCATGTTTCCGAGTCGTGTCAGAAATTCACACCCCTATCTTTGTTTACAGGTCAAAACGGGCTAAACTCGTCTCCTCTCACTTATTTTGGCCCATTTTTATTAATCTTGTAAATAATTAGCGCGTTGAATGAAAGTGTAGCAACTCCTGACCTATTTAAAGCATTTGACCCGTTTCATTTAACTATAACTTGAATCGACCCATTTTATATAAATGGGTTGAAATTGCCACCTCTGCCAGTATAGCTAAACTTGTTTCATTCTTGCAGACATAATACACACCACTATTTGTCATTCTTTCGGTTAATAAGAGAAGCAATTACCGAAGGAAAATTTGAGGAATTCAGACAGAAGTTCATTCAGAACAGGCGCGGGCATCTTCTGGCAGCTTCACCGATTACTTTCGAGTTAGAAAGTCCAGTGAGGTAGTTTATGTATGATCAACCACGTGTATACTTCATCTTATAATTTTGAGAATCCTCAACCCTGATATTATATGCGGGCGGTTCAGCTAAAGAGCCGAACCTAAACCTAACCACACTGCGTTAAACTCAATTTGTGGTTAACCTATCACTTTTAGCGGTTAACTTTTGTAGTCTATACAAAAATGACTTGTAGAGGGCTAATGTATCATTTGGGTTCAGATTGTTTAAGTGCTATTCGGCTCCAGCTCGAATATATTTTTATGATAGTTTTTGAGCTCAAGCTTGAATATTTTCGTTATCGAACCTTGTTGGTGCTCATTTAGTTATTTGATATATTTCGGTAGTATAAATTTTAAGCTCGAATATATTTTTATGATAGTTTTTGAGCTCGTATAAAATTGTTTATGATTTAATAATGTGCTTTAAATCTTGAATTGAGGCTCATAAAATTTGGGGTCGGTTGGGTTATTGGTTTGATTATTTTGTTGGTCAAGACTGAAAACAAAACCGGATTCAAAATGGTCAAAACCAAACCGAAACTGAATTTGAATCTGGTTCGGTTTTGGTTTCAAACCCAAAAACCGAATTTTAACTAATTTACTTCAAAGTTCAGTAAAGTATATAACCTAACTTAAAGTTTACGATGTGAAAAGAGCAACAATAATTCTATATTCTATAACATAATAAGAGTTAACTGCCATTTTCGTCTCTGTGGTTTGTTCACTTTTGCCATTTCAGGCCAATTTTTAAAATTACATCAGTTTCCTCCCTGACATACTGGAAACGTGCCATTACTAGTTCAAAATTTAAAACCCAGTTAAGTTAGACAAGTTAAATGAAGGGTATGATATTTAGTGATATCTAGCCTCATCACTCGAACTATACCCTGAACGAGATTTACTTTTTTTTATTCGGTAATAGAATAATCTAATTTGGTAAGAGTTGTATGTAGAAATTCTAACATGTAACTAAACAAACTAACTATAACCGATACCGAAAAAGTATTGAACCAAATATAAAACACAATTTACACTTATAATCGAATATGAGATTGAGAATAATCGAATATCCATATCCATTTCAATATGTCATATCGACATCCCTAGAATACGCCTATATCCAATACCTAATAAATGGTGAACTAGATATATAACACATTTACACTTTAAAGTCCAATATGAGATTGAGATTACCAATATCTGTTTTAACCAGTCACATTGACATCTAGAGATAAGCAATTGGTATTAGGTACCAAAAAATACCGATACTGAACCATACTGTACCAATTGAATTTTGATACCAAAGTGGTACCCATACTTTTAGTTCGTCATGGTAAGCAAGTTTACCCACTTTTTATATTTGAATACCGTACCGGTATTATACCAAGCTTTATTGACACCAATACCCATTTTTATAACTTTTAAGATTGGTACTTTCAATAGTACAGGTAACGAAAATACCGATACCGAAATTCGTCAAATATGGGTACCGATATTGAAAATGTACGATGCGATACCGGTATTTGAGGATAAAATTCAGTAAAATACCTAGGCCTGTAAATGAACCGAACGAACACGAACATAGGTATGTTTGTGTTCATTCATTTAACTTTAGCCGAATACGAACACGAACATATAATCGAACACAATTTTTTGTTCATGTTCGTTCATTAAGAAACCGGGCAAGTTCGTGTTCGTTTATGTTAGTTCTTTTAAAGCCTAAACGAACATAACGAAAACAAACAAACATAAATAAAAAAAAACTTAACTAAACATATTTGAATAAACATAAATGAACATGATTGAACAAACATAAACGAACAACTGAACAAATATAAACAAACACAATTTAACATTAGTGAACACAAACGAACAATTTAATATATTACAATTTATCCGAAAACACATCTAAATTAGGGTTCATAGACACTAAATTAAATAGCTTTTTTTTTTTATATAAATATTAAGTAAACGATCAGTTGCATTTTAAAATTTCATTTTTATAACTAGAAAACTCAATTATTAATTAGTTATATTTATATAGGTAGAGGATCCTGAAAAAAGTGGGACTTTTGTGAGAAGTGTGAGAAATAATTTGGGAGTGACAAGTGTCCTTTATCCTAATTAATTCAAAAGGGTATATTAGTAATTTGACATTTTTATCATTTAATTGATTTCCAAGAATAACTGCCAAAAAAAAAAAAAAAAAACTGCCGATGAGTTTTTTAAGGTTTGAATTGAATTTTGAATTAGGAGAAATTTTAGGAAACATTATACATCTGATTATTTTATATTCTTCATCATCTTTTAATCGCAACATCTTTTAATCATACATTGTTCATGGCGTGGTGTTTTAAAAAACTGGAGACATTGACTATGATTCAAGTCATGGTGTTTTATCTGGAGACATTGTTCATGGCGTGGTGTTTTATCTATGACTTGAATCATACATTGTTCATGGCGTGGTGTTTTAAAAAACTGGGGACATTGACTATGATTCAAGTCATGGTGTTTTATCTGGAGACATTGTTCATGGCGTGGTGTTTTATCTATGACTTGAATCATACATTGTTCATGGCGTGGTGTTTTAAAAAACTGGAGACATTGACTATGATTCAAGTCATGGTGTTTTATCTGGAGACATTGTTCATGGCGTGGTGTTTTATCTATGACTTGAATCATAGATGTTTAAAACACCACGCCATGAACAATGTCTCCAGATAAAACATCATGACTTGAATCATAGTCATGGTGTTTTAAAATCTGGGAATGTTTTGTTTTGATAAAACACCACGCCATGAACAATGTCTCCAGATAAAACACCATGACTTGAATCATAGATGTTTAAAACACCACACCATGAACAATGTCTCCAGATAAAACACCATGACTTGAATCATAGATGTTTAAAACACCACGCCATGAACAATGTCTCCAGATAAAACACTATGACTTGAATCATAGTCAATTTTATCCAATTGTTTTAAAACACCACGCCATGAATCTGATTACAGTTCTCTTTATGATAATGTATGACGAATATGTAACCAAAGACCTCCTACAATTAAGGTGAATCATTAATTCCTATATTTAAGGAAAACGGAGTGAATGTAGGAGGTTTTGGTTGTGTATGATATGGTTACCATATTTCAAACATTGAAAAAGACACTCTTGCCCTTCAATTTTACATAAGGTCCCTCTAATTAAAACACAATTTACATTTTTATACCCTATTGATCTCAACCATTAGATCAAATATCCAATGGTTTAAAACACTTCTTACCCTTATTACATTTTAGACACTTTTTATCATATCCCTACCCTATTTATATATAAGTAGTTAGAAAACCTAATATTTATATAAATGTAACTATTTATATATTTACTAAAATTTAAACAAACATTAACAAACGTTCACGAACATAAATGAACGTTCACGAACACAATATGTGTTCATGTTCGTTCATTCAATTGAACAAACAAAATTTCTTTGTTCGTGTTCGTTCATTTATTAAATAAATGAACATAAACGAACTTCACGTCGAATAAGTTCACGAACAGTTCATAAATGTTCGGTTCGTTTAGTGGCCTAAAAATACCCCATCTCGGGAGTCGAACGATAACATGCATACACACCCCACGTGACTCTCCCATCGCTTTACCCAATTTTTCCATAATAAACGGTTTATCACTTGGCATATTCTCTCTCTCTCTCTCACACACTTCCTTTCACTTTCATCTTCACATACGCATTGATTACCACTAAATTCCTCCATTATCATCCCAAACAATGATCAGTCACCCTCACAATCCTCTTCTTTCCTCCAATTAACCTCCAAAACACTTCAATTTCATCTACAACAACAACAATTCAAAGTTAATCGCCATGGATCTGTGTGCTGTACAGATCAAAGCTGCAGCTCGATGCCCCTACGTATCGAAGAACACTCACGTTTACGATAAACCTAATTCTCCGTGGAGATCGAAGAAGGTGTTCGAGATCAGTGTGACGAAATCAACGGTTTCTTCTCGTCAATCGCTTGTTGTGCGAGCTATGGGGAAGAAGAATTCGCACAATAATTCTGATTCGTCGTCTTCTACAGGTGCGATTTATGTTTTTGTTTGATAAATTAGGGTTTCTTTGAGTTCTGATTGTGTTATAATATATGTTCTAGGTTTTTTGTGTAAATGTAGATGTGTTAGTTGTTAATTTTGGTTTCTGATTGTTAGAACATTATTTTGTTATGAATTTATATTGTAAATTGTAATTAAAATTAGGAGTTTGTGATTGCTAAACTGAAAGTAGATTTTAACATATTTTTATTAGTAATTTTAAATTGTTTTTAGTTGGGTTTTCTAGCTGTTGATGATGATGATATTGACTAAGTTTAATGTTTATCGAAGATTGCTTTGAATTTTTCAATTATATTTGTTTTTTTAAGCTAGACATAATCTACTAATTATTTTGTTTGATTAACAAGGACAATTTCTAAGTTGAAAGTAGATTTATAATATATGATATTTTTATTAGTGATTTAAATTGTTTTTAGTTAGGTGTTCTAGTTGTTGCTGATATTGACTAAGATTAGTGCTTATCCATAAGGTTATAAGAAGATTGCTTTGAATTCTTCAATTATTTTGTTTTTTAAGCTAGACATAATCTACCAATTACTGTATTTTATTTGATTAATGGGACAAAGTTGTTATATAGTTTATGTATATCCAAGATCATCTTTAATCGCAATGTGAAACAAGTCAAAGATGGAAGATTAAAAAATTAATGGTCAATGTGGCTGAATGCCACCTAACTTTTAGAATGATGGAAGTGACTTTTTTTTTTGAACGGCAAATTTCTTTTTATTTCTGTCGTCTGTGAGACTTGAACCCAAGACCTCCCCTCCCAAAGTGTTTAAAGGTTTCACCTTTGCCAATGGACCACCACCCCTTTGGTAATGATGGAAGTATCTATTGCATGAACCTATTCATGGTATCTGTGTTGATGTTGCAGACCATTATTGACATGTAATCTGGCCCACTCCAAAAAGTATTTTAGATTAATGGATCATATAACTATTAACATAGGTGTCCCAAATAGTAGATTTGCAATATTTATGAGGTGGAGATAGTTATTTTTATATATATTCAGTGGTAACTTAGTATATCATGCAATATTTACAAATAAAAATTAGGTGTTATGCATAATAAGCATGATATGCACATGATACAATATATTGGCTATAAGAATTAAGTAACCCAAGGCCAACTAAAAACATTCACAAGTAAATAATTTCCCCTTTTAGTTATAAAAGCTTGTTTATGCCTTGAACAGTACTTGTTGTTGGTAAATATGGATGCTTTCATTAGGGTGAACGGGGCGCCCTCGGGGTGGCGTGCGGTGAGTGAGTTCCCCGCTCGGGAACACCGCCGCTGACCCCTCGGGGAGGCTAAGCGGGGACAGGACTGCGGTATTGATTCACCGAGAGAGGAAAGAGGATGGGAGAGATGTTATAAAAATATTTTCTTAATTAAAAAAATAAAAAAAAGCAAGTCCCCCAAGAGAGGAGTGCCGCCATCAAATTGAGGGTGTGGGGGGAGTTAAGTGGGGAGTTGACGTGGCGCGTGCTGATTGGCTGTGGGTAAGAGAGGTCACTCCCCGCTTAGAGGAGTGCCCCTTACACCCTTATTAAATTTTAAAAAATGCATGTACTTTCTACAATGTTAAAGATGTCATGATTACATGTTGTATGATAATAATGTAATCATTATATGTTATATGTATGCACATACATATAGAAATACATACACATATGTACCTGGTTTAAAAAGCGTGTCTGAGGTTCACCTAGGTGCAAGGTTCCGGGTACCCTATCGTCATGGTGTGCCTTTTCTTTAAAGCAAGCATATGTATAATATCAATTTTAAACATATCAATAATAAATATTAAAAAATGCATGTATTTTTGTTTCTACTAGCGGTTCTTCTGAAGACTTTGTGCTCATTTAATTAGTTTTTGTACTTTTGGGTTTGTTACTTTTGGGCATTATCTGTATATGTACATGTTCGTATGTATACATATGTAGATATATGTATACATATGTAGATATACATCTACAATATATATACATATGTAACATATATGCATGTAGTCATATATATACGAAATTCATGAATTGAACAATATTCATAAGACTATATTCATAAATCAAACAATACGAAATTAAATTTCATAATTTTATATATCAAAATCATTGTTGAAGTTAAGCTCAAACATTAATCAAAGATTCGATTATAAATTATAGGCAATGGTGATCATTCAGGTCCAGAAGGAGAGGGCCTCAAAGGAAACAATCCCGCTGAAAGCAACAAATCTAGTGATATGGGTTCTCGAAAGTCCCCGCATAAAGCCACTGACTGGAGAGAATTTAGGGCAATGCTCCATCTGAATCAGCAGGCAATATTTCTTAATTATGCTACATTTTCTTTATGTATAATATGAAATTGTCAAAATGGGTTAGGTGGCTTGAATAATGGGTCAAAAAGATTGGGTGGGATTGATTAGAAACACTCAAAATTATAACTTTTTTATTAGTGTGTCTAATATGACTACAAAAATTATATTTTTGAAATAAGTTTCTTTTTAGAGTAAAGTGTCATTTTCATCCCTGAGGTTTGGCCAATTTTGCAACTTTTGTCCGAAGTTTTTTTTTCCGCATCTGGATCCAAAAGGTTAGAAATTTTGTCATTTTCATCCAGCTCGTTAACTCCATCCATTTTTCTGCGTTAAGTCAGGGGTATTTTCGTCTTTTTTGTTAACTTAAAAGGGCAATTCGGTCTTTTTTCACTTTATGTACAAGCATTTAGCATAATGTACAAGTATTAAAGGTAGAGGATCCTGTAAAAAGTGCTCAAAGTGTGAGAAGTGTATTATAACACTATATATAATACTATATAACACCATATAAACACTGTATAACAATATGTAACACCATATAAGACCATATAACACTTTGTAACACTATATAACATTATATAACTAATATAACACTATAGTTTGTCTGATAGCATGTCTATGATAGATGTATAGTGTTATATTTGTTATATAATGTTATATAGTGTTACATAGTGTTATATGGTATTATATGGTGTTACATATTGTTATACGGTGTTTATATGGTGTTATATAGTATTATATATAGTGTTATAATACACTTCTCATACTTCTCACACTTTAGGCCCTTGTATTAAAATACCCTTACTAAACAAAAAAACAATATAGGTAAAAAGACGAAAATACCCCTGACTTAATGGAGAAAAATGGATGGAATTAACGAACTGGATGAAAATGGCAAGATTTTAAACCTTTTGGATCCATATGCGGAAAAACAAACCTTAGGACAAAAGTCGCAAAACTGGCCAAACCTCATAGACGAAAATGACATTTTACTCACTTTTTTTTATTAGTATGTCAAATACGACTACAAAGTTGTTTTCTTTTAGCTCAACATTTTGGTTTGACCCATAAGATACGGAACACAACTCAACTAATTTATAAGTAAACGGGCCAAAACTATGTTCTTTCAAGATCCAACTTTAATATGGAATGGGAATATAACTAATATCTTGGGTATGCTATGCAGTCAATGCTTAACAAACAAGAGGAAGGGGTGGTTGCAGAGTCTAAACGTCTCGGGTCAAAATGGGCACACCCTCTTACATCCACCGAAACAGGCTGTGTTCTTGTCGCAACCGAAAAGCTCGACGGGGTTCAAACCTTTGAAAGATCAGTCGTCTTCTTACTGGGCTCAGGAACCCGACACCCACAAGAAGGCCCATTTGGAGTAATTATAAACCGACCCCTCCATAAAAAGATCAAACACATGAAACCTACTAATCTCCATCTGGCCACCACGTTTTCCGAATGCTCATTGCACTTTGGTGGGCCTCTTGAGGCAAGCATATTCTTGTTAAAAACCAACGGGAAAAACAACGTTCTTGATTTCGAAGAAGTTGTTCCCACTTTATGTTTTGGTTCCCGAAACGGTTTGGATGAAGCTTCGGCTTTAGTGAAAAACGGGGTTTTTAAACCTCAAGATTTTCGGTTTTTCGTCGGGTATGCCGGATGGCAGCTTGATCAGCTTCGAGAAGAGATTGAAGCGGGGTTATGGCATGTGGCGGCTTGTAGTTCGAATTTGATGTTTGGTGGGGCCCAGAATGAGAGTTTATGGGAAGAAATTTTGCAACTTATGGGCGGGAGTTACTCGGAGCTGAGCCGCAAGCCGAAGCAAGATTTATAGGTGTTGTTTTAAAGCGTTTTTCGGTTAAAATATAATATGAAAGTACTTGAGGTTTTATGAAAATTTATAAGCAGTCTCAAGTTGTACAGAATGGACAAAGTAGAGTCTTGTTTTTAACTTATAAATGAACCATAAGCTACTATTTTCAAAAGTCAAACATCATTTGACTTTTAGTTGAAATGTTGAATCGTGTCGTACCGGTCTACCTTTGATCTTGTATGCATGTGTTTTTAAACTGCTGCTTGAATATGTCTTTCGTGTTCTTTAAGCATGTGTTCGGTTCTTGCACTTGGGAACGTCAATGGTTCAGAACGAATGGTGTATCTTCTTTCCATGGCGCTGAAAATGGCTCGTAATTTTGACAAATTGTTGCTTCATTTGCAAGTAAGTGTGATTCAGAAAGATTACCTGAAAAGAAATGGGTGGGTTGTTTTTCTAATGCATCGAACCTACTAAATTGTTTTATTCAGAAAGTTATTATAGAAGGAAGATAAAAATGGACACAAAGGATGTCGGGCCAACCAGACCCGACCCATGCCAAGTGCAGTTTTGACTGTTTCCCAACTTGCTTGACCTGTACACTTTGCCACTCCCATTGAAAAGGTTCAGGTTTTGAAAACGGTATCTGTGCTTTAGATTGTGCTTTCGATTCCTTTGCACCGACCCGAACAGATACAGACAAATGTCAACGCATGGCTTCAGCTTTCCGCCTATAAAACTTTCAAGTTAACATTAGAATAAAGCCAGAAAGATGGTGTTTTAGCAGTGATGGATGGTATGTGGTTGGTTTTCTAAAAGTAGCGGACATTTTGGTCTTTTTTCGCCGAATTAGTAAACTTGGTGTACCTTCTCGCTTGTTTTATTCGCCACCTCTTTACCTGGAGGATATACTAATATTTGAGTGGATCACAAGGATGAGGTTCTGTGGTGAACTGACACATAACAGAAGTTAATTTCAATAGGTTGACCTGCACAAGTAGGCAGGTCAACTTGTATTGATCCGTCTAGATCCATTATACCCTTATACAATTAGCAACTTGGGTTATGTCCAATTTGTTTGAAAGTCACACCCTTTAACAACACAAAACACTCATCCCTTCAAAATGTTTCACCCTTTCATGTATTAAGGCACACCCTTTCACAATTATATTATCTATATTATAGTAACTTGGGGTATGTTTAAACATCGCGCCCGTTCGAAAAGGTGTGATATAACCAAAAAAATAACTTGGGTTATGTCTCATTTATTTAAACATCACGTCCCTTTGGAAATGTGTTATTTTACTTTAATCAATACCGTTTGAAAAGGTGTGATTTTACCAACTAGGGTCAAACCGACGCGTCCATAACCTTGCACACTTTTGCGTCTTACATGAAATCCAAACGACGCGTCCATAACCTTGCACACTTTCAAAACTATTTAAAAAAACGTTACGAAACCAAACCGTTGTCTCCTATTACAACTTTTTTCCCACGATTTCAATTAAAATCCAAATTATTAATTAAAAGCTACAACTTTCTAACCATTAATGCCACCGCTTGGGAATTCATCGCTTCGATAGCATATTATAGAAATTGCCACTCCAACTTCTATGTTTATATTCATATACCACCGATTCAACCCAAAAAAAAAAACCCCAAATCCTACAACATCTATGTAACCCATTCGTGTCCCTTCAAACTCCTACAAAATCCTTTCACATACCTGTTCAAATACTAATATGCTTCAGTATAAATGTGCCGGGTTTTAGCTTTCTCATGCTTTTACATTTTTTGATCATTCTCATTTGTTATCCTTTGTTTTGTGAGGTTTGGTGTATCTTGGGCTCCTCTCCTGTCTCGGCTCTCCTGGGCTTGTAGCAGCCTTGTAGTTGGGCTCCGTCTTTGGGCTTGTAGCCGTTTGTGACGGCTGTGTGCTAGCTGGTCTAAGGCCCCTTATATTGGGCAATTGGTTCGTGCTGTGGGTTTATCGGAGCATTTCATCATTTCCTGCTCATCATTCACTACTCTCGCAAGTTTCCCTATCCTCACAAGTTATTCGTGAGTCTAGGGTTGTTTATCTTCTCTTGTTTTAGATCATCCGGCTGGAGATCTTTTTGTCTTTGTTTAGTTGTTAATCTGTGCCGACAGATTCATTCTGTCCTTGTAATTGATTCAGCATAATAAAAGGTGTTTGATTATCAAGTTTTGACATGGTATCAGAGCCCCAAGGTTGATTTAGGGCTCTGGTTCTTCTTCCGCTGCGGTACAAAGCTCCGGCCGACCTTCTCCTGTCCGATCTAGGGTTTTCTTTATTTACGGCGTTTGGTACTCAGATCCCTGTTTCCGAAGTGATTCTACTCAGAGGAGACGGTGTAGATCTGGGAGTGTGAAACCCTAATTTCTAGGGTTTAAAGTTTGTGGTTGGTTGCTGTGACAGCGCTACTTCTGAAACGCTAATATGTGGTTCTCTTTTGTTTGGTAAAGAAGAACCTCGTTGGTCTCTTATAAGAGCAAACCAACAGGTTTTGTGTATTTCCGGCTCTCTGGTCAGTGTGTGCAACCCTAAGTGAAGGTTGCAAACCTGATCTCTTTGACGTGCACCCACTGTGAGATCGTTCCTTCTCTTTCTCTTTACTTTCTATTGCATTATTGTGTTTTGTGTCTAGGCATTCTTGATACCGGGCTAGGCTAAAACCGGTTTAATTGATTGGGACACAGAGAGGGTTCACTATGTTGCATTTGTGTCTGGTTGGTCTGTTGTGGTGTGGCTCCCTGGTCATTGTCTGCGGAGGCACCTTTTGAGTGATGAACCTCTGATCGGACCTCTGTCCAGGTTTCGCCTTGAGTCAGTTTGTCTTTCTTGCCTATCCTGGTTGCTTAATATGTACTGATTGGTTTATTTGTGTTCTTGTCTTGTCTGACCTGTTCTGTGCTTATTGTCTGTTCTATTTTCTGCATTACTGATCTGTCATTATGCCTGATAAAACTGAATCTTCTGTAACGTTGGTTAGCAAATTAGATGCTAGTGACCCTTTATATCTTCATGCTAGTGATTCAAGTGGACTCACAATTGTTAGCATAAAACTGAAAGGGACTGAGAACTATGTGGTGTGGTCCAATGCTATGAAACTTGCTCTAATGGCTAAAAACAAACTAGGCTTTATTGATGGAACTTGTAGTAAATCTAAAGATGATGATGTTCTGGCTAGTCAGTGGGATCGATGTAACTCTATTGTGCTTACTTGGATTTTGAACTCTGTTTCTGATGAACTATATGTTGGCCAAGTCTATTCTAAGCTTGCCTCAGAAGTGTGGGATGATTTAAAAGACACATATGATAAAGTTGATGGGTCAGTTGTGTTTAGCTTATATCAAAAAATCAACTCTGTTAGTCAAAATGGATCTAGTGTGTCTGAGTATTACCACAAAATTAACACTATGTGGAAACAATTTGATGCTATGCTTCTACTGCCTTCCTGCACCTGCAATGCGTCTGCTAAATTCAATGAGTTCAGTCAATTAATCAAACTTATGCAATTTTTAATGGGGTTAGATGACATTTATCAACCTGTTAGAACCAATCTGTTGACAAGGGACCCTTTACCAACTATCAAAACTGCCTTTTCTATCATCTCTAGAGAGGAATCTCATAGAGGGTCCAACAATGTTTCTAAGGCTCCCAATGTAGGATTTGCGGCTAAATCTAACAACTTCAATGATAACAAGAAAAAATTCAATAAAGGTCCCAACCCAAATCTAAAATGTTCTCATTGCAACAAGATTGGACATACAGTTGATAAATGTTTTGAACTGAATGGTTATCCTCCAAACTATAGATCAAAACCTACTCAAAGCAGCTCTCAGTGGGGTAGGTCAAACAATGCTGCTAGTAGTGGTTCTGGTCCTTCTTTGAATAATACTGTGAATGATAAAAGTTCTAGCTCTTTGAACTCCCTGACTGCTGATCAATTTTCTAAGTTGCTAGGTTTGCTAAATGAGAATAAAACTGATGACCCAAATAAGTCAAATGTTGGAGGTAAATGCTTTAATTCCTTCTCTGAATATAAAAATATCTTTTGTTTTAACTCAAAACTTTTCTCTTCTCAAAAGCAAAACTGGATTATTGATTCTGGTGCAAACCAGCACATGGTTATGTCCAGTGATAATATGTTTAATCTGGTTGATGTGTCTGAATATAATATTACTGTTAAACATCCCAATGGTACCGATGCAAAAGTCACTCAGATTGGGTGTTTTAGACTTTCTGACTCTGTCATTTTAAAAGATGTGTTTGTTGTTCCTGAATATTGTGTGAACCTTATTTCTGTGTATAAGCTAGCTAAAGACAATAAGCTTAAGGTTGTGTTTGATGAAAACTCTTGCTATATTCAGGATTCGTGCTTAAAGAAAACCCTGGTGACTGGTAGGCAAACTGAGGGTTTATATTTCTGTGGTAACTCTCTAAGTTCTAGTTTTTCTTGTCTAAGTATGGCTGAAAAAGCAAAGCTCTGGCATTCCAGGCTGGGCCACCCAGCTGAACAAGTGTTAAAGGTTCTTCAGCTTAAAACTGAGTCCATTTCTAATCCATGTGATATATGTCACAAGGCCAAACAACATAGGTCACCCTTCCCTCTCAGTGACCATCAATCGACTAAGGTTAGGGACCTTATTCACTTAGATGTTTGGGGTCCCTACAAGGTCACTAGTGTGGAAGGATACAAATACTTTCTTACTATTGTGGATGATTTCAGCAGATCTGTTTGGGTCTATCTTATGAAATCTAAGTCAGAAGTTTTTGAAAATATAGAAAGTTTTTACAACCTTGTTAAAACTCAGTTTGAAGTCAATATAAAAATGTTTAGGAGTGATAATGGATCTGAGTTCACCAATTCTCAAATGACTGCTTTTGTTAAACTAAAGGGTATCATTCATCAAACCTCCTGCACCTATACTCCACAACAAAATGGTATTGTGGAGAGAAAACACAGACACCTGTTGAATATTACTAGAGCTTTGCTATTTCAATCCAATGTTCCTCTTAGGTTCTGGTCTGAATGTGTTCTGACAGCATCTTACTTAATTAACAGGCTTCCTTCTTCTGTGTTACATGGCTGTTCTCCTTATGAAAAATTGTTTGGTTTCAAACTTTCTCTTGATCACTTGAAAACCTTTGGTTGTCTTTGCTACTTCACTGTTTTAAACAATCCTGATAAACTTGAAGAAAGAGCTGAAAAATGTGTTTTTATGGGATACTCTAATCTTAAAAAGGGATATAAGGTGTGGAGTCTAGAACAGAAAAAATTCATTTTCTCCAGAGATGTTAGTTTCCATGAAACCACATTTCCTTTCAAAAATGAATCTCATGCTATTCTAGAAGGTCCAAATAACTTAAACCAATTAAATTTTTTTGACAACTATGAATTTTCAAGTGACCTAAATCCCAATGATGAAGAGAAGGTCCCCACTGACTCACCTACCCTGACACAGCAACACAGTGATGAGGTTGAATCACCTATGGATAGTGATACTTAGCAATCATCAGGAACTGATGGTTCATCTGAGAGTAATGAGTCCCTAAGGGATGAAACTGGTCCTGTGAGGGCTGAGCCTAGTAGTGTTAATGACGAGTCAAACCTTCCTGAGGGTACCATCCCTACTAGAAGGTCCTCTAGATCCTCAACTGCCCCAAAAAGATTTGAGGACTTTATTGTTGGAAATGCTAGATATAACTATGATAAGTATGTTGATTATTCTAGTTTGCCAAAAGAAAATGTGTGCTTCGCTGCAAATATTAATAAACTGGTTGAGCCTTACACTTATAAAGATGCTATTAAAGATAAACGGTGGGTAGACGCTATGAATGATGAATTGTCTTCTTTGTATAGGAATAACACGTGGGATATCGTTGACTTACCTAAAGGAAAGAAACCTATTGGGTGTAAATGGGTCTTTAAAGTAATACAAGTCAACAGGTGAAATTGATAGGTTTAAGGCTAGACTTGTTGCGAAGGGATTTAATCAACGGGAGGGAATAGATTTTGAGGAAACATTTTCTCCCGTTGTTAAAATGCTTACTGTAAGGTGTGTTATTAGTATGTCTGTTCAGAATAACTGGCCGTTATATCAACTTGACGTGAACAATGCTTTTCTATATGGCAACCTTAGAGAAGAAGTCTATATGTCGTTGCCTGATGGTTTAAGTGTTGAAAATCAAGGTAAAGTGTGTAAGTTAAACAAGTCTTTATACGGTCTGAAACAAGCTCCACGTATGTGGAATGAAAGACTGGTTCAGGTGCTGGTTAAAATTGGTTTTAATCAGTCCAAATGTGATCATTCCCTGTTTATCAAGTCTGCTAATTCTGTGCTTATCGTTCTTCTTGTTTATGTTGACGATATTGTGTTAACAGGAAACAATGAAGAAGAAATAAATAAGGTTAAACATCTCTTGAAAACTAAATTTTTAATAAAGGATCTCGGTTTATTAAAATTTTTTCTGGGAATTGAAGTGATAAAAACTGTTGATGGTGTGTGTCTTACTCAAAGAAAGTACTGTATGGATCTGTTGAACGAGTATGGGATGAGTGGAAGTAAGCCCAATAGTTGTCCCATTGATCAAAATCATGTTTTGACCAATCTGACCTTAAATAATACCAAACCTGTTGATGTCACACAATATCAAAAACTGATAGGTAAACTTATTACCTATCACACACTAGGCCTGATATTGCTTATTCTGTTCACTACTTGTCTCAATTTATGCATAAGCCTACTGAGGCTCATACTCAAATTGCATTTAAAGTTCTAAGGTACCTAAAAGGTGCTCCTGGGAATGGGATCATGTTTTCAAAAGGCAACACTTTTCAGCTAACCGCTTTTGCAGATTCTGACTGGGCTAAGTGTGTGGACAGCCGAAGGTCTGTCACTGGGTTTTGCATATTTCGTGGTGGATCCTTGGTCTCATGGAAGAGCAAAAAACAAAGTGTTGTTTCTCGGTCATCTGCTGAGGCCGAATACAGATCAATGTGCAGTGCCACGTGTGAAGTTTTGTGGCTTCTGAATATTTTAAGAGAACTTCATGTGGATTTAACTACTTCGGTTGTGTTAAAATGCGATAATACTGCAGCTCTATCTATTGCTGCTAACCCTGTCTTTCACGACAGAACAAAACACTTCGAAATTGACTTATTCTTCCTGAGGGAGAAAATTGCATCTGGTCTCATCAAAACCCAAGGTGTCAAGACTGAATATCAGCTCGCGGACGTATTTACAAAAGGCTTACTTCCGAAAAACCATGCTGAAATGTGTAAGTCGTTAGGGCTCTGTAATTTGTTTGCACATTTAAACTGAGGGGGGGGGGGTGTTCAAATACTAATATGCTTCAGTATAAATGTGCCGGGTTTTAGCTTTCTCATGCTTTTACATTTTTTGATCATTCTCATTTGTTATCCTTTGTTTTGTGAGGTTTGGTGTATCTTGGGCTCCTCTCCTGTCTCGGCTCTCCTGGGCTTGTAGCAGCCTTGCAGTTGGGCTCCGTCTTTGGGCTTGTAGCCGTTTGTGACAGCTGTGTGCTAGCTGGTCTAAGGCCCCTTATATTGGGCAATTGGTTCGTGCTGTGGGTTTATCGGAGCATTTCATCATTTCCTGCTCATCATTCACTACTCTCGCAAGTTTCCCTATCCTCACAAGTTATTCGTGAGTCTAGGGTTGTTTATCTTCTCTTGTTTTAGATCATCCGGCTGGAGATCTTTTTGTCTTTGTTTAGTTGTTAATCTGTGCCGACAGATTCATTCTGTCCTTGTAATTGATTCAGCATAATAAAAGGTGTTTGATTATCAAGTTTTGACAATACCGTAACCAAATCATCATTCATGTTGACATCAAATTTTAACACGGACGTGGTTGAGATTTAAACACAATCACCAACAGATTACAACATGGAACACAAGAAAAAGAAGTTTAATGACGGGGGTGTCGTGATTTAATGTGAAATGGTTCAAGAGAGAGAAGAGTTTTACAGAGTGGAGAGAGGAACGAAGGAGATAAAGTTTGAATCTTTGAGGCTTTAATCGGTTTGTTATCGTCACTTGCAACGATACTAATAAACCGGACTTCGTTTGTAAATCTTATGTTGTCTTAATTTTGTTGAACACATGGGTTTTCTTGATCTAACATCTGATCTTTGTTGCATGTTCTTCTCTATAATCAGGTGGGTTTGTTGCAATTAAAACCTTTAGTTGTTTTTGTAGATTGATTTCAGCATATACATCTCAAATTGTTATCAAATGAAAAAAAAAAAAAAAAAAGAGAGAGAGAGAGAAATCGCTATTGTGTTTGCTGGCGAATCAGAAAGGACTTAAAACATCTCGGCGAATTTATACCGGAATGGGCCGGAACAGAAGTGAGGTAGAGCGCAGGGGAAAGAGAATTAAGCAGAGAGAGGACAGAAAACGACATACAAATGGTTATCGACTTATCACGGGACGAATTTGGCCGTAAAACTAAAATCTGAACTCATTTCCATGTGATTTTGATTTCAAGACCGGAACAATGATTCAAAGGTGGGGGGAAATTTTTTTTGTGACGTTGTATATTATATGGGTGAGTTTAGATTTTTGTTGCTTAAACCTAAATTCCCTACTCTTATCTTATTGTATCCAAGGTGTATTCAACCAATTGATTTAGGACTTGATGGACAATTTGAATTTGTGCAAAGTGTAGGGTAGGGCTGGCATATCGTGTATACCCGTACACGATAAGACACGACACGATAAGACACGATACACGAAATCCGATACACGAACACGACACGATAACTTATCGTGTCCTTTTTTTCAAACACGAACACGAACACGACACGATATACACGAAAATTACCTGTTAATACATGTTAACATGACTATTCGACTGTTATACACGAAAATTACCTGTTAATACCTGTTAACACGAACAAAAATACGAACACGGCATGCTATCTGAGAGTTACAAAGTGAGTTTAGGGTTTTATTTTTTTTTTAATTGAATGAGGAATGAAAATAGAAAGGAATTAAGAAACCCACACGCACATGGCTGATGAGTTTTATTTAATTTAATTTCTTATCGTGTACTAACGGGTATTAACAGGTAAACAGGTATTTAACTGTTTATACACGAAAATTAACAGGTAATATCATGTCTACCTGTTTGGTACACGATACCTGTTAAGGCCATACACGATACCTGTTAACTTCGTGTAGGTTCGTGTCGTGTATTCGTGTATTCGTGTAAAATTGCCAGCCCTAGTGTAGGGTGATGATACTAAAAACATTTATAATCAATACCCGTCGCAACGCGCGGACAACGCCAACTTGTTTAAATACAAAAAATACAATCTTTATTGTTAATTTTTATAAACTTTTACATCACCCACTTGGGTTAAAACATGATCCCTTTGGTTGGGTCATGGGTCGGACCTTTAGCCGATTCAATTCTTATTTGACCCGCCCCAACAAACCAATACAAGGGTTCAGTAGGTACCATCTTACATTTTATTCAAAACTATATAACTAGTTTTACTGATGGAGTTGAACAGTTTAAAATATACCTCACTAGAGAGTGCAGAAGTTGAGGTACCATGGACATCGGGTTCAACTGCAAGAAGGGTATCTAAGAGCGCCAAAGTAGAAGGCAGCTAGACTATTTGATAGAGACACATGTCTTTTGAAGGGGAGTTTTTAGCTTCAAATCGGAGCAAAAGAAGTATTTTGTGATATTTAATGTAAAGTAGAATAGAAGTAATATTTGGTGTACTAACTATCTTTTTAACCTATAACAAAATAATCATAACTTTTTTGAAATATAACACATTATTTATAGAAAAAAAAGATGCAAAGAATGGTTTCAAAGTCTATCGTACGATTCATTAGTTAATAAAAAGCTATTTTCAAACCTCTACACGTATAACCATAATCAAACATATAATTAGTTAATAAAAAGCTATTTTCAAATCATCAGTTTCTCATTTAACTCAGATCATTTCGATTCGATTATTTCAGATTCAATTATGCGCCTGCTTAGATTTTTAGGCCTGTAAACAAGCCGAATGAACATGAACATATAATCAAACCGTTTTTTTTGTTCATATTTGTTCATTAAGAAAATGAGCATGTTCATGTTCACTCGTTTAAAACCTATTCGAACAGTTCACGAACGTAAACAAACATAAACAAACAAAATTTAGACGAACATAACTGAAAAACCATAAACGAACATTCACCCAACATAAATGTTCGTAAGTTAACGAACATAAGGCCTTTGGGTATACTTTAACCTAACTTAACTCCACCTAAGTGACACATCAACTTTTTTTCCTCATTTCACTTTGTCTCACTCTAAGGAAATGGTTTAACATGTTAACACATAACTCATTTAATGCACTTTAACATTGGGTTTTTGTCTAAAAAAGAAAATAATAATTAATTAAATCTCTTAACATTGGGTTAACATGTTAATACATAACTCATTTTAATGCACTTTAACACAAGGAGGGAGTGGTTTGCAATGTTAGTTAACATGTCATGTCATTGTTAACACTCTAGATGTTAGAGTACACCCCATAGCCTAAACGGACGTTCATGAACAGGGCCGTATCCGAAAATTACAAAAAAAAAAAAAAAAATGGCCCTGTGCAAGATAAAACATTTGGGCTCTATTTGAAAATCTCCATTTAATATAAATTTATCAATCACTAAAAATTTGTTGATGTAATTTAAATAGTTATTTTTAGCTAAGTTTAGAAAGTAATTTATTAATTAAAGGGAAAGATGAAGTTGGCAAAATTAAGCATTAAATGTTCCTAACAAAAAAAATTCCAAAAAATAAGCCAAAATAAAGAATTTGGGGACGTCAAGATTAGAACCCTTGTCTTCTTGTTGTTGAAGAAAGACAATAACCACTAGTACAAGAGCAGATTTATGTTATTCCTCAATTCACTGCATATATATTCTATCTTATACGACGTAAATTTTATATAAAATTAAAAGGATTTAAGCCTTCAGAGGGTTTGAGTCTTGTACCGTCCCAACCCGCAGTCCCGCACCCCTAACGAGCCAACCCTGTTCATAAACATAAATAAACGTATTAAAACGTGTTTTCATATTTCTTTATTTATGAGTGTTTCTTTATTTATTTCGTTTACAAGTTTAGAAAAAAAATTGTAAACTAGAACTCACAAGGGTGAAATCGTAAATTGACCAGAGACTGGTTGCGGTGGCATCATGCATCAGCATCATACTGTTCTTCAAGACAAGTACCTGAGAACGAAACACGCGTCCGTTACATCCATGACACCAAACTCAATCGCCACCTCCACCGACCACCACAAGTAATCTAGTACCATAAGTTGCTGTCATTTGAATATATATCCTCATCGTATATCCCACACCGTCAATTCTCTGTCTGTGAAATCTGTTAGTATTACACATTATGGTGATGAATCATATGATAAATTATGTGCTTGATCGGGTTGTACCACCTGCAAGTCTGGTGATGCTAGCGTTGGCTTGGCCGACGCTTACTTTCATCAAATCATGTGAGAGGGTTTACTATCACTTCTTTGCTGAATCTATGGATGACAAAGTTGTGGTTATCACCGGCGCTTCTTCCGGAATCGGAGAGGTACGTACGTATGTCACCTGTTTGTTCGATTTCATAGGACTGTAAACGAATCGACTGCTTATGTTTGAGAAATCTGTTTATGTTTGCTTGTTTGTTAATGAGTTAAATGACTAGTTGGTCTATGTGGTTTGTAAATATTACAGACTTGGTCCCAACTGGTTGTAAATTTTGCACTCGGGTGATCGTTATTATTAACATCTGTTAAGTTTTTCAGTAAAATCCATGTTAAATAACCAAAATACCCTTACTTATCAACAAAACAAATTATATAAGTTTTCACAGGTCTCTCTTCTCAAACAAGGAGCACAACCACAACCACTGAACACCCACCACCAGCATCTCATCTCCACCCCCGAACACCCACCACCACCACCATCTCACTTCTGCCACCAAGGGCGGACTTAAGGCTAGCCCAAGGTGGGCGGGCGCACCCCCGGGAAAAAAATTAGTGCTAAGTTCCGTCGAAAATCCCGTCCGCACCCCTTGAAATTTTTCGTCCGCACCTCTTGGAATTTTCCTTCCGCACCCCTTAGGTAAAAAGTGTTACCAATTTATATTTTAATTTTTTAGTAAACTCTTATTTTTTTTAAAATACTACCTAATTATATAACTTTTAATACCTAAAAAACTAAACCCAAATACCCAATACCTTTAACTAGCCCACTATTAAGTCTTAGCTCAATAAACAAACCTAACAAATCAACAATATTTCAAACTAAAATAAACTAAACAAGCCCAAAACCCTTACATATTCGGCGATGAAGAATGTGAAGACCAACTTGAGTAATCGGATTGGCGATGAGAACTTAAGTGATAGTTGTATATGTTATATAGAGAAAGAGTTGCTTAAGAAAGTAGGTTTAAATGATGTTTTGTATAGATTTTAAAAAATGAAAACCCGTAGGGCGGCGTTTTAATTATGTTTATAACAAGGTTTGACATGTTTTGATGATTATATAAATTTAGTTTGAGGTTCTTTTGTTTTACATGACCCGACTCGAACCGACCCGATACGAACCAATTTTTTTACTTATATATCTTGGGGCCTAAAATTTTTAAAAATATTCCACACCCCTGTGAAAAAATTTCTAGGTCCGCCACTATCTGCCACTTCTCACCTCCACCCACGAACACCAAAACACCCACCATCACCAACGAACACCTCCACCACTGGGCCAACGGATCTGCTTGCTTACGATTCTCACATATTGTGGTTTTCGTTTTTGGTACATAACGGAGTCAATATCTAGTTCCGCAAGCCAGTTGACCTCTGGTTGACTTTGTTAACATCAGTCAAATACTCCTCTAAAGGATCATTTTCGAAAGTACTGGAATCTTTGAATGAATCAACATATTCTTCTACCTTTTCTTTTTCATCCGAGTGCAAAATTTGCAACCACTGGGACCAACTCTGTAATTAGTAAACCACTGGGACAAAGTCTACAATATTTGCAAACCACAGGGACCAACCAGACATTTAACTCTTTGTTAATTAAAAACTAGCACAAACAAATTTTTTTGTTCGTTTACTTAAAATAACTAAGTCGATCTAGGACTCTTGAATTCTCTCTTCCCTATAGTCTTTCTTTTCTTTTATTTGTTTGTCAAATGAGAAAAAAGGAAAAATTACAAGTTTTGTCCTTTATCTTAATGCCACTTATCGAGCGGTTTCCTTTATAACGAATTTTGACAAGTTTTGCCCTTTACAAGGAATTTTGTTGCACGTTTTGTCCTTTAGGCCTAACTCAGTTAGATTTTCTTGTTAAATCTTGTCACCCAAGGGTATTTTAGTCTTTTTACCCATTTATTTAATATTATTTGAAAGAAGAAAACAAAATATTTTAGGGTTGACTCTTGAAATAAATGGGTAAAAAGACTAAAATACCCTTGGGTGACAAGATTTAACAAGAAAGTCTAACTGGGTTAAGCTTAAAGGACAAAATATGCAACAAAATTCCTTGTAAAGAGCAAAACTTGTCAAAATTCATTAAAAAGGACACCGCCTGATAAGTGGTATTAAGATAAAGGACAAAACTTGTAATTTTTCCGAGAAAAAATAGGTATAAAATCATTGAACAACACATGGATGTTGCGCCATGTTAACTCGGAAAATTATGAACGAAACGTAAACACGTTGAATCACACACACACGTTGCGTTGTGTTAACTCGCAAAATTTAGTACGAAACGTAAAACGAAAATTTGGGAATAATGAAAAGTATAGGGGATCAAAGTTGAAAGTAAAAAAGTTGTGAAGTTGAATTACAAAAATTAAACTTTTTTTGAGTTAAAAGTAAAAAAGAAATCAATTTTATGAGCTTAAAATGTAAGAAACGGAAAGATAGAACATATAAAAAAATAACAAAGTCAATCAATGACCACGTGTTGCGACGGACCTATGAAATGAAAAACAATAGACATAAAATCTTGAACTACACATGGACATTATGCCGTATTACCTCGCAAAATTATGAACGAAACGTAAAAACGTTGAACCACACACACGTTGATTCATGGTAACTCACAAAATTTAGTACAAAAACGTACAACGAAAATCTGCGAAAGATGAAAAGTATAGGGGACCAAAGTTAAATATAAAAAAAGTTGGGTTTAAATTGTAAAAGAAGAAAAGTTTTGGTTTTCAAGTAAAAAAAATAAATTTTGTGAAGTTAAAATTTCAAGAAATTCAAATATTTGGGTTGAAAGTAAAATTTCAATTTTCTTTTGAAAACCACCCAAAACATAAGGTACAACACCTTATGCATTCGGAACTTGCTAATTTATAGTATATAAATATAACAAACTTGTCACGTTACATAAAAACAAAGGTAGACGGACAACAAGCTGCTCCGCCACCCATTTCTGAATTGCAAACCCTAACATTCGCATGGGCTGAACAATTGCTTTGGTGACCCATTGGACCTGGTCAAAAAGTAAAGTTGATAGCTTCTGGTGCCAGGGAGCCAAATGTATCAAAGGCAAAATGGCAAAGACATGTTGGTTCTCTGCGCAAATTTTCACGTGCATATCCACTTTCTTTGATTCTGCCTTTCTTGCTGTTTGTCCAGCTACAAACCCGTTTTCAGAATCAATAATTTTTTGAAAATCGCAATAACGTTTCAATTTTAGTACTATTTATTTTGAGACCAATTTTTAAAAAAGTATGACATTGTTGTGTAAATACGTGTACACTAGCACATGTGCCATTTTAGACTTTCCAAAAACAAAAATTAGGAGAAAGAAAAAGAGTTTGGAGACATTTTTTTTTTTCATTTTTATCTTTTTCATGCAAGCATAACGTATATACTCTGGGCTGTTAATGGGAATCCCTAAGAATTCGGGGGAATGTGCTAGTTGAAAAACTTAGGCCCCTACAAGTGTTTATTTGGGCTAAATTTGTTTAACAAACAAATTGGGTCTTTTAAAATTAGTTTAGTTTTTTATGGTATTGGGAACCATATAGACCAATAATAATATTTTTAAAATTTTGGGTCCGGGCAAAGTCACCCACTTTGACCTTCCGTGAGCTGGCCAAACATGCACTTAAACTGTTTATCATAGTTTTTAACGCATTTTAGTCCCTGTTATTTGGGTTATTTTGTCAGTTTAGTTCAAATGTTTTATTTTTCGCCTGTGGGTCCAAAAAGATTTCACCATAGTCATTTTAGTCCACTGGGTTAACTTCATCTATTTTTTCTGTTAGCGAGAAGGGCAATTCAGTCATTTTATATGTAATTCTGCTAACTAGAAGTGCAATTCGGCCATATAAAAAGACTTAATTGCCCTCCTCATTTTATTAACAGAATAAATGAATGAAGTTAACCCAGTGGACTAAAATGGCAACAATGAAACTTTTTTGGACCCACAGGTGAAAAATGAAACCTTTGGACTAAACTGGCAAAATCACCCAAACCACAGGGACTAAATGACATTTAACTCTAGTTTTTAACATAATATTGCTTGCAACATAAACACACCTAAGCATCTATGGTCAGTTACTTTTCTGGAACTTTTTAAATTTTTGCATGTATGTTTATTTACACAAGTTTGTTCGTTTATTTTCGTTTATCTAATAAAATACATTTTAACAAATTAGAATAAATATTTGTCCGTTGTCATTATAATACTTGGAGTAGAAAAACACTAGAAATTAGGTTGGGATTTTGACAAATTAATAACCACGGGTAGAAACCTTTTGATCTTGTCAGCAAATTGCATATGAATATGCTAAGAAGAAAGCAAATCTTGTATTAGTCGCACGGAGGGACCAACGACTGCATGGGATCAGTGAGAATGCTAGATTACTTGGTGCACCAGATGTGTTAATCATGGCTGCAGATGTTGTCAAAGAAGATGATTGTAAGAGATTCATCAATGAGACGATCAATTATTTTGGCCGAGGTAATTAATTATCTAATCCTTCATTTATGTAGAGAACCGCAAATAAACAAAATGCCACCACTTACCACACTATTTTTCGGACTCAAATTGTATCTTATAGAATGGTCATCATCTATTTATAGCATCCTTATATGTTATAAAATTTGTTTTGGGTTAATTTCATAAATGTAATAAATCTCATTATCCAAGGATAATAAAAACAAATTCCTTATTTGCCCTTTTTAGGATCTAACTTTTGAGACTTGTATTTTCATTTCACAAACCCTCTACTTTCTCTACAAAAGTGGCCATTGTGGTCATTTAAGTGATCATAAATTGCCAAACAATTTAGCCATCTAACATTTGCAACCTTGAAAAACACAAGCACATCCGAACACTATTGTTTGGAACTAGTTTTGTTGTTGTTGATCATTTGATTCATTAGGATTATTCAGCATCACATAATCATTAATCACGTCTAATAATGACATCCAACACACCCTAAAAAAGAGTTCAAGCTCGATATCTAAGAGTCCAACAAAGTACTTTTCAACTTTGAATGTGATGTTCAGCATATTTCAACTGATCAATATCGATTAAAGGTTTTTTTTTGGAATGATCCAAGACTTTATTGAAATGAAAGAAATGTAATGTTTGTCATGTGTTATGTTAGCGTTCTAAAATTATGAACTTTTACACACTATTTTGTTGCAGTTGATCATCTCGTAAACACGACAAGTTTAGGGCATACCTTCTACTTTGAGGAAGCAAATGATACATCGGTTTTCCCTATGTTGATGGTATACTTAAAACTCAAAAGGGATTTAGGGTGATTTTAACACATAATATAGGCTCTTAGTTGATGAGTTTTGTGTGACTCGTTTCTTAAATTTCAGGATATTAATTTTTGGGGGAACGTGTATCCTACTTATGCGGCTATTCCTTACCTGAGACGGACTCGAGGTCGGATTGTAGTTAATGCAGCAGTCGAGAACTGGTTACCTCTCCCTAGGATGAGCTTATATTCCGTGAGTATCTTTGGATCAACATGGCCACCGTAGGCGCCATATTAAAGGTCAAAGCGGTTGATGGTTGGTAAACATGTATTTTTTAAGCCGACCCGCAACACTTTATTTTCAAAATTATGGGTTATGAATAATTAGGTATTGGTGTGTTAAGTATGATTATATAAAAAAAAATTATTTACAAAATGATCATTCCTTTTAAATGATTCAAGTCCTTAAACTAAGCTAAAGCTAATGATCTTTCTGCCTAATCTAGTTATGTGAATTAAAATGATTTATGATGTTGTGTGCATTCATATTTACAATTTTCGACCGATTTGACCTCACCTTTTAAGGCATTTATTTATTTAAGCATTTGACATGTTACAAATGAAACATAACATACATTATCCACTAATACGAAAATTGTTACATAATTTAGTCATTTAGAAACTATCTGTTTCCCGAGCGAGGAGTGTTGGTGCAATAACATCAACTTTCTTTTCTTTGCTTTTTCCGTTTAAGCATGTCTTGACCGTTGACTTTTTTTTAATCCTAATGTTTGTTTGACCAGGCAGCCAAAGCTGCTCTAGTGAACTTCTACGAAACGTTGAGGTTAGAATTGAATGGTGACGTTGGTATCACTATTGCTACACACGGTTGGATTGGTGCCGAGATGACCCATGGAAAATTCATGCTAGAAGAAGGAGCGGAGATGCAATGGAAGGAAGAAAGAGAAGTAAGTCTGTCAAGAACTCAATATTCCCCTATTTTCATTACCAAAATCCTTGATAACTATGAGTTTGGTTAATCTTTGGGTTATACTTTATAAACTTTGAAACGGGTAAAATAAGAAAATAGCTAAAAAGGAAACGTAATAAATGAGTTAGGCCAAAAGCAGTGGCGGAGCTAGCCCATTAATTTAGGGGTAGCCCGAATTTTTTTTTTATTTTGGGTCTTGGTCTAACTTTATCAATTATATTGTGGGCCTCATTTCAATTCTATTATTGTTAATTTGGGCTTATTTTATCATGTGAGCTTAATTATTCTACAAGTTTTCGTGTTGTAAAATGTTTGGGCTTATAAGAAAAATTGGATTTTACTAAAATCAAGTATCTTATTTTTTGGTTAGGGATATCCTCGTATTTTTTAAGGGTATCCTTTGTATAAAACTGAAAAATAAAATAGAAAATAACACTACGAATACGGGGTTGAGCCGTAGCCCGAGCTACGGCTACTAATACTATAGTTCCGCCCATGGCCAAAAGCATATTTTTTATTCGTATTTTCAGACGGGCATACAACCCACCCATTTTACCACCTCTTGTAATGGGTCTACCAAAATTTAGTTCAAATTCATATCGCCACTTGTTCCTACTTAAAATTTAAATTGTGATGCTAATAATACCGGTTCGTTAATCCTATTTGATAAGGAAAAAAAAAGATGTTTGCAAGCTGACCCACCAGTGTTATCTCGTGCTAAATATTACTTGTTTTGACTCGTTACGTAACCTTTGAGAGACACTTACATTGTCTTTGTTCCATATGATCCAATTAAGGTTGAAGCTTCAGGTAGTCCAGTGGAGGAGTTTGCAAAGTTGATCGTATCTGCAGCTGTGCAAGGCGACGCAAACGTGAAGTTCCCGAAATGGTATGATGTGTTTCTTCTTTACAGGGTGTTCGCACCGGACATATTAACATGGTCCTTCCGCCTGCTTTTATCACCCCAAGGTACGAGGGCAACTTCTTTTATTGGTACCGGAAAACCTGTTTCCGAATCACCATCCCCACCGAGAGGAATGTACACCTCGTCACCTCGAATTGAACTTGTTGAATGAACATTGTAAGTAGTTTTTATGTACTTGTACGTTTTGAGTTTGTGTACGATGTTTGGTTTGAATAACTGGTGACCAAGTTGTTTGTATTGTTTTGAAGAATCGTATTACAACCTTTAAAAGTAGCTGCATGACGTATTAACTATTAAGTCGTAACGAGCTTGACTTATCATTTTAGTATATTTTTTTTCCAAGGCAAGTAACTCTGGTATAAAAGAGGGGTAGCAACCTTCATATTATTTTTAGCTGGAATACCTGTTAGAATCATTTTTGTAAACTCTAGGACCTGCTTATATTTTATCCCATGTACATTTGTTATCGGTGTTTTGTCGTTCATTTGAGTCGATTTTCTTTAAGAAATGTACAACCTCGGATCTAAAAGGGGTGAGGCTTCCGTTCATTTGAGACACCTGCTCGAGGAAATTTCCTTAAATATATGTACCAAGTTGGGTTTAAAGTGCATGATGCGAAAGCGCTTGCTTTATGTCGTGCGAATCACATCCAGACACCATAAGGTTCGCGTTCTTATGGTCATCCAGACACCATAAGTTCGTTCAACTAATTTAAGTATTCTGGATCGGATTTGTTCTTACGTCATTTATCTGGAATTCTAGATTTGCGTATCCACGCCATGTAACGATAAGATTACCAAGTTCTAAGCAGATATAACATGCATACAATGACAACGTACTTTAGGTTGACAACATACTTTAGGTCAAGGGGGTTCATTTGGGCTAGATACTGAGGTAACCAAATGTGAGAAGAGATGAAATGGTCAAACAGGTTGAAAGACTGTTGGAACGTATTCAAAATGCCTGAAACAACCTAATCTTTTATAAATTAGACTATGAATTTACTAATATAAATCTTGAAAAATATTCAAAACATGATAATTTATAGAATTCACAAAAATGAGAGATGAAAAAGTCTTGTTTTGACCAACACTAACAAATTACATCATCAATGCATGTAACATGCAAACAAAACCCACAAGTTCAAACATATACATACATACATACGGCTCACACACATATACATATGATACGGATCACCTACCCTAAACCCACCTCTGGCCCAAGCAACCCGACCCAGACCCAAATTACTTGCATCACATGCCCACGTTTACATGTTCAGTAGTTAATTCTCATGCATTTTAGGATAAGCCAATCATTTCACGTTTCCATGTTTATGCATTATCCCATGTTTACTACAGTTAGTTTTCTATTTTCTTGTATTTAAGAATGGTTTGAGTTTAATGAAAGAAGGTAGAAAATTGTTGAATGAAACTTTAGTTTTATGTCTCTCTTCTTCTCTTATGTTCTTGGGAGTTTGTAGGTTTTCTCCGTAAACCTATCAATTGGTGCTTTCATTGAGCCTTAGACTCCATGGCTTTGGACGAACTCGAGGAATCCACGTATCTATCTCGCTTCACCGGTTCCAATGCTGCCCGGTGGATTTCTGATGCTGAACGGTTCTTTTCCTTTTATGCAATTTATGAGGAAGAATGGTTTCGTTATGTTGTTAAGTCGTTCGATGATGAACCTTTTTCTTGGTTCAATTCATGGTATCGAGGACTGGAATGCCTTACATGGAAGTCTTTCACTATTGCAATGCTTCATCGTTTCCGACCACCACAGCTTAGCTTCGTACCACCACCGTCACTTCCATGCCAAGAACCGCCAATACTACCGACATCGTCTCTTGGAAGGGAGTCACCATCTATTCCGACATCGTCGCCACAACAGTCACCTTTAGATTCCATCTACCCTCAAGCTGCCATTCTCACCAACAAGACCTCCATACCGGTGCTATATGTGTCATACCCCTTTCTAAGGCGGAAGCACGAGGTGTGATCATGAAAGGTTCTCATTGCATACGAAAGGTAAACATACTACATGCTCGTAAAAATAACTTCAAATACCCATAACATTACGTTACTGAAAACATAGATTAAGTGTTTACATCACGAGACAACATATTGTCTAAAAGTTTACAACTTTATTTAAAGATAAACATAAACAACATCCAGGAGCATGAGTAAGACCGCGCGCACATCCACTTTAGTTACCTGAAATACATGTAAGTTTTTGGAAAAACGTCAACATAATGTTGGTGTGAACTCATGCAGTTCTTGTATTGAACGTTTATATACTTTGTATGAAAAACATGGTATGTATCTTGTATAAATCAAGTATTTCTGTATGTATCTAGGTTGTTAATGGGTTGCAAGGCCATTAACATGTGACATGACATAGGAAGCATCCAAACCATAGGCATTCCTTTTATGCAATTTATGAGGAAGAACGGTTTCGTTATGTTGTTAAGTCGTTCGATGATGAACCTTTTTCTTGGTTCAATTCATGGTATCGAGGACTGGAATGCCTTACATGGAAGTCTTTCACTATTGCAATGCTTCATCGTTTCCGACCACCACCGCTTAGCTTCGTACCACCACCGTCACTTCCATGCCAAGAACCGCCAATACTACCGACATCGTCTCTTGGAAGGGAGTCACCATCTATTCCGACATCGTCGCCACAACAGTCACCTTTAGATTCCATCTACCCTCAAGCTGCCGTTCTCACCAACAAGACCTCCATACCGGTGCTATATGTGTCATACCCCTTTCTAAGGCGGAAGCACGAGGTGTGATCATGAAAGGTTCTCATTGCATACGAAAGGTAAACATACTACATGCTCGTAAAAATAACTTCAAATACCCATAACATTACGTTACTGAAAACATAGATTAAGTGTTTACATCACGAGACAACATATTGTCTGAAAGTTTACAACTTTATTTAAAGATAAACATAAACAACATCCAGGAGGATGAGTAAGACCGCGCGCACATCCACTTTAGTTACCTGAAATACATGTAAGTTTTTGGAAAAACGTCAACATAATGTTGGTGTGAACTCATGCAGTTCTTGTATTGAACGTTTATATACTTTGTATGAAAAACATGGTATGTATCTTGTATAAATCAAGTATTTCTGTATGTATCTAGGTTGTTAATGGGTTGCAAGGCCATTAACATGTGACATGACATAGGAAGCATCCAAACCATAGGCATTTTCTAGTTGTCGATTCACGACTGAGACACAAAAGCACTACTTGGCACTAGTTTTCACCAAGAGTGTGGCTGCCCAAAAACCCATTAGATCTAACCTTTTGTTCTGCGTTCTTAGTATGTACACGATTAATGGTGCTTATGGTACCCTATTCGTGACACAATTTCTCATATCATTCCTCAATTCTTATATCCATCATACCATTTGTAAACATTGTAACATTTGTAACATGTATTTCACCCCCGAAGTTATAAAACTGAAAACAGTTAAAAGAAAAGAGGGAGCATGAACTCACAACTTTGCGTTCCTGCGTCGTAAACTTCACCGGGTTTGCTTATATAGCGTCGTGACCTATACATGTTTTATTAACGTTAGTCACTAGACTTGTATCGCACAAGTACAAGTCACCATCTTTTATGTATTTGTTCTTCGTGTGTTAAAAATAATTTATATATTTAACTATGTGTCTTACTTATATTATTTTCCCAGAAATAAATATAAGTATCTTGTATTTTCACCCGAATTATGTATTTTGTCCAAAACCTTATTTCATGTTCATAACTTGTCCAAGTTACGTAATCTTTTAAGAAATATATTTTCATAAATATATTCTCTTGTATTTGTCTAAGCACGTTGTATGTGTATTTTCGTATTTTCACTCCTTAGGAGTATTTAGTGTATTTTCAAGTCCTAATACACTATTACATGTAATACATACTACATACACTTAGCACAAAATTTGGTGATTAATAAATATATATATTTTTCTCAAAAATATACATACTTAGTATCAATTTCCATCTTGAAGAAATCATCATTTCTTAATCTTGAAGTTTACATAAAAATTAGGGAAACCTTGGTAAATATTTTTAGGGAATAAGTTTCACCAAAACTTATATTTTTCTAAGTGTCAAAATTCTATAGAAATTTTGACATAGTTTCCCCTAAAATGGAGGTTTCCCATGTTTTCAAAACATGTGTTTATTTTCTTTTAAAATCATCAACAACAATCAAGAACTCATTCAACACTTATCAAGTGCCAAAATCAAGTAAATTACACTACATCATGAACTTGAAGTTTTTGTGAAAACTTGTAGTAACCTACCATGTTATTTAGTAGGTTTAGTTACCCTTAAAAACATGGTCATTTGTTTGTAAATCTCATTCTTGAAAGATTTAGTCATTTACAACTTGTAAGATGATTTTTCTAAAAATATTTCTTTTGTATTTTTCTTGTTACACACATGTTTCTAGTTTTGTTAAAACACTAAAAATATAGATAGTTTATTTAGAAACCATGACTTTGTAAATCTCATAACTAAACTTGGTTTCTTGAGAAAATCATTTTGGAAATCATCTATTTACAAGATTTGTATTTTTCAAATTATTTTTACATATGAAAATCACTTTCTTCATTCAAGTTCATGAGGACATAAAGTATGATGATCTTGGTCTTTCACAAGATCACCACTTTAACTTACTAGATCATGTGTTTAATCAAAAGCTAGTAGTTTCCATATGATGTCTAACATCACTAACACTAATAATCAATCAACAAGAAGCAAATCATCATCATTTACATGTATTCTTATGTTTTCAAGCTTATATTAAAGTATCATGATCATGTTCTTTAGTGTTCTAGTGTTTAACAATATATATCATCTTTTAACCAACAACACATGAAGTAATAAGAGATCATGAGGGCTCACCACTAGCAACAAAGCTAGGGAAGATTACTAGAAGTTGAAGATGACAAAAGTGTTGGTTGAAAGCAAATGAAGATGGTCCTTCAAGATCCACAAGCTTCCAACTTCCTAAATTACCTTCTAGCACCTTATGATAACTTGGGATTGGATGAAGATTGGATGAAAATAATGGTGGTGCTTAGGTGGGTTTCGGCCGTGAATGGAGCAAGGGAGGAGGAGAAGTTGGTGTGTGAAGTGTGTGAAAGAAGATGGGGATGGTGGTCTTCTTATAACATGCTTATGCTTTAACCCATGGTTAATATGTTCCCATTAGTACATACATGATCTTTGGCTAATCTTAGAAGATTTAAGTGAATCAAATAGGATCAAGTAAGGATCTTGGTGGGGACCACCATGTGACCGTCCACATGCAAATGGGGGGGGGGGTAAAGTGTAATTTTTAACCAATTAGTTAGTCCATAATTCAAATCCAAGTATTTAATTAGTTAAGCTAGTTACTAGATATTTTAGTGGGTGTTAGGGTGTTCGGGGTTCATAACTAGCTCAGAAATAAGTAAACAATGCTTCTAGTAATATTTTGATATTCCGGGTATTGTCCGGTTGTTCGGTTAAATACCAGTTCATTAAAGTGCTGAATTGCACCGTTTAGTGTCCTTTATGTCCCCTTTTGTGATTCTTTCAATTCCCGACACTTAGGAAAGTATTCTGGATCAATTTGTCATCTTTTTACAGGGTATAATCTTGTTACAATGCTGAATTTTGCTGAAATATGTAAAATTCAGCATTTAAAGTGTATTTCGGGTGCTTTTCAGTGCATATTTTAGCTTCCGGAAAGTCTATATGTTAACCCTTGTATGTACTATTGGGTTTTAATGTATTCTTGTCGTTGGACCTACACCTAGGCCCCAATTCTATTGTCTAACTGCTTTCTTCAGAATTGTTGACACAATGTGTCTTACCGGTGAGTTTACTAGTATTTCTGACGCAACGCTGTTCATTAATGCATAAAGCAATATCTTGTAGTATAAAACGTGCATGAATTCACAAGTATATCATGTAATCAACAATGTTGAGATTTAAGCACATAATTGCAGTTATCAAGTATTAATTAAATTGTACTGAAATTACCGGTTTTGTGCCAGTTGTCACAGTCTCCCCCCGTTAAAAAAATTTCGTCCCGAAATTCAGGCTCAGCTAACTCTCGCAAGAGTCTTCTTGAACAGGTGGGGGTACTTTTCTTTAAACTGGTCTTCACGTTCCCACGTGTACTCGGGTCCGTGCTTGGAGTTCCAACGTACTTTGACAAGTTTGACATTGCTCCTCCTGGTCTTGTTGACTTTCCAGTCTGTAACCTCAACGGGTTGTTCTGTAAATCAGAGGGTGTCATCAATATGCACTTCATCCGCAGGGATGATCATGTTTTCTTGTGTTGGACTCTTCTTGAGGTTGGATACATGGAACGTATCATGTACTCCATTAAGTTCTTCCGGTAATTCCAACTTGTAAGCCACGGTACCAATTCTTTCCAAAATCTTGAATGGTCCGATGTATTGTGGGTTCAGCTTTCCCCGTTTTCCGAATCTTACTATGCCCTTCCAAGGTGAGACTTTTAACAACACTTTGTCTCCCACCTCGAATTCTAATGGTTTTCATCTTTGGTCAGCGTAGCTCTTTTGTCGATCTCGAGCCGCCTTAATGCGCTCTCGGATCTGCATAATCTTGTCAGTTGTCTCTTGTACAAGTTTAGGACCAACCATTCGTTTGTCTCCAGCGTCTGCCCAACATAAGGGCGAGCGGCACTTGCGGTCATACTGAGCTTCGAACGGTGCGACTTTTATGCTTGTATGATAACTGTTATTGTAGGAAAACTCAACTAAAGGTAGATAAGTATCCCAGCTGCCGCCTAAGTCCATAACACATGCGCGAAGCATATCTTCTAGCGTTTGTATGGTTCGTTCGCTCTGGCCGTCTGTTTGCGGATGGAAGGCCGTGCTTAGATCTAGCTGAGATCCAAAGGCTTCCTGAAAGGATTGCCAGATTCTTGAGACAAAGCGTCCATCTCTGTCTGAAATAATTGAGATAGGCACTCCATGGCGTGTCACGATTTCCTTTAAGTATATCTCAGCAAGCTTTCCAGTGCTATCCTTCTCTCGGATCGTAGGAAGTGCGCAGACTTCGTTAACCGATCGACTATTACCCATATCATATTATGCCCTCTAGGGGTCTTGGGTAATTTTTGTCACACCCCGACCACGATAAAACAATAAAACGTGGCGGAAACATCGGGGAGTGTTGTAACAGAATCATTGTTTCAAAACACACGGAAATTTGAAGTTTCGTTTTATTAAACATTAAACATTTACATCGTCTTGAAATCTAACAAACCAGTTAAACATAGTCTATCATTGTTATTAAGTCACTAAGGCCTCGTCCCGTCCTATGTGAGTATGCATCCTATCAATCAACATCATTCAACAATACCTGAAACATATGTGAAAACAAAGTCAGCAAAGAAATGCTGGCGAGTATATAGGTTTTTATGAGAGTGTCGGATTCATGGCTAGTTTATATGTTGTAGTACCTCGTTAGACTCCAAGAGTCAAAATACATACCTTGTTTTGAAAAGTGTATTACAACATAAATAACCAACTCAAATCAAATTGGTTATAGTTTGTTATAAAATCTCGTAGCCATGATTCTTAACCCAAAACATTTAGTTAAATCAATTTTGTAAAAATCTCGTAAAAACTCGTTAACAAAACTCGTATGGTTTATATCATTTCAAAAACCTTGTTGTGTGACATCGTTTAAAATCGTTTCCCTCAGTGAACTAAATAATGACTCAAAATGTAATATGATAAGAGCATTTATATATAAGATGTACCAGCGGCGTATCTACCATGCTTTTATCATGCTACACCTGTCCCATTATCTAATCACATCCCAAAACCAATCTTTTAACCAAATCGTTTATCTCGTTTAAATTGTTTCAAATTGTGTAACTCATCCCAAAATCGTTTAACTCGTTTTAATAGTGAAACTACTTTTGGTCACCTCGCTAATAACATTCAAACCTTTGTGACTCGCCTATCGCCAATCTCGCATTAACTAACCACCAAAGGGTAAGTTAACAATCTCGCATTAACTAACCACCAAAGGGTAAGTTAACAATTACAGATTCGGTCGCTACCCACCTAACCCACACATAACCATGGGTGCAGTCTGATAGCAGGATTTGTCAGATCCTATGGTACCATAACCTAATACTGGTCGGTTTGGCCAAAATTAATGAATGTTATTCGTTATGTAATTACAACCAACAAGTTTGTTCACTTTATCAAAATCGTTATTAATTTAATATAAACCATTTCAATCGTTTTTCAAAAACCATCGTTAAAACATTGAAATCATTTAACACATATGGATCACCCCAAAACAATCGAAAACAGTAAAATAGGGGAACTATGTACTCGCCTGAGAATGCTTAGCGGTCTTTGAACAACAACCAAGCAAAGCTAGAGGGAGCACGGAAATCAATCGGCAACCTAATAACTATATAAATAAACCGGACCTAAGTCGGAGGATCGGATAGGATGAGGTCTTGTAAACCAAAATGAGTTATAGGAACCCACATGACATGGTTTAACAATGCCTACATACTAGATTGAAACCTACCTAAGTGCTTTCGACCCATTATGACCCATTAAGGTAGCTTACGCTACTTTAACGCGTTGTACGCGCAAACGCGCGTTCGAGACGTCTAACTAGTCCTATGACAAGTATTATATGCCTAAACATGTTTAAATAAGTTGCATAATCAGTTTAGGTGACAAAAGTTAGGTTACATATGCTTAGAGTCCAATTATGCATGAAAAGGGCATTTTGGTAATTTACCTAAGGCATATAATCTACCTATCATACAACTACTTAAACTCGGTGACCATAAGGTATAACCTCGGAAGGTTATTCCCTATACAACTATGGTCACTACACATGCTTGGTCGGATCCTAAAGATCGACCAAACGGGTCGAGTTCGAAAGTCTAAGCGGTGGTTTAGACCGCTTGACTTACGACTATAAACAAGCACTAAACTAAAAGTGACGAGCTAAGCATGTTAAAACATGCTTAACTAAGTTAGAAAACAAGTTTTGATATCAAAACAAAGTGTTTTGATACCTAGAGTAGTTTGGTTGCGAAATACGCTTAAATGCGCATTTTGACCGAAACTACGACTCGTCACTACGCCTAGTCAACGTGGTAATCAGTGGGTATAGTCACTAAGGACTATAACCAACGTGATTACGCTCACGTTGTGAAGTTCAGACGAACTTCTCGTTGACCATCTCGTGGTCAAAGCTGAAAGTCAAACTATATTTGACTTCCAAACTAGGAAAACAATAAAAAGAATGAAAGAACGCTCACAATGGGTCCTTGCTATCTTTTCTACAAGAAAACCAAGTTCCCAATGAGATTAGAAAGCTCCAAACACTTGAGGGAGCCTTCCAAATCAGATGGTAGAGAGGAGAAGAATGAATGAGCAAAGAATGAGGAGGTGAGCATGGCTATATATAGTTTTTCGCAAACCGTTAAGATCATTTCTTGGAGAATAGGGAATGATCTAGGCCATACACTTGCTATAGACTGATTGGGGGACTTGGAGAACACACAAACCAGCCCATAGCCTGAAAAACCACCCATCAAAACCATCAAAATCGAGCTAAATGACCAGATTCAATGTTTCTGTCTGATAGGCTCACGTGCCCCGCATAAGGTTTTACTAAGGCTTACACGCCCCGCCTGAGGAAGTTTGGCAGATTGTCAGTTTTAGTCCCTGCAGCTTAGAAACATGCGTTTCGGCCCATTTTTGACACGTTTAAGCCCCGTTAACCTCATTTCAAGGCTCTAAAATGAAGTTAAAGTATTGGGAACTCAAAACATGCTCAAAAATATCATGGATGTCGGTTCATTTGGTCGTACGGTTGCGTTGTTCGGTTAATTACGACGGAAGTCGTAACGAACGCAAAAACGATCCAAATTGAGCGACGAATGGAATTTTATCATGCCAATCACTAAAATATAATATTTTAATGATTACATAAATTTTTGGAAGTCCGGATATATTTAGAACGTAAGATATGCGCGAAAATGCAAACTTGTGCACTTCTTGACGCTTTTAGTCCCTGAATGACCAATAAGTTTATTTTCGACACACCAAACCTTCCAAAACTTATTTATAAGTTATGTAAAGGTTATTTAAGGTATGTTAAGCCTATGTCACTATTCCAGAGTGTTTGTCGTGTTAAACTGATTACGTTTACGCATTAGTTCGCGTATAACTTTCCAGAAAGCGATTTAGAGCTCGAAATCAAACGAGAATTGATATGTGCAAATGATACACATATTTATACAAATCCCAAGTATGAAATAAAATATTTCATTGATTTGGAATTTGTTCGATGGCCGTGGAGGCACAAATGTTACAGTCTCCCCTACTTCAGGAAATTTCATCCCGAAATTTAATCAGAGGAAACTTGTGAGAGTTCGAATCATGAAGTCGGAAAGATAAGACAACACTTGGTTAGGGTTCTGAACTTCTAGTAACTTTAATAACATTATGCTTGCAATGTAAGAGGGACACTTATATACAAGTATATGAAGCGCCATTGGTGCGTCCACCGTACCTCCATTACATTGTTCACGTTCTGTTATTGTTGCCACTATCGGTTCTTACACATGATAAATCTTACTGTGGTTTCCGTGCACTGAATGTCATAATTATGTACGCGTCCATAATTATGTAATTCCTTGCATAGTCCACACAGTGTATTTGATAATGTGTAGGGAAAACCAAATGAACGAACATGTGATGAGTGTGACTAGACCACCATAAAGTCCTTTAGATCAATAAATGATCTTTTAAAACAGCCCACCAAGGAGTCTTTCCAGCTATACCATCACATGTCATTCCAAACCAGATTTGAATCAATCTTTTTACTAGACCACCCAAAGGGTCTTTTTCATATTATGGAATGGTACTATAAAATCCAAGGGTCTTAACTACCACGTAGAAGCCCATCAAGGATTTAAGGTAGTACCTCTGGATATCCTACTATGAATCCCTCATATGAAGATATGGAAGGTTCTACGAGGATTTGGATGACGAATAACTCGGATTACATAAAAACATAAAAGAAACACATAATCACATAATCTCTTAACCTTACCTTTAATTTGTTATCTTTGGACACGGGTATTTAAAGCATACCAGGAATCCAATCCATGGATTTCATTTGGCACTTTAAACATCTTCAAAAATCTAACTATGAAGATAAAAAGATCTTGATAGGAATTCGGCTTGTCCTTATTGAATTGTAATGTACGTATTAAGGCGTACAAAGAATCCAATCAAGGGTTCCGATTTGAGCGATAATCATCCACAAGGATCTAATTGTGAAGATAATAAGATCCTACATGGATTTCAGAATTCGAATAGCAGGGGATGCTTCGAAACCTTGCACTAGACGTGCTTAAGTCGATACACGAGGTAGAATCCTCATGAAGTTGAGGTGCTAGCTATGCCAAGGCGACATATGAAGCAGAATTTGGAGGTTGGGTATAAGATCGAAAAAGTAATACCCTTAGTTATCTAATCCAAGGATTTAAAGTGATTACTCAAAATGTCACTTGTATTCGGTACTTCGTTTCTTGAAACGAGTACTTAGAATTTTTGAGGGAAATCATGAGCGATCACATGAATGGAAGAACTACAAGAGTAGTTTGTAAAGAACATAGTTCTTTGGTGTAGGTATTATAGGGGTATGCCATACACACATGTAACTACACTTGTACATCAGAATTGTGAACAACGATTTATTTATAAACCAAACAGGTTGTTTCAGAGTTCAACAAAAGAAACAAAAGCATAAGTTTCTAATTATTCAAGCAGCAGCTTCTTCTAATCAGCCCAATGCTCATCTGTGGGTCAGATTTGCATTGACAAACTTTGGGTATTTGTCCCTGAAATGACTCGTCTCGTCATAAAAGTAGCAAGTTCCAGGAGGAAAACGAGCTTGTGCTGGATTTGCTTGAAGTTGAACAGGGTTCTGAATAGTTTGGTTTAACATAGCGACTGAACGATAGTCTCTTGCCAAACGACCAACAAGTCCACACTTGAAGCATATTTGGCATTTGACACTAGCATGGTGATGGAGGTTACATTGATGGCACAAAGGGGCTGTTCCTTCGTATGGTGCTCGAGCAACAGTAGGACCTGCAACAGCTTTGTTTTGGATGACAAAGCGGCACATGTTAACCAAATGTCCCCATCGCCCGCAGTGGGTACATTTGAAACAAGGTGCTTGATTCGGATGATGGCCATTGCATTGATTGCAGAAAGGAGTAGTTCCCAAGTACCGCTTCTTGGCTGGTGGTGTTGCCACCTGACTAGGTCCTGCTTGATTTGGTGCAACGGCTGGAGGATTCTTCGAGGTCTTACACTTCTTTGCCCTTTTCGAAGGCTTGGCTTTTGCTTCCTTTGATGCTTCTCGGGTGGTTTCATCCTGGAGACGGGACATGGCAACAACTAATTCAGCAATCTTCAGGATTACTTCTCCTATTCGCTGGGCAACTTTAGTAGCCTGTTCGGACATCTGAGCGTCGTTGCGATGAAGTGACATTCCAGAGGAAATGGAAGACATAGAAAGAAACGAATGAAAGGCTATCGGGTAATCAAAATAGAATGGCGATGCATAAAAATTGCGATCATTTGTTTGTTACCTAAGGCAAACAAATGAGACAGTGACTAATCAAAGTAAATGGGTCATATTAATGTATCACCGAAGACATGCTCGCCTATAAGTGAACACTCACCCCAAGAGTTCCCAGGTAAGAGTGACTGGTCCGATACTGCGGATTTGTACGAACACTCTAACCTTAGACAGAAAACTCAGGGTACAGGCATTCACTCTTCCAGTTTGCACGTGTTCACATTATTTAGACCCAAACTTTGACGAGATTTTGAAAACTCAGAAGGCATAAAGCCAAAGATGAATCAAACCGGAAGGGTTCAAAACCATATAACAGAAGGTTCAAAACCTAGTAATCAATCATCCTAGAACAGATGATTAATTTTCGAAGCGGATTTGAAATTTATGTTCTTATTGTGGTTGTCACCTAAGGATAGGTGACGGTATTGTTTTAAGATCTAAACACAAGAATCTTGTATTAGGGTCCTAGGAAGGTTATAGACTAGGTCAAAGCATTACTAATAACCTAATTCCCTATAACCATGAGCTCTGATACCAACTTTTCTGTCACACCCCGACCACGATAAAACAACAAAACGTGGCGGAAACATCGGGGAGTGTTGTAACAGAATCATTGTTTCAAAACACACGGAAATTTGAAGTTTCGTTTTATTAAACATTAAACATTTACATCGTCTTGAAATCTAACAAACCAGTTAAACATAGTCTATCATTGTTATTAAGTCACTAAGGCCTCGTCCCGTCCTATGTGAGTATGCATCCTATCAATCAACATCATTCAACAATACCTGAAACATATGTGAAAACAAAGTCAGCAAAGAAATGCTGGCGAGTATATAGGTTTTTATGAGAGTGTCGGATTCATGGCTAGTTTATATGTTGTAGTACCTCGTTAGACTCCAAGAGTCAAAATACATACCTTGTTTTGAAAAGTGTATTACAACATAAATAACCAACTCAAATCAAATTGGTTATAGTTTGTTATAAAATCTCGTAGCCATGATTCTTAACCCAAAACATTTAGTTAAATCAATTTTGTAAAAATCTCGTAAAAACTCGTTAACAAAACTCGTATGGTTTATATCATTTCAAAAACCTCGTTGTGTGACATCGTTTTAAAATCGTTTCCCCCAGTGAACTAAATAATGACTCAAAATGTAATATGATAAGAGCATTTATATATAAGATGTACCAGCGACGTATCTACCATGCTTTTATCATGCTACACCTGTCCCATTATCTCACATCCCAAAACCAATCGTTTAACCAAATCGTTTATCTCGTTTAAATTGTTTCAAATTGTGTAACTCATCCCAAAATCGTTTAACTCATTTTAATAGTGAAACTACTTTTGGTCGCCTTGCTAATAACATTCAAACCTTTGTAACTCGCCTATCGCCAATCTCGCATTAACTAACCACCAAAGGGTAAGTTAACAATCTCGCATTAACTAACCACCAAAGGGTAAGTTAACAATTACAGATTCGGTCGCTACCCACCTAACCCACACATAACCATGGGTGCAGTCTGATAGCAGGATTTGTCAGATCCTATGGTACCATAACCTAATACTGGTCGGTTTGGCCAAAATTAATGAATGTTATTCGTTGTGTAATTACAACCAACAAGTTTGTTCACTTTATCAAAATCGTTATTAATTTAATATAAACCATTTCAATCGTTTTTCAAAAACCATCGTTAAAACATTGAAATCATTTAACACATATGGATCACCCCAAAACAATCGAAAACAGTAAAATAGGGGAACTATGTACTCGCCTGAGAATGCTTAGCGGTCTTTGAACAACAACCAAGCAAAGCTAGAGGGAGCACGGAAATCAACCGGCAACCTAATAACTATATAAATAAACCAGACCTAAGTCGGAGGATCGGATAGGATGATGTCTTGTAAACCAAAATGAGTTATAGGAACCCACATGACATGGTTTAACAATGCCTACATACTAGATTGAAACCTACCTAAGTGCTTTCGACCCATTATGACCCATTAAGGTAGCTTACGCTACTTTAACGCGTCGTGCGCGCAAACGCGCGTTCGAGACGTCTACCTAGTCCTATGACAAGTATTATATGCCTAAACATGTTTAAATAAGTTGCATAATCAGTTTAGGTGACAAAAGTTAGGTTACATATGCTTAGAGTCCAATTATGCATGAAACGGGCATTTTGGTAATTTACCTAAGGCATATAATCTACCTATCATACAACTACTTAAACTCGGTGACCATAAGGTATAACCTCGGAAGGTTATTCCCTATACAACTATGGTCATTACACATGCTTGGTCGGATCCTAAAGATCGACCAAACGGGTCGAGTTCGAAAGTCTAAGCGGTGGTTTAGACCGCTTGACTTACGACTCTAAACAAGCACTAAACTAAAAGTGACGAGCTAAGCATGTTAAAACATGCTTAACTAAGTTAGAAAACAAGTTTTGATATCAAAACAAAGTGTTTTGATACCTAGAGTAGTTTGGTTGCAAAATACGCTTAAATGCGCATTTTGACCGAAACTACGACTCGTCACTACGTCTAGTCAACGTGGTAATCAGTGGGTATAGTCACTAAGGACTATAACCAACGTGATTACGCTCACATTGTGAAGTTCAAACGAACTTCTCGTTGACCATCTCGTGGTCAAAGCTGAAAGTCAAACTATATTTGACTTCCAAACTAGGAAAACAATAAAAAGAATGAAAGAATGCTCACAATGGGTCCTTGCTATCTTTTCTACAAGAAAACCAAGTTCCCAATGAGATTAGAAAGCTCCAAACACTTGAGGGAGCCTTCCAAATCAGATGGTAGAGAGGAGAAGAATGAATGAGCAAAGAATGAGGAGGTGAGCATGGCTATATATAGTTTTTCGCAAACCGTTAAGATCATTTCTTGGAGAAGAGGGAATGATCTAGGCCATACACTTGCTATAGACTGATTGGGGGACTTGGAGAACACACAAACCAGCCCATAGCATGAAAAACCACCCATCAAAACCATCAAAATCGAGCTAAATGACCAGATTCAATGTTTCTGTCTGATAGGCTCACGCGCCCCGCATAAGGTTTTACTAAGGATTACGCGCCCCGCCTGAGGAAGTTTGGCAGATTGTCAGTTTTAGTCCCTGCAGCTTAGAAACATGCGTTTCGGCCCATTTTTGACATGTTTAAGCCCTGTTAACCTCATTTCAAGGCTCTAAAATGAAGTTAAAGTATTGGGAACTCAAAACATGCTCAAAAATATCTCGGATGTCGGTTCGTTTGGTCGTACGGTTGCGTTGTTCGGTTAATTACGACGGAAGTCGTAACGAACGCAAAAACGATCCAAATTGAGCGACGAATGGAATTTTATCATGCCAATCACTAAAATATAATATTTTAATGATTACATAAATTTTTGGAAGTCCGGATATATTTAGAACGTAAGATATGCGCGAAAATGCAAACTTGTGCACTTTTTGACGCTTTTAGTCCCTCAATGATCAATAAGTTTATTTTTGCACACCAAACACCTCAAAGCCTATTTCTAAGCTATGTAAAGGATATTTAGGGCATGTTTAACTTATGATCAAGTTCCGGAATGTTCGTTACAGTACGAATCAGCATACTTTCGCTATTTGTCAAAATTAGTCCCTGTAGGCAAATAAACTTGATTTTGATACACCAAACTTTTCAAAACTTATTTATAAGTTATGTAAAGGTTATTTAAGGTATGTTAAGCCTATTTCACTATTCCGGAGTATTTGTCGTGTTAAACTGATTACGTTTACGCATCAGTTCGCGTATAACTTTCGAGAAAGCGATTTAGAGCTCGAAATCGAACGAGAATTGATATGTGCAAATGATACACATATTTATACAAATCCCAAGTATGAAATAAAATATTTCATTGATTTGGAATTTGTTCGATGGCCGTGGAGGCACAGATGTTACAATTTTGTTATGAAGTCCATTGAGATTTGCTCCCACTTCCACATGGGAATCTCTGGTTGTTGTAGTAGGCCAGACGGTTTCTGATATTCAACCTTAACCTTAGCACATGTTAGGCACTTTCCAACAAAAACAGCAACGTCGCTCTTGCGTCTCGGCCACCAATAATAATCATTTAGGTCTTGATACATTTTGTCCGATCCTGGATGGATCGAGTATCTCGATTTGTTTGCTTCGTCCAGGATGACTTCTCGAATACCGCCATAGAGCGGAACCCAAATACGCTTCTTAAAGTATAAGGTTCCTTCTTCATTTGGCACCATATATTTCAACGTACCCCGGAGGTATTCAGCTTTACGGTTTTCTCCCTTAAGGGCTTCTTGTTGTGCGTCTCGAATGCGTGCAGTGAGGTTCGTTTGAATAGTCATTTCTAATGCTCGAACCCTTAGGGTCTTAACCCTTTCTTTTCGACTTAGCGCGTCTGCTACAACGTTTGCCTTTCCAGGATGGTACTTAATCTCACAGTCATAATCATTCAGCAGCTCGACCCATCGTCGCTGTCGCACGTTTAATTCTTTCTGATCAAATATGTGTTGTAGACTTTTGTGATCTGTGAAGATTGTACATCGAGTACCATATAAATAATGTCGCCAGATCTTCAAGGCGAATACCACCGTGCCGAGTTCCAAGTCGTGCGTGGTGTAGTTCCTTTCATACTCCTTTGTAGGATCGTTTTCGGACCCGAACGAGTCGATCAGAAGAGTAATTCACTAATACAAGAGGTGGAAACTAATGTACTGATGTTATTTCAGCCGTATTCACTTTAAACTGTTGATTTTATTGATATACAATCCTTTTACAAGCACGACAACACTTCGGCAGCACTTCATTGCAAACCAGAAGACTCTACACTGTGATTTCGCTCCAACAGCCTATTTATAGGCAACCATATTCCGCTTGAACACGTTTCAAGCGGAATCATAATGTATAATCTCAAGCGAAATCAACATCTATGCACTCGAGCGGAATCAGGAAAGAATGAGATTTCGCTTGAAATGACATAAGGTCATTTCAAGAAGAATCACTTACAATGACCAATTTCTTGATTCCGAGCCCTAATCTACCTATTTCTATACAAGACTCGATACAAGACGAAGTCGACAGACGGATGCACCAACAAACTCCCCCTCGGATGTTGACGGAGTCTTCAGTGTCGAGTCTTCGGTTGTCAAACCTTCAGTCTTTATCAGTCTTTGTGCTTCTCTTCGAAGTATTCTCCATTGTAAGCATCCTTACTCAATCTCTATCACCAACAAACTCCCCTTCCTCGAATGTTGAACCTTTAAAAATCATTTGTATCAGCAATCTCAGGATCAGAACCTGGCACTTTGTCCTTCAGACTCCCCCTCTCAGTGTGCTGAAATCGTAGTCTGGAAATCACTATCTGCTCAGATATCGGAATCTGGCTTAGGCCAAACTTTAAACCTGCAAATTCTCTACCACACACATAAGTTTCTCAAAGTTTAAATCTCTAAAATTTAGAAACCATTTGCAAGAAACATTCAAAAATGATTTATCCTCTGAAAACCTCTTGTAAAATACAATCACTTTCACACACTCTTTATCCAAACCTGTTCATCAAGTTTAGCACTTGGAATTTCAAAAATCAGCTTTTCAACATCAGTTGTCGAAACTCTTTTTATATTTTTCAAAATTTATGCCAAAACACACTAAAATCCTTTTGGATTTTTGAATGAAAGTAAGTGCAGTAAAGAAATATTTACATACAATATTTTTGTGAGTTTGTGAAAGAGGATCATATCAGTTTTTGAGACAAATCAATATCACTGTTAAGCTTAATTTCATTTTAAGTTCTAAACAATTAACCTAGATTGTCAGTATATTGATCCTCTTAAATTTTCACACAAATTTCAACTGTTCCGAGATACGATATTAATGTCTTAAGAACTTAAACTTATTCGCGTGTCCCACCACTTGAATATACTCCCGTATCCAGATCCCAATATTCAGTCTTACAGGTGAGTATGCCTAGATGATATCTGTAAAAGGGGTTAGATGCGAAACCGTGAGAGCTCAGGTCAGAACTTCCGTTCAGCAGAGAGATGACGGCTCGACTTTAGGTGTGTCCCCTTTAGAGGATCTTTTCTTCAACAGCAATGATTTACATTTTTCAATGTTTCATCATTTTTATGCTGAGGGTTGTGCTATATTCCAAGCATTTGCAGAAAGTATTATGCGGGGACTAGGTCAGAATTTCCATTCAGCAGAAATCCCGGGATAATACTCCAGATATCACTGAGTATAAAGACCTAGTATCTCAGAAAGAGGGACCTTTCAAACAAGATTTCGGGGGTTACCCATATATCCAATAAATGTTCCCCACGAGATAAGCAAGTTTGAAATTTAGGTTTATATCTCGTCACAATCTACTAAATGTGCAAAAACCTACTGGCACATCCACAGTGAGATTGTTTATCACATTTTTGACTTTACAATTCTTTAGCGAGTTGTGATAGTCCACTGATGTACTATCATTTCCTCTTTTATGCAACAAAAACTCATTTGTCATTTTATCATGTTTTTTGGCTTTTTCAAATTTTCTAATGTTTTTGGATTTTCTAAAATTCTTACTCCCCCTAAAATACAAAAAAATTAAAGAAAAATTGAAAATCAACTATACAAGAAAATGACAACTGATAAGAATCGCCTCAATTCTCCATCCACTTGGCATAAACAATTAAAACTCCCCCTCACAACAAACTATTTTCCCATTATAATTTCAAAACACTTAAGTTTGTTTTAATCAAAATGGTTTTTCCGAAAATTAGTTTTGTTGATTTTACCACTTGTAGGAAATGGGGTGTAACACCTCGTAAAATCACGTCCAATGATGTACTGACACGTGTAGTAAACCCTAATGAAGTTAAACATTGAATTTAAGGGACTAATTTTTCGAAAAATCGAAAACTTTGATTATGAAAGAACTGGAGGTGTTAGCATACCTAAAATAAGTTTCTAAATAACCTCTTATGATGTTTATATTCACAAATGTGCCACTTGATGATTAAGTGTAGCCGTTTGCGTAATTAATTGAAAGTTTGCGCGATAAAGGGTTAAAAGCGTCAACATGTTAATTCTTACCTCTGAGTGACCTTTTAACAAACCGGGAGCTTCATAATATTTAATTATACTCTCAGGAATGCCAAATAATGGCCGTCTAAGGTTTTTATACCTATAAGTAAAGTTACGCGCAACTTTGCAAGTTAGAGGGACTAAAAGTGTCAATATGTTTAATTATACCTCTGAATGACCTTTTAGCGAACCTGAAGAATTGTGATGTTTAATAATATTTTCAAGGATGCCTAATATGGATTAGATGGGGCTTCAATGCTAATAAATGATGAGATGCGCAAGTTTGCGCAATAGAGGGGCCTAAAGCGTCAACTTTTGAATCTACGTCATTCGGGGACCATTTAAGCAAACGGGAGCGTAGTAATATTTAATTATATGCTTGGGAATGATTAATATGGGCCATGGAAGGCTTAGATATCATTAAACGGCATTTCGCGCTACTTTGCGCAATTAAGGGACTATTTGCGTTAAACTGCAAAAGTATGTCGATTCGTATAGAATCGGACCTTACAAAATATGACCATAAGTTAAACATACCCTATTTATCCTTTATATAGCTTAGATATAGGCTTAGAGGTGTTTAGTGCGCAAAAATAAACTTTTATGTCATGCAGGGACTAAAAGTGTCAAAAAGTGCACAAGTTTGCATTTTCGCGCATATCTTACAATCTGAATATATCCGGACATCCAAAAATTATGTAACCACTAAAATATTTTATTTTAGTGTTCGGCATGATAAAATTCCATTCGTCGCGTAATTTGGATCGTTTTTCGCGTCCGTTTGTGTTTCGTCGTAATTAGACGAACAACGTGACTTTACGGGCAAACGAACCGACATCCGACATATTTTTAAGCATGTTTCATGTTCCCTATACCCTAACTTCATAGTAGAGCCTTGAAATGAGGTTATCGGGCCTTAAACATGTCAAACGTGACCTTACATGCTCACAGGGACCATTTCTGCAATTTTTAAAAGTTCTGTTTGCTGAACTAAAGTGCATCAGACATGTAAAAACAGCTGTTTTCATTACAGCAGATGGTTTCTGGTTTCCACACATTGTTTCCTTCATTCTATGGGCCATTTTGAGCACCCATGGTATTGAAAAACAATGGGCATGAGGTGTACGGTCCGGATTTAAGCACAGTTATTGAGGAACGATCCTAACGGTTCTCAAAAACCTATAAATACCCATTCCCCACTTCACTTCTTTTGCACCATTCCTTCTAATCTGCTTATTCTTTGAATTGGAGAGGATCTTGAACCTTTTTGAGAACCTCCCTCAGTCCTTTGGACTCTTGTAAGTAATCCCTTCATGCTTAGTTTAATTTTTAGCGTTTTAACCGAAAGTCAAGCGTTTTCGATAAACGCTTTGACTTTTAAACGGTTAAGCCATTGTTCGCAATGAACATGGCTACGTGACCGTAATTAGGTAGGTGTTTAACCCTCAAAAGGGCACCTCCTAATTACCACGTTTACTTAGTTAAATTGTCGGGTCAAATGAAAGTCAAACGGGTTAGTTTTAAATAAATTCATAACTATTAATATAAAAACCATAAAATCAGTTTTCTCACTTTAATAACTTGGTAAATATTAGTTGAACATGTCTAAGCATGTTCAACCCGACAATTCTAAGTATAGACTCGGTTCGGAACCGAAAGTCGCAAAAGTTGACTTTTGCTTTGACTTTCAGTTCTGACCCTATTTAGCTTAGTTTAGATATGCCATAGGATTCCATTAGGACCATATTATATGTTAGTATAACCTTCCAAGGTTATACAACTTGGTTCCATAGAAATCCTAGTTCATGCGTGTTTCTGTTATATGCCTAAATGTTGACCGTTATGCCCTTTGGACCTTAAAATGATATTTTTGAAAATGTGGGAGGATAGAAACCTTCACTACTGAATTATAAACTTGTCCCTAAAATTTGACATCAGTTTGAGGTCTAGATTAGGAGTTATGCTCATTAGCGTAAATGAAAAGCTTTTCACTAATTAAACGACATAAATAGCATATAGCCTATCTAAACCCAATTTTTAATACCAAACTTTTTACCCACTGATATAAAATAATATCTTGGGATTTTTGAAGATTTTTATTTATTTTTAGGCTGAGCATAACATAGGGTTCTAGCTATGATTCGGTAATTGCCGGTTTTGCCCTTTTGGGCTATAAAATGAGTTTTATAAATCCTTTTGACCCCAAACCTTTTTCTACTGATGTTATATGTTAAATAAAATATTTTGAGCCTTTTGGAATAATAAAAACATCAGCTTTCCTGTGAAAACCCGGAAATGGCTCCAAATCGCCTTTTTAAGCGTTTTTAACGCATAGTATGTATCAAAACTATTTTAAACATATAAGGGTTGATGCCTACTGATATATTCAGTAAATTTTTATATTTTAACAGTAAGGAAAAGTTCTAAACTCAGGTTTTCAGTTTTGACCTTTTAAGCCTATGTAAAATTACCAAAATGCCCCCTACGGTGCATAATATGGTTTTAATTAATGAATTTCACATATATATGATACCCTACTATTATAACTTATTAAATTGAGTATATTTACTGATTAAATCAGACCTGTAACTCAGATTACTATTTAAACTCTTTTATAAACTTTAAAATGACCAAAATGCCCTTGCGAGGCATAGTTTGAATTTAAAATCATCTTGGGCATAATGGAAGGTATCCTACTGATATCACAACATATTTAAGGCATATTAACTTAGGAAACCTGTTCATGACTCTTGTGGTTACCCGTTACGCCCTATTCGCGTTCGGATCGGCTTATGTAACTAGTTTGCATAAATTAGCCGAAACGGGTCAAACCTTATCATTTTCATCTCAAAATCCAGAATGTGTTTAGTTTACCCATATTAAACAAGTATTCAAACTTGTTGGGACTAAACCACATTCTAATCCGGTCTTCGCATAATCTTGCATTTGAACCGTAAACCTTTCCTTACCGGTCTACGTTAATACTTAAACAAGACCCGTTAGTAATCTAATAGGTTATTAAAAACCTTCGTTCCAGATTAGGAGCCCCAGTAGAAGTACTTGTGCTTGCTGATTTGATATACGGCTGGGATTGAATTTATATTTAGCTCAGGTAAATACTCTTAACTTATTTTCCCTATACGGGCTTGGGATACGGTATTATAATAATACCGCTTGGTCGGGTATTGAATCTTTGATCATATTGTGATTAAATTATTGAGGTAACCCGCTTTAATCTGTATTGTTTGAAATAAAAGCCTTTAGGGGTTAATGACCATGTCCCGGATATCCTTGGCATCATTATATTATAAAATGGCCACGTCTTATGCACGGGGTGTAGGCGTACACCTGACAGTTGCATAAGGGAAACGGTATCTCACTCTCTTGTGGGCCTATACTTGTGGCGTGTCTGTTAATCTTGACTCGGTTTCTACATCGGGCCCTAAATGTATAACGAACATGTAAATCTGTATACAAGATTATTTTTATATAATTGTCCCAAGTTATAAAAGTTTTGTGCCATGTGCATTCAAATCAATTTTTTTAAAACATTTTCAAAATGAGTCAGTTAAGTTGTATTTACCAGTGTAAACTGACGTATTTTCCAAAAAGGTTAAGTGACAGGTACTGTACGTAATTGTCTGGGAGCTCAGGGCATCAATAGGGAGTCTTGCAAGTTCTAGATGCCTAAAGTCTGTTGAACATGGTTTATCTTTCTGTTTTAAGATCCGCATGTGGATCCTTTACATTCCGTTTGTAATACTTGGATATTACTTATTATCGGGTTGTAATATTTTTTCTTTTGCTTCCGCTGTGCATTCATTATTTGTGTTGTTTGACTATGATGATATCAGCTACGTCACTTTACCCCTACCTGGCCCACCGGTGACACGTGGAAAATTAGGGGTGTGACAGGTTGGTATCAGAGCCAACACTGAGTGAATTAAACACTAGCCATTTGTGTTTAATCTCAGTTACACAGTTGCACATTCTTGAGTCTAGACAAAGAACTTAGGACTACTCCTGATTCGTTTTTGTCCTTTATTTGTTTCCTTTGTTATTTTTCGGATTAGCCCCTGCATGGGTGAGTCAGTATTTGTTAGAAGTCCTGTTTAGGGCAACCATATACCTGTTTAAATTTTAAATGGAACGGTTAGATTTAAAATAACGTTCCTCTTATAAGATCTACCATTATTATAAGATGACAAAATCTAAAAAGGACAAGACCTAGCCATGTGTCATCTTAAGACAGGGCCAAGATGGTAGTTCCACAATTAGATTCAGATCCTTGATAACATCCCAATTTAGGATTGTTCTGCTCTTAATATTAAAAAAGAATCTTAAAGGTAAAACCTAGCCTACCTGTCATTTCAGACACGGCCGAGATGGTAAAACCTATCCAAAGATTCAAATTCTTGTTAACATCTGAAAGCATGTTAGCAATTTTGACAAACTGTGATATGATAAAATCACATAGGTCATCTTTAAAATGGGATGTTTCAATTTCCCTTATTTATATAACCACCCCTTAAGGATGAAGTGCCTACGGGCTATAATTAACGTCATGTGAGACAAAAGACAGTTGTAGTCTTTGACTCTCTGTCAAGAAAAAGGTAATGAAATATGTTCAAACCTGAATGCCTCGATTCTCCGAAATCATGGCTTATAAATTTAAAAACTATCTTTGTGACTAGGCCTTTTGCGCCACCTTAATATCCTTAATGTTTTATAACTAGGATAAACTATAATGAAAACACTAATTAAATATAACTAACAAATTAACCAATATGGTTCATATTACCTATTATAAAGGTCATTTAGGATGCCTCTAGAGGCCCAAATAGGCTGTGGAAGTTAAATCCACTGACCGACAAAGAGTACTTCCATTACTTTAGCAAATCTCGAGGTCAAGATTTCATTTAAGGGGGGTGAGGATGTAACACCTCGTAAAATCACGTCCAATGATGTACTGACACGTGTAGTAAACCCTAATGAAGTTAAACATTGAATTTAAGGGACTAATTTTTCGAAAAATCGAAAACTTTGATTATGAAAGAACTGGAGGTGTTAGCATACCTAAAATAAGTTTCTAAATAACCTCTTATGATGTTTATATTCACAAATGTGCAACTTGATGATTAAGTGTAGCCGTTTGCGTAATTAATTGAAAGTTTGCGCGATAAAGGGTTAAAAGCGTCAACATGTTAATTCTTACCTCTGAGTGACCTTTTAACAAACCGGGAGCTTCATAATATTTAATTATACTTTCGGGAATGCCAAATAATGGCCGTCTAAGGTTTTTATGCCTATAAGTAAAGTTACGCGCAACTTTGCAAGTTAGAGGGACTAAAAGTGTCAATATGTTTAATTATACCTTTGAATGACCTTTTAGCGAACCCGAAGCATTGTGATGTTTAATAATAATTTCAAGGATGCCTAATATGGATTAGATGAGGCTTCAATGCTAATAAATGATGAGATGCGCAAGTTTGCGCAATAGAGGGGCCTAAAGCGTCAACTTTTGAATCTACGTCATTCGGGGACCATTTAAGCAAACGGGAGCGTAGTAATATTTAAGTATATGCTTGGGAATGATTAATATGGGCCATGGAAGGCTTAGATGTCATTAAACGGCATTTCGCGCTACTTTGCGCAATTAAGGGACTAATTGCGTCAAACTGCAAAAGTATGTCGATTCGTATAGAATCGGACCTAATGAAATATGACCATAAGTAAAACATACCCTATTTATCCTTTATATAGCTTAGATATAGGCTTAGAGGTGTTTAGTGCGCAAAAATAAACTTTTATGTCATGCAGGGACTAAAAGTCTCAAAAAGTGCACAAGTTTGCATTTTCGCGCATATCTTACAATCTGAATATATCCGTCTTAGCCAATATATCCATAAAAGGGTTTATGGCTGTAAATGTTCGATGATGTTATTCATGAATAAAAACCCTTTAAATAGGGAGAAATACAAAATCTGCCTATCTCTAATTTAGGAAATACAATCACAATACAATTACAATTGATCTTCTTATCTAAACAATATTTATCTCTAAATAATTTAAATATATATAATATATATTGGCTAAGACTCCCCCGCAGTTTGAGCGGGCGGTGGACAGACGCTCAAGCTGGATCGAAAAGACTGAAATAACTGACGAGCAAGTCCCTTGGTAAAGATGTCTGCAAACTGTAAGGCTGAGGGCGCATGTAACACGCGTATATGTCCGACACGGACCTTTTCACGAACAAAATGAATACCTATCTCGATGTGCTTGGTCCGCTGATGCTGGACAGGATTGTCTGACATATAAACGGCAGAGACATTATCACAATAAATAACAGAAGCCTTCCGAAGCGGAAGATGCAGTTCAAGGAGTAAGTTGCGAAGCCAAGTTGCTTCAGCAACAGCATTAGCCACGCCCCGATATTCGGCTTCAGCACTGGAGCGAGAGATCGTCGGCTGCCGCTTGGAGGACCATGAAATTAAATTATCACCGAGAAAAACACAATAACCGCTAGTAGAACGGCGAGAATCGGGACACCCACCCCAATCAGCGTCAGAATATGCAACCAAAGAGTGCGTATTGGACTTACCAATACGAATACCATAATCAACCGTGCCTTGTAAATATTTTAAAATACGCTTCAAAAATGCAAAATGAGGATCCCGTGGGGCATGCATGAAGAGGCAAACCTGTTGTACAGCATATGAAATATCCGGGCGCGTAAAAGTGAGGTACTGCAAGGCACCAACCAGACTGCGATATAAGGTAGGATCATGAAAAAGAGAACCATCAGAGGCACTAAGTTTGGTTGATAAGTCAACAGGTGTCGTGCATGGTTTACAAGAGGACATAGAAGCACGTGAAATAATGTCCTTAGTATACTGTGCCTGGTCTATGAAAAGACCACCAGATGTCCGTGTAACCTTGACCCCCAAAAAATGATGCACTGGGCCTAAATCGGTCATGGCAAACTCTCGAGAGAGCATGCGAATAATATCCTGTAATAACTCATCCGAGGACGCAGTGAGAACAATATCATCAACATAGAGAAGTAAATAAGCCGTCTGGGAGCCCCGATAGCAGACAAACAACGAGTTGTCACACACACTGCTACGAAATCCCTGTGATAAAATATGAGTAGCGAACCTGGTGTACCATGCCCTCGGGGCCTGCTTAAGACCATAAAGGGATTTCTTCAATCGACACACAAAATTAGGAAAACGCCTGTCAACAAATCCTGGTGGTTGATGCATAAATACAGTTTCTTTCAAATCCCCATGCAAAAAGGCGTTCTTGACGTCCAGTTGATGAATAGGCCAAGAACGACAAACAGCAACTGATAAGACGGTGCGTATAGTAGCCGGTTTCACAACCGGACTAAAAGTATCCTCACAATCAATGCCTACTGTTTGAGAGTTCCCATTAACCACCAAACGTGCTTTATACCGTTCAAGTGACCCATCAGATTTAAATTTATGGCGAAAAATCCACATACAACGAGTTACCGGGCGATCAGATGGTCTAGGAACCAACTCCCATGTATCATTTTCCTGTAAAGCACTAAACTCAGCCTGCATAGCATGTAACCAATGAGGGTCGGCAAAGGCCTTGGCATAAGTATTTGGAATCGGAGAAATGGATGTGGAAAGCAAAGTACGGTGGGCTTTAGATCGGGTGGTCATTGGGTGGGTGTTAGTGGGGAGAGAATGTTGGGAAGGAACAGCCGTAGACTAAGGATGAGGATTGGGCTGGGAGGAAACAGCGTTAGGCTGTTGAGTAGGCTGGACTGGAGCTGCCGTAGCAGCAGGAGGCAGTGGGGCGGTTGTGGTAGGTTTTGGGCGGCGGTGATAGGTATGTATGATGGGTGGAGGTGGTGTGGGGCTATGTGGGGTGGAGACGTGCTGGCGGAAAATGAAACCGGGTGGCGTTGAATCATCTAAGAATGAATAAGTGGTGGAGGGGGTTTTAATGGTATAGGGGAAAGTTCGCTCGTCAAAGGTGACGTGACGAGAGATAATGACTTTACTGGTGGTAGGGTCAAAACAACGATAACCCCGAAAATCAGGAGGGTACCCAAAAAAAATACAACGAATGGACCGAGGGTGTAGTTTATGTGGTTGTGTGGCAGAGGTATTTGGATAACAAGCACACCCGAAAACCCGTAAGTGATCGTACGTTGGGTGGCGAAGATATAAGGCAAAAGTTGGGGTGAAAAAGTTGAGTCTTTTAGTAGGGAGAATGTTATGGAGATAGGTGGCGGTGTGAAGTACTTCCACCCAAAACATTGGTGGTAACTGTGCATGAATGAGAAGGGAACGTATGATATCGTTGAGACGACGAATCATTCGTTCCGCACGACCGTTTTGCGAGGATGTTTGAGGACAGGAGAACCGAAACAAGAGACCATGTTGTTGAGCAAAGCTTTTAAAAGCATGGTTATCAAATTCGCCCCCGAGATCACACTGAAACGTTTTGATGTTACGGTTGAATTGTGTAGCAATCAAACGGTGAAATTTTGTGAAAGTGTTGAATGTTTCGGATTTATATTTTAGAGGATAGACCCATACAAAGTTTGAGAAATTATCAATTAAGACCATATAATATTTATATCCGGTTTTACTCAGTATGGGAGATGTCCACAAATCACAATGCACAATATCAAATGGAGAAAAAGTAAAAGAAGTGGATTCATAAAAAGGTAACTGTTTGCTATTAGATAAATGACATGAATTGCAAAAAGGAGAATTTTTATTCGAATTACATGGAAAACCAAAATTTCTAGTTAAAACGTCTAAAACTTGTGCTCCAGGGTGCCCGAGGCGGTCATGCCATGGTAAAGTTGAAGACGCAATAAAACAAGCTTGCGGCGGAAGGGTAGGTGGAGTGACAGGATAGAGATAGCCTATGCTATTGTGGCGGGAAAGGACCCGTTTTGAGGTCCTTCAAAGAAAAACCAAAAGGGTCAAATTCGACTGAAACGTTATTATCACGTGTGAAACGGCGTACGGACAATAAAGTTCGAATGATTTGGGGGCTATAACGTATATTGGGTAGAATATAAGTTCGGTTATGCATGGGAAGGTAACCTGTACCCGAATCCTCAATTGGTAAACATTGCCCGTTGCCGACTAACAGTTTAGTAGTTATAGGAAAAGGATTAGGAAGTTGAATCATACCTCGGTTTTCGGTAGCATGACGTTCAGCCCCTGTGTCCATAACCGGATACGGCTCTGCGTAATTTACTTGCATAGTGTTGAAGGCTTGGTGAAGATTCGACGGACTTAATGCATCATAACCGAAAGTCGGTGGCACTGGACCGTAAGAGGGCTGCCCTGAATAAGCTGTGTAGTGGGCTGCAACATTGCGCTGGGGTGGATTGGGCCGCCCTGTGGATGTAGTCGGATATGGGCAAGGTGGAGTATTCCACCAGGCCCATTGTGGATAAGTGTGATGGTTCTGAAACTGCCAAGGAGGTCCCGTAGGGTTTCCCCTGTAGCCACGACCACGTCCGCCCCGTTCGCGGTTTCCCCTGTAGCCCCTGCCACGTCCTCGAGAATTGGATTGGTAGGAGTTGTTGTTGGCCGCAGCTGACTTATCGGTGGAGGGAGCCGCAGGAGAGGGCTGTTGGGTTTGGGTCGTGGAGTTTAGGTTGGAAGTTGTGACTAAGACAGAGGAGGAGGATTGTTGTTGGCGAGCAGCTTGCCTAATAACTTCATCATTAAGCATGGAGCGGGCAAGATCCCAGCCAGCATCTTGGGAATTAATTAACGAGGCAGTAGTATCGAATTCTTGGGAAAGCCCACAAACAAACTGCAGTACCAAGCGTGATTCTGTAATCGGTTGGTCAACATCTTCCAATTGATTGGCCAAGTCTTTTAGTTGCTTGCAATAATCTTCAACAGAACTACAGGCTGCGAGTGTGAGATTTACAAACCGGGTTTCAAGTGCTGCAGCTTTGGCTTTCTTATTGCTCAGAAAGATTTTCTCTAGTTTTAGCCAACTGGTTCGAGCCGAAGCTTCAGTGTCGAGAATTCTGGTCAGCAGATCATCAGAGACCGTGCAATATATCCACTGAGAGACTAAAGCATCCAATTCCTTCCACTCCGAATAATTTGGATCTGTGGTTGCGGGGGCTGGTGTGTCGTCGATGTGGTTAGGACCCAGTATGCGATAGCGTGGAATTTGAATAATTTGAAAAGGATTAGGAAGTTGAATCATACCTCGGTTTTCGGTAGCATGACGTTCAGCCCCTGTGTCCATAACCGGATACGGCTCTGCGTAATTTACTTGCATAGTGTTGAAGGCTTGGTGAAGATCCGACGGACTTAATGCATCATAACCGAAAGTCGGTGGCACTGGACCGTAAGAGGGCTGCCCTGAATAAGCTGTGTAGTGGGCTGCAACATTGCGCTGGGGTGGATTGGGCCGCCCTGTGGATGTAGTCGGATATGGGCAAGGTGGAGTATTCCACCAGGCCCATTGTGGATAAGTGTGATGGTTCTGAAACTGCCAAGGAGGTCCCGTAGGGTTTCCCCTGTAGCCACGACCACGTCCGCCCCGTCCGCGGTTTCCCCTGTAGCCCCTGCCACGTCCTCGAGAATTGGATTGGTAGGAGTTGTTGTTGGCAGCAGCTGACTTATCGGTGGAGGGAGCCGCAGGAGAGGGCTGTTGGGTTTGGGTCGTGGAGTTTAGGTTGGAAGTTGTGACTAAGACAGAGGAGGAGGATTGTTGTTGGCGAGCAGCTTGCCTAATAACTTCATCATTAAGCATGGAGCGGGCAAGATCCTAGCCAGCATCTTGGGAATTAATTAACGAGGCAGTAGTATCGAATTCTTGGGAAAGCCCACAAACCAACTGCAGTACCAAGCGTGATTCTGTAATCGGTTGGTCAACATCTTCCAATTGATTGGCCAAGTCTTTTAGTTGCTTGCAATAATCTTCAACAGAACTACAGGCTGCGAGTGTGAGATTTACAAACCGGGTTTCAAGTGCTGCAGCTTTGGCTTTCTTATTGCTCAGAAAGATTTTCTCTAGTTTTAGCCAACTGGTTCGAGCCGAAGCTTCAGTGTCGAGAATTCTGGTCAGCAGATCATCAGAGACCGTGCAATATATCCACTGAGAGACTAAAGCATCCAATTCCTTCCACTCCGAATAATTTGGATCTGTGGTTGCGGGGGCTGGTGTGTCGTCGATGTGGTTTAGGACCCTGTATGCGATAGCGTGGAATTTGAATAATTTTACCCAGGAGGAATAGGTAATAGAGGTACCATCAAGAACTCGAATTTTGGACTGGATATTCGAAACAGAGTAAGCAGGGTGAAGGGTTTTAGGATGCTGGTCATCGGGTTTGGAAGATGAAGATTTGTCTTCGGGTATGGTCATGATGACCTTCGATTAGGCTGACCTGCGATGAAGCTGGTAATCGGAAAAAAAATGAAGATTAGGCTGTCGAAACAGCAGGTTATCGGAAAAAAAAAAGAAAGCAGGAAGAGGGTATTCAGAACCTAGGGCTCTGATACCATAAAAGGGTTTATGGCTGTAAATGTTCGATGATGTTATTCATGAATCAAAACCCTTTAAATAGGGAGAAATACAGAATCTGCCTATCTCTAATTTAGGAAATACAATCACAATACAATTACAATTGATCTTCTTATCTAAACAATATTTATCTCTAAATAATTTAAATATATATAATATATATTGGCTAAGAATCCGGACATCCAAAAATTTATGTAACCACTAAAATATTTTATTTTAGTGTTCGGCATGATAAAATTCCATTCGTCGCGTAATTTGGATCGTTTTTCGCGTCCGTTTGTGTTTCGTCGTAATTAGACGAACAACGTGACCGTACGGCCAAACGAACCGACATCCGGCATATTTTTAAGCATGTTTCATGTTCCCTATACCTTAACTTCATAGTAGAGCCTTGAAATGAGGTTTTCGGGCCTTAAACATGTCAAACATGACCTTACATGCTCACAGGGACCATTTCTGCAATTTTTAAAAGTTCTGTTTGCTGAACTAAAGTGCATCAGACCTGTAAAAACAGCTGTTTTCATTACAGCAGCTGGTTTTTGGTTTCCACACATTGTTTCCTTCATTCTAAGGGCCATTTTGAGCACCCATGGTATTGAAAAACAATGGGCATGAGGTGTACGGTCCAGATTTAAGCACGGTTATTGAGGAACGATCCTAACGGTTCTCAAAAACCTATAAATATCCATTCCCCACTTCACTTCTTTTGCACCATTCCTTCTAATCTGCTTATTCTCTGAATTAGAGAGGATCTTGAACCTTTTTGAGAACCTCCCTCAGTCCTTTGGACTCTTGTAAGTAATCCCTTCATGCTTAGTTTAATTTTTAGCGTTTTAACCGAAAGTCAAGCGTTTTCGATAAACGCTTTGACTTTTAAACGGTTAATCCATTGTTCGCAATGAACATGGCTACGTGACCGTAATTAGGTAGGTGTTTAACCCTCAAAAGGGCACCTCCTAATTACCACGTTTACTTAGGTAAATTGTCGGGTCAAATGAAAGTCAAACGAGTTAGTTTTAAATAAATTCATAACTATTAATATAAAAACCATAAAATCAGTTTTCTCACTTTAATAACTCGGTAAATATTAGTTGAACATGTCTAAGCATGTTCAACCCGACAATTCTAAGTATAGACTCGGTTCGGAACCGAAAGTCGCAAAAGTTGACTTTTGCTTTGACTTTCAGTTCTGACCCGATTTAGCTTAGTTTAGATATGCCTTAGGATTCCATTAGGACCATATTATAAGTTAGTATAACCTTCCAAGGTTATACAACTTGGTTCCATAGAAATCCTAGTTCATGCGTGTTTCCGTTATATGCCTAAATGTTGACCGTTATGCCCTTTGGACCTTAGAACGATATTTTTGAAAACGTGAGAGGATAGAAACCTTCACTACTGAATTATAAACTTTTCCCTAAAATTTGACATCAGTTTGAGGTCTAGATTAGAAGTTATGCTCATTAGCGTAAATGAAAAGCTTTTCACTAATTAAACGACATAATTAGCGTATAGCCTATCTAAACCCAATTTTTAATACCAAACTTTTTACCCACTGATATAAAATAATATTTTGGGATTTTTGAAGATTTTTATTTATTTTTAGGCTGAGCACAACATAGGGTTCTAGCTATGATTCGGTAATTGCCGGTTTTGCCCTTTTGGGCTATAAAATGAGTTTTATAAATCCTTTTGACCCCAAACCTTTTTCTACTGATCTTATATGTTAAATAAAATATTTTGAGCCTTCTGGAATAATAAAAACATCAGCTTTCCTGTGAAAACCCGGAAATGGCTCCAAATCGCCTTTTTAAGCGTTTTTAACGCATGGTATGTATCAAAACTATTTTAAACATATAAGGGTTGATGCCTACTGGTATATTCAGTAAATTTTTATATTTTAACAGTAAGGAAAAGTTCTAAACTCAGGTTTTCAGTTTTGACCTTTTAAGCCTATGTAAAATTACCAAAATGCCCCCTACGGTGCATAGTATGGTTTTAATTAATGAATTTCACATATATATGATACCCTACTGTTATAACTTATTAAATTGAGTATATTTACTGATTAAATCAGACCTGTAACTCAGATTACTATTTAAACTCTTTTATAAACTTTAAAATGACCAAAATGCCCTTGCGAGGCATAGTTTGAGTTTAAAATCATCTTGGGCATAATGGAAGGTATCCTACTTATATCACAACATATTTAAGGCATATTAACTTAGGAAACCTGTTCATGACTCTTGTGGTTACCCGTTACGCCCTATTCGCGTTCGGATCGGCTTATGTAACTAGTTTGCATAAATTAGCCGAAACGGGTCAAACCTTATCATTTTCATCTCAAAATCCAGAATGTGTTTAGTTTACCCATATTAAACAAGTATTCAAACTTGTTGGGACTAAACCACATTCTAATCCGGTCTTCGCATAATCTTGCGTTTGAACCGTAAACCTTTCCTTAAAACTAACCGGTCTACGTTAATACTTAAACAAGACCCGTTAGTAATCTAATAGGTTATTAAAAACCTTCGTTCCATATTAGGAGCCCCAGTAGAAGTACTTGTGCTTGCTGATTTGATAAGAAACCCGTATCGATTAAGGATCGTCAGGATTAGAATTTAAGGAAGAAAACATGAACCTATTATAAAGGTCATTTAGGATGCCTGTAGAGGCCCAAATAGGTTGTGGAAGTTAAATCCACTGACCGACAAAGAGTACTTCCATTACTTTAGCAAATCTCGAGGTCGAGATTTCATTTAAGGGGGTGAGGATGTAACACCTCGTAAAATCACGTCCAATGATGTACTGACACGTGTAGTAAACCCTAATGAAGTTAAACATTGAATTTAAGGGACTAATTTTTCGAAAAATCGAAAACTTTCATTATGAAAGAACTGGAGGTGTTAGCATACCTAAAATAAGTTTCTAAATAACCTCTTATGATGTTTATATTCACAAATGTGCCACTTGATGATTAAGTGTAGCCGTTTGCGTAATTAATTGAAAGTTTGCACGATAAAGGGTTAAAAGCGTCAACATGTTAATTCTTACCTCTGAGTGAACTTTTAACAAACCGGGAGCTTCATAATATTTAATTATACTCCCGGGAATGCCAAATAATGGCCGTCTAAGGTTTTTATGCCTACAAGTAAAGTTACGCGCAACTTTGCAAGTTAGAGGGACTAAAAGTGTCAATATGTTTAATTATACCTCTGAATGACCTTTTAGCGAACCCGAAGCATTGTGATGTTTAATAATACTTTCAAGGATGCCTAATATGGATTAGATGAGGCTTCAATGCTAATAAATGATGAGATGCGCAAGTTTGCGCAATAGAGGGGCCTAAAGCGTCAACTTTTGAATCTACGTCATTCGGGGACCATTTAAGCAAACGGGAGTGTAGTAATATTTAAGTATATGCTTTGGAATGATTAATGTGGGCCATGGAAGGCTTAGATATCATTAAACGGCATTTCGCGCTACTTTGCGCAATTAAGGGACTAATTGCGTCAAACTGCAAAAGTATGTCGATTCGTATAGAATCGGACCTTACGAAATATGACCATAAGTTAAACATACCCTATTTATCCTTTATATAGCTTAGATATAGGCTTAGAGGTGTTTAGTGCGCAAAAATAAACTTTTATGTCATGCAGGGACTAAAAGTCTCAAAAAGTGCACAAGTTTGCATTTTCGCGCATATCTTACAATCTGAATATATCCGTCTTAGCCAATATATCCATAAAAGGGTTTATGGCTGTAAATGTTCGATGATGTTATTCATGAATCAAAACCCTTTAAATAGAGAGAAATACAGAATCTGCCTATCTCTAATTTAGGAAATACAATCACAATACAATTACAATTGATCTTCTTATCTAAACAATATTTATCTCTAAATAATTTAAATATATATAATATATATTGGCTAAGACTCCCCCGCAGTTTGAGCGGGCGGTGGACAGACACTCAAGCTGGATCGAAAAGACTGAAATAACTGACGAGCAAGTCCCTTGGTAAAGATGTCTGCAAACTGTAAGGCTGAGGGCGCATGTAACACGCGTATATGTCCGACACGGACCTTTTCACGAACAAAATGAATATCTATCTCGATGTGCTTGGTCCGCTGATGCTGGACAGGATTGTCTGACATATAAACGGCAGAGACATTATCACAATAAATAACAGAAGCCTTCCGAAGCGGAAGATGCAGTTCAAGGAGTAAGTTGCGAAGCCAAGTTGCTTCAGCAACAGCATTAGCCACGCCCCGATATTCGGCTTCAGCACTGGAGCGAGAGATCGTCGGCTGCCGCTTGGAGGACCATGAAATTAAATTATCACCAAGAAAAACACAATAACCGCTAGTAGAACGGCAAGAATCAGGACACCCACCACAATCAGCGTCAGAATATGCAACCAAAGAGTGCGTATTGGACTTACCAATACGAATACCATAACCAACCGTGCCTTGTAAATATTTTAAAATACGCTTCAAAAATGCAAAATGAGGATCTCGTGGGGCATGCATGAAGAGGCAAACCTGTTGTACAGCATATGAAATATCTGGGCGCGTAAAAGTGAGGTACTGCAAGGCACCAACCAGACTGCGATATAAGGTAGGATCATGAAAAAGAGAACCATCAGAGGCACTAAGTTTGGTTGATAAGTCAACAGGTGTCGTGCATGGTTTACAAGAGGACATAGAAGCACGTGAAATAATGTCCTTAGTATACTGTGCCTGGTCTAAGAAAAGACCACCAGATGTCCGTGTAACCCTGACCCCCAAAAAATGATGCACTAGGCCTAAATCGGTCATGGCAAACTCTCGAGAGAGCATGCGAATAATATCCTGTAATAACTCATCCGAGGACGCAGTGAGAACAATATCATCAACATAGAGAAGTAAATAAGCCGTCTGGGAGCCCCGATAGTAGACAAACAACGAGTTGTCACACACACTGCTACGAAATCCCTGTGATAAAATATGAGTAGCGAACCTGGTGTACCATGCCCTCGGGGCCTGCTTAAGACCATAAAGGGATTTCTTCAATCGACACACAAAATTAGGAAAACGCCTGTCAACAAATCCTGGTGGTTGATGCATAAATACAGTTTCTTTCAAATCCCCATGCAAAAAGGCGTTCTTGACGTCCAGTTGATGAATAGGCCAAGAACGACAAACAGCAACTGATAAGACGGTGCGTATAGTAGCCGGTTTCACAACCGGACTAAAAGTATCCTCACAATCAATGCCTACTGTTTGAGAGTTCCCATTAACCACCAAACGTGCTTTATACCGTTCAAGTGACCCATCAGATTTAAATTTATGGCGAAAAATCCACATACAACGAGTTACCGGGCGATCAGATGGTCTAGGAACCAACTCCCATGTATCATTTTCCTGTAAAGCACTAAACTCAGCCTGCATAGCATGTAACCAATGAGGGTCGGCAAAGGCCTTGGCATAAGTATTTGGAATCGGAGAAATGGATGTGGAAAGCAAAGTACGGTGGGCTTTAGATCGGGTGGTCATTGGGTGGGTGTTAGTGGGGAGAGAATGTTGGGAAGGAACAGCCGTAGACTGAGGATGAGGATTGGGCTGGGAGGAAACAGCGTTAGGCTGTTGAGTAGGCTGGACCGGAGCTGCCGTAGCAGCAGGAGGCGGTGGAGCGGTTGTGGTAGGTTTTGGGCGGCGGTGATAGGTATGTATGATGGGTGGAGGTGGTGTGGGGCTATGTGGGGTGGAGACGTGCTGGCGGAAAATGAAACCGGGTGGCGTTGAATCATCTAAGAATGAATAAGTGGTGGAGGGGGTTTTAATGGTATAGGGGAAAGTTCGTTCGTCAAAGGTGACGTGACGAGAGATAATGACTTTACTGGTGGTAGGGTCAAAACAACGATAACCCCGAAAATCAGGAGGGTACCCCAAAAAAATACAATGAACGGACCAAGGGTGTAGTTTATGTGGTTGTGTGGCAGAGGTATTTGGATAACAAGCACACCCGAAAACCCTTAAGTGATCGTACGTTGGGTGGCGAAGATATAAGGCAAAAGTTGGGGTGAAAAAGTTGAGTCTTTTAGTAGGGAGAATGTTATGGAGATAGGTGGCGGTGTGAAGTACTTCCACCCAAAACATTGGTGGTAACTGTGCATGAATGAGAAGGGAACGTATGATATCGTTGAGACGACGAATCATTCGTTCTGCACGACCATTTTGCGAGGATGTTTGAGGACAGGAGAACCGAAACAAGAGACCATGTTGTTGAGCAAAGCTTTTAAAAGCATGGTTATCAAATTCGCCCCCCGAGATCACACTGAAACGTTTTGATGTTACGGTTGAATTGTGTAGCAATCAAACGGTGAAATTTGTGAAAGTGTTGAATGTTTCGGATTTATATTTTAGAGGATAGACCCATACAAAGTTTGAGAAATTATCAATTAAGACCATATAATATTTATATCCGGTTTTACTCAGTATGGGAGATGTCCACAAATCACAATGCACAATATCAAATGGAGAAAAAGTAAAAGAAGTGGATTCATAAAAAGGTAACTGTTTGCTATTAGATAAATGACCTGAATTGCAAAAAGGAGAATTTTTATTCGAATTACATGGAAAACCAAAATTTCTAGTTAAAACGTCTAAAACTTGTGCTCCAGGGTGCCCGAGGCGGTCATGCCATGGTAAAGTTGAAGACGCAATAAAACAAGCTTGCGGCGGAAGGGTAGGTGGAGTGACAGGATAGAGATCGCCTGTGCTATTGTGGCGGGAAAGGAGCCGTCCCGTTTTGAGGTCCTTCAAAGAAAAACCAAAAGGGTCAAATTCGACTGAAACGTTATTATCACGTGTGAAACGGCATACGGACAATAAAGTTCGAATGATTTGGGGGCTATAAAGTATATTGGGTAGAATATAAGTTCGGTTATGCATGGGAAGGTAACCTGTACCCGAACCCTCAATTGGTAAACATTGCCCGTTGTCGACTAACAGTTTAGTAGTTATAGGAAAAGGATTAGGAAGTTGAATCATACCTCGGTTTTCGGTAGCATGACGTTCAGCCCCTGTGTCCATAACCGGATACGGCTCTGTGTAATTTAGTTGCATAGTGTTGAAGGATTGGTGAAGATCCGACGGACTTAATGCATCATAACCGAAAGTCGGTGGCACTGGACCGTAAGAGGGCTGCCCTGAATAAGCTGTGTAGTGGGCTGCAACATTGGGCTGGGGTGGATTGGGCCGCCCTGTGGATGTAGTCGGATATGGGCAAGGTGGAGTATTCCACCAGGCCCATTGTGGATAAGTGTGATGGTTCTGAAACTGCCAAGGAGGTCCCGTAGGGTTTCCCCTGTAGCCACGACCACGTCCGCCCCGTCCGCGGTTTCCCCTGTAGCCCCTGCCACGTCCTCGAGAATTGGATTGGTAGGAGCTGTTGTTGGCAGCAGCTGAGTTATCGGTGGAGGGAGCCGCAGGAGAGGGCTGTTGGGTTTGGGTCGTGGAGTTTAGGTTGGAAGTTGTGACTAAGACAGAGGAGGATTGTTGTTGGCGAGCAGCTTGCCTAATAACTTCATCATTAAGCATGGAGCGGGCAAGATCCCAGCCAGCATCTTGGGAATTAATTAACGAGGCAGTAGTATCGAATTCTTGGGAAAGCCCACAAACCAACTGCAGTACCAAGCGTGATTCTGTAATCGGTTGGTCAACATCTTCCAATTGATTGGCCAAGTTCTTTTAGTTGCTTGCAATAATCTTCAACAGAACTACAGGCTGCGAGTGTGAGATTTACAAACCGGGTTTCAAGTGCTGCAGCTTTGGCTTTCTTATTGCAATAATCTCTAGTTTTAGCCAACTGGTTCGAGCCGAAGCTTCAGTGTCGAGAATTCTGGTCAGCAGATCATCAGAGACCGTGCTATATATCCACTGAGAGACTAAAGCATCCAATTCCTTCCACTCCGAATAATTTGGATCTGTGGTTGCGGGGGCTGGTGTGTCGTCGATGTGGTTTAGGACCCGGTATGCGATAGCGTGGAATTTGAATAATTTTACCCAGGAGGAATAGGTAACAGAGGTACCATCAAGAACTCGAATTTTGGACTGGATATTCGAAACAGAGTAAGCAGGGTGAAGGGTTTTAGGATGCTGGTCATCGGGTTTGGAAGATGAAGATTTGTCTTCGGGTATGGTCATGATGACCTTCGATTAGGCTGACCTGCGATGAAGCTGGTAATCGAAAAAAAAAATGAAGATTAGGCTGTCGAAATAGCAGGTTATCGGAAAAAAAAGAAAGCAGGAAGAGGGTATTCAGAACCTAGGGCTCTGATACCATAAAAGGGTTTATGGCTGTAAATGTTCGATGATGTTATTCATGAATCAAAACCCTTTAAATAGGGAGAAATATAGAATCTGCCTATCTCTAATTTAGGAAATACAATCACAATACAATTACAACTGATCTTCTTATCTAAACAATATTTATCTCTAAATAATTTAAATATATATAATATATATTGGCTAAGAATCCGGACATCCAAAAATTTATGTAACCACTAAAATATTTTATTTTAGTGTTCGGCATGATAAAATTCCATTCGTCGCGTAATTTGGATCGTTTTTCGCGTCCGTTTGTGTTTCGTCGTAATTAGACGAACAACGTGACCGTACGGCCAAACGAACCGACATCCGGCATATTTTTAAGCATGTTTCATGTTCCCTATACCTTAATTCATAGTAGAGCCTTGAAATGAGGTTATCGGGCCTTAAACATGTCAAACATGACCTTACATGCTCACAGGGACCATTTCTGCAATTTTTAAAAGTTCTGTTTGCTGAACTAAAGTGCATCAGACCTGTAAAAACAGCTGTTTTCATTACAGCAGCTGGTTTCTGGTTTCCACACATTGTTTCCTTCATTCTAAGGGCCATTTTGAGCACCCATGGTATTGAAAAACAATGGGCATGAGGTGTACGGTCCAGATTTAAGCACGGTTATTGAGGAACGATCCTAACGGTTCTCAAAAACCTATAAATATCCATTCCCCACTTCACTTCTTTTGCACCATTCCTTCTAATCTGCTTATTCTCTGAATTAGAGAGGATCTTGAACCTTTTTGAGAACCTCCCTCAGTCCTTTGGACTCTTGTAAGTAATCCCTTCATGCTTAGTTTAATTTTTAGCGTTTTAATCGAAAGTCAAGCGTTTTGGATAAACGCTTTGACTTTTAAACGGTTAATCCATTGTTCGCAATGAACATGGCTACGTGACCGTAATTAGGTAGGTGTTTAACCCTCAAAAGGGCACCTCCTAATTACCACGTTTACTTAGTTAAATTGTCGGGTCAAATGAAAGTCAAACGGGTTAGTTTTAAATAAATTCATAACTATTAATATAAAAACCATAAAATCAGTTTTCTCACTTTAATAACTTGGTAAATATTAGTTGAACATGTCTAAGCATGTTCAACCCGACAATTCTAAGTATAGACTCGGTTCGGAACCGAAAGTCGCAAAAGTTGACTTTTGCTTTGACTTTCAGTTCTGACCCGATTTAGCTTAGTTTAGATATGCCTTAGGATTCCATTAGGACCATATTATAAGTTAGTATAACCTTCCAAGGTTATACAACTTGGTTCCATAGAAATCCTAGTTCATGTGTGTTTCCGTTATATGCCTAAATGTTGACCGTTATGCCCTTTGGACCTTAAAACGATATTTTTGAAAATGTGAGAGGATAGAAACCTTCACTACTGAATTATAAACTTGTCCCTAAAATTTGACATCAGTTTGAGGTCTAGATTAGGAGTTATGCTCATTAGCGTAAATGAAAAGCTTTTCACTAATTAAACGACATAATTAGCGTATAGCCTATCTAAACCCAATTTTTAATACCAAACTTTTTACCCACTGATATAAAATAATATTTTGGGATTTTTGAAGATTTTTATTTATTTTTAGGCTGAGCATAACATAGGGTTCTAGCTATGATTCGGTAATTGCCGGTTTTGCCCTTTTGGGCTATAAAATGAGTTTTATAAATCCTTTTGACCCCAAACCTTTTTCTACTGATCTTATATGTTAAATAAAATATTTTGAGCCTTCTGGAATAATAAAAACATCAGCTTTCCTGTGAAAACCCGGAAATGGCTCCAAATCGCCTTTTTAAGCGTTTTTAACGCATAGTATGTATCAAAACTATTTTAAACATATAAGGGTTGATGCCTACTGATATATTCAGTAAATTTTTATATTTTAACAGTAAGGAAAAGTTCTAAACTCAGGTTTTCAGTTTTGACCTTTTAAGCCTATGTAAAATTACCAAAATGCCCCCTACGGTGCATAGTATGGTTTTAATTAATGAATTTCACATATATATGATACCCTACTGTTATAACTTATTAAATTGAGTATATTTACTGATTAAATCAGACCTGTAACTCAGATTACTATTTAAACTCTTTTATAAACTTTAAAATGACCAAAATGCCCTTGCGAGGCATAGTTTGAGTTTAAAATCATCTTGGGCATAATGGAAGGTATCCTACTTATATCACAACATATTTAAGGCATATTAACTTAGGAAACCTGTTCATGACTCTTGTGGTTACCCGTTACGCCCTATTCGCGTTCGGATCGACTTATGTAACTAGTTTGCATAAATTAGCCGAAACGGGTCAAACCTTATCATTTTCATCTCAAAATCCAGAATGTGTTTAGTTTACCCATATTAAACAAGTATTCAAACTTGTTGGGACTAAACCACATTCTAATCCGGTCTTCATATAATCTTGCGTTTGAACCGTAAACCTTTCCTTAAAACTAACCGGTCTACGTTAATACTTAAACAAGACCCGTTAGTAATCTAATAGGTTATTAAAAACCTTCGTTCCAGATTAGGAGCCCCAGTAGAAGTATTTGTGCTTGTTGATTTGATATACGGCTGGGATTGAATTTATATTTAGCTCAGGTAAATACTCTTAACTTATTTTCCCTATACGGGCTTGGGATACGGTAGTATAATAATACCGCTTGGTCGGGTATTGAATGTTTGATCGTATTGTGATTAAATTATTGAGGTAACCCGCTTTAATCTGTATTGTTTGAAATAAAAGGCTTTAGGGGTTAATGACCATGTCCTGGATATCCTTGGCATCATTATATTATAAAATGGCCACGTCTTATGCACAGGGTGTAGGCGTACACCTGACAGTTGCATAAGGGAAACGGTATCTCACTCTCTTGTGGGCCTATACTTGTGGCGTGTCTGTTAATCTTGACTCGGTTTCTACATCGGGCCCTAAATGTATAACGAACATGTAAATCTGTATACAAGATTATTTTTATATAATTGTCCCAAGTTATAAAAGTTTTGTGCCATGTGCATTCAAATCAATTTTTTTTAAACATTTTCAAAATGAGTCAGTTAAGTTGTATTTACCAGTGTAAACTGACGTATTTTCCAAAAAGGTTAAGTGACAGGTACTGTACGTAATTGGCTGGGAGCTCAGGGCGTCAATAGGGAGTCTTGCAAGTTCTAGATGCCTAAAGTCTGTTGAACATGGTTTATCTTTCTGTTTTAAGATCCGCCTGTGGATCCTTTACATTCCCTTTGTAATACTTGGATATTACTTATTATCGGGTTGTAATATTTTATCTTTTGCTTCCGCTGTGCATTCCTTATTTGTGTTGTTTGACTATGATGATATCAACTACGTCACTTTACCCCCACCTGGCCCACCGGTGACACGTGGAAAATTAGGGGTGTGACATGGGGTAATATCATCATATTGTTTGCTAATCTTTTGAATGATAGTTAACTCAAGTTCAAATTAATGACCTTGATTAACCTCTTGTAAGATCAAAAATCAAACACTTGTAACAAAACTTTTCAACCAAATACCACTTGTTGGTTGAATTTTCAAGATGCCGATACCTACTCCACACTTACCAACCTGGGAGTTCCGGCAATTCACAGTTCTCAATCAAAATTTTCAAAAATATTTTCAAGAATGATGTCGATTCATGCTCCGCGATTACCAACTTGGGAGCTCTGGCAAGTCAGGTTTCTATTCAACGAAGAATATATCCACCCAAGCCTGACCAGCCTTGGGTGTAACTTGTTCAGTCTCATTCGGGGTTACATCTTTCCTTTTTGATTGATAAAAATCTTTAACCCCTTTAGCCTTCCCCTCAATCATTTTTCCAAAAATGTTTTTCACTGCAGGGTTAAAGGCTTTTTCAACATCCAATCCTTTCTTTTTAGAGAAAAATTGGTTAGAAATTTCAACTTTCCCGATTTTAGATTTCAAATTTTTAGCATTCAGTGGTGGAAAATTCACATCATCCACTGGCGGAAATTTCTTCTCTTCTTTGACAACCACATGTGGCTCCTCTGATTTTATGGAATCAGATTCATCACTAGAACTTGCTTTTGATTGCTTAACAACCCATATTTGGTTGTTAAGTTTCTCCTTCTTTTTGAAAACATTTTTCGAACACTCACCAACTTCATAAATTAAATTTTCAATTAAGTTTGTTTGTTGGTGGTTCGATTTTCTTAACAATTTTTCCTTTCAGTTTCTCAGAAATTTCCTGTTTTGGTTTGAATGTTTTCGGACAGTTCCTAGCAATATGACCAGCAGTTTTGCATTGAAAACAGGTTCTCGTTTCTATCTTTTTCTGAGCAACACTCTTCATCACTTCTTCTTGCTTCTTAGCAAGGAATTCTTGATTTGTCTGTTTTCTGAATGCTTGCTCTTTCTCATCCTCTGAAGATTTTCCTGAAACAAACACAGTTTTTGGTTTATAAACTTTTTCATTTTTATGATTTTTTGGTTGATTAAATCCAAGACCTTTGTTTTTGAAATTACCATTATGGTTTGGTTTCTTTTGGAAACTATAACCACAATTGTAACCCATTTTCTTGTTTATTCTTTGTTGATCTCTTGAAGTGTATTGTTTAGGTTTTCCAGTAAGATTTAAATCTTTTATTTCAGAAATATTAATTTCTGTGATTTTGAAAACCTTTTGAATCATTTCAATTTTAACACTCCTTATTGGAAAAATCTCATCAGAATATAATTTCTCAGAATCTTTCAAAGTATATGCTACTTTGACCAACTCATCATTCAAATTAGATTTTGATAACAAAAATTTCTTATCATAAAACCGTTTGTCCTTTTTGATTGTTGACTTTGACGTGTCGGACTCAGACTTTGACTCGGATTTAGACTCCATTTTTGACTCCTCAATGTCATCTTTATCTAACACCTGATCAACCACACTTTTTATCAACTTGGACTCATGATCAGTGTCAGACGATGTGAACGTAACATCAATATTTTCTGGCAAATTATCTGACGACCCAGACTCCCATTGTAAGTTTGTTGCCTTTTTGACTCTTTCGGAATTTGGATTTCTAGGAGAATATCCATTTTCGACCGGGGGCGGACATCTATTGTAGACAACACTTGGTTTCTTACCAGAAATTTTCATTTCATCATCTTGTTTTGTCTCGGACTTCTTTTCTTCCGAACTCTTCTCTTCTTCAAATGTCTTCAATCTTTCCACAATCGGGTAAATCCTGTTAACGACAAAAGTAGAACATGAGTAACTTTTCAATAAATTGTTAACTCTTTCATTTTCAATTCTTTGTGTTGCCAACTTCAATTCAAGCTCAGCACACTTCTCTGTGTAGTAGCTGACATTGTCAAGCTGTTTCCTGTATGCTCCTTTGAATGTATTTATTGCTACAGCCTGTTCACTACTTGACTCGTACTTATTCATTTCTCTGTTCAAGGTATCATATGATTCTTTCAACCTTTTTATGTTGTGTAGCAGCTCATTGTTTTGCTTGATCAAAGAATCACAATTCATACACTTCTCAGGAACTTTGACTGCTTCAGCATCTGCTTTGATTTCAAATTCTGGAACTTCTTTGACTACTCTCACATGAACTTCTTCTGTTCTTTTCTTTTTCTCAGCTTCAGCTTTTCTCCTTTCTTCTTCTTTTTCTTCTTCATATCTTTTCCATTTCTCCTCTTCAGCTTGCCTAATTTTTCTGTATTTTTCTGCCCAATATTCATCAGAAGCATTAGCAACAAAAGCTTTAGCGTTTAACATCTCTTTGGCCATGAATTCTTGGTCCTGGCAATAATTTTCCCAACTGAAACCATCTGGTAATTTTTCATCGTCTTGATCTGCCAAGCATACTTTACTATCCGTTGGAATATATTTATCCCAACTGAATCCACTATCCTTGCCCTGATTAACCAGACATGCTCTCTTTGAATCTTCAATTTCTTTTCTACCATGTGCAGTTTGTGCCTGATGTTGTTGATGTGGCTGTTGTGTGACTTGATGATAAATCGCCTTTTTGTAGTAATCATTGTTTCCGAAAGGATTTTGAGCTCCACTCGCTTCGCGATTTGTGCACTCTCTTTTGAAATGCCCCTTTTCCCTGCAACGAAAACAAGTAACTTTAGACTTATCAAAACCTAAAGTTGAAACATGAGCCTCGCGAAAATCGTCTCTGCCTGTAATTTGTTTAAACTTTTTAGCCTGTCTCAACACACTAGCCATGCACCATTTTATATCCATTAATTCCATCTCCCAGCATCAATTTGATCGTAATCCTCCTTCGTGAGCATTGGATTCCCGATCCTCCCTGTAACTAAGCCTCCATAAGATTCAAGCACAGTCACCAACAAAGACATGTGACTTTTAGCAACTTCTTCAGTATAATTCTGATCATTTTCAAGTTTTAACGCAATGTTGCATTGAAGAACTTTGACACTCTTTGTTGTAGAAAATTGTGGATCAAATGTTGGAAATGACGAAAATCCTGTTTTGCTGCTTGATCCTTGGGATGACTTTTCAGAAGATTCTTTCGTACTAAACGCAGTTTCAACTTTTGGAGAAAAATGCGTCTTCTCATTAACACCACTTTTGAAATATAATCTGATATCTTGTTCTCCATCATAGTTCTTCGCAATCTTCCTTTGCTCCATCTCTTGGCAACGCATCTGCCAGCTTCTCAATCAGCTCATCTTTACTTTTGTTGATGCCCAGTCTTATCATGTTTTTCACCAAGTTACAGTATCTTTCAATAATTTGCTTGGTGCTTTCCGTTCTCAAACCACGAAATAAATTAAATTCTTTCTTCATTAGAGACACTGAGTAGATCATCATTACCAAGAGACTTTGCTTCTAATTCTTTCCAAATCGAATATGTACTACCATCATGTTGAAGTAAAACCAGGATGTCTTCTTTAATTGCCTGCTGCAACAAACTAACCATCAACTTCTCATCTTTGTATTTCTTTTTCTCATCAGGACTTAATTCTCTAATTGGTATTTTCTGTCGATCACTGCCAAGAGGTCTGAAATATGGCACTTCAGTATGATCCCAAGCATCCAAATGATATGCTTCAATCCAGTTACCAAAACGCTCAGACCAACCATTATAATCATCAATGTCCATAAGCTTAGGCGGTTTCTGAGTTGTTCCCGTTTCATTTTCAAGCAATGTACTCTGAGTAATGTTCATTGGACCAGCAAAGGCATTATAAAACTCGTTCTCCATGATTCAAATATCAAAAAGTTCACAAATTTTCAATTTCAAGCGAACCCTCCTTTCAAGCGAAATAACAAGAATACACTTCAAGCGAAATACCAATGACTGTTCAAGTGGAATACCAACTGAAGCGGAATCACTTAGAAAGTTCAAGCGGAATCAATCTTTGAAACGGAATCAAGTTGATTCAAGCGGAATCAGTCACAATCTCAAGCAAAACCCCGGTTTTCAAGCAGAATCAAGGCAAATTCCAAGCGGAATCACAGTGACGTCATCAATTCGAACAAGATTTCAAGCGGAATAATAAAAATCTAAAGATTTACTTCGATTTTAATTCTGAAACTTTCAAGGATTTATTAAAACATGATTGCGCGTGTTATGAGAAAAATTGAGCCAATTTTACTGTGGAAAAATTTTCAATTTTGAAGAAGAAGGTGTAGAAAATAGAAAATACAGCTGAAATGGCAAGAACTCTTCCTCCTGAGCTCTGATACCACTTGTAGGATCGTTTTCCGACCCGAACGAGTCGATCAGAAGAGTACTTCACCAATACAAGAGGCGGAAACTAATGTACTGATGTTATTTCAGCCGTATTCACTTTAAACTGTTGATTTTATTGATATACAATCCTTTTACAAGCACGACAACACTTCGGCAGCACTTCGTTGCAAACCGGAAGACTCTACACTGTGATTTCGCTCCAACAGCCTATTTATAGGCAACCATATTCTGCTTGAACACGTTTCAAGCGGAATCATAATGTATAATCTCAAGCGAAATCAGCATCTATGCACTCGAGCGGAATCAGGAAAGAATGAGATTTCGCTTGAAATGACATAAGGTCATTTTAAGCGGAATCACTTACAATGACCAATTTCTTGATTCCCGAGCCCTAATCTACCTATTTCTATACAAGACTCGATTCAAGACGAAGTCGAAAGACGGATGCACCAACAACCTTCAATTGTCTTCAAGCGTAAGCGATGACTTTTTGGCGTTGCATGAGCACGCAACCCAAACCTTGGCGCAAAGCGTCGCAGTATACCACGAAGTCTTCTGTGCCTTCGTGTAGGATAGTATTGGTGCATCGCATAGCTTATTTTTGAGTAGTTGGAAGGCTTCTTCCTGCTTGTCACCCCAGTCGTACTTCTTGTCTTTCAGCGTAAGGGTAGTTAGCGGTTGAGCTATCTTTGAGAAATTCTCAATAAACCGTCGATAATAGTCCGCTAAGCCCAAAAATTGTCGAACTTCAGTTGGGGTTTTGGGGGCTTCCCAATTCTTTATTGCTTCAATCTTGGATGGGTCTACATGAATGCCCTTCTCGTTCACAACGTGACCAAGGAACTGTACTTCGCGAATCCAGAATCCGCATTTTGAGAACTTTGCATAAAGTTTCTCCTTCTTCAGTAGTTCCAGAATAGTTCTGAGGTGTTGCTCATGTTCTTCCTTCGTTCGTGAGTAAATCAGGATATCATCGATAAATACAATCATGAATTTATCGAGATATGGTTTGCATACGCGGTTCATCAGATCCATAAAGACCGCTAGTGCGTTCGTCAGTCCGAATGGCATCACAAGAAACTCGTAATGCCCATAACGTGTTCTGAATGCAGTTTTTGGTACGCTTTCTTCTTGGATTCTTAACTGATGGTATCCAGATCGAAGATCTATCTTGGAATAGTAGCTTGATCCTTGTAACTGATTAAATAAGTCATCAATCCTTGGTAGTGGGTACCGATTCTTGATTGTGAGCTTGTTCAGTTCTCTGTAATCGATACACATCCGCAGAGTTCCATCCTTTTTCTTCACGAACAGTACTGGAGCTCCCTAGGGCGGGAAGCTTGGCCTTATGAATCCTTTATCCAACAACTCCTGGAGTTGTGTAGATAATTCTTGCATTTTGGATGGTGCAAGCCGATAGGGTGCCTTGGCTACAGGAGCGGCTCCTGGAAACAAGTCTATATGGAATTCGACTTGTTGTTGCGGAGGTAGTCCAGGCAGATCTTCGGGAAAAACATCAGGGAATTCCTTTACCACAGGAATGTCTTCGAGTTTCGGCTCCTCAGCCTTCTTATCTACCACGTGTGCTAGGAAAGCAACGCATCCTTTCCTTAAGCACTTTTGTGCCTTCATACAACTAATGATTCGCAGAGGCGCATCTCGCTTTTCTCCATGTACGATGAGAGTTTCATCATTCGCTAGAGTGATGCGAATGATTTTCTCATGACAAATAACTTCAGCCTTGTTCTTGGACAACCAGTCCATTCCGACCACTACATCGAAGCTACCCAATTGGATAGGTAAGAGATCGATGCTAAATCTTTGCTCACCAAGTTCTAATGTGCAACCTCTAACAACTTCGCCTGATTCAACAAGTTTACCATTGGCTAGTTCTATGGAATAAGGAATATCTAATCTACTAGATTCTATTCCAAGCATACGTTTAAATTCCACAGACATGAAGCTATAATCGGCACTAGTGTCAAATAATATGGATGCAAAGTGATTGTTTACGAGAAACGTACCGGTGACCACATTAGGGTCGTCGCATGCGTTCCTTGCTCCAATCACAAATGCTCGAGCCTGAGCGTTGTTCCCCTTTGGGTAGTCTTTCATGAAATGATCCTTGCTTCCACAACTAAAGCATCCCTGGTGCCCAGCTCCATTACCATTTCGGTTACCATTGCCATTTCCATTTCCACCACCGTTCCTATTACCAGCACCGTTGCAGTTTCCATTCCCGTTCCTATTTCCTTTCCCCAACAATCCTCAGCATGGTGACCCAATTTTCCACACTTGTCGCATTTTGGAATGCGACAAACCCCTTCATGATGACGCTTGCAATTGTTGCAAATGGGCAGAGTGCCCAGGTATCTTTTGGCAGGAGCGTCATTCATGGTTGCAAGAGTTTTCGCCTCCTGAGGCGGGTTAGTGTCATGCTTCTTGTTGTTGGAACCCTTGTTGTTACGAGTTGCTTGATTCAGGTTTGCATGTTTCCTTTTCTTGTCACTGGACGACTCAGCATGCGTCTCGGTCTTTTCTGTTGGGTTCAACGATAACTTCTTCATTCGAACAACATCTTCAGTAAGGCTGACAGCCAGAGTTACAGCCTCAGTGGTTGTTGCGGGTTTGGCCGAAGTTACCATGCTGCGAAATTCTGAGGCCAATCCCCAAATGTAGCGTTCAACGCGCTTAAATTCAGGAGTCACCATATAAGGGATCACTCTCGACAGATCGTGGAACCTTCGAGTATACCCAGCAATGTCAGCACCTTCCATGGTCAAGTGCCAGAACTCAGTCTCCAGCCTTTGGAGTTCAGCACGAGAGCAATACTTCTCTCTCATTTTCTCCTTCAGCTCATCCCAAGACATGCCATACGCAGCATCATCACCCAGAGTTTGGACTTGCAAATTCGACCAAGTCAAAGCTTCATCAACAAACAACCCTGTAGCAAAAGTGACTTGTTGATCCGCGGTACACTTGCTCATGCGGATAGTGGCATCGGTCTTCTCCATCCAGCGTACAAATGCCACTACACCTCCAGTGCCATCGTAGTTCAGTGGTTTGCAGTCGAGAAACTGCTTGAAAGTGCAACCCTGAGCTGCGTTTCCTCCAGATGAATCTCCATTCCCATTACGTCTCGCATTTCTTGGTCCTCCACTATCTTCAGTACGGTTCGCCTCGTACTGCGCGATAGCTGCGGAGATCCTTTCTTCCAGTAGGGCGTTTAGCTCTTCAGCAGTTCTTGGCAGTGGGGGAGGAGGAGGTTGATCACGAGCGTTCACAGCTCTTCTGGGTGCGATGTTCTGACAAAACACAACACAATAGGGTTAGACATTTGTTTGATATCGTCATACGGGATAGTAGTAGTATATATATACAGGCATATACCACATAAGTGACACCAAACAATCCGCCAAACGTATCAATCCATACAGCAACAAGCATGCAAAAATAGATAAATACTGTTGCATCATAAGATATTCACATTGGCGGTTCTTATCTTTATACCCTATATTATTACTCCAACAGAGTATTTAATAGTCTGGGGAAAGGGTGTTCACGTTTGACCTTCTCTTGTACTGAGGGAATCTATACGTGATAAGACTTGTTGTGGTTTCTGTGCACTGAATTCCATAATTATGTATGCATCCATAATTGCGTAACTCCTTGCACAGTCCGCACAGTTCGTTTCATCCTCGTATCTCTTCCTTCAGATAGGCCATTGTTTTCAGACGAAGTCACATATACCTGTGACATTCTACTTCTAGTATACGTATATATCAATTATCACACATAATTGCAAGTAATTCTTAATCACAGACAAGTGCTACTCCAGTGCACCCTAAGCCTCGTAGTGTCTTTTCTTGACTCTTGTAAACAGTTTCAGGTAGTGGATGTCGCGGAAAGTTTTATGCAATGAAAACTTTTTGAAAAATTATTTTCGTGAAAGGATCCTAAAGATTGTAGACTAGACTCGAAAAGGAATCATGGTTCACTACAATCGCAGCTCTGATACCAATCTGTCACACCCCTTTCTAAGGCGGAAGCACGAGGTGTGATCATGAAAGGTTCTCATTGCATACGAAAGGTAAACATACTACATGCTCGTAAAAATAACTTCAAATACCCATAACATTACGGTACTAAAAACATAGATTAAGTGTTTACATCACAAGACAACATATTGTTTGAAAGTTTACAACTTTATTTAAAGATAAACATAAACAACATCCAGGAGGATGAGTAAGACCGCGCGCACATCCATTTTAGTTACCTGAAATACATGTAAGTTTTTGGAAAAACGTCAACATAATGTTGGTGTGAATTCATGCAGTTCTTGTATTGAACGTTTGTATACTTTGTATGAAAAACATGGTATGTATCTTGTATAAATCAAGTATTTCTGTATGTATCTAGGTTGTTAATGGGTTGCAAAGCCATTAACATGTGACACGACATAGGAAGCATCCAAACCGTAGGCATTTTTCTAGTTGTCGATTCACGACTGAGACACAAAAGCACTACTTGGCACTAGTTTTCACCAAGAGTGTGGCTGCCCGAAAACCCATTAGATCTAACCTTTTGTTCTGCGGTCTTAGTATGTACACGATTAATGGTGCTTATGGTACCCTATTCGTGACACGATTTCTCGTATCATTCCTCAATTCTTGTATCCATCATACCATTTGTAAACATTGTAACATTTGTAACATGTATTTCACCCCCGAAGTTATAAAACTGAAAACAGTTAAAAGAAAAGGGGGAGCATGAACTCACAACTTCGCGTTTCTGCGTCGTAAACTTCATCGGGTTTGCTTATATAGCGTCGTGACCTATGCGTGTTTTATTAACGTTAGTCACTAGACTTGTATCGCACAAGTACAAGTCACCATCTTTTATGTATTTGTTCTTCGTGTGTTAAAAATAATTTATATTTTTAACTATGTGTCTTACTTATATTATTTTCTCAGAAATAAATATAAGTATCTTGTATTTTCACCCGAATTATGTATTTTGTCCAAAACCTTATTTCATGTTCATAACTTGTCCAAGTTACGTAATCTTTTAAGAAATATATTTTCATAAATATATTCTCTTGTATTTGTCTAAGCACGTTGTATGTGTATTTTCGTATTTTCACTCTTTAGGAGTATTTAGTGTATTTTCAAGTCCTAATACACTATTACATGTAATACATACTACATACACTTAGCACAAAATTTGGTGATTAATAAATATATATATTTTTCTCAAAAATATACATACTTAGTATCAATTTCCATCTTGAAGAAATCATCATTTCTTAATCTTGAAGTTCAAATAAAAATGAGGGAAACCTTGGTAAATATTTTTAGGGAATAAGTTTCACCAAAACTTATATTTTTCTAAGTGTCAAAATTCTATAGAAATTTTGACATAGTTTCCCCTAAAAATGGAGGTTTCCCATGTTTTCAAAACATGTGTTTATTTTCTTTTAAAATTATCACAACAATCAACAACTCATTCAATACTTATCAAGTGCCAAAATCAAGTAAATTACACTACATCATGAACTTGAAGTTTTTGTGAAAACTTGTAGTAACCTACCATGTTATTTAGTAGGTTTAGTTACCCTTAAAAACATGGTCATTTGTTTGTAAATCTCATTCTTGAAAGATTGAGTCATTTACAACTTGTAAGATGATTTTTCTAAAAATATTTCTTTTGTATTTTTCTTGTTACACACATGTTTCTAGTCTTGTTTAAACACTAAAAATATACTTAGTTTATTTAGAAACCATGACTTTGTAAATCTCATAAATAAACTTGGTTTCTTGAGAAAATCATTTTGGAAATCATCTATTTACAAGATTTGTGTTTTGTTTAAATTATTTTTACATATGAAAATCACTTTCTTCATTCAAGTTCATGAGGACATAAAGTATGATGATCTTGGTCTTTCACAAGATCACCACTTTAACTTACTAGATCATGTGTTTAATCACAATCTAGTAGTTTTCATATGATGTTTAACATCACTAACACTAATAATCAATCAACAAGAAGTAAATCATCATCATTTACATGTATTCTTATGTTTTCAAGCTTATGTTAAAGTATCATGATCATGTTCTTTAGTGTTCTAGTGTTTAACAATATATATCATCTTTTAACCAACAACACATGAAGTAATAAGAGATCATGAGGGCTCACCACTAGCAACAAGGCTAGGGAAGATTACTAGAACTTGAAGATGACAAAAGTGTTGGTTAAAAGCAAATGAAGATGGTCCTTCAAGATCCACAAGCTTCCAACTTCCTAAATCACCTTCTAGCACCTTATGTTAACTTGGGATTGGATGAAAATAATGGTGGTGATTGGGTGAGTTTCGGCCATGAATGGAGCAAGGGAGGAGGAGAAGTTGGTGTGTGAAGTGTGTGAAAGAAGATGGGGATGGTGGTCTTCTTATTACATGCTTATGCTTTAACCCATGGTTAATATGTTCCCATTAGTACATACATGATCTTTGGCTAATCTTAGAAGATTTAAGTGAATCAAATAGGATCAAGTAAGGATCTTAGTGGGGACCACCATGTGACCGTCCATATGCAAATAGGGGGGGGGTAATGTGTAATTTTTAACCAATTAGTTAGTCCATAATTCAAATCCAAGTATTTAATTAGTTAAGCTAGTTACTAGATATTTTAGTGGGTGTTAGGGTGTTCGGGGTTCATAACTAGCTCAGAAATAAGTAAACAATGCTTCTAGTAATATTTTGATGTTCCGGGTAATGTCTGGATGTTCGGTTAAATACCGGTTCGTTAAAGTGCTAAATTGCACCGTTTAGTGTCCTTTATGTCCCCTTTTGTGATGCTTTCAATTCCCGACACTTAGGAAAGTATTCTGGATCAATTTGTCATCTTTTTACAGGGTAAAATCTTGTTACAATGTTGAATTTTGCTGAAATATGTAAAATTCAGCATTTAAAGTGTATTTCGGGTGCTTTTCAGTGCGTATTTTAGCTTCCGGAAAGTCTATATGTTAACCCTTGTATGTACTCTTAGGTTTTAATGTATTCTTGTCGTTGGACCTACACCTAGGCCCCAATTCTATTGTCTAACTGCTTTCTGCAGAATTGTTGACACAATGTGTCTTACCGGTGAGTTTACTAGTATTTCTGACGCAACGCTGTTCATTAATGCATAAAGCAATATCTTGTAGTATAAAACGTGCATGAATTCACAAGTATATCATGTAATCAACAATGTTGAGATTTAAGCACATAATTGCAGTTATCAAGTATTAATTAAATTGTATGAAAATTACCAGTTTTGTGCCAGTTGTCACAATATACATTTGTCTTGCTCGATGGCCATGTCTCATTCAAAAACCGGTGCTCCAAGTTCAATGATGCAGACCCGAATGCCATCGGCAGAAGGGAATGGAGACCACCGTGGTTGCCACCGTGCCGTTATATTGATACCGATCCTAATGCCATGGTACGACTCGAATGGCAACCACCGTGGACATGCATTTCGTCCTTGAGGACAAGGACTTTTTTCAGGGTAGGAGTATTGATACGGGTCACCTACCCTAAACCCACCTCTGGCCCAAGCAACCCGACCCAGACCCAAATTACTTGCATCACATGCCCACGTTTACATGTTCAGTAGTTAATTCTCATTCATTTTAGGATAAGCCAATCATTTCACGTTTCCATGTTTATGCATTATCCCATGTTTACTATAGTTAATTTTCCATTTTCTTGTATTTAAGAATGGTTTGAGTTTAATGAAAGAAGGTAGAAAATTGTTGAATGAAACTTTAGTTTTATGTCTCTCTTCTTCTCTTATGTTCTTGGGAGTTTGTAGGTTTTCTCCGTAAACCTATCAACATATACTTCCAAACTTCAACTTTTTCACTTAATCATCTCATATCACAAGAATCTTTCATAAAGAACCTTTTTGATTAAACATGCATTAACCTTCCAAGAATCACATCAATCACAAACTAACTAACAATTAAAACAAAATCATTAACACATGTATACACACACTCACGGCCACTATACATACTTTATCTTAAATTTTTCATCAACCAACTTAAATCACAATCACTTTCATGTTAATCACTTTCAATTATGTAAACATGAACTTTTCAATCATTCCTTATTTCAATACTTAACATCTTATCAAAATACCATTACACATACACACAAGCACATACTTTCGGCCATAGATACATACATACAAACGCACATACTTCCATTTTTTAGTTTGATTAAAACCATTTTCTTATTTAGATTTCAAAGTTTGAGAAGAATTACAAGTTTATGTGAAACTTTCCATCATCATCTTCATCAAGAATTCAAGAACAAGATTGTTAAAATAAGATTTTGATAAAAATTGATGAGATGGAGCTTGTTCTTCTTTGGATTCACCTTGAAAACCTTCTTGGATCTTCAAACAAACTTGAAACTAACTTGTATTATACATGGTTCTTTATAACTTGATCAAAATTTGAAAATGGTGATGATGATGATGCGGGTGTTCGGCCGAGAGGTAAGAGAGAGAGAGAGAGAGGAAGAGATGAAAGGTTTTTGTGTCTTGGAAATTTGTTAAGTGTTGAGTGTGGTGAATTTAGTTATGATTGAGTTTTCTATATAGCTAACACTTGGAACAAAAGGGGTATGGTGGACACCATAAGGGGCCGCCACATTAGACATGCACACACACTTTCTATGCACATATATATACATATTCAAGCAAAAACAAGTATTTAACTAACTACCGAGTATTTTATTTCACGTTTTTATTACGTTTTAAGGCGTTTAAAATTACTTTTATCATTTTATAAAAATTAACTCGCCATAATATTGTTGAACAATATTTTATTTTTATCATAGTTATTTCTCAAATCTAGTTTAAAAATAATTATTTATGTTAATTTCTTAAATATTATTCAATCTACAATTAGTTTTGTATGTTCCATTTTTTATGAAAAAAGTCTTATTTTGTTTTTATCTCTTTCAACTCTGTGTATTTTCTAAATAATTTTTGATATGTTACGATGGTTTTTATGATCGTAAATAACGATTTTTAAAGTTACGACGTAACTATTCCGTATTTTCTTAATTTACCATTACAACGTGTTTTCTTTCTACGCTTCGTTGCCCAAATGCACGTGTGATGTGCTTTTTATCTACGTTTCCACGTAAAAAAAGCAGACCGCCACAACATGCGGGTGATTCCACAAATTTTTAATTCATTTTCATATATTTATAACCTTTTTGTATATTCTTTTTAAGAAGTTTATATTTTAGGGGCCCGTATTTTATATTCGCAGAGGACTTACGTATTTTCGAAGATTTTAGAAGACCGCCCTGTCGAACACGAGACTTTTATTGTATGATAACCCCTCTCATTTGGTCTATAACCCTATGACACATGATGCACCCACCCAGCACAACATGCTTACAATCAGTCATGATTTTTAATCAATATTTTGATGGTCGGTTCTGGTTTTGGAACTAAAAGTGGGTCATAACTGTCTGGCCTGCAAATTTGAAGCTTGTTTCCAATATATTCATGAGAAAAATTCGATATAATATATAATTGAACGTTATAAGAAAAGGGCGAGGTTAATTAAACACAAAATTATTGCCAGAATAAAAAGACGCAAACCTAAACTGTTTAACGTTTTTTTAATCAATATGTCACTTTAATTTTTATAATTCTTAACAAATTGTATATGTTATGTGTATATAAAGAAACCCAAGACATTTTTACAAACTTTCAACATCATTTGGTTAAACTACAATCCGGGTAATTACAAACTTTCAACATCATTTGATTAAATTTCAATCGGGTAAAAAGTAATTTAAAGAAAACTTAAATATATGTTTTGGAAAATTAAACTAAAATGTTTCTCGTGTAAAATAAAGAAGTTTATTATGTTTACAGTATTAACTATATTTAAAATTAGTTATCTAAATTATAAATTATCCTATAAACCTTAAACAGCTTCAATCGCATATTTTTTAATAACTAATCCCAAAACCATGAAATTTAAGTTATGTGTTATGTCTGCATATTTTTTTACTTGCCATTGTCTACGAAAAAGAAAAGGATGTTCCAAGCCATTGCCCAAGTTACAATTCGGAGTGTTTGGGATGCTAGGAATAAGTTAATTTTTAATGGCACATATCCGAAGGGATCGAGGATCATGGAGGAAGTAAAGACCATGAGTTTCTTATGGGTTAAAAATTGCTCTAAAGATTCAGCCATAATCTGGGAGAATTGGAGAAGATTGAGGGTTTTAGTTGATCAGTAAGTTTTGTTTCAGCCTTGTTTCAGTTTGTTTGCTTCTCCTTGGTATGCAGCACTTTGGCTGTCTTGGTCTTTGTTTCCGGTTTGTTTTTTGTTGTTGTTGGTGCTCCTTTTGTTGGCTTCCTTGTATGTTTGGTGTAGCGTCTTGCTAAGTAATAAAGAGTATGATGGCCGTTCAAAAGAAATTTATCTAGTTGTTGACAGGTGAAACCATGAAGAGGTACACTCGGTTTGATCCGAGATGGGTTCATGTTAAGCTAAGCGCATTAGCCTACGTATTATTTGCCAAAGTTTCATGCTGCAAACCATTGTATATGTATTGATGATGGTAGATTTCCGAATGGTAAGTTTCATTAAGCGAGACCACAAAGAAGGAGCTAGCAATGCCCAACATAAACAAAATTAATGATGGTGGATAGCCATCAAATCAAACAAAAAAGACTATCGAGACAATTCAATTTAGACCATTATTTCACATTGACCTCTTGAACCAATACCAATTATGGTAATTAATGTTGTTCATTTTTTTTTTTGAACGGAAATGTTGTTCATTTTATTTTATTATATTAGCAGATCGATGAGCTGGATTTTTAGCTTACTACAAAGGGTTAGAGGACACGGGGTGGTCCGTTATACCATCTCACAACGCGTGAAACTTCAACGGGAACACCGCCGCCGCCGGTTATATAACGCGTGGAACTATCACGGCGTTGAACCGAGCACGCGTTGAACATTTGAAAATTTCGACCGTTTGAACATTTGACCGTTTTAAAACGGTAAACAATCAATTAAAAAAAAAATTATCCATTTTATCTATTTATATATCTACATTTTAACCATTTTACACACACCAATCTACATATTTTATACCAATTTAAACCCATTTCACACAATTTTTATATCTTTCTCAAATGGAATTCCCTACGGATTCGACGTTTCCGATGTCTAGCGATACCGATTCCGAGTCGTCTTCCGACAACGATACGCTAAACTATGTAGTGTCGGTGTATAACGAGCTTGATGCCGAGTCGTCCCGCCCAAAGAAGAAGATGGTCGACCGTGATCGTATACGTGCCAACGAAGTTTTGATGAACGATTATTTTGTAGAAAACCCGCTATACAATGCCGAAATGTTTAGAGATCGGTTTCGTTTACCTAAAGAATTATCTTTAAAGATTGTTGGAGACATCGAAGCAAGCGAGGAATGGTTTCAAGAACGTTACGATGCGAGGGGCAAACCAAGTTTCACGCCGATACAAAAATGCACGTCCGCCATTCGCCAACTAGCGACAGGTAACCCACCCGATCAATATGATGAATACCTAGCTATGTCTGAAAGAACTTCACGTGAATGTTTGCAATTTTTTTGCAATGCGGTCATTAAGTTGTATGCTAACGAGTTTTTACGTAAACCGACGAGCCACGACATCTCACGTATTTACGCCGCACACGAGGCTAGATGGCATTTTCCCGGGATGCTCGGTAGCATCGATTGTACACATATGGAGTGGAAAAATTGTCCAAGAGAGTTGCGAGGGGTGTATGTGAGGGGAGACATCAAAAGACCAACCATCATACTAGAAGCGGTGGCGTCGAATGATTTATGGATTTGGCATTCGTATTTCGGTGTTCGAGGTTCAAACAACGACATCAATGTGTTGCACACGTCGCCCTTGTTCCAAAGCGTAACGGATGGTACCGCACCTTCCTCTCCTTTCTATGTTAACGGTCGACATTACAGACGAGGCTTTTATCTTGTGGATGGTATCTACCCGTCTTGGTCTGTTTTTGTGAAAGCTCCCTCATTTCCTGTCGAGGCTAAAGAAAAGGCGTTCAAAATATTGCAAGAATCGGCAAGATAAGATGTTGAGAGGGCATTTGGTGTTTTAAAGGGTAGATGGGGTATGCTACACCGACCGGTTCGTTCGATGACCAAGAAATCAATACATAGCATAGTGTATGCATGTATCATATTGCACAATATGCTGATCAAACACGACGGACGTGCAATATCCCCGGATTGGGTGCCGGATCCTCCTACACAAGTTCAAGTTCCACAAGATATCCATTTACAATTGCGTAACGAAGAAACTCACTTTCGGTTGAGATTCGATTTAATCAAACTAGTAGGTTCTCTAGGTTTGGAGTTTCCGGATTCGGACGAGGAGTAGGTTTTGTTTTTTAAATTTTATGTTTCTTGTATGTTAAATTGAAGTAGTATGTTTTAAATTTAATGAAATTTTTAATTTTAGTGTTTTATTATTAATTTCTAATTTAAAATAAAAAATTAAAAAAATTAGTGAAATTTATAATTTTAAAATGAAAATTAAAAAAAGTTTGGGAGTGATAGAATTCCATCACTAGGGATTCCACCCCTCCTATATTTCTATCACTAGTGATAGAAATTTGGTTGATGACATGACATGTTTTTATTGGATAGTTGGAGTGATAGAAACTATCACTAGTGAACCACCCCTCCTCCCCTTAGTATATACTTTTAAACTCTCACCTCAAGTTCGAATCTCTCTCAGTAGTACCTACCCATATTTACAAATTTGTACTTTAGTAGGGATCGAACAGTGGTACTTACCCATATTTACATAATTTGCACTTAGGCTAGAGGGTATGGTGACATCCCATCCTTGGAGGACCATCCGCCACGTAGGCGCCACGTCATAGTCCTCCCAAGGATGCTCCATCCCCCAAAAGTAGAGGGTATGGGAGGATGGTCCTAGTCATAGTCCTCCCCACCATTTTTATATATTTTTTTATATAATCTTCTACTTTTTTTTAACATTTAAAAAATAAACTAACAAAATATTTTCATTAATATTAAAACCACATTACATAAATTTAAAACAAAACATAAACTTAAAAAAAACATAGACTTAAATAATATTATGCTTCTTCATGATGTCGGTTTGAAGTTTTTTCAACATCGAACGTTTCGGCTCGGGATACTGATCGACATCCATCGTTATCATTTCCCATTCCTTGAGCCGAATATTTTCATCCGAAATTCTGATTTTCTCATTCGACAATCGGACCTTGTCGCGTAACTTTTCTTCCTCTACACGAGCTTTTTCTTCCACGGCCCGCTCCTTCGCCGTCGTCTTTTGGGCCGAGACTTCGTTGTACATTTTTAAGTTTTCCATAAACTCTTCCATCTTCGGGTCCACCTTTTCCTTTTCTTTCCCCTTGGCCCGCTCCTTCTTTGATTTGTCTCGGCCCGGTGGACGCTCCGCTTCATGTACGGCGTACTCCTCTTTGTCAAAGTCGGTGTCATCATTTAAGTTTATGTGACACCTCGCATCCGATCCACCGGCGCTAAAACTACCCGTTTCCGATGTTTTTTGGCGTTTCGCCATCTCCACTTCGTTGGGAATCGGCGACCATTTCGGTTCCTTTTTCATAATTTCCCACGCGCGAACGTGAGCAAAGTTGGTATTACCATTGTTCGCCTTATACTTGTCCAAAGCTTGTTTGAAAACATCGTCGTCGCTCATGCCGTTACGACGCCCACTTGTATATATTTTATTATATTCCTCGCAAAACCTATTGACGGACGAGTTCAATTTCCGCCACTTTGACGACACCGAGTCGATATCACGATACGGGCCTTGGTCCATAAGGTCGAGGAACTTCGCCAAAACCTTGGACCAAAACCCGTCATCCGTTTGGTTATTACCTATAATAAAACAAACAAAATATATAAAGTTAAACAAATTAAACAAACAATTAAAATATGTAAACTGTTAAAAAATAAAAAAACTTCAAACAAACTAAACAAACTGTTGAGCAAAAAATTTAAATAAAAAAAATAAACAAACTTTAAAAACTTAGAAACTGTTAACAAAAAATTTAGAAAAACAAACTTTAAAAAATTGTATAAACCTTAAAAAAAAAATAAACCTTAAAAAAAATACGAACCGTTTGTCTTGTTGTTAGATGTGGCTATGTAAGCCTTGGCTAAGGCTTCTTCTTCGATTGGCGTCCACTTAGTCGACTTCGGTTTGGACGATTGCTCACCAACTACTTGCTTGCCTTTGTTTCGTTTTCCTTTTCCTTTAGCCGGTTGGGTTTCGGGAACAACCTCCACATCGTCGTCGGGTTCGGATTGTTGAAAGGGTTGCGTCGGGATCGGTTGGGGTTGAACGGGTGGTGTCGGGTTCGGTGGGAAATTATAAGCACCCCGCAACATCATTTGTTGAAGGGTTTGATTTTGAGAGAATTGTGCGAATTGGTTTGGCGAGTGTTGGAATGATGCAAACGCATTTGATGAATATTGCGAGAATTGGTTCGGTTCTAGCGTCGGATAATATGCCGGAACCGAGAAAACATTAGGTTGGGTTGGCTTGTTGGGATTGTTCGGGTTGTTGAAGGGTTCCATGATAGAGTATAAGGTTTATAAAAGTGGGAAGAAGATTTATAAAAAATAGGTGAGAGGGATGAAATTTTGGGGTTAAATTTGTGAATGGATATGAAAATGGAATGAAAATATAAATGTTTGAAATTTATGATCGTTTGTTTTTTTTTTTGGAAAATGGAATTTTTTTTTAAACGGTAACTTTTTGAGATTTGGGGCCCACAATTGGTTCCGTTGCCAACGTCCAAGAACCAACGGAGAGGACGGGGACGCGGAGGGGGGGGGATGGTGTAGCTGGCGTCACCGGGTCAAGACGGGAGGGGGGATGGGTCCATACCGTGTAGCCTTAGTAGGGATCAAACTTGAGATCTTCTCATAAAGAAACCACTTGGTGAAAAACCCATTGACCCACTGAGCTATAACATATTAGGGTTTTTTTTCTTTTTTTTCTTTATTATGATCAACGGCAACTATATATAAATATAGCGACAGCAAGAAAATGCACTATACCATATTGGCTATTGTGCATTTTAATTATTTGAAGTTTTCAACATTACGTTTTGTTCACCAATTATGGCAATTAATGTTGTTCATTTTATTAATTTGAAGTTTACAACTTCACTTTTTGTTTCAGATGTGAAGATTTTAAGGGGGTCGATATTTAATTCTGAAACTTTCCTGTGGTCCACAATTTTAATATTCATAATACAGTGATATTATTTGAGTTCAAAAATTCTTTATGAACTTATCATTTTTCATGTATACCTCACACGTAAGATTCAACTATAGTGTTGCTTACAAAACAAAGGGTTTAAAATAATGATTATAATTTATAACTATAAAACCAATTATTATGGTAAAAAAACAATTCTTACTTTAACTAGTCCTTCAACAAAAAAAATAAACTTATATGAAAATTTGTACAAATTCATATAAACACAAACACGTGTATATATGTTTTGTATCGACTACGTTACTGTATATATTTCTTAAATATTTAAATGAAAAAAATATATAAAAATCATATACATTAGCCTCTATGTAACCGTATATCTCTCTACTTCTTATTTCCCAATATTTATGTTGGGCACCACATACATATATTTGTACCAACTAGGGGTGTGTACGGTTCGGTTCGGTTCGGTTTTTGGGTAAAACCAAAACCGTAACCGAAGTTTCGGTTTTTAAAAACCGTTCGGTTTCGGTTTTTTCGGTTTTAGTAACGGTTCGGTTCGGTTTTTCGGGTTTTTCGGTTTTTGAAACATATTATGTAAGATTCAAAACTTAAAAGTATAATTCAAAGTTTAAGAATCTTTCTTAAATGCTTACATTTAAGTTAATATATTTAGTCTTTTACATTAATATTATTCACATAAACCTAACCTTCTAATCTATTTTAATGTTTCTCCAAAGTTATTGTTAAGACATTTTCTTTTATAATACTTTGAAAACCATTTAATTTTTTATATTAAACTTTGTTAGTTCTTATAAACAATGGATGCTTTTAATGATAAATAAACATGGTAATGTTCTTATTATAAATATTTAAAAACAAGAATAAAATTAATAATTCTTAGTAGCATATGGGTAAACACTTAAACTTAAAAATATATAGATTTGGTACACTATTAAAACTTGTCGGTTCGGTTCGGTTATTTTCGGTTTTTGAAAATGATTATCGGAAAACCGAACCGAAATTTTCGGTTATTAAAAATCCGAAAACCGAACCGTCAGTTCTTGTTTCGGTTCGGTTTTTTCGGTCCGGATTTTTCGGTTATTTCGGTTATTTCGGTTACGGTTCGGTTATTTCGATTTTCTGCTCACCACTAGTACCAACTCTTGTGGGTACTTATATGAAGCGATTGATAATTATAAAAACCAAAAATGTCAATAAATAAGTTTATTAAAAATTTAACTAACTAAAAGTTGTTAATTATAGTAGTAAAATAAAATTATTTCTATGTAAATATATAACGGTTGTACTGCTCTAGCGGTAAGTGAATAATTTTTTTTAGAGAAGATCACCGGTTGAAGTCTATTTATAACAAAATATCAGTATAAGATGGTGGTTTTATCATAGGGCTGGCCAATCCATGCCAACGCTCGAGACCCAAATTTTCAAAGGAATCGAAAAAACTTTATAACCTTTTATACATTTATAAAATTATATATTTAATATACCCATCCGTTTATTAAACAAAAAAGTGTTGGTAGTGTAGTTGAGGAAACCACCTCAAGATGATGTAAAGGTTTCAAGTTCAAGTCTTTGCTTCACCACTAAAGTTATATTTTTTATTTCATTTACCTTTAACCATAATTTTGGGCCAATTCTTTTTTACATCTGAAAGGACCTGTTTTATCAAGGTGGGCGTATGGACGGTTAGTTTCCCTTCGTTGGATGTTAAAAAAAATACTAAAATAAACGCCAACATGGTCGGTAGGTAATAATCTTATCAAGCTTATAAAATAAAAAAAATATATAAAATAACAATAATCAGGTAACAACTTTAGTGGCAACAACCACACGCTATGTTTCAAAGCTGGAATACAAGAACACGTGAAAAGTACAACCCAAAATGTATATCGATCCCCAGAAAAACAAAACCCCAAAAAATAATCAATAATCAAAACGTTGCAGCCGATGTTGAAAGTGCAAACCCACCATTATTATCCTTAACATTTTGATTCAGAGTCACCTGAATCGGCTGAATCTGCAGAGATTTCATTTCAAACCCTCGTCTCTTCCACAAATTCATATTCGATTCCTGATCTCGACGGTGACATTTCACCACCGGCAAAGGCGGATCGAGCTCTTTATCCACCACAACTTTCATAATATCCTGTTCGTTGATGTAATACTTCTTTTTGTTGATCGGAACTTTGTTTCTTCCGTTGCAGCTCTTGCTTCTCCTTGTAACGGATGTGCTTTTGAAGTTGTTGATCGAACATTTTTCACTTGTAACTGATTTACTGTTGAGTTTGTTGATAGAAGCTTTGTCAATTGCTGGAGATATTAAGTGTTTGCTGGAGAAGAGTTTGTTGAGTTTGGTGTAACGGTTGGAGTGGTGGTGGTTGGTGGTGGTGGTGATGGGGGTGGTGGAGCGTTTTTTGATTTGGCCGATGCAGGTGAGTTTGGGAGAGGAAGGATCTGAGGGGGAGGGGTGGGTGAGTTTGGGTGGTTTGACGGTGTCGTTTAAGGAGAAACGACATAGCATTGGCATGAAGAAGGATTTATGTGATGATCTGTTGGACATTGGAGATAGAGAGTGTTGGAGATGGTGGAGAGAGAGAGAAAGTGTGTGTATTTTGGGAATGAGGAAGGGGTGGCTTGTGTTTGTCGAGTAGTTTGTTGGTTCCAAAGTAAAAAAGATCTGATTGTGAAGTCTGTCACTCTCAGTCAAAGCCTTTTAAAATTATAATTTATATTAGTTTTTTTATAGGGAAAATCGCCAAAATGTCCAAGTTTTGGTCAAACCTTCCAAAATAGCCTGGTCAACCGTCTCGTGGAGACGTCTGAACCTAGGTGAGACGTCTTGACGGCTGTCCAACCACATCGTGCCACGTGTCCGACAAACATGTCATGTTACCTGGACGGCTGAGACGTCTTGGCTAAGACGTTTGAGACGGCTTGAGACGTTTCATAGTGGCTAGCCGTTAAATCAATACGGCTTGAGACGTCTGGTCGGCTTGAGCCATTTTTGTCTGTTTAGCCGGCTTGAGCCATTTTTTGTCCATTTTTTTTGTCCCTTTTTTTTTCATTTATTTCTTTGAGACGCGTTGTATCATTTCAAGACGTTTAATAATAATTGAAGACGTTTTAGATGAATTTCAAGACGTTTGTTTTTGAATTTATATAGATCAGTTAATTTTAAACACGAACTTTAAGAGAAAAATTGTTTTTTGGTGATTATCTCACAACATGAGGGTCAGGTTTGTTGTTTATACTGAGGGGAAGTGGGATTTGATTAACGGAAACATTGAGTATGTTACTGGTGTCGATTCAATGAGACGTGGTTTAGAAATTGAAACAGATCATTCATATAATAGTTTTTTAAACTATGTTTCTAAGATGTGTGATACTCCAAACATTACACGGTTGTCATACCGGATGTCTACGTTTACTGATCCGATCGATATTATTAACGATCGAGATGTTAGATTTTTTTTTTGATCTGGCGATGCAGAATCCTTTTGAATTATATAAATTATATGTTATTCAAGAGTCTGGTGTTGGTTCATCTGGTTTGTCTTGTTTAAACAATTTAAACGCTCCAGATCTAAATATTCCAGTAAAAGAAAGTTTTGATGTTTTAAACGATGAGTGTCCAAATTTAGAAAAATATTCTGAAAAATCTTTAACGTCTCACAACCAATCAGGTTCTTCATCTATAGTGTTCGAGGCCGGTCATATATTCAATAACAAAGAAGAGATGAAGCTCGAGTTGGGAAAGAAATGTTTGTTAGAGCATTTCGAGTTTAAAGTTGATAGATCATCTAAGACGCGGTATGAAGTTTCATGCAGGGGTGATGGTTGTGAATGGCGATTTAAGGCTCATGCTATTCCTTGTGGCAATTTATGGTTTGTTAAACATATGAACGATAGTCACACCTGTTCGAAGACGCAAACACACCCACATTTTCGTCAGGCTAACCCAAAGGTTTTGGGTCACTTTTTGAAGGAACAACTAAAAGACAGTGGTAGGATATATCGAGCGAAAGAGATTGTCAAAGATTTTAGACAAAGGTTCGAGGTTGAGATAACAAACCTTCAAGCTTGGCGTGGTAAAAGCTATGCACTTGAACTACTACAAGGAACTACACGAGACTCTTTTGCGGAACTACCAATATATTGTTACAATTTGAAACTTGCAAATCCTGGAAGCGTTACCCACATCTTGGTTGATGAGCAGAGTCGTTTTGAAATGGTTTTTGTTGCTTTAGGGGCGGCGGTAAATTATACATTATATTTTCTACTTTCTCTTATTTTTTCTAAAGTAACATGGGTTTTTGTCTTATTTCATTTTCATTAATTTTCAGATTCGTAGCTTTATGTTTAATCTGAGACCTGTTGTTATCATTGACGCGGCACACCTAAAGGGTGAATTTAAAGGGACGTTGTTTTTAGCAGTGGGCATGGATGGAAATAATCAGATTTTACCCCTTGCTTATGGCATTGGAAAATCAGAGGATGGTGAATCTTGGACATGGTTTCTCTCAAAGCTTAGAGATTGTGTTGGTGAAATAGCAGATATGGCGATCATTTCGGATAGGGCGAATTCGATACATGTGGGTGTTAGGAATGTGTTTCCACGTGTGTACCACGGCCTGTGTTGTCGTCATTTAATGATGAATTTACGTTTGCCGTCGTCTAAAAAAAAAGAGTACGAGGCACTATGGTGGAAGACGTGTAAATCTTATCGGATGTCTGACTTTAACGAGTCATTTAATGCTTTGTGTCTTGCTGTTCCTCGAATACGCCAGGTTTTAACAAATATTGGGTTTGGTAGATGGGCAAGAGCTCATTGTCCCGGCAATCGATACCACTATATGACATCTAATAGTGCGGAGTCTATTAACTCTTTGTCTAGATTCTCGCGTAAGATGCCGATAACGCAACTTATCGAATTTTTCCGCGAGTCTGTACAAAAATGGTTTTATGACCGTCGATTGCAGGGCATGCAGGAGAGCCATTCACTTACTCAGTGGGCACAGAAGAAAATTTTAAAGAAAATTGAAGGCTCTAGAACCTGGACTGTTGCAGGCATCCGGGTAAACAACTTTGTTGTTGATGATGGTGGGAAAAGGGGTGTAGTTGATCTTTCGAATCGTTCGTGCAGCTGTCGTGTCTGGCAAGTTTCGGGTTTACCTTGTGGGCATGTGATTGCCGTTTCAAGATTTTTGGGTGAACCTGACTGTAGTCATTATGCTTTCTCGTGTTACTCAAACGAAGTATACAAAAAAACGTATGAAGAATCGATTAATCCTCTGCCTCATAGGTCTGAATGGGTAATACCAGAAGGCCTTGGCAGTGTATTACCGCCGAATATTACAAAACGTCAATCAGGTCGTCCAAAAGAAAACAGGCGAATCTTGTCTCGTGGGGAAGAACCTGTTCCGGTATATTGTTCGCGTTGCCGAACATACGGACATGTTCGTGACGTTTGTTTAGATCCAATGAAATCACAGATTCGTTCACAAAAATCATCAGGCAAAGGAAAAGAGAAAGAGACAGAAACGCAGAGTTCAACGGATGACATTTTTCCATCTTATAATTTAGCAGAATTTTAATAATATATATATATTTTTTTTATGTTTTATTTTATGAAAATCATGTAACAAATTCTACTTTTAATTAATATAAGAATTAAATTTTACAATCCGTACGACAAGCCATCAAAAATTACTTGGTTTGTAGCGCCCGGCGTATAGTTCATCAGCCATGTAGCGTCTATATCTGACACAAGCATCCTGCATGTTTACTTCGTTCCATGTTAATGAACGGTTGTTAACTAGATTTTCCAATAGCATACATATGATAACCCCGGAGTTTCGACCAATATGAGCTTCGTGGTCAGGCCACACAACATCCCCCAAATACTCTAAGGCTTGTACACCATCTTTCCTTGATTGTTGCCAGTATGATATACGTCCCAGAAACCATACAAATGGAGATTCAAATTCTAAAAGAATTTGATGTATTTTCCTGTGTATGCAAAATCCTTCTCCGCAGTTACTTACGTTACAGTTAACGGGAAAATAAGCATATATTTTAAACGAACGCATATTTATTTTTAGAAGTAACCAGTGGTTTTCGTTGTGCGCTACGGGCATGTAAATCTGGAAAAATTTAAAACGAAAATAAGTATTGGAAAAGGTATTATTTTAATGGAATTTTGTTTTTAAAAAAGTGTACATTCCGAATAATCATATTTGACAATGTACCGTATCAACCTCCCAAATGGGAGGAAAAAATTCTTTTGTGCCGTCTCCATATCCGTAGGCCTCTCTATTTTGTTCTACTATCATGTTAAAAAAAGTAGGCGGGAGAACTGTCCACCGATCATCATTTGACGACATCGCCCGTTGATACATAAGCTTGTTGCACCAGGCATTGATATGCTAAGAAAAATATGGTAAATGTTTGACAAAAAAAAAAGTTTAATAAACGTATCATTAACATAATAGGTATTTCGAAGTTACCGTTTCCTGAATAAATCCGTTTCCACAAAATCCAAGTAATCCGCCCCACCATTCTTTTCCCAGAGGTGTTTTACCCATGTAGGTTGAGTAGCAAGTTGGATTATCGCCGTCATAATAAAACTCTAGAATATTTGGCGACCAATGTTCAAACCCATCGTTTTGGTTTATCCAAATGGTGCGTTGCACAGAATGTGGAATGTTTGAGTAAGACATTCGGTGTGGCATTATTGAGATAGTGAGGGCACACATATATATACACACATTTTCACAGTAAAAAAAAACTAAATAATATAAAATAAGTTTAATACAAATAGTTATGTTTATAATTTAAATTAATATAAATCATTGAATAAATTCGAGGTCGTCCTCTTCTAGGTCGTTGACTAATTCTTTAGGAATAAGCGAGTTGTAGAAAAGTGTCAACATATGGCGCCTCATCCTTGTAGCCGTTATGCTTGTTTTTTCACCATCATTTAGCGGTTTTTTGTTAATCAACCGGTCTAGAAATATACAAACCCACACCCCACAGTCCCCTAATGGTCCTGACTGTTGTGGCACATCATTTGCATATTCTGTTTGAAACGGAAATTTGAACGGTAAAGGTTTGTTGTCATAGTAACCATGCAAACGAAGCCAATGGTCAAAAACAAAATTGATGTGGCAAACCACTTCCGTTCTTCCTTTATCCAAATCTCGCATACCCATCAAGCTAAAAAAAAAAAACAAACATTAATTTTAAAAGTCATAACTTTCGAAATTAAAAGTATAAAATAAACACTGTTTAAAATTATATTTTTACCCTTCATAAATAGTGAGGGTCCCGTTAACGAGGTTGAAAACTCCTAAAAACCAGTGAATTGATGGTATAAATAACGGCACATACACCTCGTCAACGCTAGATATCCGAGGAAAAGGCTCTACTTTCCCGTTGAAATAACAAGCGAATTTCTGATCTAGAGTTTGCAAATGCATCTGAAAATATAGGGGTAAAATGGACCAACGAGCGGATGGATCTCTTGAATTATACATGTGTAGCATCCATGCAAAAATATGCTGTTACAAGTTTGGACAATTTTAGCGAAAGTTTATACCAAACTATAGTATATTTAGTATTAACAAGTGTACCTCATCGCTTAACCAGCCATTCCCCTCAGTGCCTAGCAAAGACCCCCAGAAATCAGGACCAACATAGCCGCCTGCTGTGAGTGTTAGTTGTCTAACTCCACTACTTGGTGCCCAATTTTTTATCTTTTCAATTAATTGATCTTCATTATTTGAAATATTTTTTTGCTTCCGGCGGAGATTTTTGTAAACTACAAATGGTGAAAGCGTAGCCTTGGCAGGCTTCACAAGCCTTTCGGACCGCCTCAGTTTAATCATCTCCACATCGTCATCCTACAATTACATTATTTAAGAAGTAAATTAACAAAACATACATGGATTATAAAAATTATATACGCTTGCCAAACTTACGGCTTCTTCGGTAACATTTTCTGGAATTGGCGACACATCATACACTTCATTATTGAAATTCAAAAAGGAATCAGCTGCCGCCTAAAAATTATTAAAAAAAGTTAGAAAAAATTTTAAACTAAATTTAATTTTTTAGACTTTTTTAACCAAATAAATGAAAATAAATGGGTTACATTATCATATACTTTTGGCGATTGGTCCATCGGTGTTCGTATTTGGCTTGGAGTTGATACCGGAGCCATACGAAAACTTTGCAACAACTCCGACTTCAACATGTCAGTTAAGGCGCGGTTGTTTGAGTACATCTTCTGCGACCACTCCGAGTTGATCATGTCAGTCAATGCCCGGTTGTTTGATAACATCATTGACTGAAATTTAGAGACAAGCTGCTCTTCAGAATAAAATCCCGATGAAAACTGACCGGGACCAGCATCACGTTCAAACTCAGCCGTCTTTAACGGAACATGGTTTGTATGAACCGGGATTTCCGTTGAAAATCCGTGCGTTAGAGGCACCTGAACTTCATCATCGCCGAACAACTGGCAATGAAGTCCTTATGTGGTTGGCCGTAGTTTTGACTCAGGCCGATTGGATTATGAATCTGAGGGGGTATTTCAGTCGCCATAGCAGGATTAAAAACTTGACGTTCAAGGTCCAAATAATCCGAGCTTGAACTATACCACTCAGTCTCGGCCTCGAACATAGTTGGTAGTATAGCCATTAGGGGATTATATTCAGATATCTAACATGTTGAAAACGAAAAAATGTTATAATTTAATTTAAACAGTTTCTAATTTAATTTAAACAGTTTCTAATATATAATTTAAACAGTTTTTTTAAAAATTAATTCCGTTTAACTGTTAACATTTTTACCTTTTTATTTTATATTTTAATACGGTTAACGGAATGAAAACAGTTTCAAAATTTTATAATTTATCGTTTTTCAAAAATTTTTATAATAGGTTCAAAGTGTTAAATGTTCGAAATTAAATTTTGTAATTTTTTAAATTTATAATTTAAACAGTTTTTCAAAATTTTATGTAATTATATTTTTGATAAATTAATTCCTTTTGTAACTGTTAACGGAATGAAAATATAGTTAGTTTAAACTAACTATATTTTGATAAATAAAGTATAAAAACCTCACCTTTACCGCATTGGCTAAGATGCCATCAACATTCACCTTCAATAGCCTATGTCCTTCTTTCCATCCTAAAAATCTCGGGATGGTCGGACCTTCAAAATACCCCCTCTTTTGTTTAAATTCCGGAAATACCTCCAGAATCCACATCTGTAAATGCATTATTTATCAACTATTAGTATACAAATTAATTTAAGACAAACATTACACTTAAAATATAAAATATAATATACGCTTTTTTAGGTACCTTAAACGGCCAAACAAATCCATCTAACGAAAAACCCCTCGTGTCTTCCTTTTGACGAACGTGCATATCATACACGTTCGTATACGTGCTCTCCCAAAAATAATTACCCCATGGATATTGGTTAAACGCATTCAGATTATCCACCAGGTGTAACAATTTAATATCGACTGCATTTGTATCCTGCAACCCTAAAAATCCTTGACCCAAGAGCATCAGTAAACATATTCTTGCGCAATCTTCATCGCTATATTGCATGGGACCTTCAAACATATCTCTAATTCGTTTGAAATTAATACGTTCTCGGCCCGAGAAATGACGGTTTTTAAATGACTCAGGGTGGTCAATAGGCGTCCAATTATTGGACCCAAACCTTAATCCCGTTATTAGACAAAATTGTTTGGGACTAAACATTAGCGTTTGTTGGCCTAGGCGATATGTAATCCCCAATCTGGGTGTAGGTGTATGCACTTGTAGTTGTGCAACACCTAATAAGAGTAGACTGTCACACATGACACACCTAATATCCAAATACGGACCAAAACATGTCTGCCTAATCTTTGATATAATAGGATCCGTCATTCTATTGTTTATATACTTCACTATATTCCATGATTGACGAACTTTGACTTTTTGGACCTTGTAAAGTAAGAAAAAAAAAACAGAAAAAAAAGGAATAGTAAGTATAGTAAAATACTAAAACAATAAGAATAATGAAAGAAAAGACATAAGATATCACCGCTACAGATGGGATAACGTTTTGTCCAACGTCTTGCATGTCATGTTCAGGTGGTTGCATGTGCTCTTGACGTGGGAAACCGTAGTAATTTGGATCCATTTTGAGTCAACGAGAAACGTGATGCTTCGGAACGTGAATGTCGTGTGGTTTCAACGCAGCTTTCAACGCGGGTCGGGTGTTTGCTCGTCGGGTTTTTCTTCGGATCTTCAACAGTCTTCGGATCCTTGTTCAAGATGGTCCCAAAGGAAAGAAAGAACGTGGTCCCAATGCCGTTTGCCCGTGTGAAATGAAACACATGAACCCACACTGTCCTACTCAAAACGTGTTCCCGGACACGTGTCAAGCGATGGGTAACGGGGACACACGTGTCGTTCATCTAAGGGCATATCGAAATGAAACTCCTGACGTGTTCACGTGAAACGTCTCAGGACCTCCTGAAACGTCTTAAACGTCTAAAAAATAACACGTGTTCAAAGCTGATACGTCAAAGGATCTCGTGAAACGTCCCAGACGTCTGAAAAATGGAAGTCAAACGTCTCAAGTTACAGTCAAACGTCTTCAACGTCTTCAAAATTTTGAAACGTCTTAAATGCAACGTGGCAAACGCTTACCCGTCTTGAATAGCGTGAGACGTCTGAAACGTCTTGAAAATTGGTGAAACGTCTTGCAACATGCTGAGACGTCTTGAAAACGTCTGAGACGTCTTGAAAACTGCTGAAACGTCTTGCATACCTCGGGACGTGCAAAAATGATTTTTTATTAAATATTTTTAAATTTTTTTTAATAAATAGGAACGGGATCTCAATAACAATTCTTCCCTATCTCAGTATATTTCTGTAGCACGCGAAAAATGTCTGAAAACAATAAAAACGATGTATACTGCTCTCAACCAGCAAACAAAACATCATCTTGGATTCTCAAAAGATGGAGAACTAACAAGGGTGAAAGTTCTTCTGAAGATCCACAACGAAATGATTCAAACCAAATGCACCTTGTACACAATAGAGAAAGTTTTCACCTCCACAGGGCTGGTACATGGGCAATTCCAGACGACGAAAGTCAGAACTGGTCAAAAGATGTGGAAACATTCTACAGAAATGGGGATGCGCCGTTCTGTTATTCAGCAGTTTTCACAAGATCAATAGAGTTGGACAAAAATTTTTGGGGGACTCTATTAGGTTTTCGCTGTGGCGGCTACCTAACCTCAACAGTTAATTATTCTTCCTAACTTTTTTTATTAATTTTACTAATTTTTTTCGCGTTTTTAATTAATTTTAAATTAAAACTTATACAGCATATTGAAGGATGGGTGGGAAGGCTAATGGCTTGGAGAAATAGAATGATTCTACTCCAAAAACCGTTGTTAAACTTTCGGTGGACAATTCTTCCACCACAATTTTATGAAATGTTGTTACATTCTACTCCAAAAACCGTTGTCAAGTATGCCAATGGCAAATTACACCCATTTCCATCTTTCTTTGAGGTGGATTACGTCTTATTTCCGTTACCGTTAGAAAATAACGAATGGCTCCTAGCTAGACTATAGTTATCGTCACAGGAGTTGGTGTACTACCCGTGCGAAAATGTTTGTGTGGGCAATAAATACAGAAACGTTATTCTACCCCGTTTGACGAAGGTTAAAGTTTACTTAGGAGCATTACTAGTGCATCTGCAATATTGGAAAAAAAACGGGAAAACCAGAAAAATGTATATGTGCCGAACTCAATGACAACTACGTGTTATCTAACCCAACAATCGCAGGGAATGAAGCAGTCTACCTGTGTATGCTTATGGAGCATCTGGTTACGGATAAACCAATAAATATAACTGGGGACATTTGTAAAAGTTTTTTGTCGTACAGACAATTTATTGCAGAAAAACTGTATTTTTGGCGGTGTTTACCCCGTCCAAATGTTGGCTAGTTTATGCAATAAAACACTTGTTTTCAATTTATTTTGCCTTTAATTTATTCATTTGATATTAAATATAAAGACTTTAACATTAAATGTTAAAAGTAATCAATGAACCCACTATAAAATGGCATAGACATTCTTGCCATTTAACCACATCATGGATTCTTCATGGACTGACGAAGAAGACATTGCTATTGCCGTCTCGTACTCTGCCGCTCATGATGAAGGCACTCACGCAGTCTCCGATCCGGCGTTCTGGGGTCAAGTTATGAACTTATTCTGCATTCACGTGCAACAAACGACACGTAGCCCGAATGACCTCGACATTCGGTGTGCTTTACTACGCTTCAAATGTAGCCGTTTCTTAGGAAGGTACAAGAACGTTAAAAAAAGGATCGGAACAACAACATGGCCGAAAAGGAGGTGATTGAAGAAGCCCTGTTAGACTACGCAATAATTTATGACGAGGATTTTGAACACATTTCAGTGTTTGAAATCTTGAAAAATTATATTTAGTATTTTTTATCTTGTATCGTTTTTTATGTTTTATTAAAAACATGTTTTATCGTTTTATCTAATTGCAAATCCGTTCAAAACATTTGCCTACAAATTCCACAAAAACAACAATATTGCAAATTCAATTAAAAACACTAAATACGATTGCGATGAAATACATACTAATTCCACAAATACAACAATATTGCACTTGCAATTAAAAAGCTTAGCACATATAGTTTCTTCGACTTCATCTTTGGGTCACATCTCATTGCTTTCAAGTTATTGTTCTCCTCTATTAATAACTGGTTTTGTAATTCTAGGTTCTTTATCTTCATATCTTTAAACGTCACTGTAGTTGAGGTGCCGTATGAACGTTCAAGGAACATATTATCAACATCTTGTTTCCACAAGAAGAATTTGCAATCACCTCTCTACAAAAACACAGAAACTATAAAGTAATTGCAATTGAGTATCTAAAAAAAAACAAATCGAACTTACAGGCCAGTGAGAACACCCGTAAAATTCTTCACCATGTCTTTGACTTTTAAGTCCAGCAACCCGAACAACAGCAAGAATGTCGTGATGACAGTACACATTTCCATCCAAATCGACCTTGAAAAGTCGTGGTCTTCGAATTAGACCAGAGGTAGAAGACGAGGACATGTTGAATCAAATGTTCCAAGTTGATATTTCTTTTCTTTTATAAGAGTTATATTCATGTTTTCATCCCTGAAGTTTGTCAAACATAACGTTTTAAGCCCATTAGGTTCATTTCCGTAACCATTTCAGTACACTAGCGTCAGTTTTTCAAACACAGGGACTTAAGTGTAACTCAAAAACATTAAAACAAAAAAATATCTAAAAACCGGTCACATAGGGGATTCGAACTCGGGACGTGTAGTTCAACAAACGACGTGGTGACCGGTCGGGCTAAGCCCTCATCCGTTAATATTCAGCAAATATATTATACATATACAAACTTTAATATTAAATAGTAATAACTCAAAGACATTAAAACCAAAAAATACTGTAAAACCGGTCACTAGGGGGATTCGAACTCGGGACATGTAGTTCAACAAACGACGTGGTGACCGGTCGGGCTAAGCCCTCATCCGTTAATATTCAGCAAATATATTATACATATACAAACTTTAATATTAAATAGTAATAACTCAAAGACATTAAAACCAAAAAATACTGTAAAACCGGTCACTAGGGGGATTCGAACTCGGGACGTGTAGTTCAACAAACGACGTGGTGACCGGTCGGGCTAAGCCCTCATCCTTTAATATTCAGCAAATATATTATACATATACAAACTTTAATATTAAATAGTAATAACTCAAAGACATTAAAACCAAAAAATACTGTAAAACCGGTCACTAGGGGGATTCGAACTCGGGACGTGTAGTTCAACAAACGACGTGGTGACCGGTCGGGCTAAGCCCTCATCCGTTAACATTCAGCAAATATATTATATATATACACAAGTTGTATTATGTTAAGCTTTAACTTTTAAAACATACTAAACGTTAAATTTAAAAGACAAATTTTTACAAAAGAAAAAAAACATTACATTCCTAAAAAAAAAACATTACATTACTAAAAAAGATAAAAAAAAAACAAACAAACATCTAAATCCAAACCCTAATCGTTTCCCACTGCGAGACATGTTCGAAATCATGTCCTTCATCGTGGCGAAAGTTGATAAGGGCAACCGCCTTGATGTCGTCCTCGCTAAGGCCCTCGGATGAGTTTTCCACAGACTTGTAATAATTCTCGAACTTCTTACATTCCAACCGTATAACCCGAAACCGTGAAGATAATGCATCAACGGTACGTCCGTGGTTCGGACCACGGAGTTGTGCAAAATATTGTTGCACCCGGACCCATAGACCCCCCTGCCCTCGACGAGGAGGATTGACATACACCTCTTCCCAAGCCTCCACCAAAGCTATGTCCTCAACTTCCGTCCACCCGTGAGCAGCCATGTCTGGTTGTGTGTAGAAAGATGAACAAATATGTGGAAGAACAACGGCGTGTGAATGTTTAGATTTAGGGGTATATATAGGTGGTGAAGTGGCTGTTGAAAGGTTGAAACGTCTTGAATTTTTAACATGTTGAAACGTCTTAAACGCCTTGAATTTATAACATCTTTAAACACATTGATAATACTGATTGACTAAGAATTAAAACGTAACATACTAAAATTTTTAACTTTTTTATTATTTAATACAAAGTACATAATCAGAATAACATAACACTGATACAAATATAATCTCTTTGAACTATAATACACTAAACCGATACTTCATATGAACTTGAATACACTAACCGCAACTTCCATAAATTTAAAATGGGGTTTCCCATCCGGAAGTTGATTCCGGAAATTCGCATCAAAACACCTAGGAAAAAATAGTATCGGTTGTGAAATGGTAAGTTCCATCAACCCATATTTTTTTTGGCCTAGGTGATATGTAACGGGTTGTTCCAAATTTGGTTCAGCGGTTCCCCCGCTGGGTGATGTTACAAGACCTGGCGAACACATTGGTTCAGCCCATTGTGTTAGCCAAAGTCTTATTAACCATCCAAAACGGGTAGAATCGTCATTACCTGAACAACCCGTTTAACCCTTCACGTGTCCGTTGTAGATGAGTTCTTGAACCCGATCAACCCCGCAGAGCACGTAGAAGGGGATATTAGACCTGATCCCACAAAAACTGGGAAGATCTATGTCCGTTGTAGATGACTTCTTAGAACCAGTTGTAGATAACTTCATAGAACCATTTGTTGAATCCGGGGGTCTGCCCATTTTTTTAAGCTGTAAACACCAATGTTGTAGAAAATATGGTTAATAAGAAAACATTGTGTATAACAGGATGGAAAATTGTGACTTAAAAAGAGGTTCAAAACGTCCTGAAAATTTCTTCGAAATTCGGGAAACGTCTCAAACGTCTCAAACGTCTGAGACGTCTCATACGTTGAAAACCGTGAAACGTCTTAACATTTAAATAAAACATTAAAAAATAAATAAATAAATATATATTTATAATAACAAACAATCTAAACTAAAAAAAAAAACTTTCAACATATGTCTAACAAACAATCTAAATAAACGGGTTAAAAAAACAAATTATTATATATTTAATATATGTCTAACATATCAACGGATGAGGGTTTAGCCCGGCTGGTCACGACGTCGTTTCTTGAATGAAACGCCCGAGTTCGATCCCCCCCCCCATGTGACCGGTTTTTTTTTTATATTTTCAGTGTTTTAAAAAATTAGAAACTAATATTAAAAAAAGAAAAAAAATTACAATCAAATATTAAAAAAAAATATAAGCTTAACGGCTAGCCACTCTCAAACGTCTCAAGCCATTCAAAACGTCTCGAAGCCACTCTCAAACGTCTCAAGCCATGCAAAATAGAAGCTTAACGGCTAGCCACTATGAAACGTCTCAAGCCGTCTCAAACGTCTTAGCCAAGACGTCTCAGCCGTCCAGGTAACATGACATGTTTGTCAGACACGTGGCACGATGTGGTTGGACAGCCGTCAAGACGTCTAACCTAAGTTCAGACGTCTCCACGAGACGGTTGACCAGGCTATTTTGGAAGGTTTGACCAAAACTTGGACATTTTGGCGATTTTCCCCTTTTTATATCGCGTGCTGTGGCGAAACCGAACAAATGATAATGTATAACAAATGTGATTTAAAATAAAGCATGTTGTTTATCATCGTATCGTTTTATGATACCAAATAAATACTTTATTTTGAGTATAACCTCATTTTAACAAAACTTATAACGAAATGTCAGGGAAAGAAATAAAAAACAACTACGTACTTAAATTTTTAGAAAAAAGTTATAAACGTAACTTATTAAAAAGTATCAAATTAATCGATAAATTAATATATATGTTAAAAAAGAAAAAAAAACAATTATTAAAAAAAGGTAAAGGAAATAGATGTTAAAAAAAGAAAAATATGTTATTAAAAGTAAAGATAATAATAAACTATTATAATATATTAAATAATAAAATAATAAAAAACTATATATTATTATAAAAATAAAGTTACTATTTATCGTCCATCGAAATCAATATATATGTAATATGTTGTCATGTTATATTAATTAGTAGGTGTGTAAAAACGGTGGTTCGGTTTGGTTTGGTTTGTACCTTTAATCATATTCGTTACTAGATTTGGTTATAATTTTCCTTAACCATAATTATAATCGAACTTTGGTTTGGTTAATCGGTTATAAGACTTGGTTATGGTTTGATTTTGGTTAATTAACTGATTTAAGTTTGAACTAAAATCTAAAGTAAATGAATATATCAGACAATTATTTTCTCAATTACAATTGTTTATGTAAATAATAAAAACATACACATGAATAAAACGAGGCAAATTTTATACAATAATTGTCTTTTTAAACAATTTAAAACTAATTATATAACATGAAAAGCTTTCGTATATGATTCTATGTATATAGAGTTTGATTCCTTAACGTACATTTTAAAAGCATGTTTTAATTCATTTCGACTTGGTTCGGTTAACGTTCAGTTATGGGACACCTTTAACTATATCCATAACCGAGTTACCGGTTAATCAAATAGCATTATCCACAACCGTCGACTAATATCGATTATCGGTTCATTCGATTCGGTGGCGGTTCGATTGTCGGATAATTTCGATTAAGGGTTAAGGTTTGCTCAACCCTACGGTAAATACAATTGTGTTCCTCTGCTTTACACAAAATTGCATTTACACCTTAAATTCTTAATTTTTTTTTGCATCCAGAGTTCCCATGGTTGTAATTTCTTGTCATATGAGTTCCTATCGTTAACACCGTTAGATTTATGGTGAAATGACAAAATTACCATCATCCCTTCATCAAAATCAACCTAGTATAATTTAAACCATACCTTGATAACTAAATGAAGTGAATTGATAAAAGAGTTATATGATTTGCAATTCTTTGCAATTGATGTTATTAAATTGTTTAGATCATTCTGTTCATTCCAATTTTAACCTCTTCGTGCACCTCATTTCGATCATTCAGATTTATCTCCCATAGAGAGACCAAACTAATAACATATCCAATCCGGCGAGACATAGAACCTTTAAACCGTTGAGAAGATTGATGATGCATATTTGCAAGAGATAAAGCTTGAATATGCAACAACTTTTCATCTGCCTGCGAATTCCTCTACGACCGGTTCCCACCACCAAATCTCATGCTACTGGTGTTGGTGGTGGTTGCAGGTAGGCCTGGCAAATAAAACCCATTTGGGTTTTTTGGGTTATTTTGGGTCATTTTAAAAATGAGGATGGGTCACAATGGGTTAAGAAATAAGTAAGGATGAGCCAGAATGGGTTATATGATATCTATTTAAAATAACTCGTGGGTTAGTATGGGTAAAGAGCATCACAGGCAAATTCTTCATTCTATTCGACTGTTCGTAGACGTTGCCTTCACAAATAATAAAAACTTTAAAAATAATAAAAAAATTTTGAAAAATAATAATAAAATTCATAAAAAATTCTAAAAATTCTAAAAAATGAAAAAATAATAAAAAATCCAAAAAAATCCAAAAATAATTAAAAAATCCAAAAATTTCTAAAAATAAAAAAAATCTAAAAAATAAAAAAATATAAAAAACCTCAAAATAATTCTAAAAAATCAAAAAAAAAAACTCTAAAAAATCCAAAAAATTCTGAAAAAATTCTAAAAAAATCCAAAAAAGTATAAAAACCAAAAAAAAAAAATCAAAAAATTCTAAAAATAATAAAAAATCAAAAAAATTATAAAAATCAAAAAAAATTTTAAAAATCCAAAAATTTCTAAAAAATTATACAAAATCAAAAAAATAGTAAAAAATCCTAAAAATTCTCAAAAATCAAAAAAATCTAAAAATAATAAAAAATAAAAAAATTCTAAAAAATCCAAAAAATTCTAAAAAATAAAAAAATCCAAAAAATCCAAAAAATTCTCAAAAATCCAAAAAATTCTAAAAATAATAAAAAATAAAAAAATTCTAAAAAATCCTAAAAATTCTAAAAATCCAAAAAATCTAAAAAACCAAAAAAATTCTTAAAAAAGTTTTTAGGATTCTTTAGAATATTTTGGATTTTTTAGATTTTTTAGACTTTTGGATTTTTTATTATTTTTTGATTTTTTAGATTTTTTTTGGTTTTTTAGAATTTTTGTTTATTTTTTAGATTTTTTTATAATTTTTTGGATTTTTTTGGATTTTTTGGAATTTTTATTATTTTTTGATTTTTTAGAATTTTTTGGATTTTTTTATCATTTTTTTATTTTTAAGAATTTTTTTGATTTTTTCAAAAATGTTATAGTTTTTTTTTGATATTTTAGAACTTTTTTTATTTTTTATAATATTTATTTATTTTTTAAATTTTTTTTTATTTTTTTGTTTTTATATAATTTTTTTAGAATTTTTTTTTGTATTTTTTATTAATTTTTTTTTGATTTTTTAGAATTTTTTATTTTTCAAGAATTTCTTTAATTTTTTAGAATTTTTTTGATTTTTTAGATTTTTTTAGGTTTTAGAATATTTTTTGTTTTTCAGAAATTTTTTGGATTTTTTATTATTATTTTTTTTTGATTTTTTAGAGTTTTTTTTTTATTTTTAGAGTTTTTGTTATTTTTTTGATTTGTTAGGATTTTTTTATTTTTCTAAATTTTTTGGATTTTTAAGAATTTTTTATCATGCTCAAATCTATCTTGACAAAATCTATCTTGACCTAAATCTAGGGTTGTAAACGAACCGAACGAACACGAACGAGGCCTTGTTCGTGTTCGTTCGTTAAGGAAATAAATGTGTTCATGGACGGTTCATGAACACTTACCGAACAAGATTTTATGTTCGTGTTCGTTCATTAAGGAAACGAGCGTGTTCACGAACGGTTCACGAACACAAGCGAACACTAATAAATTTGGCGAACACGATGAAGGATAAAGGTGGATGGCACAGAGAGTAGCACTAAAAGTTGAATCCCTTATTGTGGAACGGAGGTAGATCATATTCGTCGATGTAAATAATGAGAAAAGAAAGGGAAATGGTGCATAAACAAGGTGAAAAACGGTTTCCTAGTTTAATTGTTAGGATAATGATATAAATAAAAGTTTAATAGTATAAAAAGTATAGATAAAATATATGAAAGTATAAAAATCTTTAATTAAAACACGAACATACGAACATAAACGAACGCAAATGAACGAATGTTCACGAACATCTTACCGAACGTTCACGAACACAATTGAACGAACGAGACCTTTGTTCATGTTCGTTCATTTAACTAATCGAACGAAATTTCTTGTTCATGTTCGTTCGTTTATTAAACAAACGAACATAAACGAACTTCCCGCCAAACGGTTCACGAACTGTTTGCTGAACGTTCGGTTCGTTTACAGCCCTACCTAAATCCATCCTAACCCATTTCTTAATAAACTCATCCTAACCCAAACCCATTCTAACCCATACCCATCCTAACCCATTACCCAAACCTACCCAACCCACCCATTTTGCCACCTCTAGTTGCAGGTGGTGTGACCCATCAATCCAGTTAAAAGGACAAACATGGCCGTGTAAACAAATGGATTCTGTTAGCAGGGACTTAGATGACAAGAAATTGCAACCACAGGTACTCAGATGGCAAGAAAAAAAGTTAGGGGCTCAAGGTGCAATTTCATTTCAACCATAGGTACGCAAGTTGTCACTCTTTATACCACAACAACAACTATACCCGATAAATCCCACAAGTAACAAAGTTAGTGGTAGGGTTTGGGGAATGTGGGATGTAGACACACCTTACCTCTATCCCTAGGTACATCTAATTTTATTAATTAATAGAGATAAAGATATTATGGTCATTTTGTCACACCCCCAAAATACCACCAAGGGAATGTCCCTGTTAGGCGTGCGACATACCAATAACGAGCCACTAATTACATTGAACGCGTACAAATTTCAAAATAAAATCCTTAATTATTAATAAAAATACCATCAACAAGTTTAAGTGAAAACCAAAGTATTCAGCGGAAGAAAAATTAAACAGTTTCAAAACCAAAGTATAGTATCAAGAAATCATGAACATAAATCCATCCAGTCGACCCATGACCGCTCCAGCTACTCCAGACAGCAAGTCCTAATGCAAGACAACTAACAACCTACAAGCATGCAAAAAAGTGTGTCAGACGACGCTGGTGAGTTCAAAGTTTTGTTACCGAGTTTAGTTACCAGATACATGTATAAAACAGTATAACAATTTGATTTGATGTTGTTATTAACTCGATTACCGAAATGGCTACAAGATGTGTTTGCCCAACCCCAATGTATCTATCAAACATTGGTCATGCTTTAAGGAAATTAGTTCACGCCCGTCCTCCCCGGTACGGTGTGAGGGTGCCAAACCTAATAGCGCTATCAACTAATAACCTCGTTGCCTCCCCGGCAACTGTCGGTAGATGTAAGGGGTCTTATGTGATAGAAACTGAGTAATAATAACAAACATCCCAATAAACTAGCATTCCTCCCCGGAACGTTACCAGATATCCCTCCCGGGGATGCATGCTTGGAAAAAGGCAGTGAACTCACCTTTGGTTTGCTCGGTAAGATTAATTATTCGTTTAACAGGAATGATCAATTGGATCCTATGATAGTTGTACAAAACAGTCAGTTCGCATACAAGCTTAGTGCGTATTGTTTCACATGTATTCATCAGACAGTGCATTAGCACTAAATAGGTTGTGCAAGTGGTACCAAACAATCAACAGTGTCCATGTCTCACAAAGGCATTTATCAATTCATGTCATCTACACTGTTACACGCAGAATTCACAAACACTACTCAACACATTGTAACCACTCGTATCCTGCCCATATTACCATTTTCCTAGCCAACATGATTTAACTCATCATACATAATATAACCATCTGACTACTATTGTGAACTCACAAGAATAACATATTACTTGCAATTACATACACGCGTGTGGGTAGCCCATTGGGCCCAAGTTCAGTTTATTATCATAACTAAATATCAGTACTAGTTCCACACTTTGAGTTATAACAATCAGCCCACTGGTACCTCACAGGTGCCCAACTCGCCATGATACAGCCCAAACACCCTTGGAGTGGGCCTGCTCTTTGTCGAGTCCAAATGCTCATGTGAAGCCCAATTGTTTTGCTTACCATTACTACCAAACTAGACACACATAAAATATATACCAAGTAACCCAACTGTGCATTTTAAAAGCCCATTTATACTCAAATTACCAAAGATTACTCGACCCAATATTGAAACCCAGCACGTTAACTAAGTCCTGCAGCCCAATGCCCAGTTTTACACCCAACTTTGCCAACCCACTGTTACCCTTAATGCCCCTTTCCCCAGCCCAATACCTGGCCGGCCCAAAGAGATGTGCATCTAATACAAATATTATGTTCTTAATCCATATACACAACATAGTTTACCCTAATCAATCTTAAGCTTCGCTGATTAATATTCGCATCTAATACAAGTATTAAACTTCACTGATTAATACATATGAAACCTACAACAGGCCCGAATAACTAATCACCAAAATCTTGCCACATACAATTCATTCAAGGTAACAATAATCACCCACTGTCAACATGTAACATACAAGATTTACTAATTTCTTATCTATCGACATCTAATGTGTGATTATTCAACATCGCATAATATCATCATACAATCTTTATATATTACAGTGTGAACACAACCCTGATCAATCAAGAATTAACATTACATAGTAACAAAACTGAGAGCAATTGCACTTACCGGAGATTCTATCGAACAGACAAACGATTCGAAAGGGGGGGGGGGGTTCTCCTGTCGCACGTACGTAGGAAAGAAATAAGGTTTGTTCTTTGGTTTAGAGTTTTATCTCCAACTTTAGCAACTATTACATAAACAATATATATTAAAGTTTGGGCGGTGGACATCTTTGACCGATCTAGGCTGCCCACACACTTGGGCTTTCGTAACAATACTTGGGAAACAAGGCTTAACCATAAACACTTATGTGTTGGTTTGGGATTTGGGTTTAACACCTATGGGCCGATCTAAGTGTGAGAGGGTGTGTGAGGGGGGTACGGCCATAGGCCCAATCATGCATAACTAGTACTCGGCCCAAAGACATAAGATTTCCGTTTACGTTTAAGTGTAATAAGTAACAAACGTTCACTTCAACGTGTGGTAACACGTCGCGTAAAAGGAAAATACAAGATTAAAAGTTACAAGGTTAGACGACACTAACCTTGAAAGTTCGGGTTGTCACATTATCCCCAACTTAAAAGAATTTTCGTCCCGAAATTTGACAAGCAAGCATAACGAAGTGAAGTGATAAATCAAGATTGTTGCACGTTTTCCCCAGGTGCCACATCGTCCCCAACTTGAAGAGGAATTTCGTCCTGAAATTCGCCAGTTTTACCAGATTTAGACTTGTCCTCAGGAAAGAGTTGAGGATACTTAAGCTTCATCCGATCCTCGCGCTCCCACGCGAACTCCGGTCCACGTCTTGAGTTCCAACGAACTCTCACAATTGGGATACGACTGTGTTTACGCACCTTGACCTCCCGATCCATGATCTCTATAGGTTCTTCAACAAACTGTAACTTGTCGTCAATCCTTAGCTCTTGAAACGGCACAACCAGTGTTTCATCAGACAAACACTTCTTCAACTGCGAGACGTGAAAGACATCGTGAACATTACCCAACTCAGCAGGTAACTCGAGCTTGTAAGCCACTTTACCGATCTGTTCCAAGATTTTAAATGGCCCAACGTAACATGGATTAAGCTTGGCGCGTTTCCCAAAACGCACCACACCCTTCCAGGGTGAAACCTTCAACATGACACGATTATTAACTTCGAATTCCAAAGGTTTCCTACGCTTGTCGGCGTAGCTTTTCTGACGATCACGCGCTGCTGCCATACGACTCCTAATCTGAACAATCTTTTCTGAAGTTTCAAGTACAAGCTCAGGACCTGTGATCTGGCTATCACCCACCTAAGCCCAACAAAGAGGAGAACGACATTTCCGTCCGTACAACGCTTCAAACGGAGCTGCCTGAATGCTAGTGTGATAACTGTTGTTGTAGGAGAACTCGATCAACGGAAGATGCTTCTCCCACCCTTTCCCAAAATCGATCACACATGCTCGCAGCATGTCTTCAAGTGTCTTAATAATGCGCTCACTCTGTCTATCCGTCTGTGGGTGATAAGCAGTACTCATATCTAGACGTGAACCGAACGATTTATGCATCGACTGCCATAAATCAGATATGAAACGCGGATCACGATCAGAGATAATAGAAGTTGGCGCTCCATGCCTAGAAACCACTTCTTTCAGATAAACAACAACCAATTGAGAGAACTTATCTGTTTCTTTAATCGCTAGAAAATGTGCTGACTTTGTGAGACGGTCGACAATCACCCAAATAGTATCGTCTCCGGCCGGAGTTCTCGGTAGCCCTGTGACAAAATCCATAGCAATCTGCTCCCATTTCCACATGGGTATCTCTGGCTGCTGAAGTAGACCCGAGGGTTTCTGATATTCCACCTTGACTTTAGCACAAGTCAAACATTTACTCACGTATGTCGCTATGTGAGCCTTCATCTTCGGCCACCAATACATGACCCTGAGATCCTGATATATTTTGTCTAAGCCTGGGTGAACAGAATACCAAGACTTGTGCGCTTCGTCCATCAAAAGCTCTCGAAGATTACCATACAGAGGAACCCATACCCGCTCCATAAAATAACGAATGCCGTCAGATCTCTCCACAAGTTGCTTTTCCATGCCCCGCAAGTACTCAGCCTCGATGTTCTCTTCTTTCAATGCCTCGATCTGAGCGGAACGAATCTGAGCAGGTAAACCAGAGTGAACAGTAAGCTGTAGAGCGCGAACACGCTTAGGCTTCGTTTCCTTTCGGCTAAGGGCATCAGCTACAACGTTTGTGACAACCCTCACAATTTCAGGTATCCGTACAATTAATTAATATTTAATTTGTGCTTAATGACCGTGCTTGATTACAACTGTGATTAAACTGCTTTATGTTTTCTGTTACATACATACATATGCATCACATTTCATACTGTCACTTCATTTATTTCATACAAATATTAGTGATAAACTTGATGCACAAAACACAGTTAGCACACTGAGCGGATGACCCAGAAAACATGTTGACAATGCCAGCACCTAGACAGACAATGTTTTTGAGGCCAGTATGAGCCAGAGATAGAGTACTACACTAGTAGGGAGTGTAGGGAAGTGAGGACCATAAAACTGCGTCACTAGGTGATAGTTATAGTGCCGAGAAGTGCCTAAAACACACTCCAAATGCAGAATTCTGCACTAAATAACAAAATTCAGCATTTAATGATGCTAGTAATGTGCAAAAACTTGACAAACTAGTCCTAGATACTTTCCAAAGTGTTGGGAATTAAATGTGTCACTAAAAGTATTATAAAAGACACCCTATGGATTAATTTAGCATTTTAACGGACAACACCCAACCGAACAACCGGACATTACCCGAAACAAAAAAATATTGTTAAACACATTGTTTTTATTTTTCTAAGCTAGTTAGGGTCCCCGAACACCCTAACACACTATATATTATATAACACACCATAACACACTAACTACATCATTTGAAATCTAACTAAATTAGTAATCATCCATTGAAACCCAACCCTATACCCCCCCCTTGTGGAGACGGTCACCATGGGTGTCCCCACCCATGGATTTGTTTGATTAAAATAATAGACCATGTTGGTTAATTAGAAGCATAATACATAAGGGATAAAGGGTGACATTTGGTTTATAAAAACTAGGGTCATCACCTTTCATACTCATCTTCACCAACAACAAACACTCATCCCTTCTCCTCTGTTGTTCGGCCGAGAACCACCACACCCACCATCACCATCATTCAAGCTTCATCATCCATTCTAAGGGCATCCAAAGGTGTTAGTGATCATACAAACAAGCTTGGTGTGTTCGGAAGCTCAAGGACCTCTCTCATCTTCTTTTATCCACCACTTTTATACCCTTGAACTCCCCTAGCCTTGTGCTAGTGGTAAGCACTTAGATCCTTGCATTTTACATGTTGTTTAAGTGGTTAATGATGTTTAAAGATCAAAAAGATAAGAACTCTAAAGAACCATAAACAAAGTCTTGAACATTTACTAACTTAGTGATGAAGTATTGTTAAAATGATGAAGAAATCATGTTATTCTTGTGTTGTTATGTTTGTTGATCATTATTTGTTAGTAAAAATGATATGGATCATCATATGGACTTGCTAGATCATGGTTAAAAACATGAACTAGCAAGATGGAAAAAGTAAGAATGTTGTGGATGATGGAATCATCCACACATAAACTATGAACTTGAATAAATGAGTGTTTTCTTGAAAAATAAAGATCAAAGTAAGTTATAATCTTGTAGATCTAAAGATCCATGAGTGGTTTTTCGAAAGAACCAAGTGAAAAGTATGAGTTTTGTTAAAACTTGGATCTTATATAAACTTAACACATTTTTGGTGGATAAACAAGTGTAGAAACACTTGTGTAATAAGAAAATTTCACAAAGAAATATTTTTAGAAAATATGACTAGAAGTTGTAAATATTCAAACTCTTTAAAAATGAAGTTTTTAAGGAACTAATCACATTTTGGAAGGTAACAAGACTTACTAAGTGTGCTAATAAGTTACTACATGTTTTTATAAATTTTCAAGTTCATGAGTTTATGGTTAATGCTTGTTTTTGACAAGTTTGGTAAATAGAGGTTGTATGTTGATGATTGAGAATTGATTGAATGATTTTACAAAAGAAAATGATATGCTAGTAAGCATGGACGTCTCCATTTACAAAGGAAAATCTGGCGAAATTTTTCTAAAATTTCAACACTTAGAAAATATTTTTTCTAACAAGTGTTACAAATATATTTTTAACTTGGTTTTCAAAATAAACTTCGCCATGGTTTTATTACAAAAATACTAAGTGCCGGAGGTTGATTTTCGTAAATAAATTTTGGTAAATATATATGTAGAATATATATTTTATACTAAAACGCTTGTGTGATTGTTTGTTTATTCTGTGCACTAGATATATTATATTTAGGATAAAATAATATAACTATTATATACCATGGAATTACGACTCCAAAATAATACCAAAACTCTTACAAAATAAAGATTTAAGTTACGCAAGTATTGTTGCAATACGAAACGCTAAAACGTCACTTATGTAATATTTTGGAAAAATACTCTTATGCGTATGTTTTTGGTAAAATATTATTTTGGAAATCTATGAAGTAAAATATAATATTTTTGGGAAAAATATGTATATTTTGAATTAAGATGTTTTAGACAAATGATTTAAATATATTTTTCTAAGTGGACTTAAAATATATTTTTCGGAAATTACAAGTGTACATGTATAAATGATGACTGTCGTCAGAGTCAATCAAAAACCTAATTAAACTACGTAGATAGCGTAAGCAGGGTATCGTATCCACGGGGAATATGTGGTTAGTGTTTAACTAGAGAATTATTATATATTAAATGGAAGCAACTCCTACCCAGAATCCCGATTGCAAGTTTAACACAAAAACCCGTTTACAGATTCATAACACCACATAGACATGGCCTTGGAATTAATGAATTTGATTAATTATCAGGGATAGTTTTTAAGATTCACCATACAACCTAATAACCCATTTATTTATATCAACTACCCACCAATTTACCAACCCGCTAACGATGCAAGTATATCGCCAATACGCTTGATAAACGACAAATAATTCAGATATAAAAAATGTTTACCAAGAATTCAACACAAGTGGTCAAGCTTTACCAGTTAAAAAGAATCCGCAAACAAAGTTTAATGAAAAACAAAGTAATCGTTCATCCGGGCAGAAGCCACAAGCAAAAAGATAAAGGTAATGTCCTCCAAGTTTCAGATTCTAGGTTTACACAAAACTTAATTTAATCATTAATTGGACACCACATAGACATGATGCTGAAAAGTCGGTTAATTTAAGTGGTAACCAAAAATAGGTCTTTGTCATCAGATGTTTTACAGTTCAATTACCCTATTTACTAGTGTGAGTCAACCTACTCTATGTCACCCAATGAGCTACAAAGTTTTGTCATCAACCGAGTAAGTTGTAAAGTAAGAACTCAAAACACATAAAAATAGTTCAAAGAAACCAACACATCAAATTGTTTAACAACGTTGTCAATGTCAAAAACAAATTCAATCATGAATAAAATTAAGAAAAGTATTAAACTCTATAAACCGTACACTTGGAGAAAGCCACCTAATCGATAATGCCTTGAACCGTGTATAGCCGCCCGAAGGCGGCTAGCTTTCCGTGCGTCCCATCTGCCAAAACTTCTCTACACAACTGCCGTCGAACTCCTTTTTTAATATTCCCTCCTGCCGACTTCCTAATCTTCTCATGGGCCGTCAGGACCCTTTATCCATTTAGCATAAGACCTTCCAATTAATTTGATGCGAAGCCCATTAATTCTTTAGTCATATGCCATTCTTCTATTATTTCTTTCCTTCTAATGCAGCCCTCACTAGCCTAATTCATCGGCCCATTTATTGATTTATCTTACCACATGTGAAGTCCAATAAGCTAACTTGCAGCCACCATTTTCTCAACTAATTCCATCCATGATGACTTTTTTCTTTTTTCACTAACATACGTTCACTCTTTTTCTTTTTTAATGTTGGACTTTGTGGAAATAAATAATGATCCTTTTTTCTTTTTTAATTTTGGACTTTGTGGAAATAAATAATGATCCTCTAAAATTGATGTCTACTATCATCCAAGAGATGTCGTCACAATGTGTCTAAGCTTGATGGATTTTTTTTTCTTTTCATGTCTTGCATTAACTCGTCAAACCCGTTTTCAGCTTGCTTTCCTGCGTTAAACATCTTTAGAGCACCTGTTACACACAAAACACCCATACACTATAAATATATAATAGTTAATAATTAATATACTCAACACGCTAAAAACCGACACGAACTAATATAAAATATGACTTATTTTGACCCGACATCACATCCCCACACTTATCTTTTTTCGTCCCGAAAAAATTATCTGCAATGGAATCACAATCAAAACATTGGCATTCAATATGTTCAGTTAATTTATTAATAAATCAAATCATACGTTAACTAAGATTGCAGGTATATGATCCACCTAAACCCAACCGCCAGCTTCCAAGCCCTTATTCACGACTCATTTAAATTTAAGTAAGTTATAGTTATCTACGGATCTCACAGTCAAAAGACTACAACGCCACCTAATACCGTTTCAAGCTTATGAGATTAAAAGATTTATAATCTACCGTCTTATATAAAAAACCCTTATGCTATTCCGATTAAATTTATGATGGATGGATGGATGATATTGCGAGCTTTATATGTTTTTCTTATGATCAGTTTAGCGGACATACCCCACACGAGTCACCATCCCCATGGTTAATGTCATAAACTTCACATGTTTTTTATAACTCCACCTAGAGGATATGTACCACATGAGTCGCTATCCCCGCGGCAATACCATTGGCTTCGTTTTTTTCTCTTTTTCTTTTTCACATATGCTCAAATGAATGGATGGAATACTTTTTTCGGGCGCCACACTGTTTCGGATTTGTTTTCACAAAAAAGAAACAGGTGTGCCAATTTAATCGGAAAAACTTATAAGCTTTTTATTTATGACGTACCTCTTATACTCTCCACAGTTTCAGTTTTGTTACAGCTTCTAAGGTGAGAACCCACAAGATTCCTAATTTAAGTCATTTTATATCATTCCTAAGAAACTTTTCAACTGACTGGGCCTACCCACATATCCTAAATTAGACGCATGACCGATCTCATATATATAATAATCAAATGCCAACAGTCCAATTATACCTATCATTTTCCATTTATTGCAAAAACTTTCTCGAGACATTTTCTATTTTTTAATGTTTTTTTTGATTTTTTATTTTTTTTTCAATTTTTTTTTAAATTTTTATTTTTTACTACACGACTAAGACACACTAGACACAACTAGACACTAGTCTCCCCTCCCCACACTTAATTCCTGCATTGTCCTCAATGTGGAAGGAAACTACGACTCAAAGATAAAAGAATATATATATATATATATATATATATATATATATATATATATATATATATATATATATATATATATATATATATATATATATATATATATATATATATATATATATATATATATATATATATATGTACAAAAGACTGGAACAGACTCCCCTGGTTAAAGAAGCAGGATCCTCGTGAATATTCCAATGCGACCGTATAGCATTTCTTTCGCGGACGTGTTCAGCAAAAACTCGGGTTGCTCTCTATAAATGATGTTCAGATCATCCCCGTCCAAATGGAGAATGAGTATGGATAGTTTTGACTGAATCATGACCGGCATTTGAGAAGCTCCATCCATGTTTCGTAAAATTCACCTGTACAAACTCAAACAGGATACCCAAGCATAATACTAAACTAAACAAAAATAAATAATACAGAATACAAGAGAGATATTTTTGGGTTTTTGTTTTGTATTTTTTTTGGATTTTTTTTTGTTTTGTATTTTTTTATATATTTTTTTATTTTTTTTAGGAAACTAGAAAAACACTAAGCGCACTAATTCCCCGGCAACGGCGCCATTTTGATGACTGTCGTCAGAGTTAATCAAAAACCTAATTAAACTACGTAGATAGCGTAAGTAGGGCATCGTATCCACGGGTGATACGTGGTTGAAAACCGGTGCTTGTAATTGTTTAACATGATGTTTTTACACATGTTTTAATTTCGAATAGCCCACTTTTGATTAGATACTTGTTTTGCAGGTCTAGCAGAGTTTAAGGAGCTTTTCGGGAGCTTTATGGGTCACCGGAGTGAAAACTGGACCACCGGAACGCGAAACGGGTCAACCGGGAGCAAGGAACGCGAAAAACAAAGAAACAGAATTGGGGGCACCGTCGCCGACGCCCTTATGGGCCGTCGCCGACGGTTAGTATATATCTCCGTCGCCAAGAATTGTTCGTAGACAGGAAATTAGTCCGTCGGCCAAAATCAGAAATGCCCACACCGTCGCCGACGGTGGTTAGGTCCGTCGGCGACGGCCCTTCAAAGCTGTGTCGCGAATTTTTGGTCTCCCTTGGCTTTGGAACGAATCAAAAGAGCATGAGGGTCATCAATACGGGGGTTACACTCACTTTTGAGTTTTGAACTTGATCTTGGAGCCTAATTCACCTACCAATCCATCTCTATTCCATCTCCAACAACATCAATCATCCGAATCAAGATCATCACCATCAATCATTCACTCACCATCCAAAACCCTAATTCTCCATTTCATCATCCATCCCACCATTATCATCCATAAACCTCAATCATCCATCATTCCTTCATCCATAAAGATTCAAGATGACTTCATCCGCGTTCCAATCATCCGGTGATCAAGCTTCTTCAACCATGAGCGGCTAATCATCTCGGTTTCACTCCGGCGTAGGTAGTTGTTAATTTTAGGGTTTCAATTTGTTCTTGTTTCATCTTAGTGACAATTTGTATTTGGTTTTTGAAACTTTTGACAATAGTATTACATTTGTATTTGTAACGAATTCGTGAATTGTCGAACGATGTTAAAAGTTATGACTTTGCGAAACGGTGATATGTAATTGTACGTTGTCGTTGTTAGGATTTACTTGTGTTGATTACAAAGTGTCTTTTTGTCCGTTCTTCGGGACGTTGATAGCTAGTAGCACCTAAGTCACGGTACACTAAATCCGTTAACCGAATGCATTTGAGTTGAAACTAAAACTTGTAGAAATCCTAGATTAATAACTACCGAAACCGGGTGTGATTCCTTTTTATTATTATTGTTCTAGTAATCATTTTTCTTGCAATCATTAATTAGTAGTTGTTAATCATTCGCATCAATTCAATTAGTTAAAAATCATATCTCTCCATTAAACGAAAATACAAAAATACTTTAGCAAGCTTCATAATCGTGACACAATTGTTTAATTCATTCGAATCCACACACAAACCACATACTCTTCTTGGATCGACCCCTTACTACCACTAACACATTGTTAAGGGTAATTTGGGCTTATAAATCTTATCTTTGACCGGAGCGCGACATTCCGATCAAATTTTGGCACCGCTGCCGGGGAGTGCGTGCGCTTTGTGTTTGGATATTATTTGAATTGCGTGATTATCTGTTTAAATTGTTTAGCTTTCTTTTTGTACTTGTCCTTTTCTTTGTTACGCGGGGTGTGTTACTTGTGCAGGTTACAGGTAGTGCATGCGTACGCGAAACTCTGGGAGGACTTCACCTTTAGTCTACGAACCGGAAATCGAAAGACTCGCAAGAAGGAACCTAGCAAGCCGGTTAGAAGCAACTCTTGCTTCTAATCAAACCAACCAAACACCACCACTCACACCAACCATTGAAACCGATTCAATGGCAAACCACAATTCTAATCAAAACCTCAATTCCAACCAAAATCTCAATCCAAACCAATTTCAATCTCGAGGAACCTTTTACCCCGCCCAAAATGTCCAACCTATACCTCAAGAACAACCGGGTGGTAATACCAACGCTAGACCACCCACTCCACCTTTCCGAAACCAAAATCCCAATAACACCCAACGAACACCCCAACAACACCGACAAGCGTCGTTACCTATCAACCTTGATGATCGGAATGTCAATTCTGACCGTAGAGGTAATCGTGATCGCGGCAATCCCGCGGATGAAGACCCATTTTTCAATATCGACGATTTGAGGAATGCAATCCCCGATGATGAACCTTATAGTGTTCCCGGTTATCACTCACCGGAACATGTAAGCATTCATACAGAAAACTCGGATGATGGGGGTTATTATGATGATCGAGCGAACGATGATGAAGATTGGGGATACATCAATAGGGGTAACGTCTACAACGCAAGAGAGTACGAAGATGAGGAGTTTGGCTATCAAAATGCCAACTACGTTGGGGATGAAGAGTACGGTTATGGGAGTAGAAGGAATGACGGTTACGGGAATAACCGCCAACCACGAAACAACAACCAACGGAATCGAAATGAAGGGTATTATAATAACAATAATAATGGAAATCCCAATCGGATTCCTCGTTTCGTGGGAGGTGGCAATCAAAGAGGAAATCAAAGAGGAAATCAAGGTGGGAATCAAGTAAGGGGCGAGAGAAGAGATGAGCGACGAGATGAAAGAAGGAATGAGAGAAGAGACGATAGAAGAGATAACCGAAGAAATGATGATCAAGAAGTGAACGGTCCTTATCGTCGTCAACAACCTCCACGGGGAGTGAATGACCGTTTTAGACCCATTGTTACCGAAAACGATTCACCAATCGTTTGTGAGCGAAGGATGTTTGATTGTAAACCTCATTACATCAACATACTTCCCCACTTCAATGGGAGATCCAACGATGAGCCGTACACACATTTGGCAGAATTTTCCTCTATTTGTAGCACTATTGGGGGGCACAACTTTGCGTTAGAAGAGGTCAAACTTCGTTTATTCCAATTCTCATTAAAAGACAAAGCATAGCAATGGTTTCTTACCCTCCCGGCCAATAGCATCCGCATGTGGGGAGAGATGCAACAAGCATTTTTCGATGAATATTATTCTATGGCAAAGACCGATGATGCTCGTGATTAAATTAGGTCTTTTCGCCAATTATCGGGTGAGCCGTTGCACGAAGCGTTCACTAGATTCAGAGAAATGATGCGAAGATGCCCACATCATCAAATTGAAAAGTGGGAATTGGTCAAGTGCTTTGTGCGGGGTTTAGATGACACAACATGGAATCGTCTCGATTCGACAAGTAATGGGACTCTCTTGAGCAATCACGAAGATGATGATTGGGAGTTTTTAGAGCGGATGAGTAAGGGGTCAAAAGAGAAAGAGTAGGCCGATAGAGCTAAAAAACACCCCGTTTCCCGATCGCTTCCCGATCTTGACTCTAAAGATTGGATTTCTACTCTAGAGCGGGAGATGGGTCGAATGAAGAAGAAGGAGGTTAACACGGTCCAATTTGATGTGTGTAAGGAGTGTGGTGATATTGGGCATAAAGTGGAACAATGTCCAACGGGGCCGAGTAACTACACGGGGGAAGTCAATCAAGTGTATGGAGATAGGAAGCAATACGACATGAACTCCAACACTTACCATCCGGGTTTGAGAAGTCACCCCAATTTCCGATATGGTAACGCTTCAAATCAAATGAACCCGAATTTCCAATCGGGTAATCAAGGAGGTCAAAGCGGGCCATCATATCAAAACCGTCAAGGTGGTAACCAAGGAGGTTATCAACAAAATTACAACCAAGGGTATCAAGGTGGGTATCAAAAGAATTATAATAATCAAGGCGGTAAAGGAAGCAGGTCGAATAATCAAACCGGGGGCGATGACTTGAGTGCCAAGATGGATGCCTTGCTGAATATGCAAAAGGAATCTCAAAGCAACATAAAAGAGACTCACAATGATGTCAAAGAGATGAAGAAGATAAAGGAGATTCAAGATAAAGCACATGAGGCATTGGCGAAACAAGTAGGCCAACTAGCGGAAGAAGTGGCCCAAATAAAGGGAAGCATGGGGAAGCTTCCAAGTGACACCACCATAAACCCTAAGAATCAAGGGTCGAGCTCAAGGAACACATGTGAGGTACCAATTAATAAAATTACATTACGTAGTGGTCGAATTGTTGACAATGGTGTCAAAACACCACCACCCCAATTTGTTGAAGGGGTGGTGGAAGATGCTAGTGATGATGAACTTGAGGAGGGTCAAACGGGTTAAAATAAAAATGACGTGAAAAAGAATAATGTTACTCCCGTTGCGACCATCCCCGTCCCCAAGGCTAAGGAAAAGGGTGTGGAGGCTAATACCGCCCCTTATCCCGAAGCATTGAAGGGACCCATGAAAAAGGTTGTAAACAAAAGAGGTCCGCAACAAGAAGAGTTGTTGGAAATTTTCAAACAAGTCAAAATTAACTTACCTCTTTTGGATGCAATTAAACAAGTACCGTCGTATGCTAAGTACTTGAAAGATTTGTGTACCCAAAAATGCACTCACAAATTTCCAAAAAAATTAGATTTAACCGAAAACGTGAGTTCGATTCTTTCAGGTGCACTTCCACCTAAGCTCCAAGATCCAGGTGCGCCTATCATTTCAATTCAAGTAGGTGATTTTAAAATCAACCGGGCACTTCTAGATCTTGGTGCTAGCGTAAGCATTCTACCGGGTAGTTTGTATGACCAATACGAGTTTGGTCCACTTCAATCATCAAACACCACCGTGGTGTTAGCTGATTTGACACCCAAACTACCCCGTGGAATTGTTTCGGATGTGATAGTGAAAATCGAGGATTTTTACTATCCGGTGGACTTTCTTGTGCTTGATTATATGGCCAAGGACCCAACCAAACAACCTACGGTGATTTTGGGTCGACCGTTCTTAGCAACTGCAAATGCTCAGATTGACTGCAGAACAGGAACGGTTGACATGACATTTGGAAACTGAAGGTTGAGGTTGCATGTTTTTTCCGGACTTATGAGCCCTCCAGTTGATGATGAATGCTATATGGCAGACGTTGTTGACACGTGTATACCTCTTTGCGACACTGTCGTTTATGGGGAAAACACAATGGAGGATTGTTATATGTTTGACAGGTCACAGGTGGAGGTAGAGCAAAGCGTGGACGAGGAAGTAAGGAGTTTGGAGGTGCTTGCGGTTAGAGAAGGAAAACCGACATGGACGCACCAAGTTGAAAGCTTACCGGAGAGCATTGATACTAAATTGAAGCCGTCTTTAGTAGAGCATCCAGAAGTTGAGTTGAAAGCATTGCCAAAGCATCTCAAGTATGCTTATGTTGGAGAAGGCAATACCCTCCCGGTTATTATTGCATCGAATTTAACCGTGGGGCAAGAGAAAAAGTTGATGGAGGTGCTGGTCATCAATCGGGCGGCGATTGGATGGACCATTGCGGATTTAAATGGTATTAGTCCCTCGGTGGTGATGCACAAAATCATCACGGAAGAGAATGCGACTCCCGTTCGAGATGCACAAAGGCGGTTAAATCCGAACATGCAGGAGGTCGTGAAGAAAGAAGTGTTGAAGTGGCTTGATGCGGGTATCATTTACCCGATCTCGGATAGCCAATGGGTGAGCCCAACACAGACAGTTCCCAAGAAAGCTGGCATACAAGTCGTCAAAAATGACGCAGGTGACGAGGTAGCCACCCGGCCGGTAACCGGGTGGCGAATTTGTATTGATTATAGGAAGTTGAATACCGCAACTTCCAAAGATCATTTTCCTTTACCTTTCATAGATCAAATAGTTGAGAAATTGTCGGGGCAAAAATTTTATTGCTTCTTAGATGGTTATTCCGGTTATAACCAAATTGCCATCCATCCGGAAGATCAATCAAAGACTACGTTTACATGTCCCTACGGCACCTTCGCGTTTAGGCGGATGCCGTTTGGATTATGTAATGCTCCCGCCACCTTCCAAAGGTGCATGATGAGTATCTTCTCCGATATGGTGGGAAAGTCTTTGGAAATCTTCATGGATGATTTCTCAATTTTTGGATCATCTTTTGAGACTTGCTTGGACCAACTAGATAAAGTGTTAAAACGATGCGTTGAGACTAGTTTGGTCCTAAGTTGGGAAAAGTGCCATTTTATGGTTCAAGAGGGAATTGTGTTGGGACATGTGGTGTCAAGTCGGGGGATAGAGGTTGATCGTGCTAAAGTACAAGTTATATCTACTTTACCGTATCCCACGAGTATTAAAGGTGTTAGGTCGTTTCTAGGTCATGCGGGGTTTTATAGGCGGTTTATTAAGGGTTTTAGTGATATAACAAAGCCTTTATGTAATTTGTTGCTAAAAGACCAACCGTTTGATTTCAATGAAAATTGCCAAAATGCTTTTAACAATTTGAAAGAGAAACTAGTGGAGGCCCCAATCTTGCAATCACCAAATTGGTCTTTACCTTTTGAAATAATGTGCGATGCAAGTGATTATGCGGTGGGGGCCGTGTTGGGACAACGGGTTGACAAGAAACCCGTTGCCATATACTACGCAAGTAAGACTCTTTCGGATGCGCAATTGAATTATACAACCACCGAAAAAGAGCTACTTGCGGTGGTATATGCATTGGATAAATTTCGGTCTTATATATGGGGTAGTAAAGTGATTATTTACTCTGATCACACTGCAGTTAGGTACCTCATGGAGAAGAAAGATGCAAAGCCGAGGTTAATCCGATGGGTGTTGTTGCTCCAAGAGTTTGATTTAGAGATACGGGACAAGAAGGGTATTGAGAATGTGGTAGCGGACCACTTGTCCCGATTGATGGTTGAAGAGGATCCGAAGGCCTTAGAAATCAATGAGTCTTTTCCAGATGAGCATATAATGAAATTAGATAAATTGCCATGGTATGCTAACATTGTCAATTATCTTGTTACAGGTGATATGCCGGCACATTGGGATAGACGGAAAAGGCAACACTTCATGTCCCAAATCAAATATTATCGGTTGGAAGAGCCGCATTTGTGGAAGGAGTGTGCGGATCAAGTTATAAGAAGATGCACTGATGACGAAGAGATTCCAAGCGTGTTGCAGCATCTACACTCGTTTGCATGTGGTGGTCACTTTAGTGGTCACAAAACGGGTCATAAAGTGTTGAATAGTGGCCTTTATTGGCCTACTATTTTCAAAGATGCAAATGAGTTTGCCAAAAATTGCATAGAGTGTCAAAAATTAGGGGGTATCTCAAAAAGGGATGAGATGCCCATGCAACCAATCCTTGTAGTCGATGTTTTCGATGTATGGGGTATTGATTTCATGGGCCCATTCCCCAATTCCTATGGCAACGTTTACATCTTGGTGGTCGTTGACTATGTGTCGAAATGGGTCGAAGCAATCGCCACCAAGACAAACGACCATTCTGTGGTTTGTAATTTTGTCCAAACTAATATTTTTTCAAGGTTTGGGATTCCTCGTGTCATCATAAGTGATGGAGGATCTCATTTTAAAAATTTTCGGTTTGGGAAACTTCTAAAAAGGTTTGGTGTTGACCATAGGATTGCTACCCCCTATCACCCGCAAACAAGCGGGCAAGTTGAGGTGTCAAATAGGCAAATCAAAGAGATTTTGCAAAAGACCGTGCGGGTGGACCGTAAGGATTGGTCAATTAAGTTGAACGATGCTTTATGGGCCTACCGTACGGCACATAAGACACCCATAGGAACCACACCTTACTGATTGTTTTACGGTAAAAACTGCCATTTACCGGTTGAACTTGTGCACAAATCGTTATGGGCTATTAAAGAGGTTAATGTGCAATATGATGATGCAGGTAAGGAACGGAAACTTAAGTTATGTGAGCTAGAGGAGCTAAGGGAGATGGCATATGAATGCGCGTCTAAGTATAAGGATGGGATGAAGAGAGCGCATGATGCCAAGTTGAGAAAGAAAGAGTTTGAAGTGGGTCAAAAGGTGTGGCTCTACAATTCGAAGCTCAAGTTCTTTCCCGGGAAGCTCCGGAGCAAATGGATGGGACCCTATGTTGTCACCCAGGTCGGACAATTGGGTGATGTTACTATCGAGGACCCGAAGGATGGGGTACGGCAAACGGTAAATGGTCATCGGCTAAAACCGTTTCTCGATGGTAACGAGAAAGTGGATGAAAACAAGGAATCGGTGAGCTTCGTGGTAAGCTTCCCGGTTTACGAGGTCGAATGAAAAGGACCGGTAACACTTTGTGTAAAGTTATGTATAATCTTTTAATTGTTTGTGTGTTTTGAGATTAATCGTTTTCATTTCCTACTAATCTCTCTTGATTGTGTGAAGTCCAAACATTCCGAACGGGTCATGAAGATACAAGGTATGTTTTTAGACTTGTTTATGTGCATTGAGGACAATACACGAATTTTTGGGGGGATGGTAGGTCGTTGACGGTGTTCATGTTTAAAAATTTTAACTTATAAAAATTTACAAAAAGATTTTTAATAATTTTTAGGATTTTTTAGTGTACATAGTCCCTTTATTAAAAAAAGCCATATTTTTCTTCCTAGTTTTCATAAAAAAAAATTGAAAAATTGAAAATTGCATTTAGGGGAACCGTCGCCGACGGTGTACCCTGGCGTCGCCCACGGTCCCTCAATTCTTCCGTAGCTCACATTTAACCGTAAGCAGTAACATTAGCCGTCGCCCATTTTTAAAAAAAGCACTCACCGTCGCCGACGGTCATTACCTCCATCGCCGACGGTCCCTAATTAATCAGCCGACGCTGATTTGTGTTGTGGTTTATATCTCGCATTCAAAATCCTTTATGGGCATCCAAACCTAACCCGAAACCCATTTTCACCACACATATGACCCGAAAACCTGATCATATGTCCTAAGCATCTAGTAACCCTTATCAAATCAGTATCTACGTTACCTTCACTCTCTCACATCCTTCATCTTCTCCAACTTCCTCTAGAACCCTAATTCTTCTACTTCTCATAACTTCTTCAAATCTTCACCAAATCACTTGATTTTTGAGCCTATCTTGAGTGATTTTTCGAGAGGAACAAAACCCCCATAACAAATTTCATCAATTCTTGCTCGTTTGCAAGATTTATGGACGTGTGTTTTAGGCTTTTGAAGAGTGTTCTTCCAAGTTTCTTGTTTTACACTTTTCTTTAGTTCTTCTTGTCAATCTTCACCAAACGTATGAACTTTCACTTAATTTATGCATGATTTTCATATGTGTTGTTGATTTCTTCCGAAATTTTAAACTTATTGTTTAAGAGTTGGTTGTTTATCACAATGTAGGATGTGTGAGCATAAATTTTAGGGTGTTTGTTTGATTTGGGTGGGATTTGAGCATGCTTTAGTTTTGGTGATGTGATTACACTAAAACTTTGGCATGACTGAACATAGTAGTGATGTTGAACATTGTTGAAACCATGATTTTCTTTTGAAAAATCTTAAGATTAAACATGTTTAGTTGATATAGATGATAAAATGAGCGACTTTGGAAGTTTAATAAGGCGATTTTGCATCTAAAATTTGATTGAAGTTCAACATTGCATACCATGTTCAAAGTTTGAGATTGTTGAAGGGAGTGTACTAATTGTTGTTGTCTTTGTCTTGTAATTGTAGCCATGTTCCGAGGAAGCAAGAAAGCAAAGACTTCCGGTCAAGGTTCATCTTCGGGAGCCGGCTCGGGCTCCGGGGTATATCAAAGACGTTGGGAACAACTTAGTAACGTAGAAGAGGGCGATGGGCAACTTGAAAGACAAGATTGGAATTGGGAAGAGGCTAAGAACAGTGGGTCGGCCTCGACATGGAAGGAAGAGAAAACAAAGGCTCTTTCTCGATACAATAATAAGAGGTTGGAAGCTAAGATGTAGAAGATGAAAATGGTTACGGGCATTTCAAAACCCGTACCCGACAGGGCGGTTTGTGAATGTACGGTAGATGTTGAAGAGTTTAGGAAGATTGGTATAGTGCAAAGGTTTGAGAAACTTGGTTGGGAACGGGTGATTGACTGGTGTGATGATATCACTACTCGGGTATACTTGGGGGCAGTTTGTGAGTGGTTATCCACCCTTCGTTTTGAACACTCTGATAGACCGGCTCATAGGTGGAAGTTGATTGGTAACATTGGAAAAAGTCAAATGGTCATGTCGTTCGAACATATGAATGCTATAGCGAGGTTTGACTCGCTTGGGGTCGACGCATATGACTATTATGGGTATGATCAGTTTTTGGACAACAAGAAAAACGATGCTGACCCAGCGAGGCTTTTAGAGGACACCCTATCGGGTTCTGGGGGTGCGGGTGATGCAAGGGCCGATTTGTCTCTGATGGGAAAGATACTTCAAGGTATCTCGTTGGAGAACATTATGGTACGGTTCGGAGATCGTGGAACGGTGAAGGCACCCGACTGTCGGGTTTTGCATGCATTGTTATATGGGACGCCCAAGCTCTCGTGGCGTCAAATTGTTATGATCAACACATGGGATACGCGGGAATCGTTTAAACGAAAGATGATTCCTTATGCAAGGTTGATTAGCGCCATGATTCTCCAACAGAATGCATTACCTCAAGACTCACTGTGGGTGTCTAAGCCTATTGATCAATTCAACTTCGCCTCTATGAGGCGACATTGGAGAATAACCGTGAAAGCTTTTGGGCATTTGCACATGATTGAAGATGAGCAAGGGGATAGTTACCTGTTTAATGACAAAGAGGGTGATGAAGAAGGTGATGAAGAAGAGGGCGATGAGGAGATGCCCAATGTTGAGGAGGACATTGATCCTTCCGGTCCACGGGGACCGAGGCGTAGGTACAGGAAGAAGCATAGGGAAATCTCTGCCAATGTGGCAGATTTTGTGAATCAAAGGCAAATACCGTCGTATCGGTTGTGGAACCATGGGGATCAAGCGATCTACGACAATGTGTCGGCGGGTATTGGTGAAGCAAGAGAGTACCATGCTAGTAGAAAGGAATGGGAAGAGGCGCAAGGGGCGTACTCGCAGCAACAATGGGGTTTTCAATCATCTTTCCGCGAGAGGGTGGAAAAGCAGTTGGGGGAACAGCAGCTGCAATATGCGTTGCAACAATCACAAATGGTACGAATGATACAGTTGCAAGAGGAGGAAAGGGCCAGCAGACAAGCATGGGAGGAAGAGGATGCTAGGCGCCGAAATGCACAAGCAGAGTTGGACCAACGCCGATGGGGGGCGATGGCTTTCTCCAACCAGATGGCGCTTAATAATTTCAAGGTGCTCCATGACCAAGAACGCCATCAACGAGATTATCAAGCCGGTCTCCCATATGCTGAACATTCGGGGTGGACCGATTACCCCAACCTTCCTCACCCGCAAGGGCCATCCGATCCAACCCCTCATTGGCCAGAAGCAGTCGGTTCGAGTTTCGTTCCGATGCCGTACCAACCGCCACCTTAACAAGAGTCAAGCCCGTTGGATAACTATAGGGATATGTTCGAGGCCCTCACTAGTTATCCGTACCAGCCGAACCCGCCAGTGAACCCTAATGAGAGATATCAGCGGTAGAGGCGAGGTACGTTTTATGTTGTTGTTGTATATTTTGTTCCTTTATTTCTTGTCATTTTTATTTAATTTATGTCTAGTTAAATGAACTTTGTGGGTGTGTTCCCTATATAACCCTCACGAGACCTCTCGTCCTCCCAAGCTATTGGGGGGTTTAAAAGGGCTTGTTGCATAAGCTAAATGCAACCGTGATTCCTACGAAAGTGAGTTAGGTTTGTTGTTGTTGTAAAATCTTTTCTACAAAAATCGAAGTGAAATAATGCATGGCTTGGTAATGTGTTCATAAAAAGGGTAGAACTACGTAACTAACAAATTTTGGTGGTTGTGAGAAGCATGCTTCTACACAAGGATTAGAATTTGTAGGTACAACATGTTCGCGGGACAACCATTTTTATGAAGAGACGAAGGATATGAGCATCAACCGATAAAAATCAGGTGCATGTGTTTCTTTTTACTTTGATTGTTAGTTAGGAATAAGTGGATTGTAATGTGTATTTTAATTTCCGGGGTGAAAAGTTGGGAAGGTTAGTCGTGTCACATCCCTTGTGCAATTTTAAAACTCTAGTTCTTACACATTGAGGACAATATGTACTTCAAGTGTGGGGATGGGGGAGTAGTAAAAATTTTCGATTTTGACCCATGCATTTAAACACTACACATTGAGGACAATGTTTGCCTCAAGTGTGGGGATGGGGGAAAATTTCAAATTTTTTTTTCAAAAATGTCTTGTTTCAAAAGCAATCTTAAAAGCACAAGTAACCAAGTCAATGAGGGATGGCACAACTTATTTGGTCTTTTGTCATGGTCAAGTTCAAATTAATAGCATGACGGGTATTTAGCGGGTGGTTATTTGGGAATAATCCGCCTAAGAAACTAGTATATCATGCATATCACATATCATACCCTTATACGGAGGTTTAAGCCACTTTTATATCATAGAGTTACATTTACATGTTCTTTGTTGAGTGGACCATTAGTCGCGTATTGTAGAACTTGCAACCTTTGATACGTTCAAGACCATAGACCGAATACAAGCACGAGAATGATTAAGGCATTAGGTAAACCTTTTCTTTTTACACCATTTTTATATCCTTACCCAAAAATTATCCCTTAGTAGCCAACTTTGAGCCTAAACCTTTCGTTTGACAACCCACTTAGCCCATAACCATAAGCCTTTTCTTTTTAAACCCGTGTGATGAAAATTTGATTTTAGGAATTTAAGTTTGTATAGCTGTGATTCGTTGTTAAAAAAAATGTAGGATCGTTTGAAGACCCGAACGAGTCGTTCAGAGGTGTTTTCGTCAAGTACAGGTGCGGAATAACAAGTAAATGACGTAGGAATAGCTTGTATATCACTTTAAACTCCTTTTATATTGATTTGACGATGAGTACAACCTGTTTTCGATCCGGCAGCACTTCGGTACGAAAATCAGGAACCGTTACAAATGAGATCGCTCCTATGGTATTTATAGGAAACTTGAACCGCTTATTGGACAGGCCCAATAAGCGGTCCAGATACATGACATATTAGCGGTCCAACATGTTGTCCTAAAAGCGGTCCATCATGTTGACTAATGAGCGGCCCAACTACCTACATGTACCTATGAGCGATCCATAACCCTAAAACTTATACAATCTCACTATTTCTCGTATATTGTGCCCAGATCTAACATTTAAGACTTATGACTCGATACAAGACGTAATCAGCAGATGTAATGCACCAACAGACTCCCCCTCAGATGTTGATGGAGTCGACTATCGAGTCACACCATGCTGTATCTTCACATCTTCAGTCTTGATCAGTCTTCGAGCTTTTCTTTCTTCATTTACAGACTCCCCCTCTCGATTTACTGGTATTCACATCTTCAGTAACATCTTCAGGATTGTTGTCTGATCTACACAGGCCTTCAGAATCAAATAACCTGGCTCTAAAAACACTTTAATTCTCTTGATCAGATTTCTTGATTCCTGCACAATCTTAACCCAGAAATAAATTTTCTAGATTCATCACATATCAAAAACTTGTGCTCCAACACATGACTCTTTCTCACCAATCTATGATGAACCACTTGAAGAAGGCTAGATTTAATGAAAACAGTTAGATTTACACAAACACTCCCCCTCAAATTCTGCTCATCATGTTTAGCACACAGAATTTTGAAACTCAGTTTTCCAATATCAGTTATCGAAAATCTTTTTGAATTTTTTACTGTGAGAAAATAAAATGCAGAAATAAACTATTTACACACAAAATTTTTTGTGAGTTCGTGCAAGAGGATCATATCAGTTTATGAGACAGATCACTAACACCGTTAAGCTTGAGTTCATTTTAAGCTTTAAACAATTTACCTAGATTGTCAGTATGTTTGTCCTCTTAAATTCTCAACACAAATTTCAATCGATTCGAGATACGATATTAATGTTTTAGAGTCTTAAACTTATTTGTGTATCATTCCACTTGAATATACTCCCGTATCCAGATCCCAAATATTCAGTCTTACAGATGAGTATACCACAACTGATATCTGTAAAGGGGTTAGATGCGAAACCGTGAGAGCTCAGGTCAGAACTTCCGTTCAGCAGAGAGATGACGGCTCGACTTTTGGTGGGTCCCCTTTAGAGGATCTTTTTGCATTTCAACAGCAGCGACTATCAATTTTATTGTTTCATCAGCATGCTGAGGGCGGCGCTTATGTTTCAAAGCTTTAGCAGAAAGTATTATCCGGGGACTAGGTCAGTACTTCCATACAGCAGAAGTCCCGGGATAATACCCCAGATATCACTGAGTATAAAGACCTAGTATCTCAGAATACGGGACCTTTCAAACAAGATTTCGGGGGTTACCCATATATCCAAGAATAGTTACCCACGAATCAAGCAAGTTTGATTTAGGTTTATATCTCGTTTCAATTTACTAAATGTGCGAAAATCTACTGACACATCCGCAGTAAGATTGTTTAACACTTTTTAACTTTACATTTCTTTAGCGTGCCGTGATAGTCCACTGATGTACTATCATTTCCTCTTTTTCGCAACAAAACTCATTTTTGAATTTTATCATGTTTTTGGCTTTTTCAAATTTTCAAATGTTTTTGAATTTTCTGAAATTTCCCTACTCCCCCTAAAATGCAAACACATTTTAAAGAAAATTTGAAAACTTCTAAACTTTTGACCTACTAGAAATATAAAAAGCAACAACAAACTATACAGAAACTTGACAACTGACACCGAATCACATCAAATCGCCATTCACTAGGCATAAACAATCTGAACTCCCCCTATCACAAACCATTTTCTCATTTAGATTTCAAAACACTTAAGTTTGTTTTAATCAAAATGATTTTTCCGGAAAATGAATTTGTGTTGATAACAACCACTTGTAGGTTTATCAATTTTAAAAACGGGGATGTGGTTCATCATCTTGTCTATCTTTTGCTATGAATAGTAAATCAAGTACAAATTAATGTCCCTGATTTACCATTTTCATCTAAGAACCTTCTGTACCACTTGTAAATGTAATTCAAAGAATACACTCATCTCAAAAATTTAACCACAAATACCACTTGTGGGATCAAGATTACCACTTGTAGATACCCAACAACTACCACGTGTAGGAATATTACGTCTACATCACCATTATATCAATTAAAATGCCGATTCCTGCTTCGCAATTACACACCTGGAAGCTCCGGCGTAGTCCTTTCACCTGTAAACAAAACATCCAAACATTACACACAAACATTCAAACAAACACATCAAAAACTAGAATGATGCCGATTCCTGATCCACGATATAAACTTGGGATCTCCGGCATAGTCCTTTGACTATTCTGGGAAGCAAACTTCCCTCCAAGTCTTCTCAGACTTGAGGACTTTCAACTCTTCAGCTGTAGGGTTGTATGTCGCCTTTTTAGTTGCGTAAAACTCTTTTACCCCTTTAGCTTTTCCACTCAACATTTTTTCAAATATCTTCTTAACATTCTCGTTGAATGTTTTCTCGACATCAAATTCCGTTTCATCATCATAAAATTGATTTGAAATTTCAATTTTTTCAATTTCCTTCATAACCTCCTCAAACTTCAATGATGGAAGAACATCATCATTTTCTGAAATTTTCTCCATAACTAGTGGCTCTTCTGGCTTTGTGGAACCAGATTCATCGCCGATTTTCACTTCATTCTTCTTCGCAACCCAGACCTGGTTGTCATTTCCTTGTCTTTTGTAAAATTTTGTCTTTTTCTTTGAACATTCTCCGACTTCATTTTTCGAATTTTTAAAAACTTTGGATTTCTCAGATTTTTCTTCAACTTTGTCTTTCATCTTCTGAGAAGCTCCCTGTTTTGCTTTGATATCTTTCGAACAATCCGATGCAATGTGACTAGCTTCATTGCATTTCAAACAGGTTTGAGCATTTCTCGGATGAAATACTCCAGTTCCATTCTTTCTTTTTTCAGCAAGAAACTCTTTGTTAGTTTGTTTCCAAAATGGTTTCTGCTGTTCATCTTCCGAGCTTCCACCTGTCACAAATTCAAATTTCTTTTTAGAATTTTTCATATTTTTATCATTTTCTGGTGAAATAAAACCTAAACCTTTCTTTTTGTAGCTACAATTTTGGTTAGGTTTCTTTGGAAAACCAGCACCAGAATTGTAACCTTTTTTCTTGTTTAAACGTTGTTGAACCCTAGAAGTATATTTTTTAGGTTTTTCAAAATTTTTCAAAACTTTTAACTCAGGAACATTAATCTCTATTAATTTAAAAGTTTTGTTGATTAACTCTGTTTTAACACTTAAAATTGGAAATTCTTTGTTGTAATATAATTTGTCAGAACCATTCAAAGTATAAACAACTTCGAATGTTTCATCATCCAAATCTGCCTTTGATAACAAAAATTCTTTACTATAAGACCGTTTAACCGACGAATTTTGACTGTTGACTGACGACTTTGACCCTCCAGACTCAGACTTTGACTCTGTCTCCTCATCAGTGTCCAACACCTGATCGACCACCTTTTTGATTAATTCAGACTCATGATCAGTATCGGATGAGGTAAACGTCACATCAATGTTTTCTGGTAAGACGTCAGTTGTGTCGGTTTTAAGCTGTATATTGACTGCTTTTGCAAGTTGTTCCTCATTTGGTTTCCTAGGTGAATACCCATCCCAAATTGGAGGTGGACACTTGTTATAGCTAACGGTCGGTTTCTTACCACAATCTTTCTTTTCTTTCGGCTTCTCTGCTTGAAAAGCTTCCATACCTGCCACAGTTGGATAAACACGATCAATAACATAATCAGAGGTAGAGTAGCTCAACAATAACCTCCTAATCCTTTCATTTTCAATCTTTTCAGTTTCCAACTCTTGCTTCCATTTGGCACTTTCTTCAATGTAGAAATTTATAGCTTTTTGCTTCGACATTAAAGTTGCATTCATCATCGTCAGTGCCTGTTCTCTTTCTGTGTTTGTCTTTTGGAGACCAGTTACTGTCTTGTTCAACACGTCGTACGATTCCTTCACATAATTGAGATTGAACAATAACTGCTCTTTCTTTTTCTCGTACTCAGCTATGATGTTGTCACACCCCCAAATTACCACCTAGGGCGTGTCCCTAATGGAGGTGTAACGATTCAACAAAGTGCCACCAATCATATCAAACACAAGTTATAATGTAATAAAATACCCAATTGAAAGAAATGTATCGTTTGAAAGTTAAACCAAAACCAAAACCAAAGTATTGAGCGGAAGCATAAAAGTATAAATGTGTAAATGTATTGAAACCAAATCAATGTAATTGTTTATCATGACCATAACCACTCCAGCAGCATCAGACGGCAAGCTCCCAAGCTCCTTCAATAATTACCTACAAGCATGTAAACAAGTGTGTCAGACTACGCTGGTGAGTTCAAGGTTTGTGTTTGTTTACCAAGTAGTGTTGCCAATCATGTGAGTAAAACAGTTTACAAAACGATATGTTGTTTGTTGTTGTGATGTTTGATGTTTCGATGTTGTTATTACTCGAGTACCGAATGGCCATATGATATGTGATTGCCAACCCCAATGCCTCTATCAAAGCATTGGTCATGTTTTAAGGTAATTAGTTCACGCCCGTTCTCCTCGAACGTCGTGAGGGTGCCAAACCTAATAGCGCTATCAACTAATAACCCCCGTTGCCCTACAAGCAACGACCCGGTAGATGTAGTGGTCTTACAATGATAGAAAACTGAGTACAATAACCAACATCCCATTACCCATGCATTCCTCATCGGAACGTTACCCGTTATCCCTTCACTGGGATCCATGCTTGAGAAAAGAGCAATGAACTCACCTTGGTTTTGCTCGGTAAGAATTAATTACACTACTCGTTCCAAATTAATCCACCAAGTCCTAGTGTGGTTACCAATAACAGTCAGTCGTAAGCACAGAAAACACGTATTCTATACACATACTACCATTATAGCATACACAGATCGCACATATCATTGCACAAGTCACTATAGTAATTCCTATGACATACCAGCTCATTAATATCAAATAATTACACAGCGAGTAGTTGGTTCAATTATTCATTCACATAATAAATCCACACCTCACCGAACTCGTAACGACTAACTACTCATAACAGTTTAATATGGCAGTCCACTTAAAGTACGGCCCACTAATGTGAGTTAATTTGAAGCTTACGGCCCAAGCATTTGTAATTCATTGACATTATGTGGCTCATTGGCTGCTGATGCGCGACTGGGATTTGTGACCAGACTCGGCCCCATGTATAACCAGTCAACCGCCCAGTACCCTTCAACTAGGTACGACCCATTTAATAACATCAGGTTCAATCAAGTTGTATATTACCAGTTTCTATATTAGGCCAATTGTGACATCTTTTCTAATATTTGTTCATGCATGTGTGGGTGATCCATCGAAGTCCATTTCAACTTACACCCAAACTGCCATGAATCCAAAGAATGTGACTGATCCATCAGGTCCAGCCCACTTCGGTTGTGGGGTCATGCTGTCCCCGAATCAGCTATGCGGCCCGATTCAAGTTTGGGTATAGCCTGTTTCGCTAAAATAGCCCGGTTGACTTGTGTGGCCCAATCGCTTCTCTAATCTCTTTCAATTTATTTAGTTCATGAGCCCCCTTCATTAAGGGTTACCATATATATTATCAACATTATTCATTTAAATGTATCAGCAACAAGTGTTCAATATGCTATCATTCTTATCACACCACCATCATAATCACTTACGTATAAGACAAATCGAACAATATGGTCATGCAACATAAGTTCAAGCACTCAACCCTATTACCAGTTTTCATCTAATTACATATAATTAAATAAAGTTCTGAACAAATACCCACTATCATCTGAACCTTCACGTGCATATGTCAGAAATTCTTTGAATTCAATTTTCAATGGAATCTCAATCACTTAATAGGCTAAACCGATTGGACCAAATATTTTGCAAGCAACTCCTAATTGAACCTCTTATGGTCTTTCACATACATTCTGATCAAATTGAGATATGGGCCGATCACTTAAGACAACCTGATTGGACCAATTGATGAGTTGATTATAATAAAACCTTGGCCGACAATCATACTTCAATTCACAATCACATATACATACAATAATAAAACTAAAGATCATCATACAATAATAACACCAGTATTCATCGTTCTAATCATTTACAAACAACACCTTGGTCCGAACTTACTTGCACGCACCACATAACAATTACATACTTATAATGCCAATAATCCTAATTATTACACAAACATCAATCAAGAATCTCATAATTATGCGTAGCATGTTAACAGACCAATCGCTATAATCAGCAATCTCATAATTATCATGAATAACACACCCAAGAACAATATCACACAAGTATGAAAGTCAACAAGTAAGAACCACTAACCAGGAAATTCACTGATCAAGATGCTATCTCGAACAGGGGGGGGGGATTTCTCCTGTTGCCGTACGCAGATTTGTGAGAGATAGGGTAGGGTTTGTTATGGTTTTAAACTAGTCAAAGATAGAATTAGATTATAATACGTATACGTGAAGGTTTAATAGTGGGCCAAATTAATTAAAGGAGGAATGGGTAGGCCGGTCATTACCTCTGTTGGGCTACAAGGCAATTGGGCCGCTCACTCCCATGGATACAAGGTTGGGCTCAGGTGGATTGGTTCTTGGTCCGGAGTTTAGATTGTTTAGTAATCGACTACATAGTCCATTATATGTGCGGCCCAAGATTAGCGGCCCAACACTAACAGAGTTATGCTGCGTTATTTAACCGAGTCATTCTACGATTAGGTTAACGGAGTTATCACAAAGCAGAATATTAACGCAAAGAAGAGAAATAATAAAGAGTTAAGATCACACTATTCAGCGTTACTAACCTTAAGGGTTCGAGTTTTCACATCATCCCCAACTTGAAAGAAATTTCGTCCCGAAATTTGGCAAGCGTCAAGTGTGAGAGAAACGAAGTGAGAAATCAGAATTGTGTCGGGTTCTGCTCAGTTGTGACATCATCCCCAACTTGAAGAGGAATCTCGCCCCGAGATTCACCAGTTTTGCTTGACTCTGCTTTATCTTTGGGAAATAGGTGGGGGTACTTTAGCTTCATCTGGTCCTCGCGCTCCCACGTGAACTCTGGTCCACGCCTTGAGTTCCAACGAACTCGAACAAGAGGCATTGCATCAACCAATAGGCACCGGGTAGTACAAAGGCCAGCGAGAGGTTTACCATAATTAAGGTAACTGTCGTAGAGTCAAAGATGTGACTCTTGTGGTGCAAGGGTAAAAAGAGGTAAGGTGACGACTCAGTACAAGAAATATCCTTTAAACGATAAAATAAGAAACCCATTCAAATTAAACCATATAAGTCACTACATCGAATATTCGCAAAAGTTTTAATCACCATGATTGTTTATACGAAAACAACTGAAAGAAAAATAACTAGATAAACGATTGAAAGACGAGTCAGTCGTCCACGTCACCATCCCCGAGGTCACTACCATCATCATCGTCTCCGTCATTATCCGAGACCTCCTCTGGCTCTTCTTCCTCCTCTTCCGACTCTTCCTCCTCCTCTTCGGGCTCTTCATCAGACTCTTCCGCCTCTGGTTCGGGAGGTGCCGGGACTGGGGCTGGCTCGGGTTCAGGTGTGAAGCGGGCTTCCTCCAACTGATGGACCCTCCAATCCATCATACCTATCCTTTCGGCATGCGAGTTAAGCCTTTCATGATCCACTCGAGTGTCTCTCAGTATCAGACCTTGTACCTCACGCCCTTTTAGGGCTTCTGCCTTCAAGTCAGTAGTTCTCCTATTAAGTTCCTGTATCTGCTTCTCTTGAGCTTCCACTCGCCCTCCTAGGGTATCAACCTTTCTTAGTAATTTCTGATTTTGCTCCATTAAGACTTGGTTTTGTCCTATTAGAATCTGGTTATAATCTCGGAGGGCCTTACTCACAGCCGACTCGGCCTGAGCGCTGAGGGAGTTAACTGGTAGTGCATGCGTAGGTCGGGAGGACGACTCCCCGCCCTGTGCGAGTCTCTTCCTATAAGCAGCACGCGTCTCCATCTGACGCGGGGGTGAGTGAGTAGCAGCGGGTGCCTTCCCTGGCGCCCGGGATTGGTCGAAAGATGCGGACGGTGCAGACATGCCTGTCGAGTTGATGACGTAACGCAAGTTAAACGAAAGAATGCACACTCACAACGTACCAAAAGAGGGTATTAACGCAGAAAGAAAAAAAAAATGACAGAAAGAGTAAGCACACAAGGTTTCAATCAACAGTTGCTACGTCCGTTTCCTCGTCCACTCATGGTTCTATAATAGGGGAAGGGAACAAATTTAGGAGTCGAGAACGAGAAGAGTGTTCAGGTTTATCACGTTAGGGACGATTAACTACCATGTTCATATACAAACAGGGAAGAACCCCTCTTACACTCGTTAAGCCCCATTGGGATTTACATGCACCACGCGTTATTATTATGTGTGCACCCATGATAATAAGGCGGTTTGCATGCTCCTCTCGATGCTTCTTAACTTATGTTTGAAGTTTCTCCCACCCCAATCAACACAAAATAAGCACTACCAACAAGATTAGAATTTACTAGATGCAAGTGTTATGTTACACTATCAATGTGTCATGATGCCTACCATGTCGTATCGTGCATGCTGTAAATATAGTTACGTTTACTAGGCATATAAAGCATAAGCTAACGAGGAACGAACCTTGCAGTCTGAAGCTGAGTGTCATGGTCATCGTTTGGATCAATTCGGTTATAGTCTGGTTTTATGAAAACATTTTTAAAACCGAGTTCTCTATAACCAGTGGCTCTGATACCAAACTGTCACACCCCCAAATTACCACCTAGGGCGTGTCCCTAATGGAGGTGTAACGATTCAACAAAGTGCCACCAATCATATCAAACACAAGTTATAATGTAATAAAATACCCAATTGAAAGAAATGTATCGTTTGAAAGTTAAACCAAAACCAAAACCAAAGTATTGAGCGGAAGCATAAAAGTATAAATGTGTAAATGTATCGAAACCAAATCAATGTAATTGTTTATCATGACCATAACCACTCCAGCAGCATCAGACGGCAAGCTCCCAAGCTCCTTCAATAATTACCTACAAGCATGTAAACAAGTGTGTCAGACTACGCTGGTGAGTTCAAGGTTTGTGTTTGTTTACCAAGTAGTGTTGCCAATCATGTGAGTAAAACAGTTTACAAAACGATATGTTGTTTGTTGTTGTGATGTTTGATGTTTCGATGTTGTTATTACTCGAGTACCGAATGGCCATATGATATGTGATTGCTAACCCCAATGCCTCTATCAAAGCATTGGTCATGTTTTAAGGTAATTAGTTCACGCCCGTTCTCCTCGAACGTCGTGAGGGTGCCAAACCTAATAGCGCTATCAACTAATAACCCCCGTTGCCCTACAAGCAACGACCCGGTAGATGTAGTGGTCTTACAATGATAGAAAACTGAGTACAATAACCAACATCCCATTACCCATGCATTCCTCATCGGAACGTTACCCGTTATCCCTTCACTGGGATCCATGCTTGAGAAAAGAGCAATGAACTCACCTTGGTTTTGCTCGGTAAGAATTAATTACACTACTCGTTCCAAATTAATCCACCAAGTCCTAGTGTGGTTACCAATAACAGTCAGTCGTAAGCACAGAAAACACGTATTCTATACACATACTACCATTATAGCATACACAGATCGCACATATCATTGCACAAGTCACTATAGTAATTCCTATGACATACCAGCTCATTAATATCAAATAATTACACAGCGAGTAGTTGGTTCAATTATTCATTCACATAATAAATCCACACCTCACCGAACTCGTAACGACTAACTACTCATAACAGTTTAATATGGCAGTCCACTTAAAGTACGGCCCACTAATGTGAGTTAATTTGAAGCTTACGGCCCAAGCATTTGTAATTCATTGACATTATGTGGCTCATTGGCTGCTGATGCGCGACTGGGATTTGTGACCAGACTCGGCCCCATGTATAACCAGTCAACCGCCCAGTACCCTTCAACTAGGTACGGCCCATTTAATAACATCAGGTTCAATCAAGTTGTATATTACCAGTTTCTATATTAGGCCAATTGTGACATCTTTTCTAATATTTGTTCATGCATGTGTGGGTGATCCATCGAAGTCCATTTCAACTTACACCCAAACTGCCATGAATCCAAAGAATGTGACTGACCCATCAGGTCCAGCCCACTTCGGTTGTGGGGTCATGCTGTCCCCGAATCAGCTATGCGGCCCGATTCAAGTTTGGGTATAGCCTGTTTCGCTAAAATAGCCCGGTTGACTTGTGTGGCCCAATCGCTTCTCTAATCTCTTTCAATTTATTTAGTTCATGAGCCCCCTTCATTAAGGGTTACCATATATATTATCAACATTATTCATTTAAATGTATCAGCAACAAGTGTTCAATATGCTATCATTCTTATCACACCACCATCATAATCACTTACGTATAAGACAAATCGAACAATATGGTCATGCAACATAAGTTCAAGCACTCAACCCTATTACCAGTTTTCATCTAATTACATATAATTAAATAAAGTTCTGAACAAATACCCACTATCATCTGAACCTTCACGTGCATATGTCAGAAATTCTTTGAATTCAATTTTCAATGGAATCTCAATCACTTAATAGGCTAAACCGATTGGACCAAATATTTTGCAAGCAACTCCTAATTGAACCTCTTATGGTCTTTCACATACATTCTGATCAAATTGAGATATGGGCCGATCACTTAAGACAACCTGATTGGACCAATTGATGAGTTGATTATAATAAAACCTTGGCCGACAATCATACTTCAATTCACAATCACATATACATACAATAATAAAACTAAAGATCATCATACAATAATAACACCAGTATTCATCGTTCTAATCATTTACAAACAACACCTTGGTCCGAACTTACTTGCACGCACCACATAACAATTACATACTTATAATGCCAATAATCCTAATTATTACACAAACATCAATCAAGAATCTCATAATTATGCGTAGCATGTTAACAGACCAATCGCTATAATCAGCAATCTCATAATTATCATGAATAACACACCCAAGAACAATATCACACAAGTATGAAAGTCAACAAGTAAGAACCACTAACCAGGAAATTCACTGATCAATATGCTATCTCGAACAGGGGGGGGGATTTCTCCTGTTGCCGTACGCAGATTTGAGAGAGATAGGGTAGGGTTTGTTATGGTTTTAAACTAGTCAAAGATAGAATTAGATTATAATACGTATACGTGAAGGTTTAATAGTGGGCCAAATTAATTAAAGGAGGAATGGGTAGGCCGGTCATTACCTCTGTTGGGCTACAAGGCAATTGGGCCGCTCACTCCCATGGATACAAGGTTGGGCTCAGGTGGATTGGTTCTTGGTCCGGAGTTTAGATTGTTTAGTAATCGACTACATAGTCCATTATATGTGCGGCCCAAGATTAGCGGCCCAACACTAACAGAGTTATGCTGCGTTATTTAACCGAGTCATTCTACGATTAGGTTAACGGAGTTATCACAAAGCAGAATATTAACGCAAAGAAGAGAAATAATAAAGAGTTAAGATCACACTATTCAGCGTTACTAACCTTAAGGGTTCGAGTTGTCACAGATGTCGTCTTTTGCTGCACATTCTTTGCAGGCTTCCAAACACTTCTCACATGGCTTGACGACTTCAATAATCTTTTCAACTTCGATTGTTTTAATGACTTCAACCAATTTTTCTACTTCAATCACCTTTTCCACTTCAATCACCTTTTCCACTTCAATCACCTTTTCTTCTTTCACAGTTTCTGTAATCTTTTCAGCAACACTTTCAACATTCTGAAATTCACCTTCAGATTCAGATTGTTGATCTTTTTCAGCTCGTTCCTCTGCCAGTTTCTCCATTTTTTCTGCAAAATAGAAATGAAAACTATTAGGAGACAATTGAGATTTTGCAATATTTATATGTTTCTCTTCATCATCATCACTGCTGCTTAGATCAGGTGATTGATCAAAATGTACAGACTTATCAGAATCACCATCTGATACATCAGAATCAGATGGTGTTTTATCAAATACAACATCCTGTTCTTGAACAATTTCATCTGAATTATCTGAAACATCCCCAGAGTGTTCTGAGAGTCTATCAGTACTATCTGAACTTTCATCAGAAGACCCAGATTTTTCATCTCCACTTGACACATTCTCTCCAATAGATCTCATCCAAGTAGCAAACAAATTTGGCTCTCGGACGATCTTTGCAATGAAAGCTTTAAAACCTCCTTTTTCATCCACAAACATATCCCAACTGAAACCTTCTGGTAGTTTCTCATCATCTTGATCAATAACTCGTTCTGCTGGAGCTTCAGAGGATATGTAATCACTCCAGCTGAAATCTACCAAACATGCTCTCTTGGGATCTTCAATTTTTCTTCCGTGAGCTGTCTGAGGTTCCTGGGATTGACCAACTTGTTGATAGATAGCTTTGCGGTAGTAATCATCTTTCCCAAATGGATTCTGTGCTCCACTAGCTTCTCTTCCTTTGCACTCCCGCTTGAAATGGCCCTTCTCCCTGCATCGAAAACAAGTAACTTTAGATTTATCAAAACCTAAAGTAGAAACATGTGCATCGAGAAAGTCATTTCTCCCGGTAATGGTTTTGAATTTCTCAGCTCTACGAAGAACACTCGCAAGACACCATTTGATATCCATAAGTTCCATTTCCTCAGCGTCTATTTGATCGTAATCCTCTTTGGTGAGCATGGGATTTCCGATCCTACCAGCAACAAGACCTTCATAGGATAACAGAACTGAACCCAGAAGTGCCATGTGGTCTTTAGCAGTGTCTTCAGAGAAGCTTTGACCTTCTGGAAGATTTAGAGCTATGTTGCACTGAATTATGTATCCATTTCCGGTTTTGGTACCCTGAGACTGAAAGCTTGTGTTAGTCTCATTCGGGTTCACACTTGGAAACGATGAAAACCCGCTGCTACTCTTGTTCGAACCCTGATCAACTTTCTCAGATGAATCACCAGCACTGAAAGCGGTTTGAATTTTCGGACTTCTTTCAGTTTCAGAAACTGGAATACTACCTTTATAGTACATTTTAACATCTTGTTGACCACTAGGATTATTCATCCTCGCGATCTTTTGCTGTTCAAGATCCTGACTCTCAATTTTCTCAATAAACTGACCAATTGTAAGTTTGTCATAAACACCCGTGTTTTTCAGTATCATCAAATACGTTCCCCACTCTTTCTGAGGTAACGCGTCAGCCAACTTGTCAACCCATTCCTCCCGACCTTTTTCAACTCCCAACATCGATAACGAACACACTAAGTGGCAGTATCTCTCAATCAGCTTTTTAGTATCCTCTCCCGGCAAACTGCTAAACAGATCAAATTCCTTTTTAAGCAATGCCTTCTTGCTTTTGATCATACTTTCACTACCCTCGAATTTCACTTTAAGAGCATCCCAAATTGACTTTGCAGTTTTGTCGTGTTGTAGCAGAATGAATATATCTTCTTTAATGGCCTGCTGTAACAAACTGATCATCATTTTCTCTGCTCGGTACATTGCACGTTCTTGTTCTGAGAATTCAGATATCTGTTTAATAACTTGCAATTCTGTTCGAGGCAATGTGTATTTTTCCAATATGCATTCCCACGATCTGAGATGATTTGCCTGAACCCAGTTTTCAAAACGATCTTTCCACCCGTAGTATTCTTCAATACTCATCAGTTTCGGGGGTTTCTGAGTGGTTCCTGTCTCGTTTTCAAGATTCATGGCTTGAGCAATCGCGGCTGGAGTAGTCGATGTAGCAAAGGCGTTGTAAAATTCAGAATTCATGATGATTTAATACGTTTTTCAAGACAACAGTTAGAAAAGCGGTCCAGAGAAATCCTTAAAAGCGATCCAAGATTGATCCGAAAAAGCGATCCAGAAAAAATATCTTTGGAGCGGTCCAACAACTTTCCTTGGAGCGGTCCTGAAATGTGCACTTTGGAGCGATTCAAATAAGCGGTTCACACTTTGTTCTTTCGAGCGGTTCAAGGTGAGTTGTTCGAGCGATCCAAGATTGTGACGTTCGAGCGATTCAAGAATGTTCGAAAAAGCGGTTCAAGATGTGACCTAAGAGCGGTCCAACTTCGGACAACGATTTGACCCACTATTTCTCCGAATTTCAACCCCAAACTTTCAAGGGTTTGTCTTTATACCATTGCGCACAATCTCAGGGATTTTGAGCAAGTTTTGACCGTGAAAAATATCTGAAACTGAAAAAGAATGAGTAGAAGACAGAATTTTCGGCAATTTCCAGCTAATTCCTGTAGAACTCCTCCTCCTGAAGCTCTGATACCACTTGTAGGATCGTTTGAAGACCCGAACGAGTCGTTCAGAGGTGTTTTCGTCAAGTACAGGTGCGGAATAACAAGTAAATGACGTAGGAATAGCTTGTATATCACTTTAAACTCCTTTTATATTGATTTGACGATGAGCACTTCGGTACGAAAATCAGGAACCGTTACAAATGAGATCGCTCCTATGGTATTTATAGGAAACTTGAACCGCTTATTGGACAGGCCCAATAAGCGGTCCAGATACATGACATATTAGCGGTCCAACATATTGTCCTAAAAGCGGTCCATCATGTTGACTAATGAGCGGCCCAACTACCTACATGTACCTATGAGCGATCCATAACCCTAAAACTTATACAATCTCACTATTTCTCGTATATTGTGCCCAGATCTAACATTTAAGACTTATGACTCGATACAAGACGTAATCAGCAGATGTAATGCACCAACAAAAAAGAGAGAGAGAGAGAGAGAAAAATTTCAGAAAATGTTGTGAAAAAGTATGAAAAACCATTGAGAAAAATCTAAAAATATGTGTTTCTAGTTATTGAAAAAAAAATCATTGCCTTGGAGTTGACGTTTATAGTGTACCTGAGTTTAAAATTGTTGCGTTGTAATAAAGATCGAATTTTCATCACCTTAGCCACTTTAAAATATCCTTTTCCCTACCCTTAGCCTAGCCCCGTTACAACCCTTCAAAGACCTTTTGGCTTGTGCTTAGTATTTGTGATCAATGGTGGAGAATGATTGGGTTGCAAGCCTATGCGGGTACGTGTTCTAACCGGTTTTGAGCAATTAATTGATTGTAGTGCTAATACATTATACATATTAGCCAAATTTTAAGCCGAGTGGAGAGAACATTGTGAGGGATATGCATGACTTGTTAGTTTTACGTGCGGGTTAATCTTGGATAACCATTATTATATGTGATTATTCACTTTGCCGGTAAATATGTGGAAATTGTGAAGAATGTGAACTTTTGTATGACAATAGACCTTAAACCTTGTCTCGGGGAATGGGATGTGTATTCGTTGTTCGACCCACGTGAAAGTGAAAAACAGATTTGCTTGAGGGCAAGCAAAAGACAAGTGTGGGGATGTGATACGTGGTTGAAAACCGGTGCTTGTAATTGTTTAACTTGATGTTTTTACACATGTTTTAATTTCGAATAGCCCACTTTTGATTAGATACTTGTTTTGCAGGTCTAGCGGAGTTTAAGGAGCTTTTCGGGAGCTTTATGGGTCACCGGAGTGAAAACTGGACCACCGGAACGCGAAACGGGTCAACCGGGAGCGAGGAACGCGAAAAACAAAGAAACAGAATTGGGGGCACCGTCGCCGACGCCCATATGGGCCGTCGCTGACGGTTAGTATATATCTCCATCGCCAAGAATTGTCCGTAGACAGGAAATTAGTCCGTCGGCCAAAATCAGAAATGCCCACACCGTCGCCGACGGTGGTTAGGTCCGTCGACGACGGCCCTTCAAAGTTGTGTCGCGAATTTTTGGTCTCCCTTGGCTTTGGAACGAATCAAAAGAGCATGAGGGTCATCAATACGGGGGTTACACTCACTTTTGAGTTTTGAACTTGATCTTGGAGCCTAATTCACCTACCAATCCATCTCTATTCCATCTCCAACAACATCAATCATCCGAATCAAGATCATCACCATCAATCATTCACTCACCATCCAAAACCCTAATTCTCCATTTCATCATCCATCCCACCATTATCATCCATAAACCTCAATCATCCATCATTCCATCATCCATAAAGATTCAAGATGACTTCATCCGCGTTCCAATCATCCGGTGATCAAGCTTCTTCAATCATGAGCGGCTAATCATCTCGGTTTCACCCCGGCGTAGGTAGTTGTTAATTTTAGGGTTTCAATTTGTTCTTGTTTCATCTTAGTGACAATTTGTATTTGGTTTTTGAAACTTTTGACAATAGTATTACATTTGTTACGAATTCGTGAATTGTCGAACGATGTTAAAAGTTATGACTTTGCGAAACGGTGATATGTAATTGTACGTTGTCGTTGTTAGGATTTACTTGTGTTGATTACAAAGTGTCTTTTTGTCCGTTCTTCGGGACGTTGATAGCTAGTAGCACCTAAGTCACGGTACACTAAATCCGTTAACCGAATGCATTTGAGTTGAAACTAAAACTTGTAGAAATCCTAGATTAATAACTACCGAAACCGGGTGTGATTCCTTTTTATTATTATTGTTCTAGTAATCATTTTTCTTGCAATCGTTAATTAGTAGTTGTTAATCATTCGCATCAATTCAATTAGTTAAAAATCATATCTCTCCATTAAACGAAAATACAAAAATACTTTAGCAAGCTTCATAATCATGACACAATTGTTTAATTCATTCGAATCCACACACAAACCACATACTCTTCTTGGATCGACCCCTTACTACCACTAACACATTGTTAAGGGTAATTTGGGCTTATAAATATTATCTTTGACCGGAGCGCGACATTCCGATCAAATTTTGGCGCCGCTGTCGGGGAGTGCGTGCGCTTTGTGTTTGGATATTGTTTGAATTGCGTGATTATCTGTTTAAATTGTTTAGCTTTCTTTTTGTACTTGTCTTTTTCTTTGTTACGCGGGGTGTGTTACTTGTGCAGGTTACAGGTAGTGCATGCGTACGCGAAACTCCGGGAGGACTTCACCTTTAGTCTACGAACCGGAAATCAAAAGACTTGCAAGAAGGAACCTAGCAAGCCGGTTAGAAGCAACTCTTGCTTCTAATCAAACCAACCAAACACCACCACTCACACCAACCATTGAAACCGATTCAATGGCGAACCACAATTCTAATCAAAACCTCAATTCCAACCAAAATCTCAATCCAAACCAATTTCAATCTCGAGGACCGAGGGAGGGTTTACTACTAGATCATGTGAGGGGTGGGTACAACACTTAAGGCCATCAATCCTCGTGTTAGGACCGAGGGACACAAGAGTGATAGATCTATTTGGGTGTAGCGAGCCCACACCCGTAAGGCCGGGGCGGCCTATAGAGGTGACTGTGTCTTACAGCCGAAGCCCGGTAACAAATTTGCTAGGTTTGAGTCTTCCTGCACCTTTTCACACATACCAGTGGCTTTGCAACCCATTGGTGATCTCTTTTTCCTTATTGCTACATACCAGGGACTTTTATTCATACATGAAAGGTTTATACATACTCACTTTTACATGAACTCGCTCAACTTTTGTTGATTTTTCAAACTACATGTATTTCAGGAAATTAATGGATCTGGCGAAGTGTGCAATCGTGTCAAGCTGCGTAGGGAATAATGATGTCATCCAGGTTTAGGAGGTGTGACCCTTGCCTGGACGGGTTACAAGTCTTAAACTGTGTTTTTATTAAAACCTTTTGTTGTGTCATGTGAACATGTTTTAATTATGTCATGTTTGTAACTTGTTTTTATGTGTCGACATTTTAAACAATGATGTTGTGGTAACTTTAAACTTGATGAATGGATGACTATCATGTGTTTTATTTACATATAGCATTGTTATGATTGTTGCTATGGTATTAAGAAGTCACACCAAATTAAACCCACGCTTCCGCAAAAGCCAGGGTGTGACAACGTTAGCTTAACCGGATGATACTTGATGGCACACTCATAATCGTTCAAAAGCTCTATCCAACGACGTTGCCGCATATTCAATTCCTTATGGTCGAAGATATGCTGGAGACTTCCGTGATCGGTGTAGATGGTGCATTTGGTACCGTACAGATAATGCCTCCAAATCTTCAACGCAAAAACCACAGCTCTTAACTCCAAGTCGTGAGTCGTATAATTCTTCTCGTGTACCTTCAACTGTCGAGAAGCATATGCTATCACCTTGTCACGTTGCATCAATACGCAACCGAGACCCTGAATCAATGCATCACAATAAACCACAAAATCCTCGGTACCCTCAGGTAGAGATAAAATTGGCGCGCTACATAATTTCTGCTTCAAAAGCTGGAAAGCATCCTCCTGCTTCGTTCCCGAAGAATAAACTACGTTCTTCTGTGTCAAGGAGGTAAGAGGTTGAGCAATCTTCGAGAAATCCTGAATAAACCGACGATAGTACCCTGCAAGACCAAGAAATTGTCACACCTCCGAAGGATTCTTCGGTGCCGCCCAACTCCTAATAGCATCAATCTTAGCAGGATCCACGTGTATCCCCTTTTCATTGACAATATGCCCAAGAAAGTGTACTTCTCGAATCCAGAAATCACACTTAGAAAACTTCGCGTAAAGCTGCTCCTTCCTCAGGAGCTCCAAGATAAGACGTAGATGTCGCTCATGGTCCTCCTCGCTCTTAGAGTAAATCACGATGTCGTCGATGAAAACAATAACAAAGTCGTCAAGATACGGTTTGCACACGCGGTTCATGAGATCCATGAAGACCGCTGGTGCGTTAGTCATCCCAAACGGCATAACTAAAAACTCATAGTCGCCATACCGCCTTCGAAAGGCCGTTCTGGGCACATCCTCCTCGCGGACTCGTACCTGATGATAACCCGACCTTAAGTCGATCTTGGAATAAAAACTTGACCCTTGCAGCTGGTCAAACAGGTCGTCGATACGGGGTAAAGGATAATGGTTCTTGACCGTCACCTTGTTGAGCTCGCGATAATCTATACACATCCGAATGGACACATCCTTCTTCTTCACAAACAGTACTGGGGCTCCCCAAGGCGAAGAGCTAGGTCGGATAAAACCCCTATCCAACAGCTCTTGGAGTTGATTCGACAACTCCTGTAACTCTCCTGGCGCAAGACGATAAGGAGCACGAGCAATTGGGGCTGCTCCTGGCATGAGGTCGATCTGAAATTCCACCTGAGTGGAGGTAAACCAGGGAATTCTTCAGGAAACACATCAGGAAACTCACGAACAACTGGAAGATCCTCGATCCTTCTCTCATCAGACTGCGAGTCAGTAACAAGAGCTAAAATAGCCGGGTAGCCCTTACGCAGACACTTCTGAGCCTTCATCGCCGAGATAATACCAACCATTGCACCACTATGATGACCCTGAACCGATAAAGATTCTCCGCTAGGGAGAGGAATACGCACGATTTTCTCATTGCAGAGAATTTCCGCCTGATGCTTGGACAACCAATCCATGCCAACGACCACATCAAAACTTCCAAGAGTAACAGGGAGTAGGTCAATGTCAAACACTTGACCCATGAGATCAAGTTTACAACCAAACAGAACATGAGAAGCCTCTGTTGATTTACCATCAACTAATTCCACTACATGCTTATTTACAAGAGGTATGGGAGTCAACCCTAACTGATGACTGAACTCCAAGGACACATAACTCCAATCGGCACCAGAGTCAAATAAAACAGAATCAAATAAATCATTTATCAAAAACGTACCAGTCACTACATTGCCATCACTCCTGGCTTCCCCAGCTCCAATAGTGAACACCCTCCCGTGCGCACCATTTCCCCCATTGCCCCCATTGTTGTTGTTCCTGTTGTTATTGTTCCCAGCATTGTTGTTATTATTGGCATTCTGATTCAGCTGAGGGCAATCCCGCTTGATGTGGCCCTCGTCCCCTCACTGGAAACACCCTTTCTTAAAACCCTGATTCTGCGGAGGTTGTTGCCTTTGCTGTCGCTGGTGCTGCTGATTCTGCTGTTGCTGCTGCTTCGGCTGTGGGGCTCTACAGTCTTTGGCCTTATGGCCCACCTTCTCGCATCTACGACAAGTTCGAACACACTGTCCATAATGATGATAACCACACTTGTTGCATTGTGGCTTCTTTCCAACGTAAGAACCCTGATTCTGGTTGCTGCCCTGGCCTTGATTAACTGAATAAGACTGACTAAAATTGCGGTTGTTGCTATTATCAGGCCTTTTTTGAGATTGACTGGCACTGGTTGCTTTGTCAGTATCGTTCCACTTGCGCTTGTTATCACTGCCTGGTGTGGTAGTTGTAGCAGTCGAGGTAGTAGCAGAAACTCATGGCGGCAAGTTGCCACGTTCGACCTCTTGGTCAGTAATCTTATATGCCAAACGGACGATACGGGGCAGATTGTCTAGGTTTGCAGCAGTAACGTACCCCTTAACAGCTGGTGCTAAGCCCTTGAGATACAACTCGACTCGCCGATGTGGGGGTCTAGACATGTTAGGGCACAAAGTTGCTAAATCATTAGACCTCCTCGTAAATGCTTCTATCTCAGATCCCTCCATTTTCAGATTATAGTACTCGTTCTCCCGTTTCTGAACCTCATCTCGAGGATAATACTCCTCCCTCATCAACTCCTTAAAGTCATCCCAAGTGGTGGCATTTGCCATTTCGATACCCAACATCTGAACCTGGGTATTCCACCATGTCAGGGCACCATCCTCGAGTGTGCCTGTAGAATACTTCACTCTGTCCCCAGCAGGACAGTTACACATCGCAAATACCGATTCTGCCTTCTCAAACCATCGCAGGAGTCCTACAGCCCCTTCAGTCCCATTGAAGATCTGTGGCTTACAATCCATGAACATCTTGAACATACAAGCGGGTGGAGCCGGTGGATTGTTTTGATTCGCAGGTTGACCTAAAATGAAAGAACGTACAACGCACAGGTAAGATTCGAGTATACGACACAAGGATAGAGAATAATTGGCACATATCGTACTAGCCTGGTAAGCCGCTAGGCTTCAGCTACACGAGTGTTGATCAAGTTGGTTAATTCGGCCTGCGTCATAGCAATGTGGCCACGTCCACCACCTCGGCCTCCTCCACGTCCACTCATGATTCTATATTAAGAGAAGGGAACTATCTTAAGAGTCGTAATGAGGCAAAAGTCAAGTATCACGTTGAAATCTACAAACTACCAAGTTTACACACAATATGGCAGAACCCTTCTCACGCTCGTTAAGCCTCACTGGAACTTACATGCACCTTACGTTATTATTATGTGTGCACCCATAATAATAAGGTAATTTGCATGCTCATCTCAGTGCCTCTTAACTTGTGCTAAAAGTTTCCCCCGCATTGAAATAGCAAAGCAGTGGGTACTACAGGATTATGATTCACAAAAGTCGAAGAGTAGTGTTACTATATCAAATCACCATAACATCTAGTATGTCGTTTCATGTAAGTTGTGAGTGTGTGATTACTAAACAAGTGATGGACAAAGTAACAGAAGACGAACCTTGCAATCTGGAGCTGAGTGTCATGGTTGATTTTCAAAGTGTTCGGTTATAGTCTGGTTTTATAAAAACATTTTAAAACCTAGTTCACTATAACCAGTGGCTCTGATACCAAACTGTCACACCCCCAAAATACCACCTAAGGAATGTCCCTGTTAGGCGTGCGACATACCAATAACGAGCCACTAATTACATTGAACGCGTACAAATTTCAAAATAAAATCCTTAATTATTAAAAAAATACCATCAACAAGTTTAAGTGAAAACCAAAGTATTCAGCGGAAGCAAAATTAAACAGTTTCAAAACCAAAGTATAGTATCAAGAAATCATTAACATAAATCCACCCAGTCGACCCATCACCGCTCCAGCTACTCCAGACAGCAAGTCCCAATGCAAGACAGCTAACGACCTACAAGAATGCAAACAAGTGTGTCAGACGACGCTGGTGAGTTCAAAGTTTTGTTACCGAGTTTAGTTACCAGATACATGTATAAAACAGTTTAACAATTTGATTTGATGTTGTTATTAACTCGATTACCGAAATGACTACAAGATGTGTTTGCCCAACCCCAATGTCTCTATCAAAACATTGGTCATGCTTTAAGGAAATTAGTTCACGCCCGTCCTCCCCAGTACGGTGTGAGGGTGCCAATCCTAATAGCGCTATCAACTAATAACCTCGTTGCCTCCTCGGCAACTGTCGGTAGATGTAAGGGGTCATATGTGATAGAAATTGAGTAATAATAACAAACATCCCAATAAACTAGCATTCCTCCCCGGAACGTTACCCGATATCCCTCCCTGGGATGCATGCTTGGAAAAAGGCAGTGAACTCACCTTTGGTTTGCTCGGTAAGATTAATTATTCGTTTAATAGGAATGATCAATCGAATCCTATGATAGTTGTACATAACAGTCAGTTCGCATACAAGCTTAGCGCGTATTGTTTCACATGTATTCATTAAACAGTGCATTAGCATTAAACAGGTTGTGCAAGTGGTACCAAACAATCAATAGTGTCCATGTCTCACAAAGGTATTTATCAATTCATGTCATCTACACTGTTACACGCATAATTCACAAACACTACTCAACACATTGTAACCACTTGTATCCTGCCCATACTACCATTTTCCTAGCCAACATGATTTAACTTATCATACATAATATAGCCATCTGACTACTATTGTGAACTCACAAGAACAACATATTACTTGCAATTACATACACGCGTGTGGGTAGCCCATTGGGCCCAAGTTCAGTTTATTATCATAACTAAATATCAATACTAGTTCCACACTTTGAGTTATAACAATCATCCCACTGGTACCTCATAGGTCCCCAACTCGCCATGATACAGCCGAAACACCCTTGGAGTGGGCCTGCTCTTTGTCGAGTCCAAATGCTCATGTGAAGCCCAATTGTTTTGCTTACCAATACTACCAAACTAGCCACACATAAAATATATACCAAGTAACCCAACTGTGCATTTTTAAAGCCCATTTATACTCAAATTACCAAAGATTACTCGGCCCAATATTGAAACCCAGCACGTTAACTAAGTCCTGCAGCCCAATGCCCAGTTTTACACCCAACTTTGCCAACCCACTGTTAACCTTAATGCCCCTTTCCCCAGCCCAATACCCGACCGACACAAAGAGATGTGCATCTAATACAAATATTATGTTATTAATCCATATACACAACATAGTTTACCCTAATCAATCTTAAGCTTCGCTGATTAATATTCGCATCTAATACAAGTATTAAACTTTACTGACTAATACATATGAAACCTACGATAGGCCCGAATAACTAATCACCAAAATCTTGCCACATACAATTCATTCAAGGTAACAATAATCACCCACTGTCAACATGTAACATACAAGATTTACTAATTTCTTATCTATCAACATCTAATGTGTGATTATTCAACATCGCACAATATCATCATACAATCTTTATATATTACAGTGTGAACACAACCCTGATCAATCAAGAATTAGCATTACATAGTAACAAAACTGAGAGCAATTGCACTTACCGGAGATTCTATCGAACAGACAAACGATTCGAAAGGGGGGGGGGGGGGTCTCCTGTTGCACGTACGTAGGAAAGCAATAGGGTTTGTTCTTTGGTTTAGAGTTTTATCTCCAACTTTAGCAACTATTACATAAACAATATATATTAAAGTTTGGCGGTGGACATCTTTGACCGATCTGGGCTGCCCACACACGTGGGCTTCCGTAACAATACTTGGGAAACAAGGCTTAACCATAAACACTTATGTATTGGTTTGGGGTTTGGGCTTAACACCAATGGGCCGATCTAAGTGTGAGAGGGTGTGTGAGGGGGGTGCGACCGTAGGCCCAATCATGCATAACTAGTACTCGGCCCAAACACATATGATTTCCGTTTACGTTTAAGTGTAACAAGTAACAAACGTTCACCGCAACGTGTGGTAACACATCGCGTAAAAGGAAAATACAAGATTAAAAGTTACGAGGTTAGACGACACTAACCTTGAAAGTTCGAGTTGTCACACATTTCACCCGCATTTAACATAAAAGAATCAACTGTTTAATGTTGTAGTGGAAATGACCAAAATACCCATCATGTGAATGGCATGTGATCAGAAGTTAACGGGTTTTCTGGACGGAGTTAGCGACATGAATTGAAATAACAAGAAATTGAAACCACAACGTGTTTCTTGTAATTTTTGCAATTCCATCAAGTTCACTAACTTCGTCTAATTTTAACATCAAGTCAGCGGCATTTTGGTCATTTAACCTATTTACTTTTACTTTATTTACTTAATGTTAATGAACACAATACTTTATTTTTATTATATAAAATTTGTCCCTCTATCTCTCTTTATTCTCCATCTACTTTTTTTTCTTCTTCTCTTTGCAACTCCTACCACCCGTTACCACCTACCTCTTCTGTCTAATTGCACCATGTCACCCACATCCACCATCGTTACCCACCTCGTTGAAGCATCATATTTAAACCCAAGATCTGTCGCTAGTCACCCACTTGAACCACATGAACCATAAACCATCATCACCAGCTTGCACCATCATTATAACTTATATTCGAAACCTTAGAATGCCACTGTCTTCATTAGGTGGGTTCTGCAGAAGAACTCTAGTGGCGGTTATAACAATCTGAGCTTAAACCACTGAAATTGACGATTTAAACTCACTGCCATCATCGGAATCATCAATTATTATCATCGGCTGAAGAGGATCCCGATGTCATCTCCTCATACCCGAATTCCTATCACTACCACCGCCATCAGAGATGTATAGTGGTTGGCTGGCGACCATGGCTGATTCACTCTATCATTGAACCCTTCATTCTCTCTTAATCCTGTGGTGGTGGTTGGTGGTTATAGTTGTGGCTGGTGTTAGTAGTGATGTGGTGGTGGTGATAGGTTTGAGGCGATGAGGGTGATGGTTGGTATGGTGGTAGTTGGTGGTGTCTGCAGTGGTGGTGTTGTGGTGTGTTTGTGATGGTGATGATGGTTCAATTTAGGTGGATGTTATCTTGACTCGTAAAGGATAAAGTCTCACCACTTCTCGATTTCATTGACTTTCTAAGTTGTACACGTGTCAAATGTCTTAAAGGTAAAATGACATCAATGAATAACAAAGGTACTTAGAACTCATTCACACTGAAATCAATGGTCCTTACTCCATTGCGGGCATAACTACAGATACTTCATTTACCATTTCCATTAATGGTTATTCCCATTATATGTACTTCTCATTAAAGAAAAAATCTGAATCACTTTCAACTTTTAAAGATTATAAAGTTGAAGTTGATAAACAACTAGATCGCCAAATTAAAGTTGTAAATAGAGGAGGCAAATATTATGGAAGACATGCCGATGTGGGTTAGGTTCCTGGTGCATTTTATGAGTTTTGTAAGAGCCAATGGATTGTGAACCAATACATCATGCCTTGTACTCCTCAACAGAATGGTGTAGCTAAAAGAAGAAATATGACTAGGGATGATAATGGGTCAGGTTTGGGATAGGTTTAGGTAATCCCAACACCAAACCCGATTAGATAAGCTTTTCCCAAACCCGTCCCAAAACCCGTCAGGTTTCTATCAGGCAATTACCCGTTGGGTATTGGGTATACCCATGGGTGTTGGTGCATACGTCTGTCGACTTTGTCTTGTATCGAGTCTTGTAATAGAAATGTTAGATCAGGGCATGTAGTACGAGAAAATAGGAGAAATGTAATGAAGGTTGATTTCGCACGAAATAGCCAGAGGCTATTTCGCACGAAATGACATTAGGTCATTTCGTACGAAATGACTCTTGGCTATTTCGTACGAAATACCAAGTCTATAAATAGGGGTCTTGCTGATTCATTTGTAACATTCGTGATTCCGGTACTGAAGTGCTGCCGACGTGTCGACTGATCTGTAATTGTGTCAAATCAATAAAACAAGACAATTAAGAGTGAATCAAGTTGTTACAAAGTCTAATCAATGAATTCCGCCTCTGATTAGACCGAGAACTCTTCTGATAGACTCGTTTTGATCGTCTCACGATCCTACAAGTGGTTGATCGAGAACTCTTCTGATAGACTCGTTTCGATCGTCTTCTGATTAGACCGAGAACTCTTCTGATAGATTCGTTTCGATCGTCTTAAGAGTGAATCAAGTTGTTACAAGGTCTAATCAATCAACTGCTTGAGTTTCATTTCGCACGAAATCACCTCTGTATTTCGTACGAAATCAACTTCTTGAGTTTCATTTCGCACGAAATCAAGTTCCTCATTTCGCACGAAATCAGTTCTTAGACTTCATTTCGCACGAAATCAGTTGGTTGAATCTCATTTTGTACGAAATAGAGGGTTATTTCGTACCAAGGACTCATTTCGTTTGAAACTGGTATTTCGTGTGAAAGTACTTTTCGCTTGAAAAGGTTATTTCGCACGAAAGTTGATTTCGTTTGAAAATCTTCATTTCGCACCAAACTGATTTCGTATTAGTGTGTTATTTCATTTGAAATCTTATTTCGTGTGAAATTTATTTGTTGTTTGAACTTTGTGAATTTGTAAAACAGGTTTTCAAAACACGGAAGAGGAGTTTTACATTGCGTTTGCTACACCAGTTGCTCCTGTTACAGCTGCTGAAACTGTTTACAATGAGAATGAGACGGGAACTTATCAAAAACCGCCGAAGCTTATGTACATTGAAGATTTTAGAGGATGGCAAAATCGGTTTGAAAACTGGGTGCAAGCTTATAAGTTTAACACATGGTGTCCATTAGAGGTAGATTACGAGAAACCGAAAAATGAACGTCGGCTTGAAAAAGCGTTTACTGATTATTCAGAGGGTGAAAAACTGAAATATACAAGTGAAAAAATGAAGATTAGTATTCTTCAACAAGCAGTTAAAGAAGATATCTTTGTTTTGCTCCAACATACGGGTACTGCTAGATCAATTTGGACAACGTTGATTAACAAGTTTAAGGGAAGTGCTGATATGATAAAGAACAAAAAAGCTTTACTAAAGAAATCATTTGATATGTTTGTAGCTTTTGAAGGTGAAACAACAAAAATGACCATTGATAGATATTGTCATCTGGTTTTTGAAATGGGAAGATTTGACATAAAGAAAGACGACGATGAATGGGTTGATAAGCTAGCCGATGTGTTACCTCAGAATAAATGGGGAACATATTTGTTGATCTTAAAACATATGAGAAAATCAGAAAGTATGAATTTGGCAAAGTTCATTCAGAAGATTGAAGAACATGAATTGGACATTCAGAAAACGGCTATCATGAGTAAGCCAAATGCGCAACAAGATGTCAGTTTATACTATAGAGGAAATAAATTTGAAACTACTCCGAGTCCAAAGATTCAGACTAGTTTTAGTGCTGATAGTTTTTCTGGAACGAAGGGTAGTACTGTAACTCAGAGTGGTGGACATTCGTCATCGTATTCAAGCTTTGATCCAAATTATACAACACCAAGTCCTCAACGACAGAATTCAACGAATTTGCAATGCAATGTTACATTGAACATTCAAAATGGTCAAAATCTTTCTCCAGAAATAGCTAAGCAACACATGGCATCACTTGTTACTATGTTAGAATCATATGAAAGTTTAGTTGCTGGCAAAATTGGAAATCCGATGCTCACCAAAGAGGATTATGACCAGATTGATGCTGAGGAGCTTGAGTTGATGGACATCAAGTGGTGTTTAGCTAGCGCTGTTAGAAGGGCAGAAAAATTTAAACAAATTACCGGTAGAGATGAGTTTCGTGAAATGGGTGCATCTCCGATAGGGTTTGACAAATCAAAGGTTACGTGTTTTCGTTGCAAAGAAAGAGGACATTTTAAACGAGAGTGTAAAAATAAAGAAGCAACCGGAAGACAGGATGGAAAGAATGATTATTTTCAAAAATCATTTTTTTATCAGATGGTTCAACAACCGTCATCATCTCGTGCCATTGAATTTGAAAAGAAGAAAGCTTATCTTGTTAATCAAGATGATGAAAAAGTGGCAGAGAGATTTAGCTGGGATAAATATATTCCACCCGGTTCAGGTCTTGTTGCTAGAATTCTGGAAAAAGAAGAAGAAGTCAAATCTAGTCCGAAAAGAATACCTATTTTTCCAGAATTAGGAAGTGATGTAGATACCGATGATGAAGAAGAATATATTAATAAAGATAGAAAAGGTCTGGATCCTGATAGTTTTTATTTGTTCTTTGCAGATAAGGTTGAGATGCTGAATGAGAAGAAGGCTGCCAGATTGAAGAGAGAGCTGGAAGTAAAAAGAATAGCTGATGAAAAGGCAAAGATGGAAGCTGAAGAAGTAAATGTTGAAGAAAATTCCACGAAAAAGGTCAAAGATGATGAACCAGTGATTGAGAAGGTGATAGAAAAGATCGTAGAAGTTGAGAAAATCGTCGAGGTAGAAAAAATTGTTGAAGTTGAGAAAATCTTCGAGGTAGAAAAAATTGTTGAAGTTGAGAAGGTTGTCGAGGTTGAAAAGATAGTTGAGGTCATTAAACCTTGTCTTAAATGTTTGGAGTCTTGCAAACATTGTGAAGAAAAGGACAAGAAGATTCGTGAACTTAAAGAGTTGAAAGAAAAATTGTTGTTTGATGTGAAGTACGTGAAGGAATCATATGATGTGTTGAACAGAACAGTTGATGGTCTGAAAAAGTCAAATTTAGAAGTTGATGTTGCTATGACAATGATGAGTTCAACATTAATGACAAAGAAAAAGGTCATCAATGAGTATATCGAAGATTGTGCAAAGCTGAAGCAGGATCTGGAACTGGAAAAGATTGAAAGTGAAAGAATCCAACGTTTGCTGTTGAGTTATACAACGTGTGATTATTTGATTGACAGAGTTTATCCTACTGTTACAGGTCTTGAAGCTTTTCAAGAACAAAAGAAAGAAGAAACGGATACTGGTAAGAAACAAAGTGTCAAGTATAACAAGTGTCCGCCCCTGATCTATGAAAGTTATTCTCCAAGAAAGCTAAATGAGGAACGTCTAAATAAGGCACTCAACATAAAGTTAATGTCTGAAACCATTGATGAGTTACCAGACAATATTGATGTTACATTCACAGCGTCTAACACTGATCATGAGTCTGAGTTATTAAAGAAAGTGGTCGGTCAGGTGTTGGATATGGATGAAGAGTCAAAGTCGGAGTCTAAAACTGAAAGTTCGAGTTCATCAGAAAAGAGTTCGAGTTCACCAGTCAAATGGGTTTACAATAAAGAATTCATGTTATCAAAATCTAATTTGAATGACGGACCAATCAAAGTGGCATATACTTTGAATGATTCCGACAAATTATATTCTGATGAGGAATTTCCAATAAGAAGTGTCAAAACTGAAATGATTAAACATGTTTTCAAATTAACAAAAATTAATATTTCTGAAATAAAAGATTTAAATCTTCATGAAAAACCTAAAAAGTACACTTCAAGAGTTCAACAGAGATTGAACAAGAAAAAAGGTTACAGTTATGGTTCTGGTTATCGAAAGAAACCAAATCATAATGGTAATTTCAAAAAGCAGGGATTAGGTTTCATTTCCCCAGAAAATCATAAAAATGAGAAAAATTATAAACCAAAAATGAAATTTGTTTCAGGAACAAGTTCAGAAGAAGAACAGAAGCAACCATTTTGGAGACAGACAAACAAAGAGTTTCTTGCAGAAAGGAAAAAGAAGGTCTTGAGAAAGTCTGCACCAAGAGTTGATAGAAGAACATGTTTCAAATGTCAAGAAGTTGGCCATATAGCTTGGAATTGTCCAAAGTCCAACAACACAAAACAGGGAGTTACTTTTAACTCAAAATTGAGAGAAAAGTGTGTTGATGAAAAGAAACAACCAACTGAGAAATCTAAGGTGTTTGAAAATTCGAATTTCAAAACTGATGAAATATCGAAACAATTTTACAAAAGAAAAGTTGATTTAAACAAACAAAAATGGGTTGTGAAAAGTTCAGATGAAAGTTCTAGCGATGAATCTGATTCCATAAAATCAGCGGAGCTATCAGTTGAGAAGAATGTAGAGATTTCTGTTCCAGAAATGAATGAAAAAATCTTTCCAAAATTGTCAAAAGAAAATCTGAAGTTGAAAGTTGGAAAGGTTGAGATTTCAGATCAATTCTTTGTTGGTAAGAAAGAATTTGATGCTGAAAAAGTGTTTAATGGAAAAGTTAAACATATTTTCAGAAAAATGGTAGATGGGAAAGTGAAAGGTGCAAAGGATTTTTATAAATAGAAAGGAGGTTGGGATAGAGTTGAGTCAAAATCACCCAAGGCTGGTCAGATTTGGGTGACAGCATTTTCAACTTAAAAACCTGACTTGCCGGAGCTCCCTAGTGGGTAAACGTGGAGCATGAATTGGCATCATTCTTGAAAAATTGTTTTTGTAAAAATCTTAAAATTGGTTAAAATTTTACAAGTGTGACTTGCCAGAACTCCCAGGTTGGTAAGTGTGGAACAGGAATCGACATCCTCTTATAAGTGGTTGTAAAAAAGGTTTTTACCTACAGGTGGTTAATCAAGGTCATTAAGTTGAACTTGATTTAACTATCATTCAAATGGTTTGAAAAAATAAAGTGATAATCATAACCCCAATTTTACAAGTGGTAAAATCAACAAAACTAATTTTTCGGAAAAACCATTTTGATTAAAACAAACTTAAGTGTTTTGAAATCATAATGGGAAAATAGTTTGTTGTAAGGGGAGTTCTGATTGTTTTTGCCAAGTGGATGGCGAATTGAAGCAATTCGAATCAATTGTCACTTTATTTGTACAGTTTGTTTTCAAATTTTCTTTAGATGGTTTTGAATTTTAGGAGGAGTAAGAATTTTCAGAAAATCCAAAAACATTAGAAAATTTGAAAATGCCAAAAACATGATAAAATTCAAAAACGAGTTTCGTTGTGAAAAGAGAAAATGATAGTACATCAGTGGACTATCACAACACGCTAAAGAATTGGAAAGTTAAAATGTGATAAAGGGTCTCACTGAGGATGTGCCAGTAGGTTTTTGCACAATCAGTAGGTTGTTTTCGAGATATAAACCTAAAAATCTTGACTTACTTATCTTGTGGGGAACATCTCTCGGATATATGGGTAACCCCCGAAATCTTGTTTGAAAGATCCCTCTTTCTGAGATACTAGGTCTTTATGCTTAGTGATCTCTGGGGTATTATCCCGGGACTTCTGATTTTGCAGAAGCAATGGCCTAGTCCCCATATAATACTTTTCACTTGCTTGAAATAAAAGCACAACCCTCAGCATAAAAATGATGAAACATTGCAAAATGCTAATCATGTGCTGTTGAAGAAAATATTCTCTAAAGGGAACCCACCAAAAGTCGAGCCATCATCTCTCTGTACGAACGGAAGTTCTAACCTGAGCTCTCATGGCCTCGCATTTACCCTTTACAGATATCATCTAGGTATACTCACCTGTAAGACTGAATATTGGGATCTGGATACGGTAGTATATTCTGAGGTGGTACACGCGAATAAATTTAAGTGCTTAAAACACTAATATCGTATCTCAGAACAGTTGAACTTTGTGTGAAAATTTAAGTGGATCAGTATACTGAAAATCTAAGTGAATCGTTTAGAACTTAAAATGTTTAAAGCTTAACGGTGTTAGTGACGTGTCTCATAAACTGATATGATCCTCTTACACAAACTCACAAAAAGATTGTCTGTAAATATTTCTTTACTGCATTTCATCTAAAGCAAAATCCAAAAAGATTTTCAGTGTGTTTTAGCATAAATTTTTGAAAAATCCAAAAAGATTTTCGATAACTGATATTGAAGAGCAGATTTTCAAAATTCCAAGTGCTATTCATGACGAACGGGTTTGGGAGAGTGTGGTTAGAAAAATGTTTTACCTACAGGTGGTCATCAGAGATTTTAAATGATTAAATCAATTATGAATTTGTTTCTTCAAGTGGAAAGCAAAGAATAAATTTGTTAAAATTCTAAATGATGAGAAGCTTACTTTGAGGTAGAGAATGTGCAGGTTAGCCAGGTTTCGAATCCTGAGCATAGTGAGAGCTGGGTTCCGATCCTAGAACCTGTAAAAGAAGTCTACGATCCCAGCACAACTCAAGGGGGAGTTTGCTAGTTAAAGGGAGTCTGAAGATGCAAGAGCGAGGAGTTTGATCCTGAGAAAATCCAAGAGAGTGTTAGATCATCATCAAGAAGAAGAGATAAAGATTGAGGATGCTTACACTGTCAGATACTCTGGAAGAGCCCGAAGACTGATCAAGGCTGAAGAATGTGAAGACTCGACACCGAAGACTTTGTCAACATCCGAGGGGGAGTCTGTTGGCGCATACGTCTGTCGACTTTGTCTTGTATCGAGTCTTATAATAGAAATGTTAGATCAGGGCACGTAGTACGAGAAAACAGGAGAAATGTGATGAAGGTTGATTTCGCACGAAATAGCAAGAGGCTATTTCGCACGAAATGACATTAGGTCATTTCGTACGAAATGACTCTTGGCAATTTCGTACGAAATACCAAGTCTATAAATAGGGGTCTTGCTGATTCATTTGTAACGTTCGTGATTCCGGTACCAAAGTGCTGCCGACGTGTCGTCTGATCTGTAATCGTGTCAAATCAATAAAACAAGACAATTAAGAGTGAATCAAGCTGTTACAAAGTCTAATCAATGAATTCCGCCTCTGATTAGACCGAGAACTCTTCTGATAGACTCGTTTCGATCGTCTCACGATCCTACAATGGGTTTCGGTTAGAACCGTTAACTTAAAAATATTACCCGTTGGGTATATAGAACAAGAACCCTTTCGGTATCTATATGGTAACTAATCAATTAAATTTAATATTATCACTATAAAAATATATCAAATAACTACAATGTATATTAATAAAATACCAAAATGTTTATGAAAAATATACTAATATCCATTAATGACAAACATGGTTTATACCAATAATTGATATATCAAATATTCATACACAAAAAATAAAATAAAATAAAATAAAATGAATTATATCATGTAAACGGGTATACTTTATCGGGTAAATGAGTTTATCAACAAATCCCAAACCCGCGAAAAAAATAAAAAGTAATCCCAAACCCACTCCTATACGCGATTATCATACCCCCACCTGTCACACCCTAACCGATGGCGGAATCATCGGGGCGCGACACTAGGCGAATCAGATTGCTCAAGAGAATCCGTAACAACTAAATAGCGACAGTATTTATTACATTTGTTATCCTATACTAACTAACAATACAATCACATAAGTTATCACAGATTTCTTGTCCTCTCGAACAATACAAATCCGACAACCTAGATTTTAGATGAGTTTCTAGACTTCCTAGCTTGATTTGTTGTAGACTGCGACTAAACCTGCAACATACGTTAAAACAACGTTAATACAAAAGTATTGGCGAGTATACAAGTTTTGATAGAGTAGCATAAATAGTTAAAAGTGCTGCGAATTACCAAATACATAAACGAGATACCTCAACATACATGCATACAAGACATATACTACCAGCTAAGTCACTCGAGCTGCGATTGCGATTGTGATTCATCCTAACTAGACCCCGTCGGGTTCTATAGCACTATACTAGTTAAGGCGGGACCTTGCGAGTATAAGTCCTAACATATATGTAACTAGCATCACGTGTAAATATGTATAACAGTTTCGTCTGCTGATATGGCTAAAGCACTTATATAGGAAGTAGCAGCGGCGTATCCACCATGTTTTAACCCTATCAGTTTCGTCTCGTGAAGCGAGGTCATGTGTGCTAATATCACACAGATAACATGGATAACGGTAAGCGATAGCGATAGCGATAGCGATACACGTTAATCGATACACGATGAGCGATAGAGTAATACACACGATAAGCGATAGTGCGATACACATAACAAGCGATTGAGCGAAGCACACAATAAGCGATTGAGATTGCGAATTAGATTCCAGCGATAATGCTATTGCGAGCGTGTTTGACTTACGAAAAGTCTAGCGATGACACGCTTTGAGTTGCGATTGAGATTGTTACACCTTGCGATGTAGTGTAGTGTGTTGAAAATAGATTTAATAGTATACTTGGTCTAATAACGTTCAACTTGTATGGCACTTTCTTCAGAAGACTTTGGTTGGCATGGCGAAGCACTTATATATAGGAAGTACCAGCGGCATATCCACCATGCTTCCACCACACGCCTCTGCCCCGTGAATAGGTGTCACACTGTGTCGACATGGTCAAGACGCTTATATATAGGAAGTACCAGCGGCGTATCCACCACGCTTAACCATGCTTTTAATGTTATGGCATCATTGAAACTTATTACGATCTCCGTGCACTAACCACCGTAGTCACGTGTTCACCCGCGATTAATTTGATCCTTGCACGTTTATCGTAACTTATCCCAAGAATGCATAGTAGGGGCAAAACACATTATATAGTACATAGTGCTAGTATTTAGTCCGTGCATGAGTGCGAGAGGATGAGAGATAAATAGAGTCCACATTGCATCGAGGAATAGCACAAGTTTAACACATAAAAGAAATTAACAGCGAAATCGTATCATTACAACAACATTGGAAGCATAACTAATGTTGTTGTGGAGGACTTCTGCGGAGACTATGATCGTTGCTAAAATTCCTCAAGTCTGCGGCCCTGTGCGGAAGTGCTGGGTAAGATGAACATACCAGTTGCAATTTGCGCAATAGCGACAGTTAGCTTCTGGCGGGTGATGATACTTACACGTTAGACATAGGGGATGGGTTCCGTTGTAGGTGTGCTTCGAGTTAATTGGGACTGCTTGGAGAGGTTCTGGTTGCGACAGTTCAGTTGCTGAAGAGTCTGGGCTCATGGTCTTACGTTTGCGGCTGAGTTGAGCTTCCCGAAGCGATGCGTTATCATCTGAGGATTCGTTTGAGGACTCATTTGAAGAATTGGTGGTAGAATCGTCGGAAGAATCGATGACGATTGCTTGGTGAGCTTGTTCGACAGGATTCTTGGAGAAGAATCCGTCCAAGACTCGTTTGTCGTTGATTTCTGCGGCCAAGCGGTAGGTTTCTTCGATGGTAGCAGGTCTTGCAGCTTCGACAAAATCGCCCACACATTCAGGCAAGCCGCGAATGTACTTCGTGATGGCTTTTACTGAAGTGTTGACTTGACTTGGGCAGATTATGCTAAGCTATTTAAACCTTGCGGTGTAGCCAGTATTGTCACCTTCGACTTGCTTGATTTCCCAAAATTCGTCTTCTAACTTCTGGACTTCGTGGGGAGGGCAGTACTCTTTCCTCATGAGCTCCTTCAGCTTATCCCAAGAGAGAGCATAAGCCGCGGAGATCCCACGTCTGTTACGTTCAGCTGTCCACCAGTCGAGTGCTCGCGATTGAAATATTCCGGTTGCGCAAGTAGTACGGAAACTATCGGGACACCTACTTTGACGAAGGGTAACTTTGATAGAATCGAACCACTGGAGTAGTTGGGATATACCTCCTTCACCCTGAACTGCATCGGGTCACAGGCTTTGAAGTGTTTGTAGAGGAAAGCAGATTGCGGCGCTTCCGTCTTAGAGTCTTCCAAGGTTCGAGAGTTGCTGAGAGAGTGCACTTGAGCGGTAATTTGAGGAATGACCTTGGCCACAAGCGAGGCAATCCTCTTCTCGGCGCTTCGTTTGGCTCTTCTCCTAGCTGTTTGTCTCGAGGTAGAGTCGTTTGAAGACATCTAGACAGAGAGAGATTTGGAGTGAGATTCGATCATAATGATTTTTGAGTTTTGCGATGCGATTGAGCGCGATCAAAACTTGTTGCGAGTAATATAATAGATTTCACATAGGAGCCACATAGGAGACACGAGATTCCTAAGTTCCCACACAATTGACTTGCTTGTATATGTGTGTGTATATATATATATATATAGATTCGTATAAACTGCACCGTTATGCTTGTAAAGATAGCGCGAGGACGCGATGCAGCGAGAGAGCGAGAGTGAGTAATTAGACATTAGTTTTGTTGCGAACATTCGGTATTCGTTTTTCGTTTTGGATTGCGATGGCTGTGCGAGTTGTGCGTTTATAAAGTTGGGAGCAAAAATTGATAAATCGAGAAATCGATAAAGCCTATAGTTTTAAATTGTAATACATAAGCGTAAATAAGTTCCATAAAGCGTAAAATTGGCGAGTCGTATGCTAGAAAAATAGATAGAGTGCATCGGGTGTTTAGGCGTCGACTACCCAAGGTAACCTAACTATAACCAACAAGTTCGTGCACGCACGTTGCCCTAGAAGACTATGCTTCCACTGGGATGCAGCTCATGGCCTTCATCTTCCTAGTCATCGCGTGGCTCGAGTCATTGTTATGGTCGAGTCCTTGGTGAGAGCTTTTGAAAACCATCTTATAGAGAGTGGAACGGTTTATTAAGATACGGGTTTCACCCCTGACTTAATAACTTCGCTCCTAGCTGTGGTTGTGCTCTTCGAATAAATTCGGGAGTTCCACTAGATTTTGAAATGGAGACGTTCGTTGAGTTATGGATGTCACACCTAGCTCGACGAAAAGTTCTCGTGCTAGAAAGTGCGCTGGGTGAGCGATCTTGTCGAGAGTTCTTGGTTTTCATGCCTGATCTCGACTGGACCACTCGGTTGTGTTATGCGAGTACCTTCGAAAACGTGTGTATTGTGTTGGGCTTAGGAAAGGCTAAGTAATATTCCAGCCTTAGGAAAGGCTTTTCGCGTGAAATTGTAGTATGCGGTGTTCACGCGAAGTTGTAGTTTTTAGCGGATTCGAATGAGAGTATCAATTAGGCCCGTACAAACCCTACGGGGTTCGCACGAGTCGGCCCGTTGGTACTCTGACTATAGACTAGGTCATTTCTAAGACATCGACCCGAACTAGGTCAAGTCTTGCCTAATTTCGTATAGTTATGGCTCTGATACCAATCTGTCACACCCCAACCGATGGCGGAATCATCGCGGCGCGGCACTAGGCGAATCATATTGCTCAAGAGAATCCATAATAACTAAATAGCGACAGTATTTATTACATTTGTTATCCCATACTAACAAACAATACAATCACATAAGTTATCACAGATTTCTTGTCCTCTCGAACAATACAAATCCGACAACCTAGATTTTAGATTAGTTTCTAGACTTCCTAGCTTGATTTGCTGTAGACTGCGACTAAACCTGCAACATACGTTAAAACAATGTCAATACAAAAGTATTGGCGAGTATACAAGTTTTGATAGAGTAGCGTAAATAGTTAAAAGTTCTGCGAATTACCAAATACATAAACGAGATACCTCAACATACATGCATACAAGGCATATACTTCCAGCTAAGTCACTCATGCTGCGATTGTGATTGCTATTCATCCTAACTAGAACCCGTTGGGCTCTATAGTACTATACCAGTTAAGGTGGGACCTTGCGAGTATAAGTCCTAACACATATGTAACTAGCATCACGTGTAAATATGCATAACAGTTATTCGCAAGTGTTAAACAGTTTAATTGATTAATTTGTTTTGATAAATTCGATTTGATAGGAACGTATGTTACACCCAAAATGCGATAAAAAAGGGTTCGAGTATACTCACAGTCGGTGTTCAACAAGTAAACACAACTTGGTTGGATTGAAGGGAGCGCGTCTGAGATTGGCCTGATTACAGTTTGATAGCGTAAGCGTTGAATAGTGTGTTAAACGGTGGCGAGTGAACCAAGTGTCGAATGGCAATCCGATCGGTTGGCCATTTGATTGGATGTCAATCCGTTCGGATGGTCATCCAATCGGATGGCCATTCGATTGGATTGACATTCGTTTATGTGTTTGTGTATGATGGCTTTGAAGTTTTCATTGTAGCATTTTGAAAACAGAGAAGTATCTCTACCCTTCAGGTCGTTTGATCGGATAGCGATCCGATTGGCAGGACACTTAGTGAGATCAAGTCACAGCAGGATTGTCACTCAATCGGATAGCTATCCGATCGGTTGGCAATCCGTTAGTTACTGATGATCTTTGAAAATTATGAAAGAATGATAAAGTGTCGAAGTTCTAAAAGTCAAATGGCCGGATGGTCGTTCGATCGGATGGCTATCCGATCGACTGGCAATCCATTCGACCTTCAGACCTTTGAAAGTTGAATAAAAAGTTTACTTGTGGAACCAAGTGCAAGCCGATCGGATAGTCGTTCGATCGGATGGCTATCCGATCGGGCGGCAATCCATCCCAACGTACCAATTCATCTTGAACTTGATTATATTGAAAGGTTTGCGGTTTGATCGAGACGGTATGACAACATATTAAGCAATGGAACTCCACCAAGGCCAAATCATTAGATCGGATGGGAATCACCCCGTCCGATCAGTAAACTGTCCTTGACGGTTGTTCGTGTTCAACCCGTTACCCGGTCATCTCGTCGATAGAAATCAGTTCTCAAACCGACACTTCACTAGAGAATGAGTAAAAGGCCTGAACGAGCTCCGATTCTATCGGTTTTGAGTGAAAAGTTAAGAAAGTTTGAAGAAAGTTTGAAATACTTGGATTCGGCTTAGATCTAGGTGAAATTAGTGCTTACACATCGTGGAATCCATTAGATCTGAACTGTTCTTGATGAGATGAGGTCACCCTTCATTGTTCCTAAGAACTCCATGACGACATCACCTTAGAACGCCCTAAATCAGAGGATTTTACGGTGAAAAAGTGAGATTTGATGTTGGAAAAGATGAAGGAGTGCGTGTAGATCATAGAAGTACAAGATTTGAGGTAGAAACTTACAATAATCGCGAGAAATCGAGAGAAGATAGCCCCAAAGCGTGCTAGTCAAGTGAGAGCTGTCACATCACTTAAACAGTGATGTGACAAGGCTATTTATAGGTGAAGAGGAGAATGGTGACGGAGTGCCATGGATCGAAAAGGCAGTCCGATCGGATGGCTATCCGATCGGATGGCTATCCAATCGGTTGGCCATTCGATCGAACAGTCACTCGATCGGTGGTCTCCGGCGAATTGTGTTTTGATGTTTCGTTTTGTTCGTTAAGCGTTGCGATAGTTTGGTTACACATTTTCATACCCACATTCACATATTTATTATAATTAGTCACAAAGGGTCGTATAAATATCCACATTTCAAAGTCTGCATTGCGATAATCGAGTTGGCGTTTCGAATATGCATTGCGTTGCGACACATCACGGCTTTCGAGGAGGGTAGAATAGGTCCTCACTCAACGTCATCGTGAGTGTTAGTTGACGGGTGGTCCATAGGACAACCCTTAAAAGGCTTAATTATACGCACGTTCCATGTTTTATTCAGTTAAACGCTTGAACTTGGTAACTACTAGATGTTCAGATTTGCAGGTGTTAAAGTGCCCAAAATGCGGGCCTTAGGAAGCTTGGATGGATGGTGGAAGTTGGGAGTCAACGAGTTGAAGAAAGCAAGTGTGGAAGGAAATACAAGGGAAAGGAAGCCACTCAGCGCCGTAACCTACGGCTAAGGGCCATAGGTAACGGCCATCAATTTCCACAAAAATTCCGCCGTAAATCAGTAGAAGGCCGGCGTAAGACTCACTGCTTGCCGTAACCTACGGCAGGTGGCCGTAGGTTACGGCTCCCTGTTGACTTGTATGACCATGCTGACCGCCGTAACCTACGGCGGAGGGCCGTAGGTTACGGCTCTGACTTAACTCAAACATGTAACTCCTTCATTAAATTACCATTTTTATGGAATTTATGGGGACTTATGATTGGGGATCGGTTACAACCTGCTTGAAACGAGTTCTTGAGTATATTTAGAGACTTGGAGTGAAGAGAACATCATCTTATCATCTATCTTTCATCTAGACTTGGTTGTTGGTGATTGTGTTGAACAATTTCATCTTATTTTGCTACAATGTTTGTTCAAGCCATGAGTGGCTAGGTTCTTTATGGTCATCTTTAGTTGAAGGTTGTTAAGACGGTTGTATTTTGATTCCCTATTTCTAGAATGGTAAACTTTATTTATGTTTTGTTTACTATGGTGTTTGATTATTTGCTTGTAAATTGTTGAGTCTTGTTTATCCTATCTTGAAATCATACGTTCTTGGTGCCGTTGGCAATCGAGATATCATGGGTAAAGTTAGGATGGGGTAAGGGTTGATTGGTCATCGGATAACAACCTCACGTTCTAGGAATATGAGTACTTCGTTCCCTTTTATCACAACAAGTAATCTTACATGAATCATGTCTATGTGATTCTTTCTAGTGGATGATAGCACAACCGTTGAAACAAACTGGAAACTAAAGATGGTCATTCGTCTCTCAATTGTTTACAACCAAATTTCCATTTTTGCAATTAGCTTAGTATTCTTAAGTTTTAAAATCAAACAATCCAACTCTTGAATTTACTTTTATTACAATTAGTTTAACTTAGTTAATTTAGAGAAACAATTGAAATAGCACATTTTCCACAAACTCCCTGTGTTCGATACCCACTTACCGCTATCTATTTAGTTGTATTTGGATTAAATTTGATTGTGACCACGACATCACGTCAAATTTTGGCGCCGTTGCCGGGGAGTAGTGCACAACGTGTGTTATTTTTGTTCTTTTGTTAAGTTTGTTATTTTCTGGTTTACGCGGGGTGTGTTAGTGTGCAGGTATTTACAGGTGCATGCGTACTAGAAGCTCTCACAAGCTTTCACCACTAGTGTTTGATCCAGAAATCGAGCGAACTTTGCGAGCAAATAGGATTTTACTAAGAGAAAATACAATCAGTGGTTCACCAACAACACCGATTACACCAATTACACCACTTCGATACATGGATAGGGATCCACCACCACCACCACCCACTACGGGTGAACTTTTTCAACCCTTTGTACCATCAACCACTCAACCTTCACCAAATACGACCCTTCCAACCACTACCACTGAACCCACCATACTTCAAAATGTCACACCAACCAACACCACACAACCCATTACTACCCAAGAAGAACCAACTATTACCTTTAATCCTTCCACTACTATACCACCATTATCCCATTTTTTTCCGGGTGCGGGTCCATCATTCTCAAGCCATACCATAGCACCAAACTCGACCATTGTTCATGCTTCATCATTTCGACCATTGAACCAGTCAGGTTTTCAATACTCGACTCTTCCATTTGGGCAATCTTCGGGAATTCAAGGAGATGGGTATGATGAAGGATATGAGGAGTTTGAAGGTTTTGACGAAGACGGGTATGCTTATGGGGGTGATGGAGATCAAGGGGAATTCGGATACAGGCAAGGCCAAATGCAAGTAATGTCAAATGTAGGTGGATTGCAACAACAACTCATACCACAACACATTAGACCAAGGCCACAAGGGCCACAAATGCAACGTCCTATACCATTGCAACAAGTTCGTCCACCGAATGTTCAACAACAGTTTCAAAGGCCAATTCAAAACCCACCGATGCTACAACAACAATTTCAACAACCAAATGTACCACAAGGGCATATACCAAGACCAACGGGAGTTCGTCCAAGGGGTAGGTTTGGTGTACCAAGGAGGCATGTTAGAGAGCATGCGAGGGGTATTGAAGCGCATTTTAGACCGGTGATTACTCACAATCCTTCCCCGGTGGTTATTCCTCATAACAACCAAGGAAGAACCTTTGAAGTAAGGACTAATTCCTTACAAAGTTTGCCGAAATATAAGGGTCTAGCAACGGAGGAACCTTATTTTCATTTGGAGGCCTATGACTCAATTTGTAACACTCTTGGGAGTCAAGGTTTTTCGGCCGATGATGTGAAGTTGGTTTTGTTTCAATTCTCCTTGGAAGATAAGGCAAAGAAGTGGTTCTACACTTTGCCTTCGGCATCTATTTACACTTGGGGGGAAATGCAGCAAATTTTCCTAGACGAATTCTATACCGCCCAAAAGACCAATGATGCTAGGAAGGGATTGAGGAGTTTCCAACAACAACAAGGCGAAATGTTCCATGAAGCCTTCGAGCGCTTTAATATGATGATCAAAAATTGTCCGCACCATGGAATTGAGCTTTGGGAGTTGATGAATGCCTTCCATGAAGGGTTGTGTGCCGAAGATGCACGAGATTTAATGTCCATCACAAATGGGACTTTTGGCACCAATTATGAAAATGATGATTGGGAGTCCATGGAACAAATGGCCATTACTTCAAAGAGAAAAGCTCAAGCATCAAGGAGAGCACGACGGGCCGTTACTCGAACACAAGTGCATGCGGTTGATGATGGTAATGTACAAACTTCTAATCAAATTTATGATGTTTGTGCTATTTGCAATGAAATAGGTCATGCGGCTGAAAATTGCCAAGGAATGGTGGAAGGGCAATATGAGGAGGTGAATGCTTTGCAAGGTCAAGGAGGGGGTGGTAGAAACTTCAACATGAATTCTAACACTTACCACCCCGGGTTGAGGAACCACCCAAATTTTCGATATGGGAACCCTTCAAATCAAGCAAACCCGAATTTTCAAGGTAGCCAAGGAAACTATGGTTCGCGCCAACCTTACAATAACCAAAATGGATATCGAGGTGGGAACAACCAAGGATACCAAAGGCAATATCAAACGGGTCAAGAACAAGGGGGGTCCTCGGGTGGAAATGAAATGATGGAAATGTTGAAGAGCATGCAAGCGGAAATGCAAAAGAGGAACCAAATGGATGACGCTCGCATACAAAAGGATGAGGCCCGAGACAAAGCGATTCAAACTTTGACCACCCAAATGGGTCAACTTGCAACCGAAGTGTCCGAATTGAAGAAAAGTAAAGGTCAATTACCAAGCGACACTAAGGTAAACCCGTCTCATAGTACTTCAAGAGGTAATAATGTTAATATTCACTATGTAAGTGTTTTGAGAAGTGGGAAAGAGTACAAAACCAATCCTTCACCGGATTTGGTTGATGGGGTGGTTGAGGATATAACGAGTCAAGATAGTGAGGAACAAAATGAACCACCCATTGTTTCTTCTAAAAAACCTAATTTTGAAAAACCCGAAGTTAATAAAGAAAAAGAAAAGGTAAATGAGGGTGAGGGATCTAGTGAAGTACCATTTCCTTCGGCTTTATTGGATCCGGGTAGAAAAATTTTATTTCAAAACGGGGTCCTCAAAAAGAGGAAATGTGGGAGGTTTTTAAACAGGTTAAAATTAATCTTCCTTTACTTGAAGATATCAAACAGGTACCCGCTTACGCTAAGTTTCTAAAACAATTATGTACCCAAAAGAGGCAACAAAAAGTGCCTAAATTGGTAGATTTGACGGAGCGGGTAAGTGCGGTATTAAAAGGAGACCTTCCTCCTAAGCTACAAGATCCGGGAACGCCCTTAATAAACATTCAAGTTGGTAATTTTCAAATCACAAGGGCGTTATTGGATCTTGGAGCCGGAGTAAGTATCCTACCGGGGGGGTTATATGACCAATACGATTTTGGTCCATTGAAGCGAGTTGAGACAACGGTTGTATTAGCCGACTTGTCTCACAAACTTCCCCGGGGTATCGTACGGGATGTGATAGTTAAGGTTGATGAGTTTTATTATCCCGTTGATTTTCTTGTGTTAGATTACTCATCCGCAGACCCAATTCAACAACAGAATGTTAGTTTGGGTCGGCCATTTTTGAACACCGCACATGCCGTTATTGATTGTCGATATGGTACGGTCGACATGACATTCGGTAATAGAAAGATGAGATTAAATGTTTTTACTAACGGTACTAACGTTTATGGTGATGAGTGTTTCTTAGCAGATTTCATAGATGGATACGACCCGAAGGAGTTCGAAGAGGAAATTTTGGGTTCTTGTGTTTGTGATGTGTCTTTGCAGGTTCATGCATGTGAGTTGGAGATGGAAGAGAAAGAGCTAGAGGCTCTTGCGGTAAAAGAAGGAAGACCACCATGGACCCACCAAATGGATTCTTTACCGGTGGAAATTGATTCGGGTACAAATCCTTCCTTGGAACGTCCACCAAGTGTGGAATTGAAGGAGCTACCAAAACATCTTAAGTACGCATTTTTGGGGGAGAATGACACTTTACCGGTGATCATTGCTTCAAATTTAGCGGTAGCTCAAGAGGAGGAGTTGATACGGGTGTTGAAGGCTCACAAGGCGGCAATTGGGTATTAGTCCATCCATTGTAATGCACAAAATCATTACAAGTGAGGATGCAAAGCCGACCCGTGAAACACAAAGGAGGTTGAACCCAAACTTGAGAGAGGTGGTAAAGAAAGAAGTTATCAAGTGGTTGGATGCGAGGATCATTTATCCCATCTCGGATAGTGCATGGGTAAGTCCGACTCAGGTAGCACCTAAAAAATCCAGCATCCAGGTAGTAAAAGATGAGCAAGGTGAGCAAATCGCCACCCGCCCGGTAACCGGGTGGCGAGTTTGTATTGATTATAGGAAACTAAACGCCGCTACCTCTAAAGACCATTTCCCGTTACCCTTCATTGACCAAATAATTGAAAAACTTTCCGGTCAAAAATATTATTGTTTTTTGGATGGGTACTCGGGATATAACCAAATTGCTATTCACCCGGACGACCAACACAAAACCACGTTTACATGTCCGTATGGTACATTTGCTTTTCGGCGAATGCCATTTGGACTATGTAACGCCCCGGCCACATTCCAAATATGTATGATGAGTATATTTTCGGACATGGTCGGGGAATCTCTTGAAGTGTTTATGGATGATTTTTCCATTTTTGGTCCAAGTTTTGAATCTTGTCTTAATGAATTAGAAAAAGTTTTAAAAAGATGTGTTGAGACAAACTTGGTACTAAGTTGGGAAAAGAGCCACTTTATGGTTCAAGAGGGCATTGTGTTGGGGCATGTAATATCGGACCGGGGAATGGAGGTAGACAAAGCAAAGATTTGGGTAATTTCATCTCTACCCCCACCAAAGAATGTTAAGGGGGTGAGATCATTTTTGGGACATGCGGGGTTTTATAGGAGGTTTATTAAAGGTTTTAGTGTAATTACAAAACCTTTATGCAACCTATTATTGAAAGATGTTCCATTTGATTTTACTGACGAATGTTTGCAAGCGTTTCGTGTTTTGAAGGAACAATTGGTGAAGGCTCCTATCTTGCAACCACCAGATTGGTCAAAGCCATTTGAAATTATGTGTGATGCTAGCGACACGACTATTGGCGCCGTTTTGGGTCAAAGGGTGGATAAGAAACCGGTGGTGATATATTATGCAAGCAAAACTTTGTCCGAGGCGCAACTCAATTACACCACGACCGAGAAAGAATTATTAGTGGTGGTGTATGCCTTGGACAAGTTTAGATCTTACATTTGGGGGGGCAAGGTGATAGTGTATTCGGATCATAGTGCGGTCCGATATTTGATGGAAAAGAAGGATGCTAAGCCCTGATTGATTCGTTGGGTGCTTTTGTTGCAAGAATTCGATCTTGAGATTCGGGACAAGAAGGGATGTGAAAATGTTGTTGCGGATCATTTGTCCCGAATCCCATTGGAAGGTGTTGATGACCCAAGCGAAATCAATGAACGGTTTCCCGACGAGCATTTGTTGGCCGTCTCTACTTTTGTTGCACCTTGGTATGCTCATTACGTGAACTATTTGGCCAAGGGTGCAATTCCAAATCATTGGACTAAGAAGAGACGACATCAATTTCTTAGTCAAGTGAAGCAATATATATGGGATGAACCGGACTTGTTCAAAATCAGACCCGATCAAGTGATAAGAAGATGTGTTCCCGAAACTGAAATTTTAGAGATTTTGACCCATGCTCATTCATCGGCATGTGGAGGGCATTTTAGTGGGAACAAGATGGGTTATCGGGTGTTATCTAGTGGGTTTTATTGGCCCACGATTTTTAAGGATTCTTGCGAGTATGCCCGGAATTGCATCAATTGTCAAAGAGTGGGAAGCATTTCAAAACGGGATGAAATGTCGTTACAACCGATTTTGGTAGTGGAGGTATTTGATGTTTGGGGAATAGACTTCATGGGTCCTTTTCCAAACTCAAATGGGTTTTTATACATATTGGTTGCGGTTGACTACGTTTCGAAATGGATTGAAGCTATTGCTACGAGGACCAACGATCACTCCGTTGTATGTAAGTTTGTGCAATCCAACATTTTTGCTCGATTTGGTGTGCCTAGGGTGATAATAAGTGATGGTGGATCACATTTTAAAAACTTCAACTTTGGAAAATTGTTAAAAAGATATAATGTGAACCACTGCTTTGCTACACCATACCACCCGCAAACGAGTGGTCAAGTGGAAGTATCTAATCGTCAAATTAAAGAAATTTTAATGAAGACGGTGAGAACGGATCAGAAAGATTGGTCAAGCAAGCTTGATGATGCGTTGTAGGCTTATCGAACGGCCTACAAAACTCCACTTGATACAACTCCTTATCGAATGGTGTATGGAAAAGGGTGTCACTTACCTATGGAGTTGGCACATCGGGCATATTGGGCAATTAAAATGGTGAATGCAAACTATGACAAAGCGGGTCGGGCGAGAAAGCTACAATTGAATGAAATTGAGGAAATAAGGGATCAAGCTTATGAGTGTGCATCCGCATATAAAGACAAACTGAAGAAAGTTCATGATGCGAAGATAAGGAAAAAGAACTTTGAAGTGGGTCAAAAAGTGTGGTTGTACAATTCAAGATTGAAGATGTTCGCGGGAAACTCAAAAGCAAGTGGATGGGTCCTTACGTTGTCCGAAGAGTGGGAAGATTTGGTGATGTTGACATTCAAGACGAACAAACAAATAAGCAACAAACGGTGAACAGGCATCGGCTCAAACCGTACTTGGAAGGTAACGATATCAACAATCTCGAGCTCGACAAAGTGGGTTACATTTTACGCCCGGTGGATGACGAAGAAACGTGAAAGAGGCCCAGGTTTGGTGTTTGTAAATATTTAGTTTAGTTTAATTTGAATTAAATAAGTTCCGTTTAAACCGGTGTTCGAAACAAGTGTGGGGAAATTTTCACGGATTTCCCGAACATAGTGTTGAGGACAACACGGGTTTTTAACGGGGGGTAGGGTAATAATTTTCATGATCTCAGTAATTATAAAAAACTATAAAAATTAAACAATTTTGAAAAGCTATAAAAATAAAAAAAATAAAAAAAAATAATATTTTGATTATAAGTTTTTTTTATATTGCCCCCCTTTTGATGCCCAGCTCCAGCCGTAACCTACGGCAGGGAGCCGTAGGTTACGGCTCCATGTCACAAAACAAAGCCTTACGGCTCGAAGCTCCTGCTTTACGATAATACATTTTTGCCCAGGTCTAGGCGTAGCCTACGGCAGGGAGCCGTAGGTTACGGCTCGCAGTAAAAAGCTAGGGGTCTCTTCCTGTCGGCTTACACACACATATATATAAAAAAACAAAACCGAAAATAATGATAATAATAATAATAATAATAATAATAATAATAATAATAATAATAATAATAATAATAATAATAATAATAATAATAATAATAAACATTTTAATAAAAACAAAACCCAAACTCACCCTATCCACTCATTCTAAACATCGTTCCCTAACCTTCATCTTCATCTTTCTTCTCTTAGAACCCTAGCCCACCATAAGCTTCACATCTTCATAACGCCCTCAAATCTAACCCGATTTTAGTGATTTTTGGGTCTATCTTGGGTAAAATTTCACAAGGATATGAGATTTGTACTCATATTTCAAAGATTCCTTTGTTTTGGGGTCGGATTTGAGCCTAGGGGGTGCCGAAAATTTGGGGCTTTTTGTGGGTTTTTGTGTGAACTTCAAGTTTTTGTGATTCTCATCTTCTACAACACCAAGGTATGCAATTTCACTTCACTCTTTTATGTACATTGAGGTTTGTAAGTTTCAATCTTTGTTTTTGCTTACACACACTTGCTAGTACATGATAGATGTAGGAATTTGTGAACTATTGAATGTATGGGAATAAATGTGTTGATGTCTAGTGAAAATTTTTGGAAAAGTTCTGAATTATAGGGGACATCATGCCGAAATTTTGTTTGAAAGAATGAAATTTTGGTTTTTGCACATCTATACCCATAACATGAAGCAAGTGTGGGGAAGATTGGGTAGAAATACTAACTTGAATTGTTTGTGTGGTTTTTGAAGGTGTGTAGGCATGGTGACGAAAAAAGGGAAAGGTATTGCAAGTTCTTCTAATGCGCCTCAAGGGGATGATGCGCAACAAAAGAGGAGGAGATTGACCCGGGTGGGTGACCCGGACTCGGAGGAGGATGCACCTCCAAGGGGTCCGAAGCCGGATTGGACATCCGGTTCATTGCTAGACCAACCTGCGGAATGGAGAGAGGATCTATTTCATGAACAAATGAACAACTTGAAACAAAGAGGTGAAGCATTTATTTGTGAAAAGGCGATCCGGGAGGTTGATTTCAGGCCATTCGGGGTCACGGCTAAGTTCAATGCATTGGGTTGGGGGGCGGCTACGAAGTGTTAAGATGGTGAGGTAAAGAAGATGTATGACAAGCAGATTCAAGAATGGGTGGCATCACTTGAATGTCCCCCGTTTAAGGCCCCAAGCAAGATGAGACTTGTTGGACGGTGTAATGGAGTGAAAGTAGAAATGTCTTATGACTCTTTACGCCGGATATCAAAGTTTGATGATGGACCAGCCAATGAATACATCTACCCGAGTCTCAAAGATCTCTATCACGAGCCCAATCAGCATCCGCAATGGCAAAATATGCTAGATTACCTCTTCCTTCCGGGCACGACACATGGGAAGTTATATAGACGCAACTTAAGAATGGAAGCAAAGTTGTTGTTGACGTTGTGCATGTACAATGTTGTTCCGAGGCGGGGTGACAAGATGGAGGTGCGGTTTCAAGAGGTGCCGATTCTATATATGATGATGCATGGTTCTCCCAAGGTCCGTTTCCGATTTCTCGTGTTGAATAATATCTGGTTGAGCAAAAATAGTGTAGAACGAAAGATTATACCCCATTGCCGGTTGATCACAGCGTTATTGAAAAAATACGGGGCAATTAAAGGCGATGAAAGAGGTTCTTACAAGAGGTTTAGACCATTCGACCTTAAGAATCTTGGGCCGGGGTGGATTTACACAGAATCAGAGAGGTTTCATAAGTTGAAAACAGATGGGAGAAGGTGGAGAGCATTGAAGGTGGATGCGAGACCGTTACGACCGAGAGAGGCCGAGGAGCCTGAAACAACGGATGACGAAGTGAGTGGAGACGATGACTACCGTGAAGACACATTCATGGTGGATGCTCAGATAGAGGGTGCCGGTCAGGCGGGAGTTCAGGGAGCCGGTGTACAACCTGGTTATGTGGGGAGTGCATTTGATTATGCACAACAGGCTTATGATCCTTATTGGGCCCATTCGGGGAATATGGGTCAGATTATTGAACAGAGGCGGCCTCCCACTTTCAGTGAATGGAGTGAACCAAACCAGATGCTATTTGATCAACAAACTCTCATGGGTGCTAGTGTGGAAAGGGCTATCAAGCGAAGCTACGATAGAAATGAGCAATGGAACCGTGCTCATATGTATGCCCATGAAGAAGAAGTGAACAACCGCTATTTAGATGATCGCCAGAGACGCATGCATGATCAATGGCATGCGGGTCAACCAATTGAAGGAGATCCGCCTGTTGTGGACTACACCACATTTCCACCAAATGATGGTAGTGTGTCATACCCCACCCCACCATTGCATCACTCTCAGTGGGTGGATCCACATGCTATGAGTTACCAGCAGGCGAATCCAAGTGGTGATCAAGGAAGCAGCAGTAGCGGTGGAGCATTTGGCTTTGGTGAGTGGACTGATATGATGACATCCATCTTCGGGCCTCCACAGCCGAAGTACTACTAGCCAGGTCGTATCTTGCTCTTTTGTACATTTTTGTATATTTTTATGTAGTATGTTTATTTTATGGTTGGGAGGTAGGGTGGTGTTTGATGTTGATATGTTGTTGGGTTGTGAAAGTTGGTGGTGTCTTTAATAATAAAATATAAAAAAATACAAAAAGAAACTTGGGGTTTGAGAGTATAAGCAAATGTTGGTGTTTTTTGGATAAAGCGATCTTTCCCTCAAAACCATACATTGGGACAATGTATCCCAAGTGTGGGGATGGGGGAAATTTTTGAGAATTTTGAAATTTTTGTAAATCCAAGCGAAAATTGTCAAAAATTTGAAAACTTGATATGGTTCCACTTGACACACCGACACCCATTCCTAGTCTTTTCTTGGTAAGGATTTGAGCCACACATGATTGTTATTGATATTCCATTGTTTGAGTGGCGGTGGGTGTAGTGTGTTAATAGAACTTGTGTGTGAATACTTGTTAAATCCTAGAGTTAGCATGCTTTTGGAAATGATAGGGGACTTTTAGGTAGCCTCGTCTAGATGTGTGAGAGTGCGGGATTGGTGGGTTGGACCTCATACTTTACATATATGAGCTTGGTATTGTGAGGGGTGGGGGTTTGGTCCTTTAGAAAGCCATGTTGAGCCTTAGACCATTCGGTTGTAACCCAAGCCTACTTCCTATAAAATTTTACCTATTGAAATGACCCGGTTTAGGAGATTCAGTATGTAATGTTGATTTTCTTATATATATTGTTGAGTTTGATGTGTTATTATTAAAAAAAAGAGAGAGAGAAAAATATGAGAAAAATAGAAAAAAAGTGTTTAGTGCAATAGTAGTTGAGAATGTCGAAGAAGTTGTGTACATAGTGATGTTTGCTTTATTTATTTAGTAGAAATAAAAGAAAACCGGGTTAAATCAATGAGCTACTTGCATATATGTCCCACCATTTTCCTACCTTTACACATAGCCCCGTCATAACCCGTAAGTCCTTCTTGATTCATAAGCATGCTAGATATTTGTTAGGAGGAAACTTGATTCTTATACAAGCTTATTGTCGCACACACACACACACACATTGAGTGGTTCTGCATTACATGCTAGTAATTCTTGTCACCGAGAGAATTTTGTGAGGGGGGTGTCTTGTGGTACGATTGAAGGTTAGTAAAAGGTCGGCACATTTTAGCTTGGTTTGCATGTTGATCGCTTATGGTTGTGAATAGTTTTGAATGGGTTGCTTGGGACAAGCAACGAGTAAGTGTGGGGATGTGACGGGTGGTCCATAGGACACACCTACGTTCCATGTTTTATTCAGTTAAACGCTTGAACTTGGTAACTACTAGATGTTCGGATTTGCAGGTGTTAAAGTGCCCAAAATGCGGGCCTTAGGAAGCTTGGATGGATGGTGGAAGTGGGAGTCAACGAGTTGAAGAAAGCAAGTGTGGAAGGAAATACAAGGGAAAGGAAGCCACTCAGCGCCGTAACCTACGGCTAAGGGCCGTAGGTTACGGCCATCAATGTTCCACAAAAATTCCGCCGTAAATCAGTAGAAGGCCGGCGTAAGACTCACTGATGGTCGTAACCTACGGCAGGTGGCCGTAGGTTACGGCTCCCTGTTGGCTTGTATGACCATGCTGACCGCCGTAACCTACGGCGGAGGGCTATAGGTTACGGCTCCGACTGAACCCAAACATGTAACTCCTTCATTAAATTGCCATTTTTATGGAATTTATGGGGACTTATGATTGGGGATCGGTTACAACCTGCTAGAAACGAGTTCTTAAGTATATTTAGAGACTTGGAGTGAAGAGAACATCATCTTATCATCTATCTTTCATCTAGACTTGGTTGTTGGTGATTGTGTTGAACAATTTCATCTTATTTTGCTACAATGTTTGTTCAAGCCATGAGTGGCTAGGTTCTTTGTGGTCATCTTTAGTTGAAGGTTGTTAAGACGGTTGTATTTGATTCCCTATTTCTAGAATGGTAAACTTTATTTATGTTTTGTTTACTATGGTGTTTGATTATTTGCTTGTAAATTGTTGAGTCTTGTTTTATCCTATCTTGAAATCATACGTTCTTGGTGCCGTTGGCAATCGAGATATCATGGGTAAAGTTAGGATGGGGTAAGGGTTGATTGGTCATCGGGTAACAACCTCACGTTCTAGGAATCTGAGTACTTCGTTCCCTTTTATCACAACAAGTAATCTTATATGAATCATGTCTTTGTGATTCTTTCTAGTGGATGATAGCACAACCGTTGAAACAAACTGGAAACTAAAGATGGTCATTCGTCTCTCAATTGTTTACAACCAAATATCCATTTTTGTAATTAGCTTAGTATTCTTAAGTTTTAAAATAAAACAATCCAACTCTTGAATTTACTTTTATTACAATTAGTTTAACTCATGGTTGTAAAACAAGGTCTCCAAGGCCGAGTACTCCCCGAGTAATCGCTACAAGGGAGGCTGGCGAGGCGACTTTCTTCAGCTCCGACTAATTCCTCGGAATCGATCAAATGCGGTCAACATCAGCCAAAATCGGATCTAATAGGTCAACTCGGGCCGAGTTTGACTTAAAATAAAATAAACCATAATCTCTATGCCTATAATATTAAAGAATTAATATCAGTTTCACATATTTTGTTATAAATATTAGTAAATTTATATTATTTGACATATATTTAATTTCCGAAAACTAATTTCTTTATAATTTGGCATGTCCGAGTACTCCCCGTGTACTCTCCGCCTAGGCCGAGTACTCTCAACTCCCTGGTCGACCGACTAGGGAGCGCCTAACGACTTTTGCAACCATGGTTTAACTTAGTTAATTTAGAGAAACAATTGAAATAGCACATTTTCCACAAACTCCCTGTGTTCGATACCCACTTACCGCTAACTATTTAGTTGTATTTGGATTAAATTTGATTGTGACCACGACATCACGTCATTAGTATGTGCGATGTGATGTGTTATAGCGATATAGTATGCGTAATATGCGAAAATACTGCTAAGTAGCGATGTATGCGATATAGCTACATTATGATCCGAATCTCTGGTGCTAGGCGTAATGAGTATAACGAGTAGTAACAACGCACGAACGTGCGAGTTGTTACACCACCCATCCTAAATGTGTCAGGTTTCGGGTTCGGGTTCGATTGTCATCCCTAAATAAGACCCTTATAGACATGGTACACAATATGTTAGCCAACACAAATTTACCTCCATTCCTCTAGACCAAGGCTAGCGACTATAACCTTAGTGCTTTTGGGAGGCAACCCGAGTGTTTTTGTCTTTCATCACCATGGAAACAAGTAAGTGTGGGGATGTGAGGGAGGTGTGTTTTGTTGTTGTTTTTGTTGTTGTATATTTTTGCATTTTATTTTAGTTTGTTTTCTTTTGTGTGGTATTTTAATGAATTTTGTGGGTGTGTTCCTTATATAGCCTTCACGAGACCTTTCTCGTCATCACGAGCTACCAGGAGGTTTAAAGGGATTGTTGCATATGCTAAATGCAACCATGATTCCTATGAAAGTGAGCTAGGTTTTTGTTGTATTTTATTTTCAATTAATTAAAGCAATTAATAGATAACTTGGTAAATTGTTTCCGTGAAATGGATAAAATGGACAAACCTATAGGTTTCACTTGTTTGTGAGAAGCTTGCTTCTACATATGTTTTGAAATTTATAGGTACATCCATGCTTGATCTAGGCAACCATCTCGCTTGGAAAACAAGATTATCTTGAAACATGTATAGGTCCTTAGTCATGGTAATATTCCATGTTGAGTTATTATGGGAAAAAAGGTATTTCTAGCAAATGTATTAAGAAAAGGAATAGGAATGCCTAACTATAGTTCCTTAGTCATGGTAATATTCCTTGTTGAGTTGTTGTTTGGTATAATATATGCTTGCTTCATATCATTAACTTTATTCCTGATTAGCCTAACTTAAAAGAATTTCATATCACATACACACACACATATATAAATATATAGTGTGGAGTTCTAGAGTGAACACTAGTGTATTTGTGAATCGAGTGAACAAATCCTAACCATTGATTTACATCATTAAATCGTAAAATACTTATATGCACTGATGTGTAAAATGTTTAATATATTTTTAAAACACCAAATTAAATGGTCAAACTAGCTTAATTACACACAATCGACAAGTGCACCGGTTGTTATGTAGTCAAGTTGGTAAGATCGAGTATCAATCCGTGGACACAATGGCGCGTCTCTCGATACTAAACTTTTGTCGAGTTCTAGTCTAATAATGTTTAATGAGTGTTTGGATTTATATTAATTACTAAAATTAAATAAGAGAGAAAAATACGAAAGCAGGGTAAACAAATAACGAATTTAGGTGAATTTAGATGATGGAAAAGTAGCTACCTAGGCAAGATGCATGTCAATTCACTCACGGTTCTCGGAATGGAATAACTAAGTTTTGGCTACCGGGAACATAAGGTTCACTAAACAAGACCTAAACTGGCTGGTAGATCATTCTCCAAATAGGTCGCAATCTAGGGTCAAAGAAAAGTGTATAAACTCACCGGTTAATGTCAGATCATCTCTCGGTCTCTCTAACTAGGTTACGGTACCTTAAACAAGTGGTCCTCACAAGGGATCCTTAATTGTCATATACATATTGCTTAAAGCAACGAGAAGTTTTCTAAGAGGGAGTCTGAAGATAGAAGGAATCTGTGAATCAAGATGTAAGGGGGAGTTTGTGATTTAGAAATATCAAAGATTTTTGAAGACTCGGGAGACTATGAAGATTGGCTACGATAAAGATTGACTGCAACAATATCCAGGGGGGATTCTGTGAACGCACTATGTCTATTGCTTCCGTCAATCATATTCATAATTATCAATGTATCGAGTCGTAGTTGATTGTATAGGTTTGTTGGTTAGACAAGACAGGTTTGCAATGCTGGTGCACATTCGTACGAATGGCCAGTTCGTACGAATGGGACATCACATCCGTCCCAGGGTGCCATTCGTGATAAAGTCTCATTCGTTCTAGATGGTACATGCGAATGGGCTTGCCTATATATAGTGGGTCAAGTCTTGTCATTTGTAGAACTTTGTTTGGAACAGAGGGGAAACTCTGTCCATTTGGTTTCATGGTTTTGTACTTTCAAATAATCAATAGAAACCAGTTTAATTAGCTTGCTCTTGTGCATGTCACCTACATACTCGGATTCCGCACAAGATATGGAGTCATACTAGCCGGTCGGAGCATTCGGGAGCACCGAAACGGTCCTCACCGCACATTCTAAATCTTTATGCATTCCTCCACATAACTGACACCAGTCACCGTAAGAGTCGCGCGGGTAAAAATAATCATTAAAATCCATGGTTGCCAGATAAGTGTTTAACCGTCGGGATCAAACGATACTGTTTTCTTAGGAACTGTTGTTGTCACACGGGCCCATGTGGTTGTTACACGGCCCCGTGCTGCAGTTTGTATCTGGAAGAAAACAGTTTTTATTTTTGGGAATGTGACACGCCCCCGTGTTGATCAAACACGGCGCCGTATTATTCTTGCAGAAAGTAGAAAAGATAGGAGATAAAGAAGAAAAACCAAAAAAGAAAAAATTAGAAAATTATAAAAATGATTAGGCCGCCAATTTTAAACTTTCTTAAATCCTTGTGTCCTCATCAATGGCGCTAAAAACTTGGTACGTGTGCGATGTGTATGGATTTTTGCTATAATTTTAAGTACCCTTTTCACTCATTTATCAAGTTTTAAATTTTTAAAAACACGATATAAAACTATCACTCTCTACAACACGCTAGGGCAAGTGCACCCATCGTTAGCGTAATATAATGATGGTAAGGTACCGAGGTCTTCCAAGGACATAAGAGCTTTTAATACCAGAATATCGTCGATGTCTAATCTAACCAAATTTGAGTAAAGATTTTTTTTTTCAATAAGTAAAATAAAGAAAATAAATAAATAAAGAAACAAATGGTGTCACCATTCGTCCCCCTTCTTACAGTAGCTTCAAATCATATATTTGTATCGATTAATATAACATATGGTGTCACAATTCAATCAAAATTCGTATTCCACGATTCTGGCCTAGCAAACATATTGCGATGATCAAGTGGGCCTAACCTCATTTATCTCCAATCGGCCCACAACAAACAAATATGCAGTTGATGGCAAGTATTTGGCGCATTCGCATTGGTTTCTCTAAAAATATGTAAGTAGGTTACCTATATTTATAAGAAATGGTTGTTAGCGGTTTCGATTGGTTATGAGTAGAGGAGAGAAAGACATGAGAATATTACTGTTCATTTGTAAATATATGGAAAACACTGTTCACTCCTTATAATTTTTATAATATTTTTAGAAGTAGTTGTGAATGGAAGTGAGAGAAAATGTGATGATAAAGGTATAAAAAATATTATTTAATTGAAAAGAAAAAGAAAAAGTTGTTATTTTTAACTTAATTATACGGATATGGATAAAGAATAAATTGTGAATGCTAACCATTGCCCGAAACCCTAACTCTAAACGTTGTATTACTAATTTTAGGCTGAGAATAAACCGATTTTCGGTAATGTGGATAGGTTTGGTGGGATGGTAGAGGTCTGTGCCTTTTGAGGAGAGACCAGAGTTCAATTTCTAAAATGAGGTAAACTTGGTATAATTTAGGTATAGTGATTATATAACCTTTGCCGTTAAAAAAAAGGTAATGAGGATAGGTGTTGGGCCGGGCCAGTCCAACTTGTTTATTTCTGACTTTCAAACAATTATTAGCTTATTTCAAATAAAAATTGATGAATTTAATTAAAAGTATAAACCAAAAGATTTACCTTAACGCTTTCCTTGTGACTTCCCCGAGAACATTCACAATCAAATTTCTTAGTTAATGTTTATAATTACACTACTATTTTTCTCTCATTTTCAATTAAATAATACTTTTTTTATAATTTTATGATTAACTTTTCTCTCTTATTCACTTACAATTACTTTCCAACAATATTAAAAATTACAGAGGTGAACAATATCTTATCCAAATTTAGTGATGAACAATAATCTTTTCTCTTTTTTCTCTCCCCTCCACTCACAACAATTTACAACCACTCTCACAAATACAAGATTCGAAAATAGAGAATAGAGAATCAACTCTGAATGTCTCAAAGATCCAACAACTCAAAAACAAGTTATAAAAAACATTCAACAACTCTACAATCACAATGACTACTCTTCATCCGATTTCTTGCTACAATCACTGCCTTCTCTTTTTGCCTGTTGTTCTCAGATTAGACACATTTTACTCTCTTTCTAATCTCTTTAACAATGCGTATGCTGTTACAGAAACTTCAAATATATCTGGTTATGTCAGAGTTGTGATTATACCTGTGGCGAGGAATCTGTTTAAATTAGTTTGGTTAGTCCATTGTGAAGGCGGGTTTGGAAAGGAATTTGTTCGTTGACAATGAGTTGTAGGTATTTATGTTTGGGAAATGCCTCTCAGAGATTGCATTTATTAAAATTCCATAATATCAGGGTATGTATCCAAGAGCATGTGGGGAGAATCATTTGAGCTTTTTGATCGAATGCGGGGTGAAAATGTAGAGGTAAACATTTAATTTGTAATATTGTTGCTGGAGGCTGTATTATAGTTAATTATTAGTTGAGGACGTCTGGTGCTGAATGGGACCCGGCAGCTGTGATTAAAGGTTTACGTGCATGCATGGTTGTAAAACAAGGTTTCTAAGGCCGAGTACTCCCCGAGTAGTCACTACAAGGTAGGGCGTCGAGGCGACTTTCTCTGACTTCGCCTAATTACTCGCAATCGATCAAACACGGTCAACATCAGGCAAAATCGGATCTAGTAGGTCAATTCGGGCCGAGTTTGACTTAAAAAATAATAAATATCATTTTCACGTATTTTGTTATATGACTCTCATACTAAATAATAAATATTATTTTCACGTATTTTGTTATAAATATTAGTGAATTTATGTTATTAGTCATATATTTAATTTCCGACAACTAATTTCTTTATAAATTAACATGTCCGAGTACTCTCCGCCTATACCGAGTACTCTCAACTCCCCGGTCTACCGACTAGGGAGCCCTTAGTGACTTTTGCAACCATGCGTGCATGTTATCATATTCATGTGGTGAAAATAGGTAAACAAATTTATGATCTGGCTTTTCAAACGTGTTGTCATGCCTATGATAATGTAAAGAATGCATTAATCACAATTACCTCAAGGTGAAGGATCTTAAACATGCTCGTATTGTATTCAATTTGGGTGAAAATTAAAGTGCGATCACTTGGAACTCCATAATATAAGATTTCGCATGCTGGGACAACTCAGAGGAGACCACCAATCTGTTTCGGGAAATGTTATTTCTAAAGTTGAACCCAATTATGTAACGACAACAAGCATACTTCCTATATGTGCTTGATTGTCAAATCCACAACATGAAAAAGACCAGTTATTACTAGTTAATTCACTTATCGACATGTATTCAAGATCGGGTAAAATCTTGCTGGCTTAAAGACTCTTTGATCCTATAACCAAAAGAGATGAAGTGACCACCTACACTTCACTCATATCTGGTTATGGGATTCATCGGGTGAGTCAAATGGCTGTTGACTGATTTGGAGAGATGATTCAGTCAAACATAAAACCTGACCATGTGATCATGGTTGCTGTTCTGTCAACTTGTAGTCATTTAGTTCTTGTTGACGAAAGTCAAACTTTATCCAATAAGACTTTTTTGTATATAATATTAGGGATGAGCAAAATGGACCCGGTATCGGTACCGAATTTACCGAACCGGGTACCTTTTCGGTACCGATCCAGTACCGACTTTTAACATTTTCGGTATCGGTTCGGTACCGGTCCGGTACCGGTATTTACCGGTTTTTACCCTCAAATACCGGTACCGTACCGGTACTGAACCGGTACCGGTACCGAACCGTACCGAACCGAGTATATTCGGTACCGGTACCCACTTTTGAGGATTTTCGGTACCGGTACCGGACGGTACCGAGCTCATCCCTATATAATATAAATCCTTGTTGGAGCATTATTCTTCTATGGTTGATGTTTATGGGAGAGCTGGATTATTGAGTAAAGTAGGAGTCATAAGAACAATGCCTTTGTTGGGGATCAGAATTTACATTGTCAGCGGATTCGTGAGATGTGGTTGGGTTCTTGTTTGTGAGTGATCCGAATTGAATTTCCATAGTGCAGAATAAAGAATGAAAGCAATGAATATCGAAACAAAGAATAATGGACAATTCTAGATGAACTTGAATGTCTTGATAACTGGTTCATGTTGCCGGAAATCAGATATAAATACATAGGTTTTTGGCGGTTGATTTTGGCGGGTAACTGCTCCGGCAGTTATTTGAATCTTCACCCGCTTATCATACCGGAAATTACATAAGCTTATCATTCTAAATCCGAATACATATCATACATATCATATCTACTTATAAGTTTGATTAAATACATATAAAACATAATAAAGTTTAATAATTCTAACATAACCGGCCGGTGAACGGTTCGAAACGGAGTTTAAAGTTTAACCCGAAATCGGTGAACCTTGTAGATAGAATCCCGAATCTCGAACCGCACAACTACTAGAGTGATTAGTGAGTGGGTTCAAGCTCCGTTTCTACCGGTTTGAAGGCATTGAGTGTAAAAGAGTTGAAAGAAAGTTGGAAAATCCATCTTTCAATCTTTCCACCGAGTAAATGTTTAGATCTAGGATAGATCTTTGTTTGTTTATGTGGAAATCGGCTAGATCCAAGTGATTCTTGGTGGATTGAGGCCAAAACATGACGTTCTTCAAGAACACCATGATGGCATCATCCTAGAACACTTAGATCTTGATGATTTCACGGTTAGAAATCAAGATTTGAAAGATACAAAGGTGTAGGAGCGTGCATTGATCAAGAAAGTACAAGATTTAGGATGAAATCTTACCGGGATTGAGAGAAATCTGAGAAATAGTGAAGAACACGAGCTGGTTGGTCAGATAGTTTCCAAAAGTGGAAAGAATGACAATGACAGGGCTATTTATAGGCTTCCCAAAGAGGAAAGGGCTGGCCGATCGGCTAAGTATCCCAATCAGACAGCCTACTCGATCGGACAGTCCGTCCGATCGGCTAGGCTGTTCGATTGGCTAGAAGCCTGGTCGATCAACAGCCTGTTTTGAGCGTTCGGTGCGAGGATTTCTGATATTTCGATTTTGATTGAAGACGATACGAATACGATAGAGTTTCCTATTCAAATTACTTTTAATCCCAACCACTATATCTACATACAAGCATCTATATTTCACACTATCTTTTCGCCACCATTTATCATAATTCGATTTCGATTGAGTTCGATTGAGTTCCGAGTTCCGATTCAAGTTTCCATTGATTACCACACATCACATAAAGTAAACATGCACAAGTAACACATAAGGCACACACACACGTATACTAATACCAGAATTCGCGTAATTCGTGTTTCGAGTTCGATGGATGTTTTGATTAGCTTGATTGTTGATTGATTGACTTTATCGCATTGTTACTTCCTATTATTCACAGTCGTAAAGCGTTTCGCGTCGTTAAACATTCGATTACCTCGATTTCTTTGATTAATAACACTTACTCCACATAATACAACTAATAAATCATAAAAATAAACTAATTACAGTTAAAGAAGTAAATCTTGACTTTGACTTTGACTTTGACATTGAAAACACGGGGTGTTACAGCCTCCCCTTGTTTAGGGAATTTCGTCCCGAAATTAGGCTGAAAGCTGTACAGCACCGCGAATTACCTTGGAGAACTTTTTCTCTCTAGACTTTCACTTGAACAAGTGTGGGTACTTCGCCTTCATGTCGCTTTCGAGTTCCCAAGTGAACTCGGCGCCTCGTTTGCCTTCCCATCGGACTTTCACAATAGGTATGCGCGAGCGCCTGAGTTTCTTGGTTTGGCGGTCCATGATTTCGACAGGCTTCTCCACGAAGTGTAGCGTTTCGTTGAATTGAAGGTCATCGAGAGGTACAATCAGATCATGGTCAACTAGATACTTTCGGAGGTTCGACACATGGAAAGTCGGGTGGATGTCACTAAGTTCCTCCGGTAGTTCGAGTCTGTAGGCGACTTTTCCGATCCTTTCCAGAATCTTAAAAGGTCCAACATATCGAGGCGCTAGTTTCCCTTTCTTGCTGAATCTGACTACACCCTTCCAAGGTGATACCTTTAGGAGTACGTAGTCGCCAACGTCAAATTCAAGGGGCTTGCGTCTTCTATCGGCATAACTTTTCGGTCTATCTCGAGCTTTCACCAAGTTGTCTCGAATCTGAAGGATTTTGTCAGTCGTTTCTTGTAAAAGCTCAGGACCGGTTAATTGCGAGTGACCGATCTCGTGCCATACAATAGGTGATCGATATCTTCTTCTATATAGGGCCTCAAACGGTGCCATTTGTATACTGGCATGATAGCTGTTGTTGTACGAGAATTCGACTAGCGGCAGGTATTTGTTCCAACTACCACTGAAGTCTATGACACACGCACGGAGCATGTCTTCAAGAGTACGGATCGTTCTTTCAGTCTGTCCGTCGGTTTAGGGATGGAATGCGGTACTTAGGTTAAGCGACGTACCGAGCGCTGCTTGAAACGTTTCCCACAATCGTGACGTAAACCGAGCATCACGGTCAGAGATGATGTCACGAGGCGTACCATGATTACAAATGATCTCGTCGGTGTAGATTCGGGCTAATCGTTCTACCTTGTAGTCTTCCCCTATTGGCAAAAAGTGGGCTGATTTGGTCAAACGATCAACTATAACCCAAATACTGTCGTGACCTGATGGCGTGGGTGGAAGTTTGGTTATGAAATCCATAGCTATACTCTCCCACTTCCATATCGGAATTGGTGGTTGTTCGAGTAAGCCAGAAGGTCGTTGATGTTCAGCCTTAACTCTCGCACAAGTCAGGCAACTTCCAACATAGAGAACGATATCCCGTTTCATGCCCGACCACCAGTACTTGTAGCGAAGGTCCTGGTACATTTTATCGGCACCGGGATGAATAGAATATCAGGATTTGTGGGCTTCATCCATTAGAATCATTCGCAAATCGGTCCGCTTAGGGACCCAAATTCGATCTAGATAATAGAAGATCCCATTCGATTTGCTTACAAGCTGAGCTCCATCATGATAGATTCTCTCCTTCTTCAAGGTGCGTTCATTAAAGCAAGCATGTTGGGCTTTGCGGATGAGGGTTTCGAGGTCATGCTGGGCTTGAGTATTGCGAATACTGAGCAAATAACTCCGTCTGCTGAGCGCGTCGGCAACAACATTTGCCTTGCCTGGGTGATAGCGAATCTCACATTCGTAATCGTTAAGAAGTTCTACCTATCGGCGTTGACGCATGTTAAGTTCTTTCTGATTAAAGATGTGTTGTAAACTCCTGTGATCGGTGAAGATCGTACACTTGGTGCCATACAGGTAGTGTCGCCAAATCTTCAATGCTAAAATAACTGCGCCTAGCTCGAGATCATGCATTGTATAGTTCTTCTCGTGGATTTTGAGCTGACGAGATGCGTAAGCTATAACCTTGTCCCGCTGCATGAGAACGCAACCAAGACCAAGGTTGGAAGCATCACAATAGACAATGAAATCGTTGTTTCCGTCGGGCAACGTGAGAACAGGAGCATTGCAAAGCATATGCTTGAGGGTTTGAAAGGCAGACTCTTGTTCAGTTCCCCAAACAAAAGGCTTGTCTTTATGAGTAAGGGCGGTAAGCAGCACAACGATTTTAGAGAATCCTTCGATAAATCATCGATAATAGCCCGCTAGTCCGAGAAAAGAACGGACTTCAGACGGGTTCTTAGGCGTAATCTAGCTCTTAACTGCTTCAATCTTCGCGGGATCGACATGAATGCCTTGACTATTAACGATGTGACCCAGAAACTGAACCTCCTCCTGCCAGAATTCGCACTTGGAGAACTTGGCATAGAGTTGATTCCCCTGGAGTAGCTCGAGAACCAAACGTAGATGTTGCTCGTGTTCGGATTTCGACTTGCAATAAATCAAGACATCGTCGATGAACGCGATGATGAAACGGTCTAGAAATGGCTTACACACGCGATTCATTAGATCCATGAAAAACGCGGGTGCGTTGGTTAAACCAAAAGGCATAACAACGAACTAGTAGTGGCCGTATCGAGTGCGAAAAGCGGTTTTGGGGATGTCTTCCTCTTGAATGCGCAATTGATGATAGCCTGAACGTAGATCGATCTTCGAGAAACACTTAGCACCTTGTACCTGATCAAATAGGCCATCGATTCGAGGCAGAGGGTAACGGTTCTTGATGGTTAGCTTATTCAATTCCCGATAGTCGATGCACATCCTGAACGAATCATCCTTCTTTTTGACGAAAAGGACTGGCGCGCCCCATGGAAAGGTGCTCGGGCGAATAAAGCCTTTTTCAAGCAATTCCTGGAGTTGGTTCAAAGTTCCCACATTTCGGATGGTGCGAGTCGATAAGGGGCTTTGGCAACAGGGTTAGCTCTAGGAATGAGGTCAATACGAAAGTCGATATCACGACTTGGCGGTAGTCCAGGAAGATCATCAGGGAACACCTGAGGAAACTCACGGACCACTGGGACATCCTTGACTTCGGCCTTCTTTTTCTTTTCCTTCTCCACTACTACAATGTTGGCCAAGAAAGCTCTGTATTCCTTGCAGAGATACTTGCTAGCTTGGACACATGACATGAGCTTGAGACCTTTCGACGCAGTTTCACCGTACACACATAATAAATCACCATTTGCGAGCGAGAATCGAATCATCCTGTCGAAGCACACAACTTCAGCATGGTTTTCGCGTAGAAAGTCCATGCCTACTATGATGTCAAAACTTCCGAGCTGCATCGGAATAAGGTCGATTGGGAAGATGTGATTGTTGAGCTCGAGAGTATAATCACGAAGAACAGAGTTAACAGCGACAGTTCTTCCAGTAGCAACTTCGACTTCGAATGACGAGGGGAGATAAGAGCGCTTACGACTAAGGAGCTTCTCGAATTCAAACGACACAAAGCAGTTATCGGCTCCAGTATCAAACAAACACGATGCATAAATACCATTCACAAGGAACGTACCATTAACCACGTTGTTGTCAGCCTGGGCTTGACGAGCATTGATGTTGAAGGTTCTGGCGCGTGCTGCTTGTTGCTGCTGCTGAGGCTGTTGCTGCTGCTGCTGGGCCTCTTGCTTCACAACCCTGTTTGAGCACGTGTTTGCAAAGTGGCTAGGGTCACCACATGCAAAGCAGACTCGAGCATTGACCGCGGGCGCTTGAGCTGCGTGTTGGCCTTGCGGGGCTGGGAGTAGAGCTTGATGAGCATTGGCAGGAGCTGCGGTGTTTCGGGGACCATAGCGACAATTCGCAGTGAAATGACCGTAAAGGTTGCAATGAGCACAGAAACGACAGGCGAGTCCCACCGGATGATGATATGAGCATGTCGGGCAGAGCGGGTGGGGACATGTGTAAGCACGCTTTGCAGGCGGCGCTTGAGTAACTGGTGCTGGTCGAGGATGAGACTGCTGCTGAGCCGGTACGGTTTGCAGAGGGGCAGTAGTGGTAGTGACAGCACAGTTCTTGTTGCTGGAGCTGCTGTTGTTGAGTTTCTTCCTTCGGCGTGATGACTTGGATGGTTGAGCAGAGGTGGTGTCGGCGGTTGGTGCAGTAGTAGCTTGATGCAAAGACTTGGAGGGCTTATCCCAAACTCCAGATTTTACTCGCTTGTCATTGATCTCGGCGGCAAGCAGATAAGTTTCCTCTATCGACGATGTCTTGGCGGCGTGAACGAAATCTGTGACAACCCGTATTCTAGAACCTTTCTCTGTGCTTTGATATAACTTGTATTGACATACGTGATTAATTGATGTGTCTAATTTCAATGAGATGATATGTCTTGTTATGTTATATATTACGTGATTATATGTGAATGTTATAAGTTTCGTTGCATAACACCCGTCCTAATTTCACAAGCCTTTAGGGCCGTACACCTTACCCCTCATTACACACCTCTCTCTCGGCCCACTCTACCTGACTCGAGACCAAGAGGGCAGCCCAAGGAAGGGTTCGGCCCACTCCTCTAATCCGAATATATGTTAACGCACACACACATCATTGGGGTTTTTGCTTCTCATAACTTGCAATCAAGAAAACACACACAAAACCCTAGAACTCTCTCCCTTCCTCTCTTCCTTGTGCGACGGCAGCCCCCTCACCCGAAGCCACCCATCTCGAGCAATCTAGTCTTCTCGGCTTCCTGGTTAGTGTTAATTCTTGATCGTTTGCTATGTTTTTGATGTCACGTTGTTATGTGATGAACTAGGATTTCATGATAGTAAATATGTGGTATGATGAAACTAGTTTGAGTGCTCGTGCAAATCGACTTATGCATGTAAAACAATCGGTTAATATAGGGTCTTGATAATTGATGATTCCATGAGTTAATTGTTGATATGTATGCATGCTATTATGGTGGTCTATGACCGATTACATGTTAACGGATTAATAATTTTTGAACATAAGTTGTGTTGTATTATTGGCTTGATGAACATAAGAACTAGGGCTGCATGTTAGTATTTGAAATCACTCACTTGTGCGATCCGATTCAATATTTCGGGATGTTGATTGACTGTTTTGATAGATGATGATTAAGGTAATATGATTATGCATGATTGCTGGAAAAGTGTTGATTTGATCTAAATTGAAACTGCCAAAGTTGTTTACTGATGTTACGAAAATAAATGAGCTGTGAATAAGGAAGTTTGTTTCACCTTTTGGTCTCGACAAGGGTTGCGAGTCGAGAACTCACGGTCTCGACTTGAGACCACACCAGCACAAACAGCACGACTCGAGACCATTTAGTCTCGACTAGTATATGCATGATCCGAGATCCCTTAGTTGAAACTCGAGAACGTGGAGACTCTAACCCGAGACCACACTGTCTCGACTCGAGATCTCTAGTCTTAACTCGAGACCATCTAATTGCACACTCTGTTTGGACTTGCACACTGTTACGGGCCTAGGTAGTTGGGTCGCATACTTGGACCTTGCTTAATTGCGTAGATGATACTATTGGAGTGCACTGTTGGTTAACTGAAGTATTTATGCGTGTGTGCTACGATCAATACTTGTATACAATACGTGTAGAACATATTCGTGCATACTTAAACCCTAGACCTGACTTGTATGGTAACCATGTTAGGACGTGGTTGACCACTAGCAGTTTGATTGACCTTTTGTGTATCTGCCGAGCAAACCAAGGTGAGTTCACACTCTTACCAAGGCATGGGATTCCCAGGGTTGGGAATGGGATTGAATGATTACTTGTACATTTATCGTTACTGGAATACGTACCATTGACCTCGTTAGGGGAAGGTCACTCATAGATACAGCTAGACTAGTAATACATGGGAAGCCCCCACTAATCTTCGCATACATGCCTGTAGGGCCGCGATACGAATACTAATCTTCGCACACATGCCTGTAGAGCCGCGATACGAATACTAATCTTCGCAAACATGGCTGGAGGGCCCCGATGCAAATACAACTAGTCTAGTAACACATGGGAAACCCCCACTAATCTTCGCAAACATGCCTGGAGGGCCGCGATACAAATAAATACGATACATGGTTTACAAAATGAACATGTGAATTACGAAACGAATACTGAAACTAAACAACCAACTGTGAACTCGCTCAACTTTATTGTTGACTCGTTTTTACATGCCTTGCAGGTCAATAGGTACTCATGGAGCTTGCACTGGGAGGCGCAGTCGTTGTGGACATGGATCGTGGATGCCATGTTAAACATTTATGACATTTCAAACTTATAACTTATGTTGGGTTTTACATTTATGCTTCCGCTAAACATTGAAACTATACTTTTGTTTTGGGAACACCTTTCATATTGATTGGATGAATTACATTTATTATTGTTCAATATGATTGGTGGCTTGATCCTGGTCAGTCACGCCTCCAAGCGGTGGTACTCTGCGTGTGGATTTTGGGGGTATGACAGATTGGTATCAGAGCCATTGGTTATAGAGAACTTGGTTTTAATAAGGGGAAAAAGTTTTTGTTAAAACCAGACTATAACCAGAACAGTGCTCAACGATCCACAATGAAGCTTCGCTCCACGTGCAAGACTCAACATTCTAGGTGATATGGTATATGTTTTATTGCCTACTTGCTAGATTACATAGAACTTTGCTCATGGTATGCTTAGATACACATAACGACTATTGCTTGAGAACACTTATGTGCTTACTCTCTTCTGTCATCGCATTTTTCGCGAACCCCTCTCACTTATGTTGCCTTGATATGAAGATCATGGTTGGACGCATTAACATGACTCAAGCCCAGTTGATGGCTCTAATTAACGAACAAGTTGCTGCGGCACTTGCAGCCGCACAAGCAGGAGGTATACCCTGCAGTCGCTAACTCACTCTAGGATCTTTAGATCCTACACTCCTAAACCAATTCTTGTGTTAAACCTTGTCCTGATCGTTATACACAACAGGTCAACACGCTCAGCCACATGTATGCACTTTCAAGACTTTAATGGACTGTCGCCCTAGCACATTCAGTGGCACTGAAGGAGCAGTTGGACTCCTCCATTGGTTTGAAAAGCTCGAGTCCGTATTTAAGATGTGTGAATTTCCTAAGGCTCGTAGGGTGAAGTACGCCACTGGTACTCTCAAAGGCATTGCGCTGACTTGGTGGAATGCGCAAGTTCAGATGTTAGGGTTGGCAGCTGCTAACGCCACCCCTTGGAATGATTTCAAGGAACTAATCAAGCGAGAATATTGCACACGTGATGACATCCATAAGTTGGAAGTGGAGTTCTTTAATTTGAAAATGACGGGGTCAGAGATTGAGGCGTATACGAAAAGGTCAAACGAGCTGGCCATCTTGTGTCCAACTATGGTGGACCCTCCTATCAAGCGCATTGAACTGTACCTCAAGGGATTAGTACCAGAGATTCAAAGCCACGTGACCGCCGCTAACCTTGCTACCATCCAGGAGGTTAATCGCCTTGCTCATCGTCTTACAGATCAGGCAGTGGAATAGAACAAGCTGCCCAAACGTATCGGTGCTACTAATGCTACTACTTCCGCTACTTCCAGTGACAACAAGCGGAAATGGGATGGGGATTCCAAAAGTCAGGAGGAACATTGTGAGCACCTACATGCACTCTTAACTTTGTTAAGAAAAGAAAAGCTTTATGCCAAATTCTCGAAGTGTGAATTTTGGTTACAGGAAGTGCAATTTTTAGGACACATGGTGAATCACGAAGGTATTCACGTAGATCCCTCCAAAATTGAAGCGATCACCAAATGGAAGGCCCCGAAATCAGCAATGGAAGTTAAAAGTTTGCTAGGATTAGCTGGATATTATAGGCGTTTTATTAAAGATTTTTCTAAAATAGTTGTGCCACTAACCAAGCTAACCTATAAAGCCGTAAAATTTGAATGGGGACCGAGACAGGAAGAGGCTTTTAGAATTTTAAAGAAAAAGTTAACAAATGCCCCAATCTTAGCATTACCAGATGGAACAGAATATTTTGAAGTTTACTGTGATGCTTCTATGCTAGGGTTAGGAGGTGTGTTAATGCAACGCAAAAAGGTAATTGTGTATGCCTCAAGACAATTGAAAAAGCACGAAGAAAACTACACGACTCATGACTTAGAATTAGGAGCGGTAATTTTTGCCCTTAAGATTTGGAGATACTATCTGTATGGAAGTAAGTTTACTGTCTATACGGATCATAAAAGCTTAAGGTACATATTTGGGCAAAAAGAATTAAACATGAGACAAAGAAGATGGATGGAAATTCTAAGCGATTACGACTGTGATATTCAATATCACGAGGGAAAGGCAAATGTAGTTGCAGATGCCTTAAGTCGTAAGTACCATGAAAAACAAAAGCGAGTTCGTGCCCTTAGATTAAATCTACAGTTAGATTTAATGGAACAATTAAAGAGTGTTTAAACCACAGCAATCAAGGATGATGCTGAAGGAATGAAAGGACGAACAAAAGAATTGGAACAAGGAAGTGAAGGAATTTGGAGATTCCACAAGAAAAGGATTTGGGTACCTAAACAGGGAGATTTAAGGAATAAGATTTTAGAGGAAGCCCATAAATCTAGGTATACCATGCACCCTGGAAATAATAAGATGTACCAAGATTTAAGAAATAATTTCTGGTGGATAGGTATGAAAAAGGATATAGCTAGTTATGTATCTAAGTATCTTACTTGCTCACAAGTTAAGGCAGAACACCAGAAACCTTCAGGGTTACTTCAAACGTTAGAGATGCCTGTTTGGAAATGGGAACTAATAACCATGGATTTCGTTACTAAGTTACCCAAAACCAGAAAAGGTAATGATGCGATTTGGGTAATTGTGGACCGATTAACCAAGTCAGCTCATTTTCTACCCATGAAAGAAACTTTCACCATGGAGAGATTAGCAAAACTATATGTTGATGAAATAGTATCCCTACATGGAGTCCTACTCTCTATTGTATCGGATAGGGATAGTCGTTTTACCTCACACTTCTGGACAAGTTTCCAAGAAGCCATGGGTACTCGATTGAATTTAAGTACGGCTTATCATCCCCAAACAGACGGACAAAGTGAAAAAACCATTCAAACCTTGGAAGACATGCTTAGAACGTGTGTAATAGATTTTGGTGGAAACTGGGATGATCATTTACCTTTAATTGAATTCTCCTATAACAATAGTTATCATGCAAGCATTGAAGCTGCCCCGTTTGAAGCACTGTATGGACACAAGTGTAGAACTCCAGTTTGTTGGGCAGAGATAGGAGATGGTCAATTATCAGGACCTGAGATTGTACAAGAGACCACCGACAAGATAACGCAAATCAAAGAAAGACTAAAGACAGCTCGAGATCGCCAGAAGAGTTATGCAGACAATCGACGCAAGCCACTAGAATTTTAAGTCGGAGACAAGGTACTTTTGAAAGTTTCTCCTTGGAAAGGAGTAGTACGATTTGGAAAGAAAGGAAAGCCGAGCCCAAGGTACGTAGGACCATTTCCAGTAATCCAACGAATAGGACCAGTTGCTTACCGTTTACGACTACCAGAAGAGTTAGCTGGAGTACAAGATGTATTTCATGTATCCAACCTCAAGAAATGTCTATCTGACGAATCTCTGGTCGTACCTCTTCAAGATGTAGAGGTAAATGAAAAACTAAAATTCGTGGAAAAACCACTACAGATAGAGGACAGAAAGATCAAATTTTTTAAACACAAGCGACTGGTGCTGGTCAAGGTCAGATGGGATTCAAAGTGAGGACCAGAATATACTTGGGAGCTAGAATCTGAGATGAAACGCAAATATCCACACTTATTTCAATAAATCTCGAGGACGAGATTTTAATTAAGGTGGGGAGGATGTAAGGACCTTCAAAAATGTAACTAACTTATCTATACATGAAAACCCGGACCCCTAAAACCCTAGCCAGCTTGAAAAATCAAAGAAAACAAAGAATTTGGGTTTTAGGCGGGCCGCGTAAAGGATAGCCTAACCTTACGCAGGCCACGTCAACTTAAGGTAGACCGGATAAGGATGCCGGGGCCACGTGTTGACCAGCTGGGGACCTACTTGTGACCAATCAACCCTACGCCTAGACTAGGCAGCCTCGCGGGCCACGTAAAGTATATGTATGGTTTTACGCGGGCCGCGTAAAACCCATTTTCAGGCTATAAATAGCCCGTGCATGGGACTTTTATTCCGTGCTCACAATTTCGATCACAGACGAAATTCTACTGTCAAAACTTTAATTTTTATATAGTGAGGTGCTGCCACAATACCGGGTAATAACTCGATCACTGCTATGATTAAATATCCGATCGATTGAAACTATCCAATGGATGTTTAAGTGCTGCCCGCATTAGGGTTATACTTTGTTATTTGTTGTGATTCCGACAGGATATTTGGGTATTGCCCAAATCTGGGCTATGCTCTGTTATTCGTTGCGAATCTGCTGGATATTTAAGTATCGCACTTTGTCATTCGTTGTGAGGGTTGTATCTCATGAGTTATCGTAAATGCTGTATTAGTTAATAACCTGGTTTGTGCGCATTATTGTTTAAACTAGGTTATTTGCCTTATCAGTAGGCTAAACACTGCCCGTCTAAACTTGCAATGTGAGTCATTCCCTTTTTATCAATTGTTTTACAATACCTCAAATTATTTTCCAAAGTTATAATTACAGGGATTAAGTTTTTGTAGTCTTCAATTACAGCCGGTATGTGGGGTATTATGCACATTACTATTGTATTTATCAGTTTAGGTGGGCGTATCTAAATCATGATATACGTCACTTTTGGGTGAACGGACCCAACATTGATATGACCACAGTCACAGAAACGAGTCGAGTGACAAATACTGTGGGTAGTTGGTTGACATATAAACATTGTAATCTCCCTTAATACTGTAAATTATAACAACGTGTCATTTTATGTAAAATGAATGATTCACTCAGTATTTCCCCGCTGACAAAATATTTTTACAACATGTTTCAGGTGACCTACTGTGAACCAAGTACAAGTGCTACGGAGCACTCCCAAGCTTGAAGTAGTGACTCAAATTAAATAAAGAAATAAACATGTTTTGTAAAATAAAAAGGGAATTCCTATGAGATTCCTCTACTGTAAATTACGGGGTTTATCCCGCATTATTAAATAAATAATACTCGGGCATTTTCAAATTTAAAAGGATCCTGCTAAGACTTCCGCTGTAAATATAAATACCACGGGTTTTTCTGTCCCGCGGCTCCTGGAACAGGTCAAACCGGGCACGGGGGTCGTGACAATGAACTAGGATTTCATGATAGTAAATATGTGGTATGATGAAACTAGTTTGAGTGCTCGTGCAAATCGACTTATGCATGTAAAACAATCGGTTAATATAGGGTCTTGATAATTGATGATTCCATGAGTTAATTGTTGATATGTCTGCATGCTATTATGGTGGTCTATGACCGATTACATGTTAACGGATTAATAATTTTTGAACATAAGTTGTGTTGTATTATTGGCTTGATGAACATAAGAACTAGGGCTGCATGTTAGTATTTGAAATCACTCACTTGTGCGATCCGATTCAATATTTCGGGATGTTGATTGACTGTTCTGATAGATGATGATTAAGGTAATATGATTATGCATGATTGCTGGAAAAGTGTTGATTTGATCTAAATTGAAACTGCCAAAGTTGTTTAGTGATGTTACGAAAATAAATGAGCTGTGAATAAGGAAGTTTGTTTCACCTTTTGGTCTCGACAAGGGTTGCGAGTCGAGAACTCACGGTCTCGACTTGAGACCACACCACACCAGCACAAACAGCACGACTCGAGACCATTTAGTCTCGACTAGTATATGCATGATCCGAGATCCCTTAGTTGAAACTCGAGAACGTGGAGACTATAACCCGAGACCACACTGTCTCGACTCGAGATCTCTAGTCTTAACTCGAGATCATTTAATTGCACACTCTGTTTGGACTTGCACACTGTTACGGGCCTAGGTAGTTGGGTTGCATACTTGGACCTTGCTTATTTGCGTAGATGATATTATTGGATGTGTATGTGCACTGTTGGTTAACTGAAGTATTTATGCGTGTGTGCTACGATCAATACTTGTATACAATACGTGTAGAACATATTCGTGCATACTTAAACCCTAGACCTGACTTGTATGGTAACCATGTTAGGACGTGGTTGACCACTAGCAGTTTGATTGACCTTTTGTGTATCTGCCGAGCAAACCAAGGTGAGTTCACACTCTTACTATGGCATGGGATTCCCGGGGTTGGGAATGGGATTGAATGATTACTTGTACTTTTATCGTTACTGGAATACGTACCATTGACCTCGCTAGGGGAAGGTCACTCATAGATACAGCTAGACTAGTAATACATGGGAAGCCCCCACTAATCTTCTCATACATGCCTGTAGGGCCGCGATACGAATACTAATCTTCGCACACATGCCTGTAGAGCCGCGATACGAATACTAATCTTCGCAAACATGCCTGGAGGGCCGCGATGCAAATACAACTAGTCTAGTAACACATGGGAAACCCCCACTAATCTTCGCAAACATGCCTGGAGGGCCGCGATACAAATAAATACGATACATGGTTTACAAAATGAACATGTGAATTACGAAACGAATACTGAAACTAAACAACCAACTGTGAACTCGCTCAACTTTGTTGTTGACTCGTTTTTACATGCCTTGCAGGTCAATAGGTACTCATGGAGCTTGCACTGGGAGGCGCAGTCGTTGTGGACATGGATCGTGGATGCCATGTTAAACATTTATGACATTTCAAACTTATAACTTATGTTGGGTTTTACATTTATGCTTCCGCTAAACATTGAAACTATACTTTTGTTTTGGGAACACCTTTCATATTGATTGGATGAATTACATTTATTATTGTTCAATATGATTGGTGGCTTGATCCTGGTCAGTCACGCCTCCAAGCGGTAGTACTCCCCGTGTGGATTTTGGGGGTGTGACAGATTGGTATCAGAGCCATTGGTTATAGAGAACTTGGTTTTAATAAGGGGAAAAGGTTTTTGTTAAAACCAGACTATAACCAGAACAGTGCTCAACGATCCACAATGACGCTTCGCTCCACGTGCAAGACTCAACATTCTAGGTGATATGGTATATGTTTTATTGCCTACTTGCTAGATTACATAGAACTTTGCTCATGGTATGCTTAGATACACATAACGACTATTGCTTGAGAACACTTATGTGCTTACTCTCTTCTGTCATCGCATTTTTCGCGAACCCCTCTCACTTATGTTGCCTTGATATGAAGATCATGGTTGGACGCATTAACATGACTCAAGCCCAGTTGACGGCTCTAATTAACGAACAAGTTGCTGCGGCACTTGCAGCCGCACAAGCAGGAGGTATACCCTGCAGTCGCTAACTCACTCTAGGATCTTTAGATCCTACACTCCTAAACCAATTCTTGTGTTAAACCTTGTCCTGATCGTTATACACAACAGGTCAACACGCTCAGCCACGTGTATGCACTTTCAAGACTTTCATGGACTGTCGCCCTAGCACATTCAGTGGCACTGAAAGAGCAGTTGGACTCCTCCATTGGTTTGAAAAGCTCGAGTCCGTATTTAAGATGTGTGAATTCCCTGAGGCTCGTAGGGTGAAGTACGCCACTGGTACTCTCGAAGGCATTGCGCTGACTTGGTGGAATACGCAAGTTCAGATGTTAGGGTTGGCAGCTGCTAACGCCACCCCTTGGAATGATTTCAAGGAACTAATCAAGCGAGAATATTGCACACGTGATGACATCCATAAGTTGGAAGTGGAGTTCTTTAATTTGAAAATGACGGGGTCAGAGATTGAGGCGTATACAAAAAGGTCAAACGAGCTGGCCATCTTGTGTCCAACTATGGTGGACCCTCCTATCAAGCGCATTGAACTGTACCTCAAGGGCTTAGTACCAGAGATTCAAAGCCACGTGACCGCTGCTAACCTTGCTACCATCCAGGAGGTTAATCGCCTTGCTCATCGTCTTACAGATCAGGCAGTGGAACAGAACAAGCTGCCCAAACGTATCGGTGCTACTAATGCTACTACTTCCGCTACTTCCAGTGACAACAAGCGGAAATGGGATGGGGATTCCAGCAAGGGTTCGACAGCAGTTCAATCCCAATCACAGCAGCGAAAGGTTGATAACTACCAGAGCCCTAGTCAGCAATCTTCTGGTAGTCAAAGACAGGGTGGATACCGAGGAAACCTTCCTAAGTGCAATACATGTAACAGGCACCACAATGGTCAGTGCAACAAGGGTCGTTGCTAGAGGTGTTTCAAGATGGGTCATGAAGCTAAAGATTTCAGGAGCCCACGACCTGCGAATCAGAACCAGCAACAACAACCACCAGCTCCACGAAACCAGCAGCAACAGCAGCAGCGAGGCAACAGGGGATGCTATCAGTGTGGTGCTGAAGGCCACTTCAAGCGAGACGGCCCTCAGTTAAACCAAAACTAGAGCAACAACAACAATAATCAGGGCAATGGGATCAACAACGGGGGAAACAACGATAACAACGGCGCTAGGGGTCGAGCATTTGTGCTGGGTCAGGGTGATGCAAGGAATGATCCTAACGTAGTGATGGGTAAGTTCCTTCTCGATGACTTTTATGTTTCTGTATTATTTGATTCGGGTGCGGATACCAGCTATATGTCTCTAAAAGTTAGTCAAATGCTTAAACGTACACCAACTCCTTTAAACACCAAGCATGTTGTAGAGTTAGCTAATGGTAAGAGTTTAGAAGCCGCACACATAGTCGGGGGTTGTAACATCGTTTTAGCTGGTCAGACCTTCTCTATCGATCTCATTCCTATAGTTCTGGGTAGTTTCGACATCGTCATTGGGATGGATTGGTTATCCCAACAGCAAGCAGAGATCCTATGCAAAGAGAAGATTGTTCGTATCCCTCGTTCCGGTCAGGAACCTCTCGTGATTCAAGGCGACAAGAGTGGTGCCGTGGTGGGCATCATCTCTTTCCTAAAGGCCCAGAAGTGTTTGCGAAAGGGCCACACCGCTATTTTAGCGCTTGTTACTGATGCATCAACGAAGGAGAAGAGATTGGAGGACATTCCAGTAGTACGCAACATTCCTCAGGTGTTTCCTGAAGATTTACCTGGGCTACCGCCTCATCGCCAGGTCGAATTCCAGATCGAGCTAGCTCCAGGAGCAGCACCAATAGCTCGTGCACCATATCGCTTAGCTCCATCAGAATTGGAAGAACTATCCAAACAACTGCAAGAACTCTTGGATAAGGGTTTCATTCGTCCTAGCTCTTCGCCTTGGGAAGCTCCAGTACTATTTGTGAAAAATAAAGACGGTACCTTCAGGATGTGCATTGACTACTGTTAACTCAACAAGGTGACCGTGAAGAACCGTTATCCTCTTCCACGCATCGACGACCTGTTCGACCAATTGCAAGGGTCGAGCTATTATTCGAAAATAGATCTGAGGTCAGGCTACCATCAACTGAGAGTCCGGGATGAGGACATCTCCAAAACACCATTCAGAACTCGCTACGGCCACTACGAGTTTCTAGTTATGCCATTCGGGTTAACAAACGCGCCTGCAGTTTTCATGGACCAACAGAGTATGCAAGCCCTACCTGGACAAGTTTGTTATTGTTTTTATCGACGACATCCTGATCTATTCTAAGCGTCAAGAAGAGCACGAGCAGCATCTACGACTCATTTTGGAATTTCTTCGAACAGAACAACTGTACGCCAAGTTTTCAAAATGCGACTTCTGGCTTCGTGAAGTCCACTTTCTAGGCCATGTGGTAAACCAGGATGGGATTCATGTTGATCCATCCAAGGTAGACTCGATTAAGAACTAGCCTGCACCTCGCACACCAACGGAAATTCGCCAATTCTTGGGTTTGGCAGGTTACTACAGAAGGTTCATCAAGGACTTCTCAAAGATTGCACAACCTCTCACCTCACTAACGCAGAAGGGCGTTACTTATCGATGGGGAAGTGCGCAGGAATCAGCATTTAAACACTTGAAGGATAGGCTCTGTAGTGCACCTATTCTCTCATTGGCAGATGACACAGACGATTTTGTGGTCTATTGCGACGCATCCATTCAGGGTCTTGGATGTGTGTTAATGCAACGTGACAAGGTCATTGCTTATGCGTCACGTCAACTTAAAGTTCATGAACGAAACTATACTACACATGATTTAGAGCTGGGAGCTGTTGTTTTCGTGCTTAAGATATGGCGACACTACCTGTACGATACCAAGTGCACCAATTACACCAATCACAGGAGTCTCGAGCATATCTTCAAGCAGAAGGAGTTGAACATGCGTCAACGACGATGGGTCGAAGTTTTGAACGATTACGAATGTGCCATCAAGTACCATCCAGGCAAAGCCAATGTTGTGGCTGACGCCCTAAGTCGAAAAGATACTACACCTAGGCGTGTACGAGCATTACAACTTACTATCCAGTCTAATCTTCTTGCACAGATACGAGATGCTCAGGTAGAAGCATTGAAACCAGAAAACGTCAGGACTGAAGCTTTACGCGGCTCAAGGCAACGGTTAGAACAAAGGGAAGACGGTGCCTACTACGTAACAGAACGCATTTGGGTCCCACATTATGGAAACTTACGCGAGCTGGTAATGGATGAAGCACATAAGTCTCGCTACTCAGTACATCTGGGTTCAGATAAGATGTACTACGATATCAGAACTACGTATTGGTGGCCTAGCATGAAGGCCCACATAGCAACTTACGTCGGCAAATGTTTGACTTGTGCGAGAGTCAAGACGGAATATCAGAAACCATCAGTTCTACTTCAGCAACCAAGGATACCACAATGGAAATGGGAAGAAATTTCCATGGATTTTGTTACTGGCCTGCCTAGATCCCAGCGTGCGAATGATACTATTTGGGTAATCGTGGATCGACTCACTAAGTCTGCACACTTCTTGGCTATCAAGGAAACCGATAAGTTCTCTACCTTAGCAGACATCTACTTGAAAGAAGTGGTTTCGAGGCACGGGGTGCCAACCTCCATTATTTCGGATCGTGATGCACGATTTACTTCAGAACTGTGGCAAGCGATGCATAAATCTTTTGGCTCTCGATTAGACATGAGCACAGCTTATCACCCTCAGACGGATGGGCAGTCTGAGCGCACTATACAAACTCTAGAAGACATGCTTCGGGCATGTGTTATCAATTTCGGCAACAGCTGGGAAAAACATCTCCCTTTGGTGGAGTTTTCGTATAACAACAGTTACCATACCAGCATTCAAGCCGCTCCATTTGAGGCATTATACGGGTGTAAATGCCGATCACCTCTTTGTTGGGCAGAGGTGGGTGATAGTCAGATCACGGGTCCAGAAATGGTAGTAGACGCAACGGAAAGAATTGCTCAGATACGACAACGCATGGCGGCAGCTCGTGACCGTCAGAAAAGCTATGCTGATAAGCGTAGGAAACCTTTGGAATTTCATGTCGGGGACCGGGTTCTACTTAAAGTCTCACCCTGGAAGGGTGTGGTTCGCTTTGGTAAGCGAGGCAAGCTCAATCCGCGATATGTCGGACCATTTGAAATCACTGAGAAAATTGGCAAAGTGGCCTACAAACTGAACCTACCAGCAGAACTCGGTGGAGTTCACAACGTTTTTCACGTGTCGAATCTGAAGAAGTGTCTGTCAGATGAGACCCTCATAGTTCCTTTGAAGAGCTCACTATCGACGATCAGTTGCGATTCGTCGAGGAACCTGTTGAAATAACGGACCGGGATGTTAAGGTCCTCAAGAACACCAGAATACCTCTTGTTCGAGTTCGTTGGAACTCCCGTCATGGCCCAGAGTTCACATGGGAACGAGAAGACCAAATGAAACTCAAGTATCCCCAGTTGTTCGGAAACATGTAACTACTACTGAGGCTGAAGCTACTGCGGAATTTCGGGACGAAATTCCAAATCAACGGGGGAATGATGTGACACCCCAGGAAAACTAGTAAACAACACAACTTAACAAGCTTCCTCAGTAACCGCATGCTAAATTTCGGGACGAAATTTCTTTCAACTTGGGGATAATGTGACAACCCATATTCTAGAAGCTTTCTCTTTGCTTTGATATAACTTGTATTGACATACGTGATTAATTGATGTGTCTAATTTCAATGAGATGACATGTCTTGTTATGTTATGTATTACGTGATTATATGTGAATGTTATAAGTTTGGTTGCATAACACCCGTCCAAATTTCACAAGCCTTTAGGGCCGTACACCTTACCCCTCATTACAAACCTGTCTCTCGGTCCACTCTACCTGACTCGAGACCAAGAGGGCAGCCCAAGGAAGGGTTCGGCCTACTCCTCTAATCCGAATATATGTTCACGCACACACACCTCATTCGGGTTTTTGCTTCTCATAACTTGCAATCAAGAAAACACACACAAAACCCTAGAACTCTCTCCCTTCCTCTCTTCCTTGTGCGACGGAAGCTCCCTCACCTGAAGCCACCCGTCTCGAGCAATCTAGTCTTCTCGGCTTCCTGGTTAGTGTTAATTCTTGATCGTTTGCTATGTTTTTGATGTCACGTTGTTATGTGATGAATGTAAGGACCTTCAAAAATGTCCCTAACTTATCTATACATGAAAACCCGGACCCCTAAAACCCTAGCCAGCTTGAAAAATCAAAGAAAACAAAGAATTTGGGTTTTAGGCGGGCTGCGTAAAGGATAGCCTAACCTTACGCGGGCCGCGTCAACTTAAGGTTGACCGGATAAGGATGCCGGGGCCACGTGTTGACCAGCTGGGGACCTACTTGTGACCAATCAACCCTACGCCTAGACTAGGCAGCCTCGGGGGCCGCATAAAGTATCTGTATGGTTTTACGCGAGCCGCGTAAAACCCATTTTCAGGCTATAAATAGCCTGTGCATGGGACTTTTATTTCGTGCTCACAATTTTGATCACAGACGAAATTCTACTGTCAAAACTTTAATTTTTATATTGTGAGGTGCTGGCACAATACCGGGTAATAACTCGATCGCTGCTACGATTAAATATCCGATCGATTGAAACTATCCAATGGATGTTTAAGTGCTGCCCGCATTAGGATTATACTTTGTTATTCATCGTGATTCCGACAGGATATTTGGGTATTGCCCAAATCTGGGCTATGCTCTGTTATTCGTTGCAATTCCGCTGGATATTTAAGTATCGCACTTTGTCATTCGTTGTGAGGGTTGTATCTCGTGAGTTATCGTAAATGCTGTATTAGTTACTAACCTGGTTCGTGTGCATTATTGTTTAAACTAGGTTATTCGGCTTATCAGTAGGCTAAACACTGCTCGTCTAAACTTGAAATGTGAGTCATTCCCTTTTTATCAATTGTTTTACAATACCTCAAATTATTTTCCAAAGTTATAATTATAGGGATTAAGTTTTTGTAGTATTCAATTACAGCCGGTATGTGGGGTATTGTGCACATTACTATTGTTTTTATCAGTTTAGGTGGGCGTACCTAAATCATGATATACGTCACTTTTGGGTGAACGGACCCAACAGTGATATGACCACAGTCACAGCAACGAGTCGAGTGACAAATACTGTGGGTAGTTGGTTTACATATAAACATTGTAATCTCCCTTTATACTGTAAATTATAACAACGTGTCATTTTATTTAAAATGAATGATTCACTCAGTATTTCCCCGCTGACAAAATATTTTTACAACATGTTTCAGGTGACCTACTGTGAACCAAGTACAAGTGCTATGGAGCACTCCCAAGCTTGAAGTAGTGGCTCAAATTAAATAAAGAAATAAACATGTTTTGTAAAATAAAAAGGGAATTCCTATGAGATTCCTCTACTGTAAATTACGGGGTTTATCCCGCATTATTAAATAAATAATACTCGGGCATTTTCAAATTTAAAAGGATCCTGCTAAGACTTCCGCTGTAAATATAAATACCACGGGTTTTTCTGTCACGCGGCTCCTGGACCGGGTCAAACCGGGCACGGGGGCCGGGACAGAAAAAGGTGGTATCAGAGCCACTGATTTAAGCCAATTAAGTATTTAAAAATACTTAATTTATTTGATTGCCATTCTGTGATTTTGTGAAATTTTAGTTTACAAAATTTTAACTTAGGATTGTGTGCGTCTTCGTGTGTGCTAACAGCATGAACGAACTATCAGAAGCCCTACAGAATATCTCAATCCATAGTACAGATATGGATATCACCAGTATTACTACTGGATACCAGGCAGATGTGGAGGAGCCTATGGTATTTAAAGCCCAACCCCAGGAAAAACCTAAAGTAGTGAAAAAGAGACATAGGTGGGCAGGTTGGAGGTGTGTACGCAGGAAGAAGCCAGCAACTCAAAAGACCATGAAAAAGGACGACCCAAAAGACAAAGGGAAAGGCATAGAAACTGGGGAGAGTTCTAGGCAAAACCAGGAACCACTATATTGGGAAGAGGAACTAGACCGTAAACTGTCACTAGCTGATATCATCGGACCTGCCGATGAAACTCTCTTTAACTACCCAGCAGAAGCCCTACTACCTGTTAACCTAGAACCTGCCATTCCAGACCCTATTATGCAGCCTAGACCTTTACCAGGAGCACTAGAGGAATGGTGGACTGCCGACTGGCAATTTCAGAACATTATGAATAGTCCTAATACTTTTCTCCCTCAATTTGACCCGGAACCTATACCAAACCCACCAATGAGTAACGAAAACTTAGCTGAACTCCGCCACTACGGCGAGAAGCTGGTGGATGCCAGAAATAGGATTCGGGAGGTAGGAGAACAGATCTCCTGGAAATACGACGAGAGGGAACGTCGTTTCTGAAAAGCCAGTTAATAGGGAGTGCAGAGGGTGGTGTGTGTTGCAACCCCCGATCCCTAGTTCCCGGGAACGGGCGGCAGCGAACCAGTTTTGGTGGTATCACGTTATTACTTATTTGGCAGCGGGAATTTTCATCAGGACCGTAGTTAGGAAATATTAAATAAGAGTAAACCACCATATTTTATGATATTAAACACATGGGTAAAACCCAAGTTTTTATTACAAACTGATTTACAGGGATAAATCCCACTTTATTGAAATAAACGCTTTCTTTTATTTAGGTAACTTTTATAGCCACTTTTCCAAGCCTTCAGTGCTGTCCAGCTGGCTTCTAATTGGCTTTCACATTTTGTAACCTGAAACGCGTTTTAAAAACATTTTGTCAGTGGAAAATACTGGTGAGTGAATCCCAGTTTAATCAAGAAATATTAATTTAATTTAAACAGTATTGAGGGCGATTACAATGTTTATATCTACCCAATTACTCATTCAGTAGTGTCAAGTCTGACTAGAGGGTTATATTACACATTGGCTAACTCTTTTTCCAATGGTAACGTTACTCACATTTTGTATACAAAAACCCAACATACCGGCAGTAATTGTAGAATTACAAAGACTCAATCACTGCTAAATTGCATTGTAAAAAGGTTAAGGTTTTGTAAAAAAACTGTTTGCAAAAAGGAGATTACTCACATTGCTGTCTTAGGTTATTCTTTAGGGTTTCCTGGTGAATATCTATAATTTACACAAATGCACGTGTGTTAGTATAATAACCCATTTTAACATTAGTAATACCCTCCCCGAGACGGCATTCCAACGACTACGTCGGGCAGAACCACGACAGCCGTTACGGAACCCTAGATCAATCGGGCAGCGTATCTAATACGTCTCCAGGGGTTATAATACTTACATCGTAGCAGAACCTCACTATTTAGGGGGTATAATGCCCGGGTATAGTAACGCCACTACAGAAATTTAGTGAGAAAGAAAGAAAAGTGAACGAACAGACTGAAGGCCCGTTGCGTTCTATTTATAGTGCTGAAATCGGACTTCCAGGCGGCCTGCGTAAAGTAAGGCTAACCCTTACGCGGCCCGCGTCAACCTCCGGTCAACGTATAGCTTAGCTGAGTCGTTTACTAGCTTGTCCGGGTGTTGGGCCACGTGGCGGCCCAGGGTCGTGCCAGATTTTGGGACACTCGCGGCCCGCATGAACTTAGACGAACTCATACGCGGCCCGCATGAACTAAGGATTTTAGCGGAGTCCGGTTATACCTTAATGCGGCCCGCGTTAAGTTGAGGTGAGGTCTATGCGGCCCGCCTCAACATAATATTTATTGTTTTTATTTTATTTTATATATTATAATCTACTTTGGGCTCGGTTTTCACATACGGGGTGCATCTAAGGACATATTGAGACATTTTAAAATATATTAGGGTGTCGAAAAATTTATGAGGGTGTCGGTTTACGTTAGGGTTGTTATATCCTCCCCACCTTGTTTTAGAGCTCGTCCTCGAGATCTACTGGAACAAGTGTGGATATTTCTTTTGCATTTCTGATTCAAGTTCCCATGTGTACTCAGGTCCTCTTTTGGAGTCCCACTTCACTTTGACCAAAACTAGTCTCTTGTGTTTGAGATTCTTAATTTTCCTATCTTCAATCTGTAGAGGCCTTTCTACAAACTTGAGTTGTTCATTAACTTCTATATCTTTAAGAGGTACTAAAAGTGATTCGTCAGCTAGACACTTTTTGAGATTAGATACATGAAATACATCATGTATTCCTGCCATTTCCTCTGGCAGTTGTAGCTGATAGGCTATAGGTCCTATTCTTCTAATAATCTTGAAAGGTCCAATATACCTGGGACTTAGCTTTCCTCTTTTGATGAATCTTACTACTCCTTTCCAAGGAGAGACTTTTAGTAACACTTTATCTCCTACTTGAAATTCTAATGGTTTGTGTCTGTTATCAGCGTAGCTCTTCTGTCGATCACGTGCTGCTTTCAGTCGTTCCTTGACTTGAATGATTTTGTCAGTTGTTTCTTGTACTATCTCAGGTCTGGATAATTGCTTTTCCCCAATTTCTGCCCAACAGACTGGGGTTCTGCACTTTCGTCCATAAAGTGCTTCGAATGGTGCAGCATTGGTACTTGTGTGATAACTGTTATTATAAGAAAAGTCTATTAAAAGTAAGTGATCATCCCAGTTACCTCCGAAATCAATTACACAAGCTCTAAGCATGTCTTCCATTGTTTGGATTGTCCTTTCACTTTGCCCGTCAGTTTGAGGATGATAAGCCGTGCTTAAATTCAACTTAGTTCCCATTGCCTTTTGGAAGCTTGACCAAAAATGAGAAGTAAAACGGCTATCCCTATCAGAAATAATTGATAAAGGAATTCCATGTAATGAAACAATTTCATTTACATATAATTTGGCTAATTGTTCCATACTAAAGGTTTCCTTCATTGGTAGGAAATGAGCTGACTTGGTTAGCCTATCTACAATCACCCAGATTGTATCATTACCTTTTCTGGTTTTGCGTAATTTGGTAACAAAATCCATTGTTATCAATTCCCATTTCCAAACTGGCATTTCTAATTGTTGCAATAAACCTAAGGGTTTCTGATGTTCAGCTTTAACTTGTGAGCAGGTTAAACATTTAGAAACATAAGCTGCTATGTCCTTTTTCATTCCTATCCACCAGAAATTTTTCCTTAAATCCTGGTACATTTTTATCACTTCCTGGATGCATTGTATATTTAGACTTATGAGCTTCTTCTAATATACGGTGACGTAAATTTCCTAATTTAGGTATCCACATTCTCTTTTTATGGAACCTCCAAATTCCATCTGTTCCTTGTTCTAATTCCTTAATCATTTCTTTTAATTTTTCAGTATCCTCCTTGATTACTGATTCTTGTGCTTTTCTAATTTGATCATTTAAATCTACTTGTAGATTTAATTTAAGAGAACGTACCCTTTTTGGCTTTTCGTGCCACTTTCGACTTAAAGAATCTGCCACTACATTTGCTTTTCCTGCATGATACTGGACATCACAATCATAATCACTAAGTAATTCCATCCAGCGTCTTTGTCTCATATTCAGTTCTTTTTGCTAAAAAACATACCTTAAGCTCTTATGATCTGTGAATATGGTAAACTTACTACCATAAAGATAATGTCTCCAAATTTTAAGGGCAAAAATTATGGCTCCTAATTCCAAATCATGGGTTGAATAATTTTCTTCATGGCTCTTAAGCTGTCTAGAGGCATAAGCTATAACCTTTTGACGTTGCATTAATACACATCCATAACCTAACTTAGAAGCGTCACAAAAGACTACAAAGTCTTCAGTTCCTTCTGGTAACGCTAGTATGGGTGTATGGGTTAATCTTTGCTTAAGGATTCTAAAAGCTTCTTCTTGTTTTGGTCCCCATTCAAACTTAACAGATTTACAGGTTAACTTAGTTAAAGGAATGGCTATTCTAGAAAAATCCCGAATAAATCTTCTATAATAACCGGCCAATCCTAAGAAACTTCTAACCTCAGTTGGTGACTCAGGGGTTTTCCATTTGATAATTGCCTCTATCTTTGTTGGATCTACATGAATTCCTTCATGAATAACTAAATGTCCGAGAAATTGTACCTGTTCAAACCAAAACTCACATTTTGAAAACTTAGCATAAAGCTTTTCCTTTCTCAATAAACTTAAAAGTAAGTGCAAGTGCTTTGCATGCTCCTCTTTACTTTTAGAGTAAATTAGAATATCACCTATGAAAACAATTATGAATTTATCTAAATATGGTTTACATATTCGGTTCATCATGTCCATGAATGCGGCTGGGGCATTGGTTAAACCAAATGGCATGACAGTAAATTCATAATGACCATACCTCGTTCAGAATGCGGTTTTAGGAATATCCTCTTCCTGTACCTTTAATTGATGATATCCTGATCTTAAATCAATTTTAGAGAAAAATCGAGCTCCTTGAAGTTGATCAAACAAATCATCGATCCTCGGTAATGGATACCGATTTTTAATCGTGACTTTGTTTAATTCACGGTAGTCAATACACATACGCATTGATCCGTCCTTCTTTTTGACGAACAATATCGGTGCTCCCCATGGCGATGAGCTTGGATGTATGAATCCTTTCTCCAACAATTCGTCTAGTTGTTTCTTCAGTTCTTGCATTTCCGCGGGTGCTAAACGGTAAGGTGCTTTGGCAATCGGTGCTGTCCCTGGTAGCAGATGGATTCTAAATTCGACTTCCCTGTCTGGCGGTAGTCCTGGCAATTCTTCTGGAAATACATCTGAAAACTGGGACACTACTGGAATATCTTTTGATTCCTTTCCTTTAGTGTTAGTGATTATAGAAATTAAATGCACTATAGATCCTTTTTTTATATAACTTGCAGTTTTCATCACAGAGATGAATTTAGTGGATCTAGATGGTTTATCTCCTTTAATTGTGATATTTTCACCTCTTGGTGATTTTACCTGAATTGACTTTTGATCACATAAGATATTGGCTTTATTGGTTATTAACCAATCCATTCCTAACACGACATCAAATCCTACCAGATTCATTGGGTAAAGGTTTGTAATGAATTTTTGATTAAAAATTTCTATTCTTGCTCCTTGTAAGATTTCAGAAATCTTAACGGTTTCTCCATTTGCTGTTTCTACTATACATTCTTGTGGTAGTTTAGTTAATGATTGATTTAGGAGTTTGCAAAATGAAGTACTAATAAAACTTTGGATTGCACCAGAGTCAAATAATACTTTAGCAAAAATATCATTAACTAAAAATGTACTAGCGATGACGTCCGGGATCATCTTGGCTTCATCTGCAGTTAAAACAAATGCTCTAGCATTTTTAGTATTCTTATTGTTTGCAGCTGGAGCCAATTTCGGACAGTTGGTCTTGATGTGACCTTGTTCCCCACAGTTGAAGCACACCCTGCTATTGGCTTTCTTCCTGCAGTCTTCTTCCTTGTGACCTGATATTTTACAGAAATTGCAATAAATGGAGCATTTTCCAGAATGTTTCCTTTTGCAATACTTGCAATAAGGTGCGGATGTAGAACCTACATTCCTACGGTTGAAATTTCCAGAACGGAATTCTTGAGTAAGCCTTTGGGATAGGTTTCTCCTCTGATCTTCTTCTCTAGTACGGATTAACTCATCTGTCAAGGTATTGGCTAATTCTACAGCTTCTTCTATGGTTTGGGGTCTAGCTGCCTTGACTACATGTCTAATCTCTCCAATTAATCCCCAGATATAACGGGAGATTAATACCGGTTCATGTGATGCAAGGGTTGGTACTATCCTAGCATATTCAAAGAATGTGGTAGTGTAACCCTTACTGTCTACCCCGACCATTCTAAGATTCAGAAACTTATTTGCTATCTGTTCCTTTTCATTGGGAGGGCAGAATTTCCTTTCTACCATATTTTTAAACTCCTCCCATTCCATGCTATAAATTCTATCACTTCCTCTTGACTGGAGGATAGTGTTCCACCATTCTAAGGCTGCGTTTTTAAACAGATTTGAAGCAAACATTATCTTATCTTCTTCAGCACACTTGCTTATTTTCAGAACTGCCTCAGTTTTCTCTATCCAGCGTAAAGCTGCAATGGGTCCTTCATTGCCCGAGAATTCTATTGGTTTGCAGGACCAGAATTCTTTATAAGAACAACCATATAGCATGGTTCTTCTTCTTTTGGGAATGGGCGCTTGAAGTACGAGTCCATTGTTCACGCTGTGTTCCGGTTCACTTGGTCGCTTACTGCTACGCTTACTTTTATTATTCGCTTCTTGAACCGTTTGAATAATAAATGGCATTGCATCTATAATTCCTTGTGCCACTATGTGTTGAACGGCACTATTATCCATTTGGTTTCCATTGTTATTGTTGTCCGGATTCTCATTAACCACGTTAATGTTACTCTGGTTATCGTTATTCAGATTATCTTGATTTCCCTCGTCGGCCATCTGAATTTTAAACATTTACCAAATATTAATATCACAAATAATATTTGAATATAGTCAATCACATGACACGCACTTTTAGCCAAAAGCGTCGAGCATTGCAACTTTTACTCTATTCGTATATTATTCATCATTACACACTAGTACTAAATTTAAAATTACAATACCGACTGAAATGTAAAGCTACAATACTAGTAGTATGCATCCGTAGTTTTTTTTTTTACACATACACACATATATTATTTTATTATTATTATTACTACCGTTCCTGCCATCACATTTGCTGATATGGATTCATCCAAAAATCCATATTATGCTCGTCGTATTTCCATACGAGGCGTTCTCCCACCTGTCGCATTCTCTCACTGCTTTCTAAAATTTCCTCACCGAAGGTCCTAAGTTCTTGGACATTTTCTGCACTCATTGGGGGTGCAGGTTCTAGGACTGGGTTTGGAATCTGGGGTGCAGGTTCCTGATATGGAGGCATAGGAGCCTGGTATGGGTATGGATTCTCTAAAATTTCCCTAACATATGCATCACTAATGTTGTAGGGATCTTGAGGATCTAACCCTGGGTAAGCTCCTTAGTTGGGTATTGGCACATTTTCCTGTATTGGGTTTTGTTGCACATAGTCCCTAATTTCATCCCACCAGGGGTCATAATTTGGGTCTAGGGGATTGGGTGCAGGTACCCTAAGTATCTCCTCCGGCTTGTAATCAGGCATTTCTATTTGATTTTCTACTTCCATGGGTTGGTCAGGATTTTGTGGTTGTGGTGCTAGCATTTGTTCCAGGTTTGGGTCAGCAGCAGTGGTTGCTAAAATATGGATATTAGCGATACCCCTATTGAGCATATCCTGATTATAGGCATCAGTCTCTCTTTTTGCTGCGGCTCACACTCGCTATTCCTGCAACTTTTTCATTCGTTTCCTACGCTCGTGTGCTCCCCTACTGAACCATCCCATCTTTTTCTGAGGAAATGGCTCTTCAGATTGAGCCTTAAACACAAAGATTCCTTCTTCCGTATCAGCAGAATACCCTGAGAGGGCAGGCTGAGAAGAGGAGGTGCCTTCGCTCCTAGGCGAACCAGACAATTGACGATACGCGTCAGAAGGTCCTTGGTAGCTCATACTGTAAACTAACAAATAGTCAGATAATACATAGCAAGTAAATACAATTATGCACGTATTCCCGTAATTTATTTCCTAACACTTTAAATTTTGATGTCAGCGGAACACTTCTGTGGCTGAATCAGTGGCATGGCTCTGATACCACCTTCTGTCACAACCCCCGATCCCTAGTTCCCGGGAACGGGCGGCCGCGAACCAGTTTCGGTGGTATCACGTTATTACTTATTTGGCAGCGGAAATTTTCATCAGGACCGTAGTTAGGAAATATTAAATCAGAGTAAACCACCATATTTTATGATATTAAACACATGGGTAAAACCCAAGTTTTTATTACAAACTGATTTACAGGGATAAATCCCACTTTATTGAAATAAACGCTTTCTTTTATTTAGGTAACTTTTATAGCCACTTTTCCAAGCCTTCAGTGCTGTCCAGCTGGCTTCTAATTGGCTTTCACATTTTGTTACCTGAAACGCGTTTTAAAAACATTTTGTCAGTGGAAAATACTGGTGAGTGAATCCCAGTTTAATCAAGAAATATTAATTTAATTTAAACAGTATTGAGGGCGATTACAATGTTTATATCTACCCAATTACTCATTCAGTAGTGTCAAGTCTGACTAGAGGGTTATATTACATATTGGCTAACTCTTTGTCCAATGGTAACGTTACTCACATTTTGTATACAAAACCCCAACATACCGGCAGTAATTGTAGAATTACAAAGACTCAATCACTGCTAAATTGCATTGTAAAAAGGTTAAGGTTTTGTAAAAAAACTGTTTGCAAAAAGGAGATTACTCACATTGCTGTCTTAGGTTATTCTTTAGGGTTTCCTGGTGAATATCTATAATTTACACAAATGCACGTGTGTTAGCATAATAACCCATTTTAACATTAGTAATACCCTCCCCGAGACGGCATTCTAACGACTACGTCGGGCAGAACCACGACAGCCGTTACGGAACCCTAGATCAATCGAGCAGCGTATCTAATACGTCTCCAGGGGTTATAATACTTACATCGTAGCAGAACCTCGCTATTTAGGGGGTATAATGCCCGGGTATAGTAACGCCACTACAGAAATTTAGTGAGAAAGAAAGAAAAGTGAACGAACAGACTGAAGGCCCGTTGCGTTCTATTTATAGTGCTGAAATCGGACTTCCAGGCGGCCCGCGTAAAGTAAGGCTAACCCTTACGCGGCCCGCGTCAACCTCCGGTCAACGTATAGCTTAGCTGAGTCGTTTACTAGCTTGTCCGGGTGTTGGGCCACGTGGCGGCCCAGGGTCGTGCCAGATTTTGGGACACTCGCGGCCCGGATGAACTTAGACGAACTCATACGCGGCCCGCATGAACTAAGGATTTTAGCAGAGTCCGGTTATACCTTAATGCGGCCCGCGTTAAGTTGAGGTGAGGTCGATGCGGCCCGCCTCAACTTAATATTTATTGTTTTTATTTTATTTTATATATTATAATCTACTTTGGGCTCGGTTTTCACATACGGGGTGCATCTAAGGACATATTGAGACATTTTAAAATGTATTAGGGTGTCGAAAAATTTATGAGGGTGTCGGTTTACGTTAGGGTTGTTATAGTGTGGTTGTAATGTATAATACTAATAATAATAGTAAAATATAAATCTTGTAAAATAGTCTAAAAATAAAACCTTGTAAGATAATCAGTGTGTACGGAAGCATAGTATTAAAATATATATAAAAAAAATCGAATAGTCGCAAAGTCGACAGTTTTGGCTGTACATGTTATTTGATTATTTGTTTCTTTAATTGTCTTTTCGTATTAATTGATTTCTTGTTAATGTACAGAATGGGTAAACAAAAGCTTTCGGATATTTACCATCAACTAGACAATGCCCAAAAGACTAAGAAAACCTCGTCCCAACCAAATTCCTCAAGATATTAAGTGAACACTAGTGAAGGAATATTTATTCGTAAAGCATCCTATGAAAACCCACTTACTCCCAAGAAGAGAGATTGGATTATTAGAAAAAGCCAAGAGAAAGTAGGAACGCCCAATTCAAAAGAAATGGTAGTTAATAAGGAAATAGGTAAAAACCCGCCGTGGGAAGAAAAATTAGATGAAAAATGGTCAGACCTTTATATGTTAGCTACTACTGTAGTGAATCTCAATCCTTAATTAAGATAAGTGGCCAAACCAAAATCAACCATGAAAAATAAATAAGTACGAGGGAATAAAATAAATGCAGGGTATAATTATCAAAGTATGTTTTTGGAATTTCAGTTGTAATAGATCTATAAGGTTGTTGTGTTTATTATTTTAAATAAAGTTTGGTTGTAAAATATATCAAAAGTGTTTATATTAAATAATAGTTCGTAATTGATATACATCCAGATGGAACACGCCGTAAATGAACCAGTTAATGAAGCTAACCAGTCGGAACATAATAACGAGGATCACTTCCTAAATCGGCAAGACATAGAAAATATCGTTGCTCAGGGAATAGTTAATGCTATCCCAGCTATCGTCGTTGCAGTAAAAAGTCCTGTTGAGCCTTCGCAAGCTCACCCTAGTAAACGTACGCACGACGATACTGCCAGTAATAGTATCAATGGAGGCGGTAATAATAATGACAGAATTCAAACCCCAATACATAAAAGGATGAAAGCTGCAACACCTGGTTTCACTTACAAAGATTTCCTTGCCTGTAAACCTGTGGAATTTGCAGGCAACGAAGGGGCGACTGCGGCACTGCGTTGGTTAGAGAAAACTGAGGCAGTGATCAAAATAAGTAAATGTGCTGAGGAAGATAAGGTCATGTACGCTTCGCACCTTTTCAAGGAAGAAGCGTTAGAATGGTGGAACACGGTATTACAAGCTAAGGGAAGTGACATGGTTTATGCCATGAGTTGGGAAGGATTCAAGCAACTGATAGAAAGAAAATTCTGTCCCGAATATGAAAAAGAGCAAATGGCAAACAAATTTCTAAGCCATCGAATGGTGGATGTGGACTGTCGAGGGTATACTTCAAAATTCCTTGAGTATGCCAGGATAGTACCTACTCTGGCTTCGCCGGAATCAGTACTTATTTCTCGCTATATTTGGGGTTTGATTAGCGAGATCCGTGACATTGTCAAAGCCGCAAGACCTCGCACGATTGACGAAGCGATAGAGTTAGCCAACACCTTAACTGACGGACTGGTACGTGATGCGTGTGTAGTGTAATATATTTTTGATGTATATTTAAGCCCTTTTTACACTTTTAGCCAAGTTTTAAATTTATAAAACACGATATTCACTAACACTAAACACACATATGGGTAAGTGCACCCATCGTGGACGTAGTATAGTGTTGGTAAGATACCGAGGTCGTCCAAGGACACAAGAGCTTTTAATACCGGTTTATCCTCAACGTCTAATCAAATCAAAAAGTGAGAAAAATGTTTTTTAAACTAAGAAAATAAAAACTAACTAAATGCTGAAAAATAAAATAAAATAAAAACAGATAGACAAGATGAATCACTTGGATCCGACACGTGTATTAGTATAACCTTTGATTATTTTCGCACTTTTGCACTTGTTTAAGAGATTATCTTAGTTATTGTAGTAGGCCCCTCTTTTGAAGGCGACGTTACCCTCAACCCAGTAGTTTGAGTCAGCAAGGATAGAATCCTAAAGGGTCGGATTATTAAAAGATAATGAATTAAGTTATTAATGCAAATTGTGGTAGGCCCCGCTTTCGGCGGTGACGTTACCCTCGGCTAAGTAGTCTGAGTCAGCAGGGATACAGTCCTAAATAGCCGGGTTATAGTATTAATAGTAGTTAACTTATGAGGGGGTCAAAGAGTTTGGATCCCCGCCATCCAATACCTATGGGCATTGAAGGAGATCCTACTAAATTTGACCCAGGTCCCAAGCAGGACCTCTAAACGCTGAACAAGGGCAAGACCCTTACCAAACCGTTCCCTTAACCCCCGACCAGGTAGCCAACATACCTCCATATAGACCGTGGAGATATGAATGGTGAAAATCTTTTATTTTATATAGACAGTAAAATAATGCCAAGACACCACGGACAAACGATAAGGAAAGATCACCTTCAACATAAGTAACTAGTTATTAAAGTCATTAATACAAAACCAAATAAAAAGTGCAAAAGATTGAAAATAAAAAGTATTATACTAAACACTTGTCTTCACCAAGTGATGTAAGAGACTTAGGCAAACATGGCCTTGATTGTCAAGAACTCTTACGATCAATCTTGGATCCCGAGGCGACTCACACACTCTACGATGGACAATGGATGATGGTGGTGGATGATGGTGTTATGGTGGTGGTGGGTGGTGGATGAAGTGTGAGAGAGGTGGTGTGCCAAGGGATGAGATGGAATGAAACCAAGCACTCATATTTATAGGCTGAACAGAAGGCTGTGCACGGCCCCGTGTCCACTGGACACGCCCCCGTGCCCGTCTGACACTCTCTCTCCTCATTAATTGTAATTCGCAATTACAATTAATGCGCCTGCTGTACTTTCACCACGCCCCCGTGCCCGCTGGACACGGCCCCGTGGTGGGCAATGGAAGCTTCTATAAGTTTGTCTTTTATGCTGCTTCTTGGACACGGCCCCGTGCTGGCTGAGCACGAGGCGTGTTCAGACTTCTGCTTTCTCTTCTTTGCTTTGGAGGATGCCGTTGAGGGTCCGGGCAGTCTACTTTTATTCCTTTTCTTGTATTTATGCTAGAATTAGTTGTCTTTTTGCTTCTTTTGTGAATTTGAGCTCATTTCATCCTGAAAATACAAAAGGAAGACAAAAACACTCTTTTTCTAACATTAGTACTTAAAAAGGGTTAGTTTTATGCCTTAATTGATGTGATTTATATGTTTCATTTTACACACATCAAATACCCCCACACTTGAACTTTTGCTTGTCCTCAAGCAAAACTCTTTAAATGTGGCTTACACTCCCAAATGGAATAGGTAGAAGAGAAAGTTTTTGGCTTGTCATAGAGTGTCGGGAATCCAAGATCTTTGTAAGTTTTATTTTTATTTATTTACAATCCTATTCGTTATGATTTATTTAGAACGTTTCACAGGATAAATTACTTATTCGGGCATAGCATGCCTTATTAAAATTCCATTTATATACAAGTTCACATACCTCACGGGAGATCACTCAACACTCGGCCGAAGGTGTATTTTTTTTTTAGTGAATCACTCGAGAGCGGCATGGAACTTACGCCTTCCATAGGCTTGCCAAGCAATCAATCCTCCTCCTTTTTAACTTTTTACCTTTGTAAATATCAAGAGGACTTTTTGGGTGAAGGGTTAGGCTTGGGTTAAAGGTGGGTGGTTGGGTTAGTGGTTAGTAAAAGGGCGAAAATCGTAAAAAGCGTCGGTTTTCGTGACACACCTTGTTTTTAGTGACTCTTTATTTTGAAGTATTACTCCAAACAAGCTTTTATATAGCTTTTGTTTGTTTTTGACTTCATCATTTTTTTTTTGATAAGTCACATAAAATAGCGAGCTTACGAAAAACCGAACTTGTTACTAAAATAAAGGGTGAAAAATAAAAAAGGGTTTTTAGTGGGTAAAAAGGGTTTTAGGGTAATGAAATGAAAGGTTTAGGCTCAAAGGGGCTAACTAGGGGGATTTTGGGTAGGTGGTAAAAAAATGAAAAATAATGGTGTAGAAAGAAAAATATGGTTAGTCCTAATGCCTCCATCACTTACTTACTTGGGTTTAAGTTGGTAAGGACCGGGAATGTATCGTCGTGGCAAGTTCTAGAGTTGTAAGAACCAAGCGGCTATTCACACAAGAAACGAAAAATGAGCATTTAGTCTAAAGATGTATATTTGTATGCTCAATAAAGGATCAAAACTCACTTTTGTGGGAATGGGTTTTTAATGCGATCAAGTATATATAATCGAATTTTTAACTAGACTTGTTATGCCGTTTCGTAATTTTCTTATGTTGGTTCTTTGTTATCACGACGCTATCGGTTGTAAATTTGTAAAAATATAACCTTTTTAGAACTTGTTATTCCTAAATTAAACCAAGACAAGTAAAAAAACGAAAACTTTTTGAAAAAAAAATTTGGGGTGTTTAGCGGTTCCAATAGAGTTTTGTGTAAGGCTTATAATTAGGATTTGCAAAATTCAAGGTTTTAGCATCCCCCCACACTTAAATTACACATTGTCCTCAATGTGTCCCAAAAATAAGATTTTCGGTTGATTAGAATGAGTAAAAGTGGGTTAAAAAGCAAAGATTTATGTTACTGGCATCCTGGACACGGCCCCGTGGTGACCGGGCACGGCCCCGTGGTCAGGTGCCAGTAACAGAAGTTAAAGAAATAAGACAGAAGCCTGGACACGGGGGCGTGTCCGCTGAACACGGCCCGTGTCCAGTTACCTGAACTGGGCGTTTTTTGCAAGTGGCTCAGCATGGGGCCGTGTTGGTTGGGCACGGCCCGTGTTGAGCCTTCTGTGATGGAGATTTGTGTCGGGTTGCTCTGTTCTTTGTGCATGGGGCCATTTTTCTCGTTCCCTTTTTCATCCATTACCACCATGAGTGTGTTTTATTTCTGCAAATTAAAACTAAAAGATTAAACTAAACTAAGGATAGTTCCGCAGAATGCCTCCGTGGTGCGCCACGTTTATAAGGGTCCTTGGCTAGACCCAATGCGAGGTTATATGTTTTCTGAGTGGGATGCCTGGCGTCCCATGTTACACCGTCGGAGAGCAGCATCCAAGCTCGAATCAATAACCTTCATGTAATTGACCGGGTCGTCGTCCTCTATTCTCTTCCCAACTCCGAACTTCACTTCATCATCCCCATACCTCAAGGTGAGTGTCCCGTCATTCATATCTACCACTGCTTGGGCGGTGGCAAGGAAGGGTCTCCCTTGTATGAGGGGGACCTCGGTGTCTTCCTCCATATCGAGTATGACAAAGTCAGCTGGATAAACGAATCTGATTACCTTTACCAAGACATTCTCGATGACACCTTGTGGGAATTTGACGGATCGATCAGTGAGTTGTATGCTCATTTTTGTAGGGCTCGTGGTTCCTAAGCCGAGTCTTTTGAACATTGATGAGGGCATGAGGTTAATGCTAGCCCCAAGGTCGGCTAAGGCATTACGAACGGGCGATTCCCCGATTGAGCAGGGAATCGTGAAGCTTCCGGGATCGATTTTCTTTTGGGGAAGTTTATTGAGTACGAGGGCAGAGCATTCTTCGCCTAAATTGACTAATTGCAAACTTTCAATTTTCTTTTTATGTGTAAGGAAGTCCCTCATGAATTTAGAGTACTTGGGCATTTGGGTTAGGACTTCGATAAAAGGAATATTGACATGCAATTGTTTTAACAGACTTTCGAACTTTGCGAATTGCTCATTGGTCTTTTGACGAATTAACCTACCGGGGTATGGAACTCGAGGAGCCTTGGTAGGCTCTGGTGACGGAGGGGAGTTCTTTTCCTGCAGAGGTGTGGGTACTGTTTCTTCCGTTGGTGGTGGCACTTCTGCAGGCCCTACGGTGCGGTTCCGTAGTGTGATGAGGTGAACTTGCGCTTTTGGGTTCGTTTCGGTATTGCTAGGTAATGCGCCTTGCGGTCTCTCGGCAAAATTTTGAGCTATTTGATTTAATTGTTTTTCTATGTTTTGAATACTAGCTTGTTGATTTCTAAAATTTGATTCTAATTGTAGAAATCTTTCCGAGTTTTTCTTATCAGTGTCGGAGACGAGGCGAGATACAGTATCTTCGAGCCTTTCTCGTCCACTTTGTTGTTGAGTGAAATTTTGTGACTCATTTCTTGGTTGTTGAAAGTTTGTTCGTTGGGTTTGTTGGTTACTACTATTGTCGGGTTCCCTCCAACCAAGGTTTGGGTGGTTTCGCCATCCTTGGTTGTAAGTTCCCGTTGGGGGACCCGACGGCCTAGGTCTATTATCAATGTAGTTTACCATTTCTTGTTGATCGTCTGTTTCTTTCATACAACTCCAATTTTCATGTGACCCACCACACCCTTCACAAGCCATAACCGAGACTGTTTTTGTCATTTCCAATTTTTTTATCTTTGAAGAAAGGGCCTCGATTTGGGCTTGTAAAAAAGTGCTTTCATCGACCTTATGGGCGCCCGGGGCGATAGACTTATTTCCCCGGGGGGTGTGCCATTGAAAATTGGTTTGAGCAATTTCCTCAATTTGATTATATATTTCGTGTAGGCGTCGATTACCTAAAAGTCCCCCGGAGCTAGAATCAAGTGTCTGCCTAATGTGTGGCAACAATCCATTATAGAAAGTGGATACTTGTTGCCATATTGCAAGGCCGTGATGGGGACACTTGCGTAATAGCTCCTTGAACCTTTCCCAAGTTTCATATAAGGATTCCCCGTCCTCTTGTGAATATGTATTAATTTCAGTCATTAACTTAGCAGTTTTAGCGGGAGGGAAATACTTATATAGAAATTTTTTGGGCTAGTTCATCCCAGGTGTTTACCGATCCAGCTGGGAGGGCGTTGAGCCAAGCTTTCGCTCGGTCTTTTAGTGAGAAGGGAAACATACGGAGGCGGATGGCGTCGTTTGATGCTCCATTGATCCGAAAGGTATCACATATTTCCAAGAAATTAGTTATATGTAAATGGGGATCCTCGTCCGCAAGCCCATGGAAGGTTGCGGAGTTTTGGAGCATTTGTATCAAATGCGGCCGGAGTTCGAAGTTATTAGCTTCGACATTCGGAGCATTGATAGCGGCGCCTAGATTACCTACGGTGGGTCGTAGATAATCCATAAGGGTACGTTGGTCCGCCATTGGAGGTGGATCACCCAAAACCTTCTCTTGGTTTTTGGCTTTTAACCTTTTTCTGAGAAAGCGTTCGGGTTCTTCTAGTGGTTCTTTTATGTCTTTATTGGAACTGGAGCTCATACACTATGTGAGGTTGGCGTCGGGTTCCAAGTCCTGCAATAAAAACAGAAAAGAATGTTGGTCAGAAGGTTCACCACGGCCCCGTGTTTAGCGAACACGGCCCGTGGTCGGAGTTTCAGTGATTGTTTTCCAAATCCCAGTTACTGGAAGTTGGACACGGCCCCGTGTTGCACCGGCACGGCCCCGTGGTCAGCCTTCTGTAACTTGGAAAACAAAAACTGCCAGTAACGATGTTGGGCACGGCCCGTGTCCGACCAGGCACGGCCCGTGCTGAGCCCTGCAGAAGCTGAAAAACTAAGAAAAATCCTAAAAATTATAAAGAAAAATAAAAATATGATTAGGCCGTTGATTCCTAACTTTCTTGAAATCCTTGTATCCCCGGCAATGGCGCCAAAAACTTGATGCGTGTGTAGTGTAATATATTTTTGATGTATATTTAAGCCCTTTTTACACTTTTAGCCAAGTTTTAAATTTATAAAACACGATATTCACTAACACTAAACACACATATGGGCAAGTGCACCCATCGTGGACGTAGTATAGTGTTGGTAAGATACCGAGGTCGTCCAAGGACACAAGAGCTTTTAATACCGGTTTATCCTCAACGTCTAATCAAATCAAAAAGTGAGAAAAATGTTTTTTCAACTAAGAAAATAAAAACTAACTAAATGCTGAAAAATAAAATAAAATAAAAACAGATAGACAAGATGAATCACTTGGATCCGACACGTGTATTTGTATAACCTTTGATTATTTTCGCACTTTTGCACTTGTTTAAGAGATTATCTTAGTTATTGTAGTAGGCCCCTCTTTTGAAGGCGACGTTACCCTCAACCCAGTAGTTTGAGTCAGCAAGGATACAATCCTAAAGGGTCGGATTATTGAAAGATAATGAATTAAGTTATTAATGCAAATTGTGGTAGGCCCCGCTTTCGGCGGTGACGTTACCCTCGGCTAAGTAGTCTGAGTCAGCAGGGATACAGTCCTAAATAGCCGGGTTATAGTATTAATAGTAGTTAACTTATGAGGGGGTCAAAGAGTTTGGATCCCCGCCATCCAATACCTATGGGCATTGAAGGAGATCCTACTAAATTTGACCCAGGTCCCAAGCAGGACCTCTAAACGCTGAACAAGGGCAAGACCCTTACCAAACCGTTCCCTTAACCCCCGACCAGGTAGCCAACATACCTCCATATAGACCGTGGAGATATGAATGGTGAAAATCTTTTATTTTATATAGACAGTAAAATAATGCCAAGACACCACGGACAAACGATAAGGAAAGATCACCTTCAACATAAGTAACTAGTTATTAAAGTCATTAATACAAAACCAAATAAAAAGTGCAAAAGATTGAAAATAAAAAGTATTATACTAAACACTTGTCTTCACCAAGTGATGTAAGAGACTTAGGCAAACATGGCCTTGATTGTCAAGAACTCTTACGATCAATCTTGGATCCCGAGACGACTCACACACTCTACGATGGACAATGGATGATGGTGGTGGATGATGGTGTTATGGTGGTGGTGGGTGGTGGATGAAGTGTGAGAGAGGTGGTGTGCCAAGGGATGAGATGGAATGAAACCAAGCACTCCTATTTATAGGCTGAACAGAAGGCTGGGCACGGCCCCGTGTCCACTGGACACGCCCCCGTGCCCGTCTGACACTCTCTCTCCTCATTAATTGTAATTCGCAATTACAATTAATGCGCCTGCTGTACTTTCACCACGCCCCCGTGCCCGCTGGACACGGCCCCGTGGTGGGCAATGGAAGCTTCTATAAGTTTGTCTTTTATGCTGCTTCTTGGGCACGGCCCCGTGCTGGCTGAGCACGGGGCGTGTTCAGACTTCTGCTTTCTCTTCTTTGCTTTGGAGGATGCCGTTGAGGGTCCGGGCAGTCTACTTTTATTCCTTTTCTTGTATTGCTAGAATTAGTTGTCTTTTTGCTTCTTTTGTGAATTTGAGCTCATTTCATCCTGAAAATACAAAAGGAAGACAAAAACACTCTTTTTCCAACATTAGTACTTAAAAAGGGTTAGTTTTATGCCTTAATTGATGTGATTTATATGTTGCATTTTACACACATCAGTACGCACTCGAGAAGAAAATAGAAAGAAGGATTTGGCCCAGAAAATTACCCAAGGATTTCGTGTGGGTAATGTAGTAATTTCAAGAGAAGGGGAACAGGGCAATTTTCTGTTCCGCCATTTTGCAAAAACTGTAAGAAGAAGCATTTTGGAAGGTGTAGGGAAACCTGCAACTTTTGCAAAGTTGTAGGACATCGTGAAGAGAATTGCAGAAAGAAAACCACAGTTTGCTACAACTGCGGAGAAACTGGGCATTTCAAGCCAGATTGCCCTAAATTAGTCAAACCAGCAGACAACAAGGCTAAACCGGCTGAAGGAACTACCAAGAAGAACGCTAGAGCCTTCCAATTGACTACTCAGGAAGCCGAACTAATTCCTGATGTCATAGCTGGTACGTTTTTAGTTCACGTCGTTTATGCAAAAGTATTATTTGACTCTGGTGCAAACCAAAGTTTTATAAATACTTCATTCTGCCAAGCCCTTAATTTACCTTTAACCAACCTTAGGCAGATTTTTACAGTCGAAACGGCAGATGGGAATTCTGTTAAAATAAATAAGGTTTTGCAAGAAGGGAAGATAGAACTTTTAGGCCATAAATTTTCTGCAAACCTGTTACCCATGAACTTAGCCGGATTCGATGTCGTGTTAGGAATGGATTGGTTAGTAGCCAACCATGCTCGAATTCTCTGTGATAAAAATTCTATAGAAATCCATACACCCACAGGAGAATTAGTAATAATTACCGGAGATAAACCACAAAAGCCACTGAAATTTATTTCAGTAATGAAGTTGGCCAGTTATTCAAGAAAACAAGGAATAGTATATATGGTTTCGGTAGTTAATAATAACAAAAGTAAGAAATTGGAGGATATTCTGATAGTATCCGAATACCCAGATGTTTTTCCAGAAGACCTACCAGGATTACCACCCGATAGGGAGGTAGAATTTATAATTCATCTAATTCCAGGAACTGTACCGATAGCCAAGGCACCTTATCGGTTAGCACCTACTGAAATGTTAGAATTAAAGAAACAGTTAGATGAATGTTGGTGCATTTGTCTGTCAACTTCATTTTAGTTCGAGTCTTAGTGTAGGGCTGATTGTACTGTGAACGAGAGTCGAGAAATCATGACTTAGTGTTGATTTCGCTCGAAATGACACCTTGTCATTTGGAGCGAAATCACTCAAGATCTTGATTTCGCTCGTAATAGTTATCCTGATTTCGCTCGTAACGAATTGTCTAATTTCACTCCTATGTGTAAGTTCTGATTTCGCTCGAAATGAACTTGCATGTTCGAGCGAAACCCCAAGCCTTTATATAGGTCATTTGGGGCGAAATCAGTAGAGTAGTGAGGTTGTGATCTTGTTTCCGACGGCGAAGCTCCGTCGAAGTGTCTCCGTGACTGTATTTGCATTATAATCAATACAAGAGACAATTAGTAGTGAATTCAAGCTAAACAAAGACTGAATCAATGAATTCCGCCTCTGATTCAGTCTGAGCACTCTTCTGATCGACTCGTTAGGTCGTTTCCCGATCCTACAAGTGGTATCAGAGCTCAGGAGGAAGAGTTCTTACCGTTTAGCTCGTTTTCGCTGAAAAATTCTGATTTCTACACCTTCTTTCATCATTTCAGAAAGTTTTAACGGTCAAAAACAGTTCAAAATTTCACAGATCATAGATAATTGGACATAGATAAACCCTGAAAGTTTCACATCTAAAATCGGACTAAAAATGGAACAAAATGCCCCCCGAGCTGATTTCGCTCGAAATGGACACTTCTGATTTCGCTTGTAATTGCCTAATCTTACTCCAAGACTTGCTGATTTCATTCCAAAATTGATTGGGATTTCGCTCCAGGGTGACTATTCTGGTAATTTCGCTCTAAAATTGAGTGTGATTTCGCTTCTAGGTTACAAACTTTGATTTCGCTCGAAGTTCACATCAGATTTCGCTCCAAGGGATAAAATCTGATTTCGCTCGAGGGTTACCTCTTGATTCCGCTCGAGATTACCATCTAATTTCGCTCAAGGGACAATTGTCAGTGATTTCGCTCCTAAAACAAAAGTGTGATTTCGCTTCAAAGGGTTTTCTACTTGAAAACTCTAATTTCGCTTGACAGGTTGTTTTTGTGAGAAAATTTGTCGGGACAGTTTAAAAGATGACAATGGTTTTTGATGAAAAAGAAAACAATGATCTTGAAAGGATAAATGGTTGGTATCGAGGATATTTCAGTAGTCATTATCAAGGTTTGCCCAAGAATGTTTGGAGTATCCGGTTCGAATGTTTTCTGTGTAAGAAAGATGAAAAATTAGATGATCTGGAGAAGCGATTTGATCGTTTGATTGACTATTTGAAAGAAAATCAGATAATAATTTCAGAAGCTGAAATGGTATCAAAGTTTGCTAATGGATTACCAGCTGAATGGGATGATTTTTTGAAATATCTAAGAAAGAATTCTAGTTTTTCAAAATTATCTTTGAGTAAATTCATCAGTACACTTAAAAATCACAATTATGAAATTTATAAAAAGAAGAGAGATTTGATGGATAAAGTAAAAATGAATTTGGACGATATAAATATAGACGTGTTGGATGAAATAAACAAAAGAATCAATATATGTTGGGCAGCAAAAAGAAATTTAAAATACGATATGAAGAGGGGTTATTATATTGATGAGAATGAAAATCCTCTTGATTTTGTTAAAATCTTTTGTGCAGGAACATATAAGATAGAGACAGAGCAAGCTCCAAAAATGAAGAATTTGTGAAGTCTGAATCTTCAAAAGCTGAATCAGTGTGCTCTGAATGTGACAACTTTAAGACTAACAGTGACAAACTCTTGAAGGATGCGGAAAGTTTGACATTGGAAGTCAAAAAGTTAAAAGATGAGAAGCAAACTGATGTAAAACAGATTCTTGATTTACAGGGAAATTGTGAGAAGTTGAAATCTGAGAATGTTAAACTGTTAAGTGACTTGAACAGTTTAATATCAGAAAACAAAAGTTTAAAAGAAAAGGCAAAAACTTTTGAGGATAAAATGAAAAGCTTTGAAAATGAAAAGGTAAAGATTGAACAAGATTTTCAAAGTCAAACAAAAATTTTAGAAGATAAGAGAGATATGTTTGGTAAAAACAATCTTGAAAAACAAATTAAAATCAATTCTCATCTTGAAAAGATTATTCGACTTGAAAAAGAAGCAGAGTGTGCTCAAAAGAAAATCAAGGAATGGGAAGAAAAGTTGAAGGTTTTTGTGAATACTTCAACTATTTCATGCCCAAAACCTTTAAATTCTGTTCCAATAAGTGACAATGTCACAAACTTTGATAATGTCAAAGTTGAAGATTGTGATGAGAAATCTGACGATGAAAATGAAAAAATTAAAAAAACAAAATTTGTTTTTGAAATTAAAAGAAAAGTTTCAGAAAACTGTTTTGCAATCAACTGAAACAGGTGAATGTTCAACACAGAAATCTGTTAAGAAGATTGTAGAACAAAAACAAAAAGGTAAAAATTTGAAAAATGTTCAAAAAGAGAATAACAACTCATCAGATCGATCATCCAATCAAAAACAAAAATTACAAAAAGTAAAAAATGAAAACTCAGAAATTGTAGACAATAAGTGGTGCAGGTCGGACCACAGTGCTCAAAAGCCAAATCAAGCAATCAAGAGGAGAAAGGATTATCACCAAGCCAAATAGTGCTTTGATCTGAATGTTTGGGCTGAAAATGGTGATTGGTACGATAACAGAGTGTGTTACCGATGTGGTTATCAAGGAAACATTGCTGTTAACTGCCAGGGTTGGAGTTATGAGACGAGGAGATGTTTTAACTGCAATATCATAGGTCACATTGCCAGAGATTGCCCAAGGAGATCGAATGACAGATTGAGGGCTAATTCTCAAAAATTGGCAAAGATTCCAGTCAATGTCAAGCCCCATGAATAGGAGGTTCTAAAACCTAAAGTTCAAGAAAAGACAATTCAAGAAAAAGAAAGTTAAACTTTCACAGGGGCAGAAAGACAGACTGCGAAAGAAGAGGAAGAAGGCGAGAGAGTATCTGGGGAAGATATTGTCCTCGGGTTCACCAGTTGAATCAAATAAGAGTTCTGATGAATCGAATCCCTCGATTGCAAAGTCAAGAAAGACGAATTCATCGGATACAAATCTGAGGACGAAAGAAAGAAAGGAGAAAAAGAAAGTTGTCGGCGATGAATCTGGCTCATCAAAGTCAGACAAGCCACATTCAGGCAATGATTCTGGTATGGAAAGCCAGAAGAGCCATGTGTTGAGGTAAAATCTGAGAATTCAGGTTTAACAATGGATGATGCAAATTTTCCATCATTGTTGAACAAGAATTCAAAAACACCCAAGGTCAGTCAGGCTTGAGTAAATCTTTTTAAATAGAAAAACCTGACTTGCCGGAACTCCCGGGTTGGTAAGCGTGGAGCATGAATCGGCATCTTTCTTGAGAAATGTTTTATCAAGGACATTAAATTGTACTTGATTTAACTTTCGATAAAATGAATGAAAGAACAAGGTGATAAAGTAACCCCGAACCTACAAATGATTGGTAAACAAACTAATTTTTCCAGAAAAACCATTTTGATTGAAACAAACTTAAGTGTTTTGAAATCATAATGGGAAAATAGTTTGTTGTGAGGGGGAGTTATGATTGTTTATACCAGGTGGATGGAGAATTGAAGTGATTCTCATCAAGTTGTCAAGTTTGTACAGTTTGTTTCAAATTTTCCCAGAAAATCAAAATTGAGACATATTTTGACTTTAGGGGGAGTAAAAATTAAAAAAAAAATTAGAAAATTTGAAAATGTCAAAAACATTAAAAAATTAAAAATGAGGTTTTGCTGAAACAAGAGGAAATGATAGAAAATCAGTAGACTATCACAGCATGCTAAAGAAATGTAAAGTCTAAAAGTGATAAACGGTCTCACTAAAGATGTGACGATAGGCTCAGCTAGACTAGTAGATTTGCAATAACGATACAAACATAAAGAAAAAGCCTAGTTCTAGTGGAAAATGTCACACCCCCAAAATCCACATGCGGAGTATCACCGCTTGGGAGCGTGACTGACCAGGATCAAGCCACCAATCATACAGAACAATACATATAATAAAAGTAATTGTCATTTAAACCAACCCAAATCCATATGAAAGGTGTTCCAAATCATAAGAATGTTATCTTTGTTTAGCGGAAGCGTATAAATAAAACCCATCGTAAACAAGTATCAAATCTCAAAAGTGTTTAATAAGATAATCACGATCCAAGCCCACAACGACCCGCTCCTCCATGTGCAAGCTCCATATACCTAACGACCTGCAAGGCATGTAACAGAGGATCAACAACTAGTTGAGCGAGTTCACAGAAAGTAAATGCGTAATAGTAAGTTCGTTTGTAACAGGTGGCTCTACTGGGCCGTTAGTACGTTCTATTGGTGGGGGCTTCCCATGTTGTATAACCACTAGACTATTCGTAACCATATATGTTCTTCACAATCCGAGAACAGTAGTAAGTATAAGTTCACGTAGGTCTTACGTGAGTATCCTTCACATCCGAGGATAGTAATTAAGTATAGGTATCCTTCACATCCGAGGATAGTAATTAAGTATAAGTATCCTTCACATCCGAGGATAGTAATTAAGTATAAGTATCCTTCACAACCGAGGATAGTAGTATGTATAAGTATCCTTCACAACCGAGGATAGTAGTAAGTATAAGTCTACGTAGATTGTAAGTATGTGTCCTGCACAACCGAGGACAGTGAATAGCATAAGTATGTGTCCTGCACAACCGAGGACAGTGTGTAGCATGAGTATGTGTCCTGCACAACCGAGGACAGCGAGTATGGTAGTCTAGTGGTAGTGTCTGTACGAATCTATTCAACCTTATTCCTTAAATCCCATTCCCAAGCCCAGGGAATCCCATGCCTTAGTAAGAGTGTGAACTCACCTTGGTTTGCTCGGTATGCTAAACTATGCGTTCACAAGTAATCAGTCGAGTCCTATTGTATGCACGTATAACAAATCAGTTCATGTTCGTAATGATATGCATGTAATCTATGTCACAAGGCGTTTGACAGTTATCATCATGTATCAAATAAACAGCTAATCACATTTATGCAGCTTGAGCTTACAATCGGGGTTGTTCTTAGACGTTTTAACTCAGATATTCATCAACAGTCTTAGTAATTGTAATCGTGTTACATCGTTGTCCAAGATTACAGAACTGGCATGCATAAGAGAGTTTATATACGTAACAGTGTTATTACATCAAACAGTGTCATCATCCTAACAGACAATGAAACTCAGACTAGGTTTACAAAGCATGGGGGTTAGCATATTGAACAACTTTGGATATCACTTATCTACAAAAGTCGGACAACCTTATGCACATAATTTCATAAAAATCGGACAGGGAGTGGGGGTTTGGGTCATGAAACTCGGACAAGGGGTAAGGGTAAACAACCCTTACAAACTCGGACCACATGTGTTTTCACTTTGCAAACTCGGACACATGCCACCCTTCAAGAAAGTCGGACCTAGAGATCATAGATTAAACTCGGACCCATGAGTGTATGAGAGTTTCTTTGATTAAACTCGGACCCATGAGTGTGTGAGGGTTTCTTTGATTAAACTCAGACCCATGAGTGCATTAAACAAACTCGGACCCCCTTTGTTTTTATATGAAACTCGGACCTTCAATTGCTACAAGGTCGGACTAGGTGACAATATTATAAACTCGGGCTAATCATCACTCCACAAACTCGGACCCTATGTTATATGATTAAACTCGGGCCTTTGTTTATTGTAAAGGTCGGACATAACACATTTCACCAAAACTCAGACAATTCTACAACTCAAACGTCGGGCCACGGGTAACATCAATCATCAAGCATATCATCAACTACATGAACAACAGTTACGTTCTTACGATCGTGAAAACCCTAATTTCATTGCATTTGCATTGCAGTAATCCCATTACCAAATCAATCATTCTACATATCATGTATTTTTAATCATCAGACAATCAATTATACGCCTAATCACATCATTATCACAATAATCAGAATCAATTCAATAACTACAGAACTAGTGATGTGAAGAACTAGGGTTTACATGCATCAATCAACCAACAATTAATCACAATCACAAACAATGATTAAACAATTACCTTGATTCGATTCTAGATGGATTGGTAATCAAACTTGATGCAAAGGAACTTGTGAATCCAAAAATGATGGGAAGATGGTTGTAGAGAGGATTAGAGACTACAGTGCTTTGATTTCTTGTGAAAATGATTAGTGAAAGGGATTAGGGTTAAAAATGATTAGAGTTTCACTAATTGCTCTATGCATCCCTAAGTATCATATTTTACACATGTACACCATCTCATAACAATTTCATAGTTTCATCACCAAGTTTATATATATGGCAAATCTTTCATAATTAGCAAACAACCATGTACAACCACACACTACGGTTTATTGCACCAAAGCGTATACAATTCCATAGCCAATTATTAGCACAATTAACAACTAAACAAAACAAGAACGTGTAATAAATGCGAATTAGAATCTTGGAAATTCGAGTTGTCACATTATCCCCAACTTAAAAGAAATTTCGTCCCGAAATTTAGCATGCGGTTACTGAGGAAGCTAGGTAAGTTGAATTGTTCACTGGTTTTTCCTGGGGTGTCACATCATCCCCCCGTTGATTTGGAATTTCGTCCCGAAATTCAGTAGTAGTAGCTTCAGCCTCAGCAGTGGTTGCACTGGTTTCGAATAACTGGGGGTACTTTTCTGTCATCTGGTCTTCGCGTTCCCAGGTGTACTCTGGGCCACGTCGGGAGTTCCAACGAACTCGAACAAGAGGGATTCTCTTGCTTTTGAGGACCTTAACATCCCGGTCCGTGATTTCAACTGGTTCCTCGACGAACTGCAACCGCTCGTCGATAGTGAGTTCCTTGAAAGGAACTATGAGGGTCTCATCTGACAGGCACTTCTTCAGATTCGACACGTGAAATACATTGTGAACTGCACCGAGTTCAGCTGGAAGGTTCAGTCTGTAGGCTACTGGACCTCTTCTTTCAGTGATTTCGAACGGTCCAACATACCGTGAATTGAGTTTGCCTCGTTTACCAAATCGAAACACACCCTTCCAGGGTGAAACTTTGAGTAAAACCCGGTCCCCGACCTGAAATTCCAATGGCTCCCTACGCTCATCCGCGTAGCTTTTCTGGCGATCACGAGCTGTCGCCATGCGTTGTCGTATTTGTGCTATTCGTTCAGTAGTGTCAACTACCATTTTCTGGTCCTGTAATCTGACTATCTCCCACCTCTGCCCAACCGAGAGGTAACCGGCATTTACGTCCGTACAATGCCTCGAATGGAGCGGCTTGTATGCTGGTGTGGTAACTGTTATTGTACGAAAACTCCACTAAAGGGGGGTTGCTTTTCCAAGCTGTCGCCGAAATCGATAACACACGCCCGAAGCATGTCTTCTAGAGTCTGAATCGTGCGCTCAGACTGCCCATCCGTCTGAGGATGATATGCTGTGCTCATGTCTAATCGTGAGCCGAAAGATTTGTGCATCGCTTGCCATAGTTCTGACGTGAATCGTGCATCCCGATCCGAAATAATGGAGATGGGCACCCCGTGCCTCGAAACAATTTCTTTAAGACAGATGTCTGCGAGAGTGGAGAACTTATCCGTTTCCTTTATAGCCAGGAAGTGTGCAGACTTGGTGAGTCGATCCACAACCACCCATATAGTATCATTCCCACGCTGGGATCTGGGTAGGCCTGTAACAAAATCCGTGGAAATTTCTTCCCATTTCCACTATGGTATCCTGGGTTGTTGAAGTAGGTCTGAGGGTTTCAGGTACTCTGTCTTGACTCTCGCACAAGTCAAACATTTGCCGACGTAAGTTGCAATGTGGGCCTTCATGCTAGGCCACCAATAAGTAGTTCTGATGTCGTGGTACATTTTATCCGACCCCGGATGTACCGAGTAGCGAGACTTGTGTGCTTCATCCATCACAAGTTCTCGTAAACCGCCGCATAGTGGGACCCAAATACGTCCTGTTACATAGTAGGCGCCGTCTTCCCTTTGTTCTAATCGTTGCCTTGAGCCACGCAAAGCTTCATCCTTTACGTTTTCCGGGTTCAATGCTTCCACCTGAGCATCTCGTATTTGTGCAGGGAGGTCGGACTGAATAGTGAGCTACAAAGCTCGTACCCGCCTAGGTAGAGTGTCTTTCCGACTGAGAGCATCAGCCACAACATTGGCTTTGCCTGGATGGTACTTGATGGCGGATTCGTAATCATTAAGTAGCTCGACCCATCGTCGTTGACGCATGTTCAATTCCTTCTGCTTGAAGATATGCTCGAGACTCCTGTGATCGGTGTAAATAGTGCACCTGGTACCGTACAGGTAGTGTCGCCATATCTTGAGCGCGAAAACAACAGCTCCCAGCTCTAAATCGTGCGTCGTGTAATTCCGTTCGTGAATCTTGAGTTGCCGCGAAGCGTAAGCAATAACCTTATCCCGTTGCATCAATACGCAACCAAGACCGTGTATCGATGCGTCACAATAAACCACGAAGTCATCTGTGCCCTCCGGCAATGAGAGAATAGGTGCACTGCAAAGCCTATCCTTTAGGTACTGAAAAGCGGTCTCTTGGGAATCTCCCCAACGGTAGGTGACACCTTTCTGTGTCAACATTGTGAGCGGCTGCGCGATCTTGGAGAAGTCTTTAATAAATCGCCTGTAATACCCCGCCAAACCCAAGAATTGGCGTATTTCTGTCGGTGTACGCGGTGCAGGCCAATTCCTGATCGAATCTACCTTGGATGGATCGACATGAATCCCATCCCTGTTCACCACATGGCCTAAGAAGTGGACTTCACGAAGCCAGAAGTCGCATTTAGAAAACTTTGCGCACAATTGCTCCTTTCGAAGGAGTTCCAAGATAAGACGTAAGTGCTGCTCGTGTTCCTCCTGACTCTTGGAGTAGATCAGAATGTCGTCGATGAAGACAATGACGAACTTGTCAAGATAGGGTTTGCACACCCTGTTCATAAGATCCATGAAGACTGCAGGCGCGTTCGTAAGCCCAAATGGCATGACTAAGAACTCGTAATGGCTGCAGTGAGTTCTGAATGCTGTCCTGGAGACGTCCTCATCCCGGACTCTCAGCTGATGATAACCAGACCTTAGATCAACCTTGGAGTAGTAACTCGACCCTTGCAACTGGTCGAATAAGTCGTCAATGCGTGGAAGAGGATAACGGTTCTTCACCGTGACTTTGTTCAGTTCGCGGTAATCAATTTCACATCCTGAAGGTTCCATCCTTCTTTTTCACAGATAATTGGTATCCAAGAGTTCTTGTAGCTGCGTCGATAGTTTCTTCCGATTCTGGTGGAGCTAAGCGATACGGTGCACGAGCTATAGGTGCTGCTCCTGGAGCGAGCTCGATTTGAAATTCGTCCTGACGATGAGGCGGTAGACCAGGTAAATCTTTAGGAAACACCTGAGGAAAGTCGCGTACAACTGGATGGTCTTCCAACTTCTTTTCTTTCGCTGATGCGTCAGTAACGAGAGCCAAAATTGCGGTGTGGCCCTTCCGCAAACATTTCTGAGCCTTCCAGAAAGAGGTGATGCCAACCATAGCACCACTCTTGTCGCCTTGAACTTCGAGAAGTTCTTGACCCGAACGAGGAATGCGAACAATCTTTTCTTTGCATAGGACTTCTGCTCGCTGTTGCTGCTGGCGATTCCGATTTGCAGGCCGTGGACTCCTGAATCCTTAGCTTCTGCTGTGCTCTGGTGATCACTATTCTTGCGCTGCTGCTGTGCTTGAGACTGAACGGTAGCCGAACCCTTGCTGGAATACCCATCCCATTTCTGCTTGTTGTCACTAGGAGTAGCGGGGGTAGCAGAAGTGGTAGCGGTAGTAATAGCGCTGATACAACTAGGCAACATGTTCTGTTCCACTGCCTGATCCGTGAGGCGATAAGCAAGACGCTGAATGTCTTGGATATTGTCGTGGTTAGCCGATGAAGCATGGCTCTGAATCTCTGAGGCTAGACCCTTGAGGTACAATTCGATACGCTTGCTTGGAGGGTCCACCATGGTTGGACACAAGATGACCAGTTCGTTCGACTGTTTCGTATAAGCTTAAAGTTCTGACCCCGTCATTTTCCAATGGTAGAGCTCCACTCCCAACTTGTGGATGTCATCACGCGTGTAGTATTCCCTTATAATGCGTTCTTTGAATTCGTTCCATGGGGTGGCGTTAGCAGCTGCCAACCCTAGTATCCGTACTTGCGCGTTCCACCAGATTAGCGCGATTTCTTCCAAAGTACCAGGGACGTACTTGACCCTGCGAGTCTCAGGGCATTCACACATCCCGAATACTAACTCGAGCTTCCCAAACCAATGGAGTAGTCCCACTGCTCCTTCTGTGCCACTGGATGTGCTTGGACGACAGTCCATGGAGTTCTTGAATGTGCAGACAGGCTGCTATGCGTTCTGACCCGTTGCGTGAGAAAGATAGGTCAAGGTTAAGCGCGAGAGTTGGGTCATGAGAGTAGGATCTAACATCCTAGGATAGGTCTGGAATAGCAGGTTATACCTCCTGCTTGTGCGGCTGCAAGCGCCGCAGCAACTAGTTCGATAATAGGTGCCGTCAACTGGGCTTGATTCATGTTAGCAGGTCCAGACATGATCGAGTAGTAAAAGTAGCGTAAGTATGAATGGTTCGCGAGTAGTGCGATGACAGAAAAGTGTAGGCACACAGGTGTTCTCAAGCAGTATCAAGTAGTGAGCAAAGTAATGTAAGCATACTACGAGCAAAGATCTATGCAATTCTAGCATGTAGGCAATAAACATAAACCTTATTACCTAGGATGTCGAGTCTTGCACGTGGAGCGAAGCGTCGTTGTGGATCGTTGAGAGCACTGTTCTGGTTATAGTCTGGTTTTAATAAAAACGTTTTCCCCATATTAAAACCAAGTTCTCTATAACCAATGGCTCTGATACCAATCTGTCACACCCCCAAAATCCACCTGCGGAGTATCACCGCTTGGGAGCGTGACTGACCAGGATCAAGCCACCAATCATACAGAACAATACATATAATAAAAGTAATTGTCATTTAAACCAAACCAAATCCATATGAAAGGTGTTCCAAATCATAAGAATGTTATCTTTGTTTAGCGGAAGCGTATAAATAAAACCCATCGTAAACAAGTATCAAATCTCAAAAGTGTTTAATAAGATAATCACGATCCAAGCCCACAACGACCCGCTCCTCCATGTGCAAGCTCCATATACCTAACGACCTGCAAGGCATGTAACAGAGGATCAACAACTAGTTGAGCGAGTTCACAGAAAGTAAATGCGTAATAGTAAGTTCGTTTGTAACAGGTGGCTCTACTGGGCCGTTAGTACGTTCTATTGGTGGGGGCTTCCCATGTTGTATAACCACTAGACTATTCGTAACCATATGTGTTCTTCACAATCCGAGAACAGTAGTAAGTATAAGTTCACGTAGGTCTTACGTGAGTATCCTTCACATCCGAGGATAGTAATTAAGTATAGGTATCCTTCACATCCGAGGATAGTAATTAAGTATACGTATCCTTCACATCCGAGGATAGTAATTAAGTATAAGTATCCTTCACAACCGAGGATAGTAGTATGTATAAGTATCCTTCACAACCGAGGATAGTAGTAAGTATAAGTCTACGTAGATTGTAAGTATGTGTCCTGCACAACCGAGGACAGTGAATAGCATAAGTATGTGTCCTGCACAACCGAGGACAGTGTGTAGCATGAGTATGTGTCCTGCACAACCGAGGACAGCGAGTATGGTAGTCTAGTGGTAGTGTCTGTACGAATCTATTCAACCTTATTCCTTAAATCCCATTCCCAAGCCCAGGGAATCCCATGCCTTAGTAAGAGTGTGAACTCACCTTGGTTTGCTCGGTATGCTAAACTATGCGTTCACAAGTAATCAGTCGAGTCCTATTGTATGCACGTATAACAAATCAGTTCATGTTCGTAATGATATGCATGTAATCTATGTCACAAGGCGTTTGACAGTTATCATCATGTATCAAATAAACAGCTAATCACATTTATGCAGCTTGAGCTTACAATCGGGGTTGTTCTTAGACGTTTTAACTCAGATATTCATCAACAGTCTTAGTAATTGTAATCGTGTTACATCGTTGTCCAAGATTACAGAACTGGCATGCATAAGAGAGTTTATATACGTAACAGTGTTATTACATCAAACAGTGTCATCATGCTAACAGACAATGAAACTCAGACTAGGTTTACAAAGCATGGGGGTTAGCATATTGAACAACTTTGGATATCACTTATCTACAAAAGTCGGACAACCTTATGCACATAATTTCCTAAAAATCGGACAGGGAGTGGGGGTTTGGGTCATGAAACTCGGACAAGGGGTAAGGGTAAACAACCCTTACAAACTCGGACCACATGTGTTTTCACTTTGCAAAGTGGGACACATGCCACCCTTCAAGAAAGTCGGACCTAGAGATCATAGATTAAACTCGGACCCATGAGTGTATGAGAGTTTCTTTGATTAAACTCGGACCCATGAGTGTGTGAGGGTTTCTTTGATTAAACTCGGACCCATGAGTGCATTAAACAAACTCGGACCCCCTTTGTTTTTATATGAAACTCGGACCTTCAATTGCTACAAGGTCGGACTAGGTGACAATATTATAAACTCGGGCTAATCATCACTCCACAAACTCGGACCCTATGTTATATGATTAAACTCGGGCCTTTGTTTATTGTAAAGGTCGGACATAACACATTTCACCAAAACTCAGACAATTCTACAACTCAAACGTCGGGCCACGGGTAACATCAATCATCAAGCATATCATCAACTACATGAACAACAGTTACGTTCTTACGATCGTGAAAACCCTAATTTCATTGCATTTGCATTGCAGTAATCCCATTACCAAATCAATCATTCTACATATCATGTATTTTTAATCATCAGACAATCAATTATACGCCTAATCACATCATTATCACAATAATCAGAATCAATTCAATAACTACAGAACTAGTGATGTGAAGAACTAGGGTTTACATGCATCAATCAACCAACAATTAATCACAATCACAAACAATGATTAAACAATTACCTTGATTCGATTCTAGATGGATTGGTAATCAAACTTGATGCAAAGGAACTTGTGAATCCAAAAATGATGGGAAGATGGTTGTAGAGAGGATTAGAGAGTACAGTGCTTTGATTTCTTGTGAAAATGATTAGTGAAAGGGATTAGGGTTAAAAATGATTAGAGTTTCACTAATTGCTCTATGCATCCCTAAGTATCATATTTTACACATGTACACCATCTCATAACAATTTCATAGTTTCATCACCAAGTTTATATATATGGCAAATCTTTCATAATTAGCAAACAACCATGTACAACCACACACTACGGTTTATTGCACCAAAGCGTATACAATTCCATAGCCAATTATTAGCACAATTAACAACTAAACAAAACAAGAACGTGTAATAAATGCGAATTAGAATCTTGGAAATTCGAGTTGTCACAGAAAACATGATCAAAAGCATAGTACTTAGTTTTGTCCTTCTTGATTGTGTGCCTGCTCTGTAATTGCTGAATGCCAAAAGCATAAAAACTGGTTAAGTTTGTGAGCTTTCGCAACTTTACTAAATATGACACTGTGATTGTGCATTTTATTTTGCAAAGATTTAAACTTGTTTTATTTCTTTATTTTGTTTAAGCATTGGACATCCTCTGTGTATACGTGAGTATCGACCTGGATGTTAGTGCCTAAACGTTCTGCTTTATTTTCTTTGGTGTTTCGTTTAAGCTTTGGATCACCTCTGCCTATACGGAAGTATTGACCTGGTGGTTAAAGCCTAAACAATTTCAACTTATTTTTAGTTTCTTTATTTTGTTTAAACATTGGACTTTCTCTGCGTATACGGAAGTATCGACCTGATTGTTAATGTTTAAACATTCTGGTTTTTTTTTCGCACAAATCACAGTTGATCAAAGTTTAAAGGCATTACTTGAGTCAGTGTATTTCATGATGAGGGGATATGATGAGATCGTGGGGTCCATAGGAATTTAGTTGCAAAATTAATATACCTAAACGTATCGGTAAGCATTTCAAAGGTTTTTAGTTTGAGTTTATGTGGACAACAATATCGTCAATCTATGTGAATCGTTTAAAACTTAAAACGATTAAAGCTTAACGGTGCTTGTGATATGTCTCAAAAACTGATATGATCCTCTTTTGCAAACTCACAAAAATAAGGTTTGTACATATTTCATTTCTACATTTAAATTTCTGTTAGTCTTAAAAATTTCAAAAAGATTTTCGACAACTGATGATGAAAAGCTGATTTTCAAATTCTAAAGGCTAAACATGATGAGCAGTTGGGTAGGATAATTGATTTGAAATGTTTAAAATGATTCATTAAGTTGAATCAGATTTTAGAATGATTAAAATTTTGGAAAAGTTCTTTAATGAGTAAAACCTCAAATGTTTAGATGATTCATTTATTTGAATCACAATATTGTTTTGTATATGTTTGAGAGTTTGAGATGTGTAGGTTTCTGATCCTGTTGATACGGATGGCCAGGAAATGCATCAGAACCTGCAGAGAGCTTAATCAGAGAAAATGCCAGGATGTAATTTCAAAGGCAATAACAAATTCCAGACGGCGATCCCAGCTTGATGAAAGGGGGAGTCTGACGAGAGTTAAAGCCAGAGAAAGATCCGGGTACATGATTCCAGGAAAAGATCCTGAAGAAGACCGATCAAGATTGAAGAGTTGTCATGATTGAAGACTCTCACTAAAGATTCCGTCAACATTCAAGGGGGAGTCTGTTGGTGCAGTTGTCTGTCGACTTCATCTTAGTTCGAGTCTTAGTGTAGGGCTGATTCTACTGTGCACGAGAGTCGAGAAATCATGACTTAGTTTTGATTTCGCTCGAAATGACACCTTGTCATTTGGAGCGAAATCACTCAAGATCTTGATTTCGCTCGTAATAGTTATCCTGATTTCGATCGTAACGAATTGTCTAATTTCGCTCCAATGTGTAAGTTCTGATTCGCTCGAAATGAACTTGCATGTTCGAGCGAAACCCCAAGCCTTTATATAGGTCATTTGCGGCGAAATCAGTAGAGTAGTGAGGTTGTGATCTTGTTTCCGACGGCGAAGCTCCGTCGAAGTGTCTCCGTGACTGTATTTGCATTATAATCAATACAAGAGACAATTAATAGTGAATTCAAGCTAAACAAAGACTGAATCAATGAATTCCGCCTCTGATTCAGTCTGAGCACTCTTCTGATCGACTCGTTAGGTCGTTTCCCGATCCTACAATGAATTACTAAGTAAAGGATTTATACGACCAAGTTCTTCTCCATGGGGAGCCCTGGTGTTGTTTGTAAAGAAGAAAGACGGATCGATGAGAATGTGTATCGACTATAGGGAATTAAACAAAGTTACAATTAAGAATCGATACCCATTACCTAGGATTGATGATCTTTTTGATCAATTGCAAGGAGCTAGATATTTTTCTAAGATAGATTTGCGCTCCGGATATCATCAATTAAAGGTACAAGAAGAAGACATACCTAAAACTGCTTTCAGAACTAGGTATGGACATTACGAGTTTACAGTCATGCCCTTCGGACTAACAAATGCTCCAGAAACATTTATGGACATGATGAATAGAATCTGTAAACCGTACTTGGATAAATTTGTGATCGTTTTCATCGACGATATACTTATTTACTCCAAAAGTCAGGAGGAACATTGTGAGCACCTACATGCACTCTTAACTTTGTTAAGAAAAGAAAAGCTTTATGCCAAATTCTCGAAGTGTGAATTTTGGTTACAGGAAGTGCAATTTTTAGGACACATGGTGAATCACGAAGTATTCACGTAGATCCCTCCAAAATTGAAGCGATCACCAAATGGAAGGCCCCGAAATCAGCAATGGAAGTTAGAAGTTTTCTAGGATTAGCTGGATATTATAGGCGTTTTATTAAAGATTTTTCTAAAATAGCTGTGCCATTAACCAAGCTAACCTGTAAAGCCGTAAAATTTGAATGGGGACCGAGACAGGAAGAGGCTTTTAGAATTTTAAAGAAAAAGTTAACAAATGCCCCAATCTTAGCATTACCAGATCGAACAGAAGATTTTAAAGTTTACTGTGATGCTTCTATGCTAGGGTTAGGAGGTGTGTTAATGCAACGCAAAAAGGTAATTGTGTATGCCTCAAGACAATTGAAAAAGCATGAAGAAAACTACACGACTCATGACTTAGAATTAGGAGCGGTAATTTTTGCCCTTAAGATTTGGAGACACTATCTGTATGGAAGTAAGTTTACTGTCTATACGGATCATAAAAGCTTAAGGTACATATTTGGGCAAAAAGAATTAAACATGAGACAAAGAAGATGGATGGAAATTCTAAGCGATTACGACTGTGATATTCAATATCACGAGGGAAAGGCAAATGTAGTTGCAGATGCCTTAAGTCGTAAGTACCATGAAAAACAAAAGCGAGTTCGTGCCCTTAGATTAAATCTACAGTTAGATTTAATGGAACAATTAAAGAGTGTTTAAACCACAGCAATCAAGGATGATGCTGAAGGAATGAAAGGACGAACAAAAGAATTGGAACAAGGAAGTGATGGAATTTGGAGATTCCACAAGAAAAGGATTTGGGTACCTAAACAGGGAGATTTAAGGAATAAGATTTTAGAGGAAGCCCATAAATCTAGGTATACCATGCACCCTGGAAATAATAAGATGTACCAAGATTTAAGAAATAATTTCTGGTGGATAGGTATGAAAAAGGATATAGCTAGTTATGTATCTAAGTGTCTTACTTGCTCACAAGTTAAGGCAGAACACCAGAAACCTTCAGGGTTACTTCAAACGTTAGAGATGCCTGTTTGGAAATGGGAACTAATAACCATGGATTTCGTTACTAAGTTACCCAAAACCAGAAAAGGTAATGATGCGATTTGGGTAATTGTGGACCGATTAACCAAGTCAACTCATTTTCTACCCATGAAAGAAACTTTCACCATGGAAAGATTAGCAAAACTATATGTTGATGAAATAGTATCCCTATATGGAGTCCTACTCTCTATTGTATCGGATAGGGATACTCGTTTTACCTCACACTTCTGGACAAGTTTCCAAGAAGCCATGGGTACTCGATTGAATTTAAGTACGGCTTATCATCCCCAAACAGACGGACAAAGTGAAAGAACCATTCAAACCTTGGAAGACATGCATAGAACATGTGTAATAGATTTTGGTGGAAACTGGGATGATCATTTACCTTTAATTGAATTCTCCTATAACAATAGTTATCATGCAAGCATTGAAGCTGCCCTGTTTGAAGCACTGTATGGACGCAAGTGTAGAACTCCAGTTTGTTGGGCAGAGATAGGAGAAAGTCAATTATCAGGACCTGAGATTGTACAAGAGACCACCGACAAGATAACGCAAATCAAAGAAAGACTAAAGACAGCTCGAGATCGCCAGAAGAGTTATGCAGACAATCGACGCAAGCCACTAGAATTTCAAGTCGGAGACAAGGTACTTTTGAAAGTTTCTCCTTGGAAAGGAGTAGTACGATTTGGAAAGAAAGGAAAGCCGAGCCCAAGGTACGTAGGACCATTTCCAGTAATCCAACGAATAGGACCAGTTGCTTACCGTTTACGACTACCAGAAGAGTTAGCTGGAGTACAAGATGTATTTCATGTATCCAACCTCAAGAAATGTCTATCTGACGAATCTCTGGTCGTACCTCTTCAAGATGTAGAGGTAAATGAAAAACTAAAATTCGTGGAAAAACCACTACAGATAGAGGACAGAAAGATCAAATTTTTTAAACACAAGCGACTGGTGCTGGTCAAGGTCAGATGGGATTCAACGAGAGGACCAGAATATACTTGGGAGCTAGAATCTGAGATGAAATGCAAATATCCACACTTATTTCAATAAATCTCGAGGACGAGATTTTAATTAAGGTGGGGAGGATGTAAGGACCTTCAAAAATGTAACTAACTTATCTATACATGAAAACCCGGACCCCTAAAACCCTAGCCAGCTTGAAAAATCAAAGAAAACAAAGAATTTGGGTTTTAGGCGGGCCGCGTAAAGGATAGCCTAACCTTACGCGGGCCACGTCAACTTAAGGTTGACCGGATAAGGATGCCGGGGCCACGTGTTGACCAGCTGGGGACCTACTTGTGACCAATCAACCCTACGCCTAGACTAGGCAGCCTCACGGGCCACGTAAAGTATATGTATGGTTTTACGCGGGCCGCGTAAAACCCATTTTCAGGCTATAAATAGCCCGTGCATGGGACTTTTATTCCGTGCTCACAATTTCGATCACAGACGAAATTCTACTGTCAAAACTTTAATTTTTATATAGTGAGGTGCTGCCACAATACCTGGTAATAACTCGATCGCTGCTACGATTAAATATCCGATCGATTGAAACTATCCAATGGATGTTTAAGTGCTGCCCGCATTAGGGTTATACTTTGTTATTCGTCGTGATTCCGACAGGATATTTGGGTATTGCCCAAATCTGGGCTATGCTCTGTTATTCGTTGCGAATCTGCTGGATATTTAAGTATCGCACTTTGTCATTCGTTGTGAGGGTTGTATCTCGTGAGTTATCGTAAATGCTGTATTAGTTACTAACCTAGTTTGTGTGTATTATTGTTTAAACTAGGTTATTCGGCTTATCAGTAGGCTAAACACTGCCCGTCTAAACTTGCAATGTGAGTCATTCCCTTTTTATCAATTGTTTTACAATACCTCAAATTATTTTCCAAAGTTATAATTACAGGGATTAAGTTTTTGTAGTCTTCAATTACAGCCGGTATGTGGGGTATTATGCACATTACTATTGTTTTTATCAGTTTAGGTGGGCGTATCTAAATCATGATATACGTCACTTTTGGGTGAACGGACCCAACATTGATATGACCACAGTCACAGAAACGAGTCGAGTGACAAATATTGTGGGTAGTTGGTTGACATATAAACATTGTAATCTCCCTTAATACTGTAAATTATAACAACGTGTCATTTTATTTAAAATGAATGATTCACTCAGTATTTCCCCGCTGACAAAATATTTTTACAACATGTTTCAGGTGACCTACTGTGAACCAAGTACAAGTGCTACGGAGCACTCCCAAGCTTGAAGTAGTGGCTCAAATTAAATAAAGAAATAAACATGTTTTGTAAAATAAAAAGGGAATTCCTATGAGATTCCTCTACTGTAAATTACGGGGTTTATCCCGCATTATTAAATAAATAATACTCGGGCATTTTCAAATTTAAAAGGATCCTGCTAAGACTTCCGCTGTAAATATAAATACCACGGGTTTTTCTGTCCCGCGGCTCCTGGAACAGGTCAAACCGGGCATGGGGGCCGTGACAATGAACTAGGATTTCATGATAGTAAATATGTGGTATGATGAAACTAGTTTGAGTGCTCGTGCAAATCGACTTATGCATGTAAAACAATCGGTTAATATAGGGTCTTGATAATTGATGATTCCATGAGTTAATTGTTGATATGTCTGCATGCTATTATGGTGGTCTATGACCGATTACATGTTAACGGATTAATAGTTTTTGAACATAAGTTGTGTTGTATTATTCTGCATGTTAGTATTTGAAATCACTCACTTGTGCGATCCGATTCAATATTTAGGGATGTTGATTGACTGTTTTGATAGATGATTATTAAGGTAATATGATTATGCATGATTGCTGGAAAAGTGTTGATTTGATCTAAATTGAAACTGCCAAAGTTGTTTACTGATGTTACGGAAATAAATGAGCTGTGAATAAGGAAGTTTGTTTCACCTTTTGGTCTCGACAAGGGTTGCGAGTCGAGAACTCACGGTCTCGACTCGAGACCACACCAGACCAGCACAAACAGCACGACTCGAGACCATTTAGTCTCGACTAGTATATGCATGATCCGAGATCCCTTAGTTGAAACTCGAGAACGTGGAGACTATAACCCGAGACCACACTGTCTCGACTCGAGATCTCTAGTCTCGACTCGAGACCATTTAATTGCACACTCTGTTTGGACTTGCACACTGTTACGGGCCTAGGTAGTTGGGTCGCATACTTGGACCTTGCTTATTTGCATAGATGATACTATTGGAGTTGTATGTGCACTGTTGGTTAACTGAAGTATATGCGTGTGTGCTACGATCAATACTTGTATACAATACGTGTAGAACATATTCGTGCATACTTAAACCCTAGACCTGACTTGTATGGTAACCATGGTAGGACGTGGTTGACCACTAGCAGTTCGATTGACCTTTTGTGTATCTGCCGAGCAAACCAAGGTGAGTTCACACTCTTACCAAGGCATGGGATTCCCGGGGTTGGGAATGAGATTGAATGATTACTTGTACTTTTATCGTTACTGGAATACGTACCACTGACCTCGTTACGGGAAGGTCACTTATAGATACAGCTAGACTAGTAATACATGGGAAACCCCCACTAATCTTCGCACACATGCTTGTAGGGCCGCGATATGAATACTAATCTTTGCACACATGCCTGTAGGGCCGCGATACGAATACTAATCTTCGCAAACATGCCTGGAGGGCCGCGATACAAATACAACTAGTCTAGTAACACATGGGAAACCCCCACTAATCTTCGCAAACATGCCTGGAGGGTCGCGATACAAATAAATACGATACATGTTTTACAAAACGAACATGTGAATTACGAAACGAATACTGAAACTAAACAACCAACTGTGAACTCGCTCAACTTTGTTGTTGACTCGTTGTTACATGCCTTGCAGGTCAATAGGTACTCATGGAGCTTGTACTAGGAGGTGCGGTCGTTGTGGACATGGATCGTGGATGCCATGTTAAACATTTATGACATTTCAAACTTATAACTTATGTTGGGTTTTACGTTTATGCTTCCGCTAAACATTGAAACTATACTTTTGTTTTGGGAACACCTTTCATATTGATTGGTTGAATTACATTTATTATTGTTCAATATGATTGGTGGCTTGATCCTTGTCAGTCAAGCCTCCAAGTGGTGGTACTCCGCGTGTGGATTTTGGGGGTGTGACAAAATCAGCAACACAATCAGGTAGAGCTCGAATGTATTTCTTGATGGCCATGTCTGGCGTCTTGACTTGACCGGGACAGATTATGCTAAGCTGCTTGAAACGAGCAGTCAAGGCAGCGTTGTCTCTGTCCTTCTGCTTGATGTTCCAAAACTCGTCCTCCAGCTTTTGGCGTTCATGAGGAGGGCAGAATTCGTCCATCATGATGGCTTTCAGCTCTTCCCAAGTCAGCTCATAAGCTGCATCATTCCCGCGTTTGTTTCGTTCGGCCGTCCACCAGTCTAGAGCTCGGGACTGGAAGACGCCGGTCGCATTTAGGGTACGGAGATTTTCCGGACAGCCGCTTTGGCGCAGAGTGACTTCGACCGAATCCAACCATTGGAACATAGCGGTAGGGCCATCTTCCCCGATGAATTCTTTTGGCCCGCATGCCTTGAACTGTTTGAAACTAAAAACAGTCTTGTTAGCATCTTTAAGAGCTTCGGTTCTCGACTCCTCAGAAGATTTGCTGACGTTTTCATACACATCGCTCACAGCTTTTGCCACTTGCTTGGCGATGATAGCAGCAAGACGACGGTCTCTCTTTTCTTGGCAGGTAAGAGGGGTTCGGTGTCCAGATGACGACATGGTCTACAACAGACATTGTCGTAGGTCTCAGACACAACAAATCGAATCTCACCTCAGACGTCTACTGCTTACTAAAACTCAGGAACACGATATAGCATGAATCACATGAACACATAAGCACCAAAATCACATAATCACGGAAGCACATAAGCACGTAGAGCACGAAGTCACAGAAGTACTAAGACACATACACATTTAATCACAAAGGCAGTCAGAATACAGAAACCTATCACTCAAAGCTCGCCTGTCGTTCGTATGTATCGGTCGCGATTAGCATATCGAGTAGCATCATATAGTCGTATAGCATGTCGAGTAGTGTAGTATAATCGCATATCATAGCAGAATATCGTCTAAAATTGCAGCAACTTGTTAGCGTCTTGAGATAGAATAGCAATGCGAGTCGTGTGTGTCGATCGAAGTGATAGCAAAAATCGCGAAATTCTCCAAAAATTTAAACACACAAACAGGTAATTACACATAAAACACATAAAATCGACGATTCGTTAGAGTGACAACTGCCGACTCAAAAACACAAAAATCGGGAATTGGATCGTCTGCGGCTACTAGACATTGACTACCTAAAGCGATTCGACTATTCTCAATAGACTTGTCGTCACATTTCGACTTTCGGGATCGTGCTTCTGCCTCGATTCTTGGGCATTCAGCACGTATTCCCTAGGTCATACTCGTGAGTTCAGGTCGTTGGAGTCTGTCGAGGCTTTGGTGAGATGAGTAATAGTTGGAATAAGTTGCCAAGGTTTAGGTTTCACCCCTGGCTTAGCAACCTCTTCCTTGTTTCTAGTAAAATTGAGGAGATTATTCATCAAAATATGGATTTCACTCCTGATTTGGTATAATTTTCCTCGTTCGTTATTGAAAAATAATGAAGAAATCGCTGAGAAATTGATAAATTGATAAATTCAGCGTTGACCAAGCAATCTAGTCGAGAGTTTGCGGCTTTCACACCTAATCTCGACTAAATCGCTTGACTCTATTGGAAAATTCGAGTGAAGTGTTAGCGAAGAACAATAGAACATAGCACATAGGCTTGATCTGTTGGTTCCTAACTATAGTCTAGGTCTCTAAGACAGCGACCCGGACTAGGTCGTGTCTAGCCTAATTCCCTATAGTTATGGCTCTGATAACAATCTGTCACACCCCAACCGATGGCGGAATCATCGGGGCATGGCACTGAGCGAAACAGATTGTCCAGAAGTTTCCACAACAACTATCATTACTATTTAGTTTAAATAATATGTCCCATACCGTACCCCAAATAGTAAAACAAATTATTACAGATAACATCTAGTCAAATATTCCATTCCGACAACTCAGATTCAAATATAAAAATTGTTCAAATGCTTCTAGAGACTCAATCTGCAAGATCTACAGACAACTATGCGCTAGACGCTTATTCTAAGCTCGCCTGTCACATACGTTGAAATAAAGTCAATACATATAATGTAAAGGTGAGCATACAAGTTTAATATAGCATATAGAGTTCGAAATAGTTTACGCATAACCAGCACGTACACAGAGGAAAACGAAGCATGTTAATTATCGACATGGATCTATCGATACCAATGACTGCGGGTTGACTGCCCGAGGCAGTTCGCAATACATGATTACCACCGTAATCCATGCAAGTAATGGTCCTTAACAACCCCCGTGTGAACGGGTGCTGAGTCCAAACTATAGTACTATCGTCATTAAGGCAGGTAGACAACATTCCACGTGTAAACATAACAACAAGCATTCATTTAGTCACGTAATACATGCAGAACGGTTAGCGTTTAAAGTATTTTAGTAGTGTCTTCGATTGTGATTAAGATAAGTAACGTATGTAACACCCAAAAGTGCTAAAGCAAAAAGGGTTCGAGTATACTCACAGCGATGGATGGATTGAAGGGAGCGCTTGAGAGTAAGGTTAGCCTGAATAGTTCGATAGTGTAACGATGAGTAACGTGTAAAACGAATACAAGTGTTGTTAGGTCGAACAACCTGGTCGATCGGACGGTAGGTTCGATCGGACGGATTGTTCGTTCCGTTTGACAGTCCGTTCGGACAGCCTGTTCGATCGGCCGGTAGGCTCGATCGGTTGGGCTGTTCGAGTAGATTGTCTCTTCCTTTGAGCAGGATCTGTTTGTGTATGATGGCTTGTCCTTTTGAAGTCTTCGTTGTAGTATTTGAGAACATTGAAGTGTCCTTACCTTTCAGGTCGATCGATCGAACGGGCCGTTCGATCGGCCGGCTTAACCGAACGGTTAGGTACCTCAGTAATAAGTCCTCAGCAGGATGTCACCTAATCGGACGACATGTTCGATCGGGTGGCACTCCAATACGTCGAACGAGTTGAAAATCGATTAAGTGTTGAAGCATAGTATCTCATGATCCGAAGAGTAATTCAAATCAAACTGTAGTTCGATCGAACAGCACTTCGTTCAACACTAGACTTCATGAAATTATTAAAGTGTGGGGCCATGTGCTAGCTGATCGGCTGACCTGGTCGATCGTTGACATGTCCGATCGGTTGGGCTGTTCGTTCGAACAGCCTGTTCGATCGGTCAGCATCCTGACCTGGTCGGCCTGTTCGTCTAACACTTGGCTGTGCTGATTGTTTGATGTTATATCGAGGTATTTTGACAACGAGCTGAACCATGGAACCTTTGTTCTTACTTGTTTCCCCTGCTCGGACAGGAATCGGCTAGATCCAAGTGATTCTTGGTGGATTGAGGCCAAAACATGAAGTTCTTCAAGAACCCCATGATGACATCATCCTAGAACACTTAGATCTTGATGATTTCACTGTTAGAAATCAAGATTTGAAAGATAGAAAGGTGTAGGAGCGTGCATTGATCAAGAAAGTAAAAGATTTAGGATGAAATCTTACCGGGTTTGAGAGAAATCTGAGAAATAATGAAGAACACGAGCTAGTCGGTCAGAGAGTTTTCAAAAGTGGAAAGAATGACAATGACAGGGCTATTTATAGGCTTCCCAAAGAGGAAAGGGCTGGCCGGTCGGCCAGGCATCCCGATCGGACAGCCTGCTCGATCGGACAGTCCGTCCGATCGGCTGGGTTGTTCGATCGGCTAGGAGCCTGATCGATCAACAGCCTGTTTTGAGCGTTCGGTGCGACGATTTCTGATATTTCGATTTTGATTGAAGACGATACGAATACGATAAAGTTTCCTATTCAAATTACTTTTAATCCCAACCACTATATCTACATACAAGCATCTATATTTCACACTATCTTTTCGCCACCATTTAATAATTCGATTTCGATTGAGTTCGATTGAGTTCCGAGTTTCGATTCGAGTTTCGATTGATTACCACACATCACATAAAGTAAACATGCACAAGTAACACATAAGGCACACACACACGTATACTAATACCAGAATTCGCGTAATTTGAGTTTCGAGTTCGATGGATGTTTTGATTAGCTTGATTGTTGATTGATTGACTTTATCGCATTGTTACTTCCTATTATTCACAATCGTAAAGCGTTTCGCGTCGATAAACATTCGATTACCTCGATTTCTTTGATTAATAACACTTACTCCACATAATACAACTAATAAATCATAAAAATAAACTAATTACAATCAAAGAAGTAAATCTTGACTTTGACTTTGACTTTGACTTTGACTTTGACTTTGACATTGAAAACACGGGGTGTTACATGTAATCTTCGTCTTGGTAACCAAATCCTAGATCTTTTGCTATTGCAGGCCATAAGTTTTCTATTGTGACTTCCCGGTAGCCACCGTCTCTTGCCACCAATATATACAGACTTAACAAGTCTATTCTTCTTTCGTTTGGAGCATATGGAGGGATTGGTCTTGAGGATATTCCCATATAATCGATCAGAAACCACTTCACCATCTCCTCAAATTTTGACTCCAATGTGTGTTTGTACTTAAAGACAAACTCTCTATCATCGATCAAATCCAGAAAAGCCTTGTAGTCGGCAAATTCATGGAATTCCATTGCTTTAACGATCATCAAACTCCAATCCGTCTCTTGCGAAGACAGATTTAATTCTTCGAAATGGGAGTTCAAGTATCGTTCCTTGAATTCATCATCATAAACACTCACATCGTGTATGCCCTGTTTTTCGGTTAACCCAATTTTTTCTTCCCTTGTCAGACCACTCACATCGTTCACGGAGTTGTTTACCGGAGTTGAGAACATAGGATAAATTCTGCAAGTATCACCAGACTTATTGACGGTGTATCCTTGCAACGTTAATTGATCTATGCTTAAAACATTCCGGTCTAACTCCGGAGAATAAAAAACGCTTTGTATTCTCATTGTTTCATTGCTTGTTTTAATTTCAACAGACCCAACCCCTCGTGTGAATAAGAAATTGTTTTCCCCAGATTGTGTGTCAACCCCGACAATATGTTTAATACATTTAAACACATTTAGGTTTCCGTCAATGTGGTGTGTACATACAGAACTAACGTACCAAATATCGCTCCATAGCCCTCCTTCGGTACCAACAACAACCATATCCTGATGATCACAGATTTCTCCTTCTTGTTTCTGTATTCCCGTATTCACTTCCTGTCGAATCAATTGGGTTGCCTCGTCTGTTTCCTTCTTCTGACATGAATAAATCTGGTGCCCCGGTTGGTGACAGTAATAACATGTTCTCACTCGAGGGATTCGCTTGTCTTTACCGTTCATCTCGTTTGTGCAGTGTTGACATGGCTACAAAGTGGAAGTGGATTTGATTTTGGTCTTCTTCTTCCCCATTGATGCTCTGATACCACTATGTTGGGGATCAGAATTTACATTGGCAGCGGATTCATGAGATGTGGTTGGGTTCTTGTTTGTGAGTGATCCGAATTGGATTTCCATAGTGCAGAATAATGAATGAAAGCAATGAATATCGAAACAAAGAATAATGGACAATTCTAGATGAACTTGAATGTCTTGATAACCGGTTCATGTTGCCGGAAATTAGATATAAATATATAGGTTTTTAGCGGTTGATTTTGGCGGGTAACTGCTCCGGCAGTTATTTGAATCTTCACCCGCTTATCATACCGGAAATTACATAAGCTTATCATTCTAAATCCAAATACATATCATACATATCATATCTACTTATAAGTTTGATTAAATACATATAAAACATAATAAAGTTTAATAATTCTAACAGCCTTATGACCTAAACACCTGCCATGTGGGCCACCGTTATTGAAGCTAGTGGAATTCATGGAATGGAAAACGGTTGGAATTGAGACCTCGAAATTCAGGATATGCATTGATGACAAATTCGTATGTTGATTATGGGTGTTGAGAAAAACTAGCCAAAGTTATGGTTTTGATGAGGGAATTAGGTGTGAATAAGGTACCTGGTTCTGCTTGTTTAGATGTATAATTTGTCGGATAGTTACAGAAATTATACTTATAGAGGGATAAACGGTGTGGTGATGATAACCTTAGCTTGGATTTGACGAACCTAGATGTGAGTATATCTTCTTACTACTGTCTTGAAAATTCTCTTAATTATACTTTTTGTATGTACACATTAAGAACTCGAGTGCAAGTTTTGGCAAAAAATTCTAGGGCTGTTTTTATGCGTTGTACAGTAGTCAAGACATGCTATGAATGAAATATAAATAAGTTGGAGTGTTCTAGTGTGAAAACAGACCCATTGTGAAACAAAGTAGATAATAATTTTTCACTAAGATGAGACTTCTAGACCAAAAATGACCGATTATGAAATAACGTAAATGATCATTTCTTCACAAAGTTTTGTTTGGATCGATTCGTACATGTTTTGTTTCCGCTACGTTTAATTGTTTTTGTTTAGACCCGTGTAAAACGTTTTTAGTTTTATCTAAAAATAAAACGTTTTTAGTTTTATCTTTAAACAACAATCAAGTTTTACTTCTTTTAAAAGAATATGTTTATTTACAAGAGATGGCCTCCTTTACGTTTTGGTGATTGTGTTGTTCTGCGAATCAAGCCCTAACCGTGGTTGCTTTGTTTTATGGTTTCTTGTGTGTTGATCGTTTCATATCTATTTTTGCAGCTGTTTTGGAAGCATTGTAATATGATAGTTTTTTTTTCTTTTCCGATAGATTGCAAATTTGATACGAGACGAAAATTTGAAGTTCAAGAAATCAAGACGACTAGGAGTAAGATGGAGATCTTGGATACAGTGGGGGCATTCAGACTTGTGTGTTTCTTTTACGCCCCGCTTGTGGTATGCGCATATAATGTATATATATGTGTCGGTGCTTGGGGGCAAAAGTGAAAGTGCACTAATTTTAACGTTATTTTACTAATTTCGTGAAAATAACGTTAAAAGAGAGGGATGGTTAATCATGCATCATGTGGTGGCGTTGATAGCCGAAAGACAAGGGGGTACATGCACTAATCGGTAGTTGTCTCAATTGCTGAGTGTTATGTGCCTTATGTCCAAGGCTTGATGCCAAACTACTGTCGAGCCAGGGGTCTCACTAGAAGCAGCCTCTCTATTCCTACGGAGTAGAGGTAAGGTTGTCTACATCTTATCCTCCTCAGACCCTACCTTTGCTTTGCTATTGGTGGGATTTGCTGAGTACGATGATGATGCTCTAGCAAAACCGAACTTAGTGACTTGATTTACATTATTTATTGTGGTTGTTTTATTTCGGATTTTTGGTTCCAAATGACGATTATAGTAAGACGACCAATTGGTTTTAGACGAGTTTAAAACTTGTAACACAATTAAAACGAGGAGATTTCAAAAATTAGATTTCTAGTAATCTTGCAAAAGGTTAATGTTATAATAATAAGATTTATTTTATCAATATCAAATATACTCATTTTCATATCTGACATAATGTGAAGACTTTATTGGAGAGAAAAAACTTGTATTGATTGTTGTGTTTTACAAAGAAAAACTAGAGGCCTATTTAAACAAAAACAATAATCTAAAAAACGGAAACATATTGAATGGATGGGCTGGAAATAGGCTGGTGAATAGCTAGCAAATCTTTGATTGGAAATGATGACCAGATCTGATCCTATAATTTTGCCTTTGACAATCTTTTCCGTTTAACACTCCCCTTCAAGTTGAGTAGTGGGATCTCCAATACTTAACTTGCTCAGGCATTAGCTGAATATTTTCTCATTAACCGCCTTTGTTAGGATATCTGCTAATTGATCTTCAGACCGCACAAAAGCTAGTTCGAGTATCCCTGATTCTAGCTTTTCTTTAATGAAGTGTCTATCTACTTCTACATGCTTTGTACGATCATGTTGCACCGGATTTTCTGAGATTTGAATAGCTGCTTTGTTGTCACACATGATTCTAGTTGGTTCTGTCGGAGGAAAACCGACTTCAGTTAGAAGCTTCCGTATCCATAGTATTTCTGTCAAGCCTCGTGCGATTCCTCGAAATTCAGCTTCTGCACTGGATAGAGCAACCACCTTTTGCTTTTTGCTTCTCCAGGTAACTAGATTTCCACCGACTAGGGTGAACTACCCTGATGTTGATTTTCGATCCCCTTTATCTCCGGCCCAGTCTGCATCAGTGTACCCTTGAATTTTCAGATGTCCGTTTGACTTAAAGAGAACTCCATGACCAATTGTTCCTTTGAGATATCTCACGATTCTGCATACTGCTTCCATGTATGCTATTTGAGGCTGGTGCATAAACTGGCTAACCACACTTACTGCATAAGCTATGTCAGGTCGTGTGTGTGACATATATATCAACTTTCCTACTAGCCGTTGATACCTCTCTTTTTCGACTAGTTTTGCTCCTTCCTCCATTTGAAGTTTATGATTCACCATCATTGGTGTATCTGCTGGTTTGCAATCGATCATTCCCGTTTCGGCTAACATATCTAGGATGTATTTTTTCTGGAAAATAAAGATTCCTCGTTTGGACCTTAGTACTTCAATTCCAAGAAAATACTTAAGTCTTCCCAAGTCTTTCATTTCGAATTCTCGGAACAGGCTCTCTTTTAATTTTGTCATTTCTTCCTTGTCATTCCTCGTAATGATCATATCATCAACATATACAATTAGACATGTTACAAGTCTTCCTCTTTGTTTGATGAACAAAGTGTGGTCTGAGTTGCTTTGTTTGAATCCATATCCTTTCATTGCGAGTGTAAATCTACCAAACCATGCTCGAGGAGATTGCTTTAGACCATAAAGGGATTTTTTAACCGACATACTTCACCTGTCTTGAAATCTGTTGCAAAACTAGGAGGAGCTTCCATGTAAACTTCTTCTGTTAATTCTCCATGCAGGAAAGCGTTCTTTACGTCAAATTGATGAAGTGGCCAATTTTCATTTGCAGCTATTGAGAAGAGGACTCTGATAGTGTTAATTTTGGCCACTGGTGAGAAGGTTTCTAAGTAGTCGATCCCGTATGTTTGAGTATATCCTTTAGCTACCAGTCGGGTTTTGTACCTCTCAATGGTTCCATCTGACTTGTATTTCACTGTAAAAACCCATCGACATCCCACGGGTTTCTTTCCTGGTGGGAGAGTACACTTTTCCCAAGTATCATTTTTCATCAGGGCCTCCATCCCTGTTCTCATTGCTTTTTCCAGTTCTCAGATTCTAAGGCTTGTTTTACATTGGTTGGAGTATGTTCAGAATATAATGAGGAAGCAAACGCCTTAGTTTCATGAGACAGGCTCCCCTGGCTATGTTGGCTATCGGATAATTTGAGTTTCGAGATTCTTTTTCTGGGGAATATCGCTTGGGAGGAACTCCCCTATTTGCCCTTGGTAGCAACACATACCGTTCTGGTGCTTCCCTTGGTTCAACGTGCTCTGCTGTTGTTACCAGTTCTATGTGTTCATCATCACTATGATTAGGGGAGGCAGGAGAACTTTGTTCAGCTTGCTCCTGTTCTGTGTGCTCACATTCATAATGATTAGGGGAAACATCATAATTTTCAGGAATCTCATTGTTACTTACCTCGGGCATCAGGTTGGAGGGATTTTCTTCAGTGACACTGTGCTCAGTTGGTTGCGTTTTTTTGTCAGGCGGTGATTCTCCTTTGGTACTGTGATCTCCTCTGGTTATGACTTCCTCAGAAGATGGGAATCGAGTCACCCAACCTAGTGTGTCTATGTGTTCGTTCTCCCCCTGACCATTGGGTTGGGTGTTATAGAAGTATTATGTTTCAAGAAAGTCAAGGTTCATAGTAGTGTGTGTGTGACGTGTTTTTGGGTTGTAACAACGATAACCTTTTTGATTAACTCCATAGCCCACAAACACACATTTCTCGGCACACGGGTCAAGTTTTGTTCGATTGGTTTTGGGTATGTGAACAAAGGCTGAGCAGCCAAAAATTCGTGGTTCAAGAGTAAGAGGAGGAGGGATCTTGGCAAATTTTTCTAGGGCTTGTATGGGGGTTTTTAGTTCAAGAATATTTGTAGGAAGTTGATTTATAAGGTATACAGAAGAAGCAACTGCTTCGGGCCAGAAGAATTTTGGGACTTTGGATTCGATTAGGAAGGCTCGAGTCATCTCAAGAATTATACGGTTTTTGCGTTCGGCGACTCCATTTTGTTCAGGAGTATGTGGACAGGTGGTTTGGTGAATTATCCCCTTGGTTTGGCAGAACTGTTTTATGGATGCATTAACGAATTCCCCCCATTGTCGGACCGAAGAATTTGAATTTCTTTTTGAAATTGAGTGTGAATCATAGTATGGAATATAGTAAATTTTTCAAAAACTTCAGACTTGTGTTTCAAGAAATAGACCCACGTCATACGGGTACAATCATCTATGAATAACAAGAAATAACGAAAGCCTTGTCCCCCCGTAATAGGAGACGGACCCCATACATCAGAATGAGTTAATGAGAAAGGCACATTAACTCTTGTATTATTTGGTTTGAAAGGTTGTCGATGGCTTTTAGCAAGAAAACAAGTTTCACAATTTATTTTATCATGAGGAGAAAAAAGTTTAGGGAATAAAAGATGTAGATACCCAGAGGATGGATGTCCGAGACGCCTATGCCATAACCATGCTTCTCGGTTTGTAGTTCCATGAGCCAGCATCACAGTACCTTGTTGAGCCATCTCATCCACATAGTACAACCCCTGATGCTCAGTGCCACGTCCAATAATCGTCTCCGTCCTGATGTCCTGTAAGATACAAAAAGTGGGATGCATTAGCACTACGCAATTTAGTTCTTTTGTCACATGACTGATTGATAGTAATTTATGTGACAATGATGGAACATAAAGGCAATTTGAGAGTTTTAACGTTGGGGAGATTTCAATTGTTCCCCCCCTTTCTGCACGCATAACCTCTCCGTTCGCAGTTTGAATATGAGTTTTTCGCGGTTTGGATGCTGACACCAAATCAGAAATTTCATATGTCATGGTGTCGGTTGCCTCACAATCGAAAATCCAAGATTTATTTTTTTTTATAACCGCTCTGTACGGTATTCGCCTTTCCCATTTTTTTTTTACACCTGCTCCCCAACCTCCTTTTTAAATCTTTATCCCCACCAAAAGAGATTCTCTTTTTTTTTCTTAGACAAAAGAAACCACGTGAGCACCTTTTTTATTATTTTCTTTTTATTTAAAGAACAACTATTCCAACCAGCCTTTTGTAGATAATCACAATCACCTTCAAGGCCATTCACCACATACCTCCACTCACGAAAAACAGCAATAGTTTACCGGAGAGAACCTGCTCCTGCAATCGCCGGAAATCGAGAAGATGACGTCTTCTTTCTTTTCTTCTTCACTAGAAGAAGACACCTGCAACTCAACCCTAATTGTGGCGGCTGAAGATGAACGATGGTGACGGAATCGCGGCAGCGATGGTGGCTGGATCTTGAGCCTATGGTGCGGCGGGTTGATGGTGGTTTGTGGTTTTCAGTTTTGGGTAGCAACGAAAGGCTTCTTTTTAGCCGGAGTTGTCTTTGTTGCCGGCTTGGTTTTGTGGTAGTTTGACTGAACAAGTTTGTTTGATTTTGGTTTGAGTTTTGGGAGTTTTGATTTTGGTTTTGGTTTGGGTTTGGGATTTCTTTCGGATAGACTGTAAATGATGAGCAAATTGTTTCAGGAATCAGAAACACTGCTCTGATACCATGAAGACTTTATTGGAGAGAAAAAACTTGTATTGATTGTTGTGTTTTACAAAGAAAACTAGAGGCCTATTTATACAAAAACAATAATCTAAAAAACGGAAACATATTGAATGGATGGGCTGGAAATAGGCTGGTGAATAGCTAGCAAATCTTTGATTGGAAATGATGACCAGATCTGATCCTATAATTTTGCCTTTTACAATCTTTTCCGTTTAACATAATGTTGGTCCCTAGAGGTGGATGTAGATCACCTAATCCTTGTTGTTTAACACAAAACCAAGTGCGGAATCCTTGATTATGTGTAAATCAAGCCCAAGAACACACAAACACAAGAAAGATTTCACTGTTTAAAGATCAATATATATTCCAACAGAGTATTGATACAAAGGATTACAATAATGCCCTCTCTCTATTGAAACTGTGCTTTCTTCATAAAACAGGGGAGACTCACTGCTATTTATAGCACATAGCAATAGCAATAGCAGTGAGATTACAACGAAACAAGTCCCCTTGACAACTAAACCTATCGAAACAGATAAATGAACATCGAAATACATTTTGTTTATCCTTCACATCGAAATAGGGAAGCATCGTATCGAAACACAATTAAATAATGTGACATCATCATCATCGAAATAGGATAAGGACATAAGCTCCATATCGAAACCAGGGACGAAGCTTAGTGGAAACCCGGGGGTGCAGCCCCCCCCCCCCTCCCCGAATGTTTCAGTTAGAAGTGTAAAATTTACGATTTTTCGTCCGAAAATTTTAAAATTATAAAAAGATCGCCCCCCAATTATTAGCAGAAGGATGCTAATTATGAGGTCTTGGAACTCGACGAACCATGACGAACCGAACCGTACCGCATCCAAACGAGAGTGCATCAACACATAAATATATTTTGGGTATATAAGAAAAATAAAATAAAGAAATAGCCAAAACCGTTAATTGAAGAATAAAAGTTCTTCAATTTGTTTTGTTAAAAGTTCATGATCCACAATTGGTTCCAGGCAGTTATATTCAAAAAACTTAAATATAATATTTGTTTAACTGAAATTACTTCCTAGAAATTTTGGTCCTTGTTTAATTTAAAGCAAACTTACACGGTGTTTTTACTAATAAGATATTTCCATTGCTCTTCTCTACGAGGCGCATTATATGGGGCCATGCATGAAATTTCCTCCTTATTTTGCTTCAAATGAATAAAATATGTTCTTGTTTTATATATTTTCCTTCTGTTTTCAATAAAAAAGTCAACGCTTGAAAAGTCATGCAGCAACTTTCCTCCGAGTTTACATCAAATGATATATTCTTCAATTATGTTACTCTAATTTCCATCATCTCACATCTCTTAATTTTGTTTTTATTAAGAAGTCAATGACTGAAACGTCACGTAGGAACTTTCCCCCTTGTTTACATCATCTCACCTCTCTAAATATCCATGTAACTTCAGTCCGGAAAGCAAAACAAATTAACCACATCTATCTTTCTTCTCAACTTCAATTTGTTTCCAATTATGCCCATTCAAAACACATCAATGGCCTCTTCTTCTCAGTCGTATAATTGTGATGTGTTTCTTAGTTTTAGAGGAGATGATACCCGCAAGACCTTTGTAGATCATCTCTACTCGGCTCTTGTAGATCGAAATATCTCTACTTACAAGGACGATGAAACACTTCCCCGAGGTGAACCCATCCGTCCATCCCTAATCAAGGCTATCGAAGGGTCACGAATTGCTGTTATTATATTCTCAGAAAATTACGCAAATTCTTCTTGGTGTTTGGACGAACTTGTACATATTATGAAATGCAAAGATGAGAGAGAACTAGTTGTCTTGCCCGTTTTTTATGGTGTGGATCCCTCAGAAGTGAAAAAACAGAAAAGAAAATATGAAGAAGCATTTAACAAACACGAGGTGGAGAACAATAGCAAGGTTGAGTTATGGAGAAAAGCACTTGTTGATGCAGGTGAAATTTCTGGATGGGAACTTAAAAACACCGCAAATGGGTAATGTGACTTCTTTACTTTTTTAATTTGTTATTATATGTTTAATAAATTTGTTAATATATGTTTAAAGTGCAAGTGACGCATTAATACATTTATTTGCCCATCAAAGAGGCCAAAGTTTGGCATGAACTGAATTAGTTATTGAGCTTTGAGCTTTTTAATACTTTTTGAGCTAGCCATAGTTTTCGCTAACATAAAAAGTTATTGTTAGTATGTATAATTTAGGCCATGGGGTATGGGGCTTGGGTTGGGACGTGGGTTGGGGGAAAACGCCTAAGTCATCACTCCGGGGGCTTGGGTTGGGGCTTGGGTTTGGGGCGTGGCCCCTTTGGCGTGGGTTTGAAGCTGGGTGTGGGGCGGGCTAGCAAGGTGACATGGCGAGCTCTCAATGGTCATGTGTCAACTCATGCCCCCAACCCAAGCCCCACCATATCCCATGGGCGTGGGTTTTTTTTCCCATTCCACGTGTCAACCAATGCCCAACCCAAACCTCAACCCAAGCCCCACCATACCCCACGGTCTTACTTGTATCTTATATCCACTTATATGTCGTTACTGTTGTCGCTGATTAGTCTATACATATATATATATATATATATATATATATATATTATAAAATTATAAATTGATATTATCTTTGTAAAAGCTATTAACAATTTGTATTAACAATGAGTTCCACTTATTGAAACAACAAGGTGAAAGTGGAGCGTGTTTTCGGGGAAGTTAAGTCATTGGGCTTTTTGTGGTATAAAAATAGGGTCAAAAACAATCCGATTTCGTGGTCGAATTCGTATAAATTTATAATTATGTAGTTGCGTTGTAGTTGCCCGGTTCGGTTTTCGTTCCTGGGCTTGGTTGTTAATGACGTTTTCCTTTAAAAAAAAAATTGTGGTCTATTTGTGAAGTTGACTTTGGTATGGTCGATCTATTTCATTAATGATCAAAAATTTATTGCAACTCGTCAACTTAAATTTTTTTTGGCTAAATTACCGGTCTGTGAATTGATGTGAACACACACTAATCAGTCATGTGTGCAATATGTAGGCATGAATCGAAAGCTATCAAAGAAATTGCCGATACGATTTCAGATAAGTTGCTTTCCATAACTCCAGATGTTAATGAGGACCTTGTAGGAATAAGGGCTCGCTTGCAAGAACTGGAAGCACATTTAGATATTGGGTCAGGTGGTGTGCGCATGGTTGGGATTTGGGGGGTTGGCGGGAGTGGTAAGACTACACTTGCATCTCTCTTTATATGAAGATCTCTTGTCGTTTTCAATGCCATTGCATTGTCGATAATATTAGGGAGGAATCAAGAAAACATGGTTTAAATACTCTACAAGAAAAGATTTTAGCTCGGATTTCAAAAACACAAGTTGAAGTGCAGAGTGTTCACGTAGGAAAGCACATGATAAGAAGTAGGTCAAGTCGTAACAATGTCTTAATTCTTCTTGATGATGTTGATGACATTAAGCAACTAGAGGCTTTAGCCGGATCACGTAACTGGTTTGGTAGTGGGAGTAGAATAATAATCACAACAAGAGACGAACATGTGCTAGTAACCCATAAGGTAGACCAGGTATGTCCAGTCACATTATTATCACATGAAGAGGCTCTCCAACTTTTTAATAAACATGCATACAACAAAAATAACCATGTAAATAATTATGATACTCTTTCATCACATATGGTTTCTTATGCTGCTGGGCTCCCATTAGCACTCAAAGTTTTAGGTTCGTTTTTATATGACAAAGACGAGAAGGAATGGGTGAGTTCCTTGGCTAGACTAAAAGATATTCCAGACATGGAAATTATGGAAAAGCTCAAAATTAGTTATAATGGACTTAAACCTGTAGAGAAGGAGTTATTCTTAGATATTGCGTGTTTCTTTAGACAAACGTTGTTCCTAGGTCATGCAATGGAGATATTTGAAGCTTGTGGTTATCACCCCGATATAGGAATAAAGGTGTTGAGACAAAAAGCTCTCATAACTATGGATGATGATTTTTTGGATATGCATGATCTGGTTCAAGAATTGGGATATTACATTGTTAAAGGGGATCATCCTAACGATCCTGAAACACATAGCAGATTTCTTGAAAACACCATGTATCTTGCGGGTGTAACAATGGTACATGTTAAGATATCTAACTTTTCAAATATACATTATATGTACATATAATGATATATAAACTCAAATATGTACATTGTTTTCTCCTCTGTTGCAGGAAAATCACAAGATTGAAGCAATGGAACTTTATCCTTGTTGGTATGGTGATGGTGCTTCATCACGCGTCTATAAGATTGTATCAAACATGAAGAAACTAAGATGGCTTAGAGTATTTCAAAATTTTGAAGATCATGCCGAAGGCCCTAGTTTTCTTTCAAATGAGTTGAGGTATATTAGCTGGAAGCATTATCCTAGAAGTCCATTCCCGGACTGTTTCCAACCAATGAAGCTTGTTCATCTGAAATTGACTCACAGCTTGCAAAATGAACTTTGGATGGGTTACAAGGTAATTCAATTATTTATTTGATATTTTAATTTGATTTCTGTGGATGTACTAGCAACACTCTTTGTCTCTTTCTACCTTCGAATTAACTTCTGCATGTTTTTATACACTGACTAGCATCTACCACATTTGAAAGTGCTTCAACTCGATAACATGAAGAATCTACACCGCACACCAGATTTTGATGGACTTCCATGTCTGCAAAAGTTGGAACTCACAAATTGTGATAAGCTAACAGAAATTCACCGATCACTTGGAAATCATGCAAGTCTTGAACAAATAAGTGTATCGAAATGTGATGAGCTTAGAATTATTCCAACGATTGTTCAGATGAGAAAACTCAAGACTCTTGAAATCGAAAGGTGCCATAAAAGTTTGGAGTTCCTAGAGATCAAATCATACATGGAAAGCTTGGTAAAGCTGTCTTTGCAAGGTATGGGGATAGATTCTCTGCTATCGTCAATTGGAGAACGTTGTGGCAACCTTATTTCCCTACGCTTAATACTTTGTTATCATTTGAAGATCGTTGAAGTCAACTTTGATGGATTAATATATTTGAAAATTTTCGCATTACATAAATTAGAATACCTGCAGATGCCAATTTGCAATAGTACCCCTTTAAGACATTGGTATGGAAATCAACTTTCTAGTTGGTTGCAACCATCATGGACTCTTAGCTTACAAAAGCTGGATCTCAGTAACTGTAATTTGACAGATGGTGTGATACCAAATGATATTTGTGAGTTATCCAACTTAAGAGAGTTGAATCTAAGTCACAACTATTTTACAAGATTCCAGTTCAGCCTCTCACAACTTACTCAACTCAAAGTCCTCAACCTCACATGGTGCGAATCACTTGTTGAATTTCCCGAGCTCCCATCAAGATTAGCTATCCTCCGAGCAGATGCATGCTGGGAACTTGAAGCTATAGGAGATTTGAAAAATAAATGTACACGATTATGCCAAGTCTCACTTATGTTTGGGAGTAGTATGAAAGATGGTAGCAGATTGCTAGAATGCATGCTTCAGGTATGTACTACATCCTCTTTGTTTTCCAGTGTCAACTTTTTAAGCTTTTTAGATACAGAAATATTGCGATCTGATGAAACTGTGTTAACTTCTTAGGAAAATGATAATCATAATATGATTATGCAACTTGGAGGCTTTGAGATTGCAAAAGGGTTTATTTCTCCTATTCTTAGAAAGAGTAGACGTAGACTGCAACTTCCAGAGAATTGGCACAATGACTTTTCTGGATTCTTAATATGTGCTATTCTGAGTGATGATTACCGGTATTGCTCTCTAAGAATGAAGAAGGTGACGAGTGGTATGGAATCTGAAGATGATGTGGTTTGGGAGGAGAGTCATATTGGTGGACATCGTACAGTGTTCTGGTATATTCCATTTGCTTCATTCTATCGACACACTGCATGGTGGAATTCAATAGGCAATGAGGTTTTTTTTTGTCTTTGACAAGAGAAACTATAATGGTAGAGTTGACAAGAGTGGGTATGGAGTTAGACTTGTTCGCCGGAAAAGTGGAAGTGGTCCAACAAAAACACCAGCAGCACAAGAAGAATCTGAAATTTCCGATTATGCACCGGAATTCGATAGTTATAATGAATTAGAGGATGCTTTATATGTTAGTTTAGTTGAATCTGATTGCTCATAGTATCAATACATTGTTACATTAATAGTTGTAAACGTGGTTAATCCCTCAGTCACACCCTTAGAGGAGAGAACTTGTATTATACAACTATATTACAAAATAAATACCACGTACAGTTACATTTAATTACGATTTATATCCAAAGTATTCAAGATATGTTTAATTATAATTATATGTTAAGCTCACAGCCTGAATCTGAAATAGCCTATTTTGTTACTTCGATACCAAAACCATTTAGCCTCTATACCTACCAAAAAGGATTCGACAGAGTTCCAAAGGTTTATGACCATACTATTCTGTCACTTGTGTCATCGCATGGCAAAAGTTTAATAACTAATTATTTCAGTCTGGTATTCAAATCGTTTCATAATATTTTCAGTCGTTAGTTCAACCAATTGATAGATTTTGGTTAATTTGTTTGTATTCGTATTTGTTTTGATTATGCTACCAATTATAGATCAAAATATATAAACAAAAGTAATTTTAATGCTCGAAACATATCTTTTTGATAACGGCTTTCCTTGTAATCGAATGAAAAAAGAAACTGTAGTCAAGTTCAAAACAAAAAATGGTATTACTAGACCAAAAAAACAAAAAAAATCAAAATATCAGGTGCAAGAAACCTTGGTGTACCATTATTCTAACTATTTATAAGTGAAATAGAGAAGGTAGAGATAGTGTACAAAGTGTGCGTGAGAAGTGTAAGAATATTTTAAACTATTAGATTTTTGATCTAATGATTGAGATCAATAGAGACCAAATTATAAATTGTGGTTTTAATTATATAGTGTCTTTGTATATGTTTCAAATTAGGTAACCTCTCCTAAATTCTAGTGATTCATTCCTAAATTCTAGCGATTCAAATTTAACTGCTAAATTCTATTGATCTTAAATTCTAAAAATACAAAAATATGTAACTGCTACAAGAAATGTATAACACTATACATCCATCATATAACACCATATAACACTATGTAACATTATATAACACTATATAACAATATATAACACTGTACATCCATCATAGAAATGCTACCAGAAAAATATAACACTATGCATCCATCATATAACACTATATAAACCAAAGAACACTATATAACACCATGTTACACTATATAAAAATATATAACACTATACAGTTTTCTGAATGGTGGTTGTACTATAGAATTAATAAGGGGAATTGGCTTGTAATAATCCCATATAGACCTTATTGGTCATTAATAATTAAACCTCAGAATATTCCCACCACCAGTCCCACCTTTCACCTATTTTTCCTACAACGGTCCCCCGTTAAAAAAACTTAACGGAGTTAAGCTTTTTTCCAAATTACAAACAGATTTTTTAGGGCTTTTGATCAGAACTATAATATGAGTCTATTGATGTAAAACTTACTTCGAAATTGTGCTCCAAGTGACTTGATTTTGGTTAATTGGAAATTTAAACACTCGAATTGAAGCACCGTTTTCATGGTTTGGAGTACCGTTTCGAGGCAAGTTTTACATCAATGGACTCGTATCGTCGTTCTAATCAAAAGCCCTAAAAAATCTGATTATAATTTGGAAAAAAGCTTAACTCCGTTAAGTTTTTTAACGGGGGACCATTGTAGGAAAAATTTGTGAAAGGTGGGACTGGTGGGGGAAATATTCTGAGGTGGGATTATTAATGGCCAATAAGGTCTAGGTGAGATTATTATAGTCCAATTTCCCAATTAATAATTGATGGTGTTATATAGTGTTTTTTGGTGGTTGCTTAGTTTAGTTAAATCTGATTGTTCATAGTATCAATACATTGTTACATTAATAGTTGTAAACGTGGTTAATCCCTATAGCTCACTCACACCCTTAGAGGAGAGAACTTTTGTATTATACAACTATATTACAAAACAAATACCACGTACAGTTACATTTAATTACAATTTATATCCAAAGTATTCAAGATATGTTTAATTATAATTATATGTTAAGCTCATAGCCTGAATCATAAATAGCCTATTTTGTTATTTCGACACCAAAACCATTTAGCCTCTATTCCTACCAAAAAGGAATCGATAGAGTTCCAAAGGTTTATGACCATACTATTGTGTCATTTGTGTCATCACATGGCAATAGTTTAATAACTAATTATTTCAGTCTGGTATTCAAACCGTTTCATAATATTTTCAGTCGTTGGTTCAAATTGATAGATTTTGGTTAATTTGTTTGTATCCGTATTTGTTTTGGTTATGCTAACAATTAAATATCAAAATATATAAACAAAAGTAATTTTAATGCTCGAAACATATCTTTTTGATAACGGCTTTCCTAGTAATCGAATAAAAAAAAGAAAAAGTAGTCAAGTTCAAAATAAATAATGGTATTACTAGACCAAAAAAATCAAAATATCAGGTGCAAGAAACCTTGTTGTACCATTATTCTAACTATTTATAAGAGAAATTGAGAAGGTAGAGATAGTGTACAAAGTGTGTGTGAGAAGTGTAAGAATGTTTTAAACTATTAGATCTTTGATCTAATGGTTGAGATCAATAGGTAACAAATTATAAATTGTGTTTTAATTATATGTACTGATTTGAAAATTGCATGGGTAATAGTGTCTTTGTATATGTTTCAAATTAGGTAACCTCTCCTAAATTCTTGTGATTCATTCCTAAATTCTAGCGATTCAAATTTAACTGCTAAATTCTATTGATCCTAAATTCTAAAAATACAGAAATATGTAACTGCCACAAGAAATGTATAACACTATACATCCATCATATAATACTATATAACACTATATAATACCATATAACACTACGTAACACTATATAACAATATATAGCACTATACATCAATCATAGACATGCTACCAGAAAAATATAACACTATATAAACCAAAGAACACTTTACAACACCATGTAACACTATATAAAAATATATAACACTATACAGTTCTGAATGGTGGTTGCACTACAGAATTAATAATTGATGGTGTTATATAGTATTTTTTGGTGGTTGCACTACTGAATTATATAACACTACATAATTAGAATTATATCGCACCAAAAACCATTATATAACACCATATAACACCATGTAACACTATATAAAAATATATAACACTATACAGTTCTAAATGGTGGTTGCACTACAAAATTATATAACACTGTAGAATTAATAACCGGTGAACGAGATGACACAAATTCGTAGACTAATTCTTAAATTCGAATTCTTTTAATAAAGGGTGACGGTTATTTTGGAAAGTTATCTTTTAATCAATTAATTGAAAGAAATAGAAAATTACTAATTCACCCTTTTGAATTAATTTAGATATAGGACACTTGGCATCACCATATTATTTCTCACTCTTCTCACAATATTAGATTAATGTACAGGATCCTCTACCTATATATTTAAAAAGAAAGCTAATCTAAGCATTTAAATTGTGATTATGATAAAAGACGATTACAATAAATCTTATACAGGCCAGTTACAGTTGTCCGAACTAATATATTTTATATAAGGGGAAAGTGAATATGGTGTTGTTAAACACCTAACCTTACATACTAAACTATCAAAACTACGTAGTTTTGATGATGGTTTTCTAAAAAAATATGATTTTTATTCTTTTGTTTCCCTGATTCCATACCCACTGCGGATGAAACTTGTCCGCTTGCGTTCAAGAAATTCCTATCAATTTGCAATACAACTCAATTTCCAATCGCAATCGCTCAAGAAATTATCCCATGTCGTTCATCAATTTCACCATCAAAATCAATCAAACAGTAAAGAGCGGCAAAATCGTTTTAATTAAATCTTCAACTGATTCTTACATGCGAATACGAGGTTAGTTAAAGGGTAATCGTAACGACCTAACCAGTGCTTAAGAACAAAATTTGAAGTCTTAGTTCTACAACTAAGCGAAAAGCAAATAAAATTTGTTGATGCATATATGTGGACGCGGCTCGTATCGGTTCGGCTCGTCTACGAAATGAAGTCCGAAGCCCAATATCCACCATTGAGTTTTGGAATAAACGTGACTTAATGTTTTGAAGTTGATGCTTGTTGCTGAACTATCTTTCTGTTTGCTGCTGTCTGCGGCGAAAAACCCAGCTGAATGAATGACGAAATACCTCATCAGTCTCTTGATGAAAGAACTACATCTGCCTGCATGACGAAAGACCAACATAATATGAAGTTGACGAAAAACCTCATGGTGAAATACATGTTTCGTCAACTGAGTTAAATGACGAAAGACCTGCTGTCTTTCGTCGACTCAGGTTTTTCGTCCGGGCCTTTCATCGTTGCAGATGTTTCGTTGATCTGAGCCTATATGAACAATAGAACTGAATACAGAAGGTGTGTTACACAGAAGAAGAAGATAGACAGAACAGAGAGCTTATTTCAGAGAGTTTGTTTATTTCTTATTGTATCATCTTGTATCAAACTCTTTGATTTGAATATACGAGTGAACGTTAATCGTTATATCTTTGTCGTATATATCTCTCGCTCAGTTTGTGTCGTAGCAAGGATTCCGCACCTATTCCGGCATCTGAAACAAGATCTCGTAGTTGTCCGACATTCCGCAAACGGACCTACAATTGGTATCAGAGCGTAAGGCTCGATTTCTTGTTGAAAACCGAGTTTCCGGTGTGATTTTCGAGCGGGTTTTGAGTGTATTTTGTATAAATTTTCAGAAACCAAGTTCTGGATCTGTGTTATTTGGTGTTGTTTTTGTTCAAAACTTGTTAAAATCATTGGAGATTATCAAAGTTACAAGTTGTTTTGAGTTTCGACGTCAAAATTTGAGCTCGACAAATTTTTCCGGTGAATAGTTTTTGGCCGGAAACATCATTATATCATCGGAGTTCATCTGGATTTCTGGGTTTGTGTTGTTTTTGCATTATTGAAAGATTATAATATTAATTGTTTGAAAATACTGTCATACAAATGATGGCTGTTTGAAAAGAGTGGTTTTTCAAAGTATGGCTGTTTGAAAAAATTGTCATACCAACTTTTGTGACAGACAAGATAAGATTTGCTAAATCTTTGAATTTTTTTTACCAACCTTCACAATTTCCAATCCATATTATTTGTAAGTTTTTGAGGACAATTCTTAGGGGATCATACTTGAAAATTGGGCCAGGAACTTACTCTTCATTCCACGAAACATCAGGATTTTTTTGGGCTTATCCTTCTCCAAAGTGTTATTTCTCCTTAGTGGGCCTGCTTCTTATTATACACGAAATACAATATATTTCGTGAGTTTGGAGTTCTCTTGGACTCCACGAATTTCTAACATTTTTTTCGTGGGCTGGCATTCATGAAGAATTAGTTAGATTTGGCATTGGGCTTTTAAAGTATCTTTCATGGATCTGGTTCATGGACCTGTTTTGTAGAAGTGGGCCTGACTTTCATCTTTCACAATTTATGTTGTGGGCCTCATTTATTTTTCGTAATATATTTTTTGTGGTCAAGCATTTTTCATGGACATAGACATCCATAGTTGGTTCACAGTTGCTTAAAAATTAGTTTTTAAGGTTGTTCGTTTCAATTCATCATGAGTACACACCTTTGGGGTCAAGCAATTTCAGGATCTCAATCTTCAAATGATCCTTCTCATCAAAGTAAACCGAAAATGGCAATAGATATGTATGGTCGTTGGATACCGGATCCTAATGCGAGCAAGTATACGAGCAAGGGTTTATCTCCTTCATGGGCTCAGTCTCCCACACTGTCAAATAACACGTATACGAGAAAGGATTTAGCAACCGATATGTATGGAACACCACGACCAGTTGCCTCAGAGCAAACGGCTTCTGTCTCAAGAACCGATATTTATGGAACACCACAACCAGTTGTCTCAGAGCAAAACTATCGGTCTACTGGACTACCATCATTTCTTGATCCAAACTACAATGATCAAATAAGAACGGTGTTTTATGCCAAAATTGTCAAGGATGTCAGCAATGATGAGTCCTTAGGAAATGATGACAGTTCTGAACATGACGGTAGCCCAGTTAAAGACGTTACAAGCTCAGTTGAAGAAGGTACAAGTTCAAATTCAAGCGAGGATGGATCAGAATATGAATCAACAAGGAAGGTTGTTGATTTTGAGGCAAATGAGTCAATATCTTAGAGTGAATCCAGTCAGGTATGTGTCGATGAACCAAGTTCTGATAGGTGTGATAGTTGTGTTAAATTAAGTGATAAATTGTCGGACTTGCAAAGCAAATATGATGATTTGCAAAGCAAATATGACGTGACATATATCCACAATCAAAAGTTGATAGTGGATCTTTCAAAATGCAATGAGGCTAACATGTTTTATGAAAACCATGAAAAAGAGTTTAAAACGATGATTGACAACTTGAGAAAAGATAAAACCGAGCTAACTAAAATGGTTTCAAGAAAACAAACTGACATAAACTGTTATATCAATCGTCTCGAGGTCATGCAAAAAGAGTTAGCTTGTGTTAAATCTGAAAGTGAGCCGATACATCTTAAGCTAAATAGTTATTTAAACTCTAGTTATGTGCTGGATCACATCATCGATGTTCAGAAAGAGAAAAAGGATGTCACGTGCATTGGATATAAGAAATGTCCACCACATGTTAGACACAATTATGATGCAATGCTTGATGAGGAGAATAGACCTTATTTGGAGCAATCTGTTCCTTTAGACATTGAAGAATTTGCAACCAGACTTGTTACAAGAAGGAAGTATCATCAGATTCGGATGTGTCAGTATATACGAAAGTATCAACTGTTGAACAAAATCAGGATCCTCCATTCATTGTTGAGGATGCTGATTCTTCAGATGATGAATCCGAGGATACTAACTCAGCACAGTCTGATGCAAAGGACATACCTCTTGAGAATCATATTCTATGTGATCCTCCCGCATAACCTGCTAAGACTGTTCTAGTTGAGTTCACGTCTGCACAAGATTGTGAAAGCATGAATTTGCTTTACACGTTGATTGGATCTGATAAGATATATTCAGACAAGGATTTCCCAATCAAGAACGTCAATCAATCCTTGATTGATAAAGTTTTTGAAGATTCTACTAGTAAGTTTTTCGGAATGTTGAGCCCAGGAGTTGTAGTAACTCAGTGTGCTCCTATCCCAAAATCCGAAGTTAGAAAGAAATACGGGAATCAAAAATTGCACCACAAAACAATCAACGAAAGCAAAGTCACGCCCACCAAGGAAATGGAAAAGGCAAACAGAGCCACAACAAGAAAATGGTTCGGAAGGTAAACTTCGTGAAATCCCGAGGGACATATAAAATTGAATCTTTTGAAAACAAATCCAACACAGATTTTGTTATGCAAAAGAAAATTTTGAAAAGAAACAGTCAAAACAACTACACACAACACACAAACTGTTGTGATGTAGGACCAAGTACCTCAAGATCACGAAGTTCATCATCAAGCTCCTACAGTTATGATCCTCCGAGGTTTGTTAAGCGGAAATCATGTTTCGAATGTGGTGAGTATGGGCACATTGTCAGAAACTGTCCATATCTCACCAAGGGAAAGGCAAAAGTTGATGCCCCCTATGGTAACAGTTACCGTAAAAGATCTGTTTCACGAAGACAGGACCCTCATCTAGTTAAACAACCAGAAAAGAAACAGAAAAAGAAACAAAGAAAAGAAGTTGAAAAGGCTTTAAAACCAGAGGTTGTCCAAACGCAGTCTATTAAATCAGATGTTAAAAATGAAAAACAAAAACAGATTTGGAAACCAAAATCGGAAATTGTTTCATGGGGAGCTACTTTAATTCCGAATTATCGGGAAATGGATGTCACAATTCTCGATGATGACGGACGACCCAAGTCTGTGAAGGCTTGGGTCCCTCTCTCCAACTAATCTCTGAATGAGTGTGCAGGATGTCCTAGGAGGAACTATTGATGGTCTTAGGATTGTTGATAGTGGAGCGACCACGCACAAGATCGGCGACATAAGGCTCCGAAACATTGTTGTATCCAAGGAGAATACTGTTGTCTTTGATGGAGAGAGGAGAAAAGAAGACAAAAATGTCCGATGAAGGAATGATGGTGAAAGAATGTGGTTGAATGAAGTTGAAAAATTCGACAAGATGATAAATGTGCCAAAATTTGGTTGTTATGGTTTTTGAGCGGGTCGACAGGAAAGATTCCAATGAAAACTACGCGCCTGCAGCACGTCTGAAGCCTTTTGAAGATTCATGGATTTTTTTTCTTCCGCAAGAAGTTCAAAGTCCACAAGATGAACGTGTAGGGTACTTTTCTCTACGGTGTGATTGAAGAAAATGTGTTTGTTGAACAAACCACACCGAGTGTGCGGATACCTTGGAGTGGATTAAACAACCGCACGCTACTTCAAAAGGAGAAAGACGAAAGACCTTCGCTGGTGCAATGTGGAAGACCAGCCGGACCCGGAGGTTTCTGATGTTGTTGCTGTGAAGATATTTCTTGGATTAATTGAAGTAGCTGCAAAATCGACCTTGAAATCCACACCGGGTGGATATCCAGTTTGGGAGAGCACTCAGATTCCTGCCAATGCACAAAGAAGTTGCAGGATTACGGTTTTAAATTTCTAATCTCTCCTATCCTTGATGATTTTTAAGCTGCTTTATGATTTACTAACAACTCATACAACATTCCTTGACCAGACACGTTGATCTCCAATATCACCTCACACGTGATCCTTTCAATATGAAACTCGTCAATGTTGTTAAGGTCCACACCGATGACCAACGTGCCAACCTTTTTACCAAAGCATTTGACAAATCACGATTTGATATTTTATTACTGGTAAACGACATTAAGGTCAAGCAAGAGTAAAACCAACATCGGAAAATCATTTTTGTAAATATTTGTTTGTGTTTTCTTAATTTCTCGTACTTTTTGCATTTTAGGGGGAGTAAAAACGAAAAATACAAAAACATTGAAAAATTTTAAAAATCCCGAAACATCGAAAAATTTCAAAAACACAAAAACAATAGAAAAACAAAAATGAGTTTCCTGGCGAGCAAAAGAGAATATGATAGTACGTCAGTGGTCTGTCGAAACCTCTTTAAACCTTAAATGAAAAACAATAAGTAGCTCTATATAAGATGTATTGGTAGGCTCACAATCATTTTAAAGTGTGATGGGTGATATAAACTAAACCGACTGAAGACTGTGTGGGAACCACTATTGGCATATGGTCTTGGTACCGAAATTTCATTTGAGAGATTGCCGAGATTCTGAGATATGTGGTCTTTATGCTGTTTATCATCTGGGTATCATGGTTTTTTCTTTTACCGAAAATAACGGAGATGAAGTCTTGAACTTCCATGATACCATACATACGTGTACATATTGCATACGACCTCAACAAGTGATCAACAATCACATGTCCAAACAAAATAAGTGATAATATATCACATTTATCTGGGAGTCAAGTTCATCTCTTTGTTATACGTTAGTACTGACCTGTTCACGTACTTGCTCCTGTGCCCTCTTGTATCTGAATATCAAGTTCCTCATCAATAAATGATTCTATCACACAGGACTTGTTTTCAAAACAAAATAAGTGAGTATCTCACATTTTCATATACGTTGAAAACAGTTGATAAATGGCATACTCACCAGTAAGATGAACTCTCGTGCATACCTTGATACGGGAATGTGTCGTGTATGGATGAACACCGGTCGGTAAGTATAAATCATACCTTAACGTATCCCCTCGCCATGATTACATCTGATAATTTGAGCTTATGTGGAAAGCAATACCGATAATCGTTATAGGATGCTTATCTAAATGTTAACTAATTGAACAACAAGAGCGTTTTGGCGTGACCGTACACTGATATGATTCTCTTACCCTCGAAACTCGTAAAAAGATTGTCTGTAAATATTCATTTACTACTTTCAGTTTCTGCATCTTTGTATATATTTATTTACTGCTTTCAGTCTTTAGATTTGAAATATTCAAAATACCAAAAAGATTTTAGGTGTGTTTTAATATAAACTTTATAAAAGGCAAAAAGATTTTATTTCAATCTTATTTTTGATTACCCGATGTTGGAACTCGAGTCTTCGTTACCTGAAATCTGATTGAAAACCAAAACGACCGATTCTTCATAAACGGTCGAAATTTGCAAGTTATTGAAAGTTAAAAACCAAAATTGAACAATTTGTTATACTTTCAAACTGTCGGACGGTAGTTGATTGAAAAATGGTCACAAGTGTGTCGTTTGTTTATGTTAACTATATTCCAAGCAGTTGTTCTCATTACGTGTTTAGCTTTTTTGTATGTGCAGATGCTACAATCAAACCAGCTAAAGGCGAAGAGAACGTGTTCGATAAGTAGCTTCGGAATGAAGTCACGACGTGGAGGCACTCAAAAGATAAAGATGATCGAGTTGCCGCTGACCTATCATCAACACCTCAAGGATTTAAGTGCTGAAAATGGAGTTTATTTTAAGGGGGAGTTTGTTAACACACTTCCTAAATAAAAGAGGGAGTTTGTTGATACACTATCTACTTACGACACGTGAAGACCTTGAAGATCCTCTGACATGAAAGACATGGAAGATGAACCCTCACGAGCAGCGTCCAAGGGGGAGTTTGTTGATGCATATATGTGGACGCGGCTCGTATCGGTTCGGCTCGTCTATGAAATGAAGTCCGAAGCCCAATATCCTCCATCGAGTTTCGAAATAAACGTGACTTAATGTTCTGAAGTTGATGCTTGTTGCTGAACTATCTTTCTGTTTGCTGTTGTCAGCGGCAAAAAACCCAGCTGAATGAATGACGAAATACCTCATCAGTCTCTTGACGAAAGAATTACATCTGCCTGCATGACGAAAGACCAGCATAATATGAAGTTGACGAAAAACCTCATGGTGAAATACATGTTTCGTCAACTGAGTTATACGACGAAAGACTTGTTGTTTTTCGTCGACTCAGGTTTTTCGTCTGGGTCTTTCAATGTTGCAGATGTTTCGTCGATCGGAGCCTATATAAACAACAGAACTGAAGACAGAAGGTGTGTGACACAGAAGAAGATAGACAGAACAGAGAGCTTATTTCAGAGAGTTCGTTTATTTCTTATTGTATCATCTTGTATCAACTTCTTTGATTTGAATATATGAGTGAACGTTAATCGTTATATCTTTGTCGTATATATCTCTCGCTCGGTTTGTGTCGTAACAGGGATTCCGCACCTGTTCCGGCATCTGAAACGAGATCTCATAGTTTTCCGACGATCCGCAAACGGACCTACAAAATTGAAGAAGCTCAGGTATTTACTATTTTATTGTTTGCATTAGCCCGACTGTTATTTAATCGCTCATGGGTTCAAAAATTGTGTAGGTAATCTTTTTTTACATTGAAGTTTCCTCTATACTGATTAATCACTGAGTTTAATATTTCTTGCCTATTGTGTTAATATGTTTTTTTCTATATATGTTAATTTGCCTAAACTGTTGATCACTTGCCAAGTTGATGCGGGCCCAAGCGTAGAAGAGCGGGCCATCCGGTACTTGGAGGCCCAAGATCGCGTCACAAAAGGGGCCTCACTGAAATGGCTCTAACTTGGGCTACGGAGGTCCGTTTGGGGCGTGTGACCAGTCAAAACGAACGGGAGAACGAGCTCTATCTTGCTGCAAACGCCTACGGCGGTTTGGGTCATCGTCCGGGCCGAAAAAACGCTTATTTCTATTAGTTTTTTCCATTTTTATGTTTTTTCAAGTATTTTGGGCATTTTGTTTTTGGGCTTGTGTTTGGCCCGTTGTCTTTTTTAGGCCCGTTTCGAATTTCTGTCATTATTTATATGTCCCTTGAGTGAATGAAACAATCAGACTTGAATTTTGAGAAAACTTATTTTTCACTTCAAATTCCGTGGCCTTTGGGTTGCAATTTGGGGGTTGGGGAAGAGACACACGGGTATTCGTAGAATCAACGTGTTGATCTTCGTTTATCGTATCACTCACTACATCACAAGTGTTAACTTGCCCGCAAAGTTTATTAATTTTTAGTTTACCGAGAAAGCATGTAGTAATAGCTTTTTTACATAATTTTTAAGATGGTTTTACAAGCCTGGCTAACTTGTTCCTGAAGACTCTGGTTGTACGAAACCAGATACATGAGGTGCGGTATTTGATAATAGCCGTCGCTACCCCTTGATGCTTCGGCGGTAGTGTAAATTTTGGAAACATTTTACGTTTTTTCGATTTCGTTACCCATTTTATATGAAATGTTACCTCTCCAAGATTTTTTGTGGATCCGCCACTAGTGCCAGTATCCTACCGGTGTTGTAACGAAATAAATCAGCGTCGACTAAAATCTTACGGTAACCAACGAAACTGATAACGACTGAATTCCAATATTGTTACATGCAAAACCCACACAGACCAAATTCCCGCCGCGAAGCATAGTAAGGGCACTCGGGTGGGCACGTGATGGCCAAACATCACGTGTGGACGTGTATCAAATTCCACCGCCACCATGAAGTTCAACGAGTGATGGGTTTGTTTCTGTGAATTTTTTCACGCGTGAAAAATGGCTGGATGTGAGGGGGTGTGAGGGTTTATTGTTGGGTGTTGTGAGTGATGACCATTTCCACTAAAAAGGTTGTAAGTGATGGAATAATGGTTGATGATATGGCGAAACTTGATTGGATGTTGTGAGTGATGAGTGATGAACACCCCCAACCCCTAAGATACCACTAGTTTAACAATATTTATGGTTAGGTTATCGATCTGATATTAGTGCAAGCTTTCAATTTTATATTGGGTGTTGCTATTTGTACTCCCATTTTTTTAAATTTTACTGTTTGCACTCCCCCCCCCCCTTGAAGTTTGTAAATAAATACAATCAACCCTTGTATTTTGTATTTTTTTCAAACTTTGTATTATGAAATATCCCTATTTTTTCTAGGGGTTTATCTAATTGACATAGTTTGAATATTTAGATATATGTGTAACAATCCTATGGAAGAAAAAAAACCTACAACTAATTGAAATAAGGAGATTAAGAAAGAGCTTGAAGAAACAAGTTTTTTCAACTTTGATTTTCATCATAGTTGTTCTTGGTATGTATTCTAACTAAAAGTGTCGTCATCTATTTCAAAAATTCATTAAAAGTGTTCTTGTTCTGCCACTTCACGTTAGTTTTCTTATTCAAAATGTTGTACTGTTCAAAATTTCTTATTCAAAAGTGTTAAAAGAATTAAAAATTTCTTTTTTCGTTATTACGTTAATTGGCAGAACAAGACTTTTGAATTTTTAGATCATAAAGTGATTATTCATTTTAAGTGAAATTTTTTTAAAAATTTCTTTTTTCGTTGTAACTTTAATTGCCCTATTTAAAAGTGTTCTCTCATGTCACTTTCACCAAAAATATCATAAAGTGATTATTTATGTATAAAAAGATCACACAGAACATACGAAAAAAAGTAATATGCTTTTAAGAACACTTTTAAAGTATTAAATTTTAATTCTTAATACATTATAAAATGATTATTCATGTATATGTTCGAAATTGCTTTCGGGTTTGTCTCTGATACGGTTTATCACAGTTCAACATCAAGAGTTATACAAAAAGATGTCAGCATTTCCTACCAATCAGGTATACATTTTATTTAAAGGATTATAAGCTTGTATTTTTATTTACATAATGCTTGTAGTTATATGTCCCAACTATAATATTTTTTATTATTAGGCATTCAAGTCTCGTGAAGAGATGATTAAATGGGTTCAAAACACCGCACGTGCTGTTGGTCATGTTATCGTCGTTAAAAGATCACAAAAAAGCCAAGTGGCTATTGTAAAGTCATACTAATGTGTGAACGTGGTGGAGCGTATAGGCCCGTTAAAGGTACAAGTAAAGCAACTGGCACCAAAAAAATTGATTGTCCATTTGAATTGATCGGGGCATATACAAAAGAGAACGATTCTTGGAAGTTAAATGTGATACGCGATGAACATAATCATCTACCTGCACAACATATGGAGGGGCATGCATTTGTAAGGCGATTGTAATGTAACGAGTTTCAATTAGTGGCAGATTTGACGAAGAAGCATGTGGCGCCACGAGATATTCTCGGTATCATAAAGGAGCAGAATGAAGATAATGTCTCTACGCTTAAAACTGTATACAATGCAGATTTGAATTGTTGGTTGCATTGATGACATTGTGAATTCACAATATACATCTGTTGATTCCAAAAGAGTAAGAACACAGTAAAGCATAAACATAATTTACCAGTCTTGAAACTACTATGTGGTTCTGTTTCTCATAACGCATTGGATATAATAGTGGTAGAGAGCAAGTTAAACTCTTCTAATTGTGGTTCTGTTAGATTAGAAGGTGTTGGTGCACTTCATCTGTTGATTTCGTGTTGGATCAAGTCTTAGTCTTAGAATGATATTTTAGGGCTCATTGTACGAGAAATCATGAGGTTGTATATGGTTAGTATGTCAGGTTCGCTTTTAAGGACATGTGGTAGAAGGTTCGCTTATACGTACACATGTAGGTTCGCTTATATGGACATGTCCATATAAGCGAACTATGCAGGCCATATAAGCGAACCTGGTCAGTCTATAAATAGGGCATATGAGCGAATCTGTAAAGTAGTAGTGTGTTGGTCTTGTTTGGTTAGGCGAAGCCCTGCCATTTTGTCTCCGGAGCTTGTAAACAGTTGATTAATCAATAAACGAGACATTAAATAGTGAAATCAAGCTAAACGAAGACCGAATCAATGAATTCCGCCTCTGATTCTGTCTAAGCACTCTTCTGATTGACTCGTCAGGTCGTCTAACGTTCCTACAGAAGGAGACTATCCGATGCCTCTACCGAACAGTCTTTGGAGTAGCAATCGAAGTGACGCTGCAGCAGATTGGGAAGTTATGTACGTTTCTCGTATAAACCGGTATAAGGAGCTAAAAATCCTAATCCAGACCGAACTGTACAATATGTTGGTTAAACTTCAGTTGTAATTTGTTTCGGTTAAACTTTATTTGTTTCGATGATTTTCGGTTGAAATTTCATACATTTTGGACTGATTCGGATCTGTTCGATGTATCATTTGCATATTTCGAACTGATTTGGTGTGTTTCGGTAGATTTTCGGTTTGTTTCGGTAATATTTTGAATATTTCAGACACATATCAGTTTGTTTCTTTGAAGTTTTGAACGTTTTGAGTACTATACATCGGTTATAGATTGTTTAAATCGACAAAATCAGTTGAAATAACAAGTAAAACTGTTCAAAGTTTGTTTTTGTTCGCTGATTATACAGAAAGAAAAAGAAAAATGAAGTGAAAGGATTTGATTGCAGGTTGTTAATCGAATAAGAAAATATAATCATTTTTGTTGTTGTTGATCTTGTAGGTCCCTCGCGGAGGATGAGGTTTAACCTTAACCTTGTTATAGTAACACACTAGCGAGTGCGGAATCCAAGCTAGTATGCAAACCGAGTCGAGAAAAGCATAAACACAATACACACAAGATTCACCGATTAACACCACTTGTATTAATGCGAATGAAGGTTCCGGTTACAAGCACAAGGTTTACAAATCTGTTTTGTAAACTCTCTAACAGTGTGTGTTCTTGATAGAATGCACTCCCTATCTCTCGAGTATATCTTTCTGTTTGTGTGTGTATCTGTCACTCTAAAATGAACACACTGCATGGGTATTTATACCCATACACAGCAGGTCTGTTCCGAAGGATCCGATAGATGTCTCGAAGGATCATCTATCGATGTTGAACCTGTCGAAGGATCAGGAATGCTGATCGAAAGATCATCTTTCGATCAGACTTCCATCGAAGGGTTCACAGTGACCTCGAAGGGTGATCTATCGAGGTCTATCCATCGAAGGTTCAACTTTCGAGCTCATCGAAGGATCTAAACTATCCTTCGATGTGGCATCCTTCGAACTAGACGTGGTACATTCATAAACTAACTGTTTGGCCAAGTCAAACTAGGAGGATAGTTAACTTGGTCAAACTTACAAGACTAACATAGACATCGTTTTACATCGAGACCGAATATAGACAAAGTACAGGCACAAGTGCACCAACAAACTCCCCCTTGGCTGTAGCTTTGTCTCGATCTTGATCATCTTTGATCTTCGTGTCTTCACCAGTCTCGGATGTCCTTTCGAGTCTTCAATGTCGGAGGATCTTCAAAGTCTTCACGTCTTGAAAGCAAAAAGTGTATCAACAAACTCCCATATCATGTAGGAAGTGTGTTGACAAACTCCCCCTTAACATAAGCTCCCCCTTGAGTTATGCTTGTGAATGACTTGATCTTTAAAGCTTAAGATCCTTGTGGTGTTGATGATGGTCCGCGGCAACTCGATCATCTTCATCTTTTGAGTGCCTTCACGTCGTGTCTTCATTCCAAAGCTTGTCATCGACCATGTTCTCCTAGCCTTTAGAATCTGCACATGCAAGAAATCTAAACGCGTAATGAGAACAACTGCTTGGAATAGTTAGCATAAACAAATGACACACGAATGACCATGTCACTATCAAACACCGTCCGACAGTTTGAAAGTTTAATAAATTTCTCAATTTTAGATTTAACTTTCAAAACTTGCAAATTTCGACCGTTTATGAAGATTTAGTCAATTCGGTTTTCGTTCAGGTTTCAGGTAACGAAGACTCAAGCTCCAACATCGTACGATCGAAAATAAAGCAGAAATAAAATCTTTTTGGTATTTTTGAATAAATTAAAAGACGACAATTTTAACATCCTTTGAGTGTTATCAAGCGACATCACCACTAATATCGTGCTGATATGCACCAAACGACGAAACTGTTTAAAAGAAAACAATAAAAGTTAAGCAGTAAATAAATATATACAGACATTCTTTTTGCGAGTTTCGAGGGTAAGAGAATCATATCAGTGTACGGCCATGTCAAAACACTCTTGTTGTTCAGTTAGTTAACATTAAAATAAGCATCCTATAACAATTATCGGTATTGTTGTCCACTTAAGCTCAACTTATCAGATGTAATCATGGCGAGGGGATACGTTAAGGTATGATTTATACTTACCGACCGGTGTTCATCCACATCACGACACATTCCCGTATCAAGGTATGCACGAGGGTTCATCTTACCGGTGAGTATACCGATTATCATCTGTTTGACCGTATAAAATGTGAGATACTCACTTATTTTGATTTGAAAACAAGCCCTATGTGATATAATCACTTATTGATGAGGAACTTGATTTTCATATGCCTGAGGGCACAGGAGCAAGTCCGTGAACAGGTCAGTACTTCCGTACAGCAGAGAGACGAACTTGACTCCCGGATAAATGTGATATTTTATCACTTATTTGATTGGACATGTGATTGTTTATCACTTATTGAGGTCGAATGCAGTATGTAATATGTACACGTATGTATAGTATCATGGAAGATCTAGACTTGCGTCCCCGTTATTTTTCGGTAAAAGATACAACCATGATACCCAGATGATAAGCAGCATAAAGACCGAATATCTCAGAACCTCGGCAATCTATCAAACGAAATTTCGGTACTAAGACCATATGCCAATGAATGGTTCCCACCTGGTCTTCAGTCGATTAAGATTTATATCACCCTGCACACTTTAAAATGATTGTGAGCCTACCGATACATCTTATATAGAGCTGCTTATCGTTTTTCATTTAAGGTTTAAAGAGGTTTGAATAGACCACTGATGTACTATCATTTTCTCTTTTGCTCGCCAGGAAACTCATTTTTGTTTTTCTATTGTTTTTGTGTTTTTGAAATTTTTCGATGTTTTTGGATTTTCAGATTTTTTTTTTTTTTTTTGGATTTACTCCCCCTAAAATCAATAAACTAAGACAAATTTAAAACACAAAGGTATTTACAAAAATGATTTTCCGATGTTGGTTTACTCTTGCTTGACCTTAATGTCGTTTACCAATAATAAAAAGTCAAATCTTGATTTGTCAAATGCTTTGGTAAAAAGGTCGGCACGTTGGTCATTGGTGTGGACCTTAACAACATCGATTAGCCTTTTCTCAAAGCAATCACGTATGAAGTGATATTTGATTTCGATGTGTTTGGTCTTTGAGTGCTGCACAGGATTTCTAGTGATCTGTAAAGCAGCAGAATTATCAACGTAAATAGGAGTAGTTAGGAATTCAAAACCGTAGTCCCGCAATTGTTGTTGAATCCAAAGAACTTGGGAGCAACAACTTGAGGCAGCAATGTATTCAGCTTCGCATGTTGATGTAGCGACGCACGTCTGCTTCTTGCACTGCCATGTGACTAGGCGATTTCCTAAAAACTGACATCCAGCCGTTGTGGATTTGCCGTCGATTTTGCATCTTCCATGATCAGAATCACTGAATGCGACTAAGTCAAAGTTATTATCCCTAGGGTACCATAGACCGGTGTCAGGGTAACCCTTCAAATAACGAAAAATCCTTTTTATAGCTGCAAGATGTGAGGCCTTCGGGTTGACTTGATATCTGGCAAGCAGGCATGTTGGGTACATTATGTCTGGCCTTGATGCTATGAGGTACATAAGAGATCCGATCATTGCGCGATAGTATGAGGGGCTAACAGCTTCACCCTTCAAGTCTGGAGTAATTCCGTGATTTTGTGGCAGTGGGGTACCAATGGGCGTTGCATCAGACATCTGGAACCGGCTCAAGATGTCACCAACATATTTAGTCTGATGGATGAATATCCCAGACTCAGTTTGTTGCACTTGTAGGCCCAAGAAAAAGGTCATCTCCCCCATAGCACTCATCTCGAATTTATCCTGCATAATGCGCTCGAAATTCCTACACAAAACATCATTAGTAGAACCAAAAATAATATCATCAACATATACCTGTACCAGAAGAAGATCTCCATCTTGTTCTTTGATGAAGAGAGTACAATCGATAAGACCTCTTCGAAAACCGTTCTCCAGCAGATAGGTAGATAAGGTTGCATACCAAGCTCGTGGCGCTTGATGAAGACCATAGAGAGCTTTGTTGAGCAACCAAACCCGATCGGGATGGACAGGATCTTCAAAACCTGGAGGCTGTTCGACATATACCTCTTCTTCAACCACACCATGTAGAAATGCACTTTTGACGTCCATCTGGTAAACCTTGAATCCTTTGAATGAGGCATAAGCCAGAAAGATCCGAATTGCTTCCAGACGTGCAACAGGTGCATAGACTTCGTTGTAGTCGATTCTTTCTATCTGACGAAAACCTTGAACGACTAAACGTGCTTTGTTTCGAATAACCACTCCACGGTCGTCTTTCTTGCATTTGAAGACCCATCGAGTGCCAATTTTCTTGTAGTTCTCAGGTTTTTCAACAAGCTTCCAAACACCAAGCTTGTGAAATTGCTGTAATTCTTCCTGCATGGCTTCAACCCAAGCATTGTCTTTCAACGCTTCTTTCCACGATTTTGGTTCTTCTTGTGACACGTAACACGCGAAGGACCAGTCATTTTGTTGACTAGATTCTCTTATAGCTGAATACAAACCAGCATTCCGGTTGTTTCTCAACTGATTACGCGTCTGCACACCGCGATGGACATCTCCTATAATATTCTGCTGGGGGTGGGTATCATGAATCCTCATTTCAGGATTTTCTGGCACACGTGCATTGATACCCAAATTATTAAGATTAAGATCAACAACCAACTCCACACCAGGAATGTGGGTAGAGGTGGATGCATTCCCTTCAGCAGTGTCTACATTCTGCATATGAGGTGTATCAACAGAGGCACCTTGAACAGGAGCAACCCGAGCCGAAGATCCTTCAGCTGCATCATGATATTCATCATCTTCAGAAGATTCATTATAATCAGCAGCATCTTCATAAACCTCATTTTGAACCATATTGTTGACAGACGAAGAAGCTTGAGGGTCAACAACAATAGGTCTAACCAAAGGCGAGACAGCAGCGTTGTCACTTTCCAACAACATCCTAGCCGCTGCTGATTCTTCGTCAAAGGTTGGCAGATTGAAGGAGTCAAATAGCCCATCATAATCGAACATCCACGGATCACCCGGAGCCCTAACAGGACTCGTGTACCTTTGAACCCTCACTTCACTCCATAGCTCAATCTTTTTGGTAGCCAGATTCCAAACACGAAAATTTGGAGTAGCATATCCAAGGAAGAAACCCTCGATAGCTCTTGCTCCAAACTTTCCATCCGGCTCAATCATAGTACATGGAGCACCAAACGGTTCTAGGTAAGAAAGATCCGGTATCCTTTTCTGAAGGAGTTCGAAGCAAGTTTTGCCATGTCTCTTTACTGTAAGAACTCTGTTTAACGTGTAGCATGCAGCCGATACAGCCTCCCCCCAGAATTGAATAGGGAGTTCCGACTCTACTAACATTGTTCTTGCAGTTTCAATAATCGTTCGATTCTTCCTCTCCGCGACACCATTTTGTTGTGGAGTATAACGAGAACTGTACTCATGAAGAATGCCTTTAGAAGTACAAAACTCATCCATAACTTGATTCTTGAATTCGGTTCCATTGTCGCTTCGGATCCTCTTCACTTTCAACGAATAGAGATTTTCCAACATTGTAAGAAGATCCTTGAGGATGCCAGGAGTTTGACTCTTGTGTGCCATGAAGGATACCCAAGAAAATCTAGAATAATCATCAGTAACAACTAGACAATAAGCATCTCCGAATGTTGTCTTGTGTTTCATAGGTCCAAAAAGATCCATATGAAGACGTTCGAGAGGCATGCTGACAGTGTTGATTTTCTTCAAAGGGTGAGACTTCTTTGTTTGCTTCCCCTTTTGGCACGAGACACAGATATCTTGTAAATGAAAACTTCTCACAGGCACACCATTCACAAGATTATTTTTCACCAAATGGTTCATTTTTCTCAAGTGAATGTGTCCCATTCTTCTGTGCCAAGATATAGACTCCTTTTCCGTGGCTTTTGAGACAAAACAAGTGACTTGTGTAGATGTTGTAATCGCTTGGCTCATGTCGAGAATATAAAGATCATTAACTCTCGGAGCCGACAAGAGAATCCATTATTGTGGAATTTTGAATCCAGGTTTCAGCACATAGCAGCCGGCATCATCAAAATGCACAGAGAATTTCTTATCGCAGATTTGCGACACACTGAGAAGATTATGATCAATTTGCTTAACATAATTGATCTTATCGAAGCACACCATACCATTTGAGATACTTCCCTCTCCAGTGATGAATCCGCCTTTGTCTCCCGCAAAAGCAACATACCCTCCTCTAATGTTTCTCACGTCGTATAGGAGCCGTAAGTCGCCAGTCATGTGCCTGGATGCTCCACTATCAACAATCCAGTGACTGTTAATAGTTCCTCCTAGAACATCCTGCACATGTCATTTAAAAACATCAGTTGAGAATGGGGACCCAAGCCTTAGTGGTCTTGGGTCGTCCCTGAGCATCACGAAACGTGATATCAATCTCTTGATGGTTTTCAAGAACAACTGCTCCCCCTGAATTGTCACCCGCCTTAGGTAACCAAGTTCGTTTTAGCCTACCAGTTTTTGAAGATTCTGGTTTTACAGGTTGTGACACACTTGGTTCCCTTTGAACTGTTTTAACTTCAGATTTTAAAGCTTTTTCAACAGTTTTCATGTTCTTACGTCGTTGTTTGGTTTCTTGTTCTTTTACAGTTCGTTTATCATGTTTAGGTGAAACTGACCGACGTTGAGGATGAACTGTTTCAGGTGGAGCTTTCTCAACAAATTTATTCTTTGGAGCATTTGGGCAGTTTTTGATGATGTGCCCAATTTCTCCACATTTAAAACATGTTCTCCTTTCAACAAATTTAGGAGAACTTGATTGACCACAAGATGTCGAACTCGTGGAACCCGAGGTACTAGCCTTTTCATTACACCCATTTGTGCGTTGAGTGTAATTGTTATCACTGTTACGTTTTAAGATTGTGACTTGTTTTACAAAATCAGTGTTAGATTTGTTCTCAAAAGTTTCAATCTTATCAGTACCCTTGGATGACACGAACTTGACATCTTTTGCTTTCTTTTGAAATCGAGCTCCTTTTGTTTCAGACTTCATCTGAGAGACTTTATGCTTTTGAGCTCGTTTGAGTGGTTGTTTACCATTAGAAGCACTAGGTTGTTGAGTGGTTGAAGATTTTTGATTACCAAACTGTTTTCTAATCTCAGCCTTAGGAATTGGATCACATTGTGTTACAACAATTCCCGGAAGTGTTTTTCCCAAAAATTTGTTTGTGTTGTCTTCAAAGACTTTGTCAATCAAAGATTGATTTACATTTTTAATTGGGAAAACGTGATCTGAGTAGATTTTATTGTCTCCAACCAATGTATACAACACATTACTGCTTTTAACAGTAGACACACATGTCTTATCAACTTTGACAGAATCAATCACTTGTTTCTGAACAGATGGGACATCAGGAGTATCAGGATCACAAAGAATGTGATTCTCTCGTGGAATAACTACTCCTTTCATCTTGTTAAGTGATTTATTCTGATCACTTACCTCCACTTCTGACTCATCATCCGATGTCTCATAGTCCTCGATAATTGGAGGACTTTGCTTCACGGATGATGAAGTTTCTTGTTGCTCAGAAGATGTGTTTGAAGAATTGTCCGGTTTGAACCCTAGGCCAGCAGCAAATTCCTCAACATCAAGAGGCACACTGGGTTCATACCGAGGCATTTCCTCCTCATCAGGCATCTTGGTATAATTGTTCATCAAAGGGGGCGGACATTTCTTATACCCTATGCCTTTCTGATTTCCCTTCGGTTGTTGAACATCGATGATGTGATCAAGCACAAATTGGGAGTTAGAATAACTCTCCAATTTTTGTTTGATCGCATCATTCTCGCATTGGGCAATGGCTAATTGCTTCTTAGTTTCTTCCACAATGTTAATGTATTCATTTATACTTACTTGCTTGTGGTAAACTACTTTGTTCACTTCGGACACATTTTTCTTTAATGTTTCAATTACTGATTTAAAATCATTTTCGTTCCGAGTTAAAGCCATGTTCGCCTCTTTGCATTTTGACAGTTCAATAACCAAATTCTGATTATGACTATGAAGCTTTTATAATTCAAGCTTCATATCAGCACATGATTTACAAACACTAGGGGCAGGAGGCTCAGAATTTACCTGACTAGAAGAGGCTGAACCGTTTGCCATAAAGGCAGTTTGAAAAGAAAAAGCTCCATCTTCAGAAAATAACTTCTCCATTTCCTTTGATGCAGTAGCCGCCTTCCTAATCAGAATTGATTTCTGACATTTAAGCTCATCAGCTTCATTCAGTAGATCTTGAATATCAGCACCTCCTTCCTCCTTCACATCAGGCTCAGACTGATTATCCCCAGAAACAGAGCCTTCTTCATCAGAACTTCCAGAATAACCAGAACTGTCATCACTTCCAGAGGACTCTTCTTTATGGACATGCTCGATGATCTTTGCATAACAAGCTGTTCCACTTCTCTGATCATCTTCACCAAACTGCACTGACCAGTCACATCCCTCATCAGCTTGAACAGCCAAAGCCCGATTGGGATTTGAAGTTCCAGGCTGGCCCTGATTGTTATTAACTGCCACCATCCTCCTTTCACGGTTTTCTTGCTGGGCATTCACATTTGTAGTACTCGTCTGGTTTCTGAAAGGGTTGTGATTGCCTTGTTTTGTTGGTCGAGTGCACTCTCGTTTGAAGTGCCCTTTATTACCACAATTGAAGCATTTAACGGCGTTAATATCAAACCCATACTTCGTATCTTTCTTTCCTTCCAACGAAGTTCTACCAGTACGAGCCATGAAGTCTTTGGCCCTTCTAACTGCACTTGCAAAAGCCCACTTAATATCCATCAACTCCATTTCTTCCTTGTCGATCTGTTGATAGTCTTCATTGGTCATGTTGATGTTTCCAAGCTGACCTGCTACCAAACCACAGTAAGCACTGACCATTGTATTGATAATTTCCATATGCTCCTTAGCAACTTCAATGCTGAGGTGTGACAGGTTTGAATTATCGACTCGGATTGTATTAGGGTTTTGAGGTTGAGGATTGTTTGTATAGTGAGCCTGCTGTTGTTGTTGTGGTGGTTGGACTTCTGGCTGTGTTGGGACGGGAATGTAAGACCTTGGATCAAAAGCCGGAGCAGCCGTTGATTGAGGAAACGGAACAGAACTTGTGTTGGACACAAATGCAGTTTGCAGTTTAGGTTGCTGAGCTGCAGCGGATCTTGCCAAAGCATCGAAGCCTGGAAGGTACATTTCTGTATTCTGAGGAGCGGGAGCTCGCTTTGCCTTCCTGATTTCTTCATCATTTTTATGTTCCAGCTTCTGAATGAACTCATAGATGTTAACCGTGTCTAGAGTTCCAGTGTGCTTCAACAACTCAATAAAAGAACTCCATTTTGGAGGTAAGGCGTCAGCAAACCTATTCACCATGTCTTGTTGAGTAGAGACAACCCCATAAGCACACATTTCACTAATCAGATGATAGAAACGTGTTGTCATATCATTTAGAGTTTCGTTTTCCAAAAATTGAAACGATTCAAACTCTTTCTTCAACAAATCATGACGGGACTTTCGAGTAGCTGCATTGCCTTCTCCTCTAGCAACTAAGGCATCCCACAATGTTTTCGTGGTCTTGCAGTAGGAGAACTGATGATAGCTATCTTTATTGAGTGCTTGTGTAAGTGTAGCAAAGGCCTTTTTCTCCAATTCATAAGCCTTCTTGTCATTTTTGAGCATGTTAGCATAACCTTCTGAAGTGGACGCCGCAACCTCAAGATTAGCATTGAATGCATTGATGAAACACGTCCAAAGATCGGTGCTTTGCCCTTGAACATACGTGTGAAAGCGGTTTTTCCATGATGGAAAGTCGTTCATATGATTCAACTTTGGTGGACGATTGTTGCTGCCCGTTTCGCTTTCACTAATCAAAAGGTTTTGAATGCTTTGACTTTGATTGGATACCAAAGCCCACTGACTTGGACTGATTGATGGCGGTGGAAACATACTTTTCGCCCAAGCTGCAGCAGAGGTTAGCTCTTGACTAGATTGTGAGTCAATACTCCAATCCCAAGGACTTGTACAACTCATTTTGATGAAATACAAATAGAAGACCTACACAAACACAAACTGTTAAAGTTCAAACAGACACGAATTGAAAGATACTGACTTGTTCGAAGGATCAACAGTGTTCGAAAGATCACTGTTGAGTTTCGAACACAGACTTCGAAAGATTCACAACTTCGAAAGATTCACAACTTCAAAAGATTCACAACTTGAAAGATCCTTATCTTTCGAACACTAATCTCGAAAGATTCACAATGAAAGATCCTTATCTTTCGAACAACAATTTCGAAAGATTCACAATTTAATGATCCTTATCTTTCGTATAACTATCTTTCGAACTAGATTCCCTGAGCTCGATAGAAAGATCACAAACTTCGAAGGATTGGTCGAAAGATGATTATCTATCGACCCTTCCTTGATCGAAAGATGATCGTTCGATATCGAAAGATATCTTTCGATCACTTCTGACACAACTGACAAAAAGGTGACAGGTTGGTGAGAAAGGTGATTGGTTGGTGAACCAACTTTCGGCAGAAAGTATGTTCTGACCTTAACTTTTCACCAACTTAGATTTTCAAACAAAATATGCCCAAAATGGCAAACCTTATCCAAAAAGTCCAGTCACCGGAACACACCGGAATTTGGCCGGAAATCACCAAAATTCGTAAAAACAAGTTGTAAGTTACCCAACCCGCTTTTAAGCACTCCCGGTTGGTTTAGAACACGTTTTTATGCCAAGAAAACCAAGAAAATCAATAAAACGGGAGCTAAACCAAGTGTCCAAACACACCAAAACTTGAACAAAACCCGGTTTTTAACAAGGTAAAGAGCCACGGCTCTGATACCACTTGTAGGTCCCTCGCGGAGGATGAGGTTTAACCTTAACCTTGTTATAGTAACACACTAGCGAGTGCGGAATCCAAGCTAGTATGCAAACCGAGTCGAGAAAAGCATAAACACAATACACACAAGATTCACCGATTAACACCACTTGTATTAATGCGAATGAAGGTTCCGGTTACAAGCACAAGGTTTACAAATCTGTTTTGTAAACTCTCTAACAGTGTGTGTTCTTGACAGAATGCACTCCCTATCTCTCGAGTATATCTTTCTGTTTGTGTGTGTATCTGTCACTCTAAAATGAACACACTGCATGGGTATTTATACCCATACACAGCAGGTCTGTTCCGAAGGATCCGATAGATGTCTCGAAGGATCATCTATCGATGTTGAACCTGTCGAAGGATCAGGAATGCTGATCGAAAGATCATCTTTCGATCAGACTTCCATCGAAGGGTTCACAGTGACCTCGAAGGGTGATCTATCGAGGTCTATCCATCGAAGTTTCAACTTTCGAGCTCATCGAAGGATCTAAACTATCCTTCGATGAGGCATCCTTCGAACTAGACATGGTGTTGGTGCACTTGTGTCTGTACTTTGTCTGTATTCGGTCACGATGTAAACGATGTCCTTGTCAGTCCTGTAAGTTGACCAAGTCAACCGTCCTCCTGGTTTGACTTGGCCAATAGTTGTAATTGTCTGTCTCGAAGGATAAGAGATCGAAGGATGATTTAGATCCTTCGATCTGCTCGAAAGATATGCTACGAAGGGTACTGTTGGACTTCGAAGGATATGCAATCCTTCGAAGTATGTGTGGATCCTTCGAAGACTTTGTCATCGATAGATGATCCTTCGACCATCTATCGGATCCTTCGGACAAGACAATCTATGCTGGGTATATATATACCCATGCAATGTGTGTTCATAAGTAAGAGACTTGATAGACAGATGCACACAGACAGAAAGATACGAGAGATAGAGAGCATTCTGTCCAGGAACACACACACACTCTAGAGGGTTTGCAAAACTGATTTGTAAACATTGTGCTTGTAACCGGAACCTTTCATTCGCATTAATACAAGTGGTGTTAATCGGTGAATCCTGTGTGTTTGTGTTTGTGCTTGTTTCATCCCGGTTTGCTTGCTAGCTTGGATTCCGCACTCGCTAGTGGGTTAGTATAACAAGGTTTAGGTTCGTCATCCTCCGAGAGGGACCTACAAGTGGTATCAGAGCTAAGGCTCTTTACCTTGTTTAAAACCGGGTTTTGTTCAAGTTCTTGGTGTGTTTGGACACTTGGTTTAGCTCACGTTTTTAGTGTTTTTCTTGGATTTCTTGGCATAAAAACGTGTTCTAAACCAACCGGGTGTGTTTAAAAGCGGGTTGGGTAACTTAAAACTTGTTTTTAAGTGTTTTGGTGTTTTCCGGCCAAAATTCCGGTCATTATTCCGGTGACTGGTTTCTGGATAGGGTTGTCCATTTTGGGTAATATTTTCAAAGTTGGTAGAAAGTACAATCTGACCATCCCTTTTGCCGAAAGTTGACCTTACCAACCTATCACCTTTTCACCAACCTTTCACATCAGTGTCAGTGTGTCAGTGAGCATTCGAAAGATATCCTTCGACCTCGAAAGACCATCTTTCGATCAAAGACAGCTTGATAGATAAGCATCTTTCGAGTAGTCTTTCGAAGTCTAAGCATTATCTTTCGTTTCTGGAATCTATTCGAAAGATAGTTGTTCGAAAGATAAGGATTTATCTCGAAAGATAAGGATCTTTCAAGTGTGAATCTTTCGAAATTTTGAATCTTTCGAAACCATTGCTCGAAAGTCAACAGTGATCTTTCGACCACTGTTGATCATTCGAACAAGTGTTGATCTTTCGTTTGTGGTTTGTTTATAGTTAACAAGTTTCTGTGTTTCAGATCTTTCGTACCAGGATCCTTCGGCTGTGTGTGATCTTTCGGGATAATCATATAGAATTTATTTTTCTTATCAATCATGAATCCGAATTGGTGGAATCCGGCTCCAGACAGTGGAAAATATACAAGTTCAGGTTCCACTCCCTCATGGTGGGGTACACCGGCTCCCGATAGTGGAAAGTACACGTGCACAAGTCTATCGCCTTCATGGGCCGAGTCTCCGGTATCAACATCTTCACAAGCAAATGCCATATCATCAAGTCAATGGGCATTAGTATCGAATCAAACTCCGAGCATCCAAAGTATCTTATTGAGCGAAAGTGAAACCGGAAGTTTGAATCGACCTCCGAAGCTGATGCATCTAAATGAATATCCGGGCTGGGTTGACAGATTTCGTACGTACGTACTGGGGCAAAATACCGAACTGTGGATACGTTTCACCACAGATTTTGATCAAGCTATAGAAGTTGCTGCTTCAGACACTGCTACGTTTGCCGATCTTCCTGAAGATCAGAAGAAAACGTATGATCTGGAAAAGAAAGCATACGCCATTCTCACTCAGGCGTTGAGCAAGGAGATATATCACCAGTTTGTCAGTTTCAAGACAACCAAGAAGTTGTGGGACGGGTTGAAAACCAGAGGAGTAGGGAATGAAGCAACACGTCAGTTGCGCCATGATCTGCTCAAGAAAGAATTCGACTGTTTCACATGCATGGATAAGGAGTCCTTGGGAGACATGACAAGTCGGTTTTATCATTTGCTTACTGAGTTGAATAATTTTGGTGTAGCGACAACTCAAGCAGAAGTGGTGAAAAAGTTTGCTGATGCTTTGCCTCCCCAATGGAGCAGTTTCTTGGAAATCCTGAAGTATAACGGAGTGTTGAGAACTACAAATATCAACGACTTCGTGCAGCTTTTGGAAAACAAGGATCAGGAGGAAACATTAAAGGCGAAGAGAGTTCCATTGCCACAAAATCCAGAAATGTATTATGGAACTTCCAGTACTTCGTCTGCAAGAACCGGTCCACATGCTCCACTACAGACGGCGTTTGTCACAAGCACGGATATGTATGGCAATCCGGTGCAAGTTCCTGTTAAGCCACCTCCCACCACAGATATGTATGGAAATCCAATACAACCACCTCCTCCTCCTCCTGCTCAACAACAACGTGCATGTTATGGAGGAACATCATCTGCTGGTCAACAATCAAAGCCAAGTACAGTACAGCTTGACACTTCTAGCTTCTCTAAAGTCAGTGTAGAAGTAGCTAAGGAACACATGGAGCTGCTTAACACTGTAGTGAGCGTGTACTGTGGGTTAATAAAAGGTCAGATTGGCAACAATAATCTGACACAAGAAGACTATCGGCAGATTGATAAAGAAGAGATGGACTTGATGGATATCAAGTGGGCCTTTGCTAGTGTTGTGAGAAGGGCAAAGGATTGGATGGAAAGTACTGGCAGAACCAGCTTGGAGAGTAAGCGAGACACCAAGTATGGGTTCGATAAACAGGCAGTGAAGTGCTTTAACTGTGGTGAACGGGGTCACTTTAAAAGGGAATGTACAAAGCCAGCTCAGCACGGGAACCAAAACCCCTTCAGAAATCAAGGCAACCAGTAGAACAGAAACAATGAGCGTACATTGGTGCCTGTCAACAACCAAACCAACCGGGCACTTGCGGTTCAGGTGGATGAAGGTTGTGACTGGTCAATCCAGTTGGGTGGTGATGCTCCCGATGGAACAGCATGTTTTGCTCAAGTTGTGAAGGAGTTAGTTCACACCAGTGGTGGAGAATCTTCCGCCAGTGGTGGAGAATCTTCCGCCAGTGGTGGTGAATCGTCTGAAGATGAAGACTCTTCTGGGTACAGCAGGAGTGTTGATGAAGAATCATCCAGTTCTGGTGATGATCATGTGGGTGAGACATCAAATGCAGCAATCGATGAAGATATTGATGAACTTTTGGGAGAAGCTGCAGCAGAAGCTCAAAGAAGATCTATTCTGGTGGATCAAGCTGCTTATACTTCGTCTTCTCTCCATTCAGCCTTTATGGCTAATGTCGACGGTTCATCAAGTCAGGTATGTGTCGATGAACCCACTGTTGATAATTGTGATGAATGTGATAGATTGCGTGCTAGATGTGCTGATGTGGAGAAAAGTATGTCTGAGTTGCAAGGCAAACATGATGCTTTACAAGCTACTTTGTTTGAGTTGCAAGACAAACATACTACATTGAATGAGAATTTGAGTGACTTGCAAAGTAAGCATGAAGCTTTGCAAGAAAAGTATGATGTGACTTTTATCCACAATCAGAAATTGACTGTGGACCTTTCCAAATGCACTGAAGCCAACATGTTATACGAAAACCATGAAAAGGAATTTAAGTCGGTAATCGAGAAATTAAAGAAAGATAAAACCGAAATTAACCAAAATGGTTTCCAGAAAACAAACGGACATTAATTTGTATATATCTCGTCTTGAGACAATGCAAAAAGAAATGGCTTGTGTAAAAACGGAAAGTGAGGCAATCCAACTAAAGTTAGATAGTTATTTGAGTTCTAGCTATGTGTTGGATCACATCATTGATGTCCAAAAGGAGAAAAGGGACGTCACGTGCATAGGCTATAAAAATTGTCCACCACCTGTGAGACATAATTATGATGCCATGCCGGATGAGGAGGACAGGGTGTTCTTTGAACCATCTGTGCCTCTAGATGTGAAAGAGTTTGCAGCAGGACTCGGATACCAGAAAGAAGTATCCTCAGATTCAGATGGGTCAGCAGATACATTTGTAACTGCTGAACAAAATCAGGATCCTCCAGTTGTGATTGAGGATGCTGATTCTTCTGATGATGAATCTGATGATGCTGTCCCAGCAAAGTCTGATGCGGTAGCCAAAAATGAGGACATACCTCTCGAGAATCATATTCTATGTGATCCTCCTGCAAAACCTGCTAAGACTGTTGCAATCGAGTCCTCGTCTGAAAACGAGTCGGAGAGTGTGAATTTGCTGTACACTCTTGTTGGTGATGATAAAATTTATTCAGACAAAGACTTTCCCATTAAGAATGTGAATCAATCCTTAATCAGCAAAGTTTTTGAAAACTCGACAAGTAAGTTTTTGGGAAAGACAGGACCACGTGTTACAGTTACACAGTGTCCTCCAATTCCAAAGGCCGAAATTCGAAAACAATTTGGCAACAAGAAATTACCAGCAGTGCAGAAACAGCAAAATCACACCAAGCCAAAAGCAAAATCACCGGCTCAAACTCAAAAGAAGCCGAATCAGAAGAAAAACAAGAATGTAAACTTTGTGAAATCGACGGGAACGGACAAAATTGAAACGTTTGAAAATAAATCTAACTTAGATTTTGTCAAGAAAGCTACTGTTTTGAAAAGGAATGAACAAGACAGTTCAAAGCCTAGTACCTCGGGTTCACAAAGTTCAACATCATCGGCTAAGCGATCACATGATACTTCGGGGTTTGTTGAACGAAGATCATGTTTTGAGTGTGGAACAATTGGACATATAATTAGAAATTGTCCATATCTTCATAAGCAAAAAGAAAAAGTTGATGCTCCCCGTGACCAAAATGACCGTAAGCGATCTGTTTCTGCAAAACAAGATCCCCGCCTTATAAAAGAAAGGGAAAAGAAACAGAAACGCCAACAGGTCAAGAAAATTGAAAAAGCAATTAAAACCGATGTGGTTAACAAAACATCTGTTTCTGTAAAACCAGACAATTCAAAAACTTCAGACAATCAAGAAGTTAAAATTTTAAAGAAAGACACTGGTAAAACAAAACAGACATGGAAACCTAAAACGGTTACTGAATCAGGGGGAACATCACAATTCACCAACCATCAAAGACAAGAAGTTATTGTCATTGATGAAAATGGAAGACCCAAGACCACAATGGCTTGGGTCCCCATCTCCAACTAATCAATTGAGTTCATGTGCAGGGTGTTCCAGGAGGAACTATCAGTAGTCATTGGATTGTTGATAGTGGGGCGTCCAGGCACATGACAGGCGACATGAAGCTTCTCTACGACGTCAAATCTATTAGAGGAGGTTATGTTGCTTTTGCTGGAGATAAAGGTGGATATATTACGGGTGAAGGAATGATATCCAACGGGATTGTCAGCTTTGACAAGATCAATTTTGTGCAACAACTTGATCACAATCTTCTTAGTGTTTCTCAAATTTGTGACAAGCAGTTCTCAGTACACTTTGATGCTAATGGATGTTATGTGCTGAAACCCGGCTTCAAAATTCCAAAAGAATGGATTCTCTTGTCGGCTCCAAGGATAAATGATTTGTACGTCCTTGATATGAGCCAAGCTATTACTACGTCTGCACAAGCAACTTGTTTCGTTTCCAAAGCCACAGAAAAAAACACTATCTCTTGGCACAGACGAATGGGTCACATTCACTTACGCAAAATGAATCATTTGGTATCAAATGAATTGGTGAATGGTGTTCCCCTCAAAAATTTCCATCTTCAAGACGTCTGTGTTTCGTGCCAGAAAGGAAAGCAAACAAAGAAGAAGCACCCTACAAAGAAGATCAACACGGTGGCAGTTCCTGTTGAGCGTTTGCACATGGATTTGTTCGGTCCTGTCAAGCACAAGAGTATTCGGGGTGATCAATACTGCCTCGTGATAACTGATGATTATTCAAGATTTTCTTGGGTAGCGTTCATGGCACACAAGAGTGAAACCTTTGGCATTATCAAAAACTTGATCATTCAGATTGAGAATTTGTATAAGTTGAAGGTTAGGCGGATACGTAGCGACAATGGTACTGAATTTAAAAATCATTCCATGGCGGAGTTCTGCACTTCAAAGGGTATTCTTCATGAGTTTAGTGCAGCTTATACTCCTCAACAGAATGGCGTCGCTGAACGTAAGAACCGCACATTGATCGAGACTGCTAGGACAATGTTGGTAGAGTCGTAGTTGCCCATTCCATTCTGGACTGAAGCTGTGGCCTCTGCATGTTATACATTAAACCGAGTCCTTACAGTCAAAAGGCACAACAAGACCTGCTTTGAGCTTCTTCAAAAACGGAAACCAGATTTGTCTTATCTTGAACCGTTTGGAGCTCCATGCACAATCATCGATCCTAATGGAAAGTTTGGGGCAAAAGCAATTGATGGATACTTTCTTGGGTATGCCACCCCTAACTTACGAGTCTGGAATCTTGAGACTAAAAGGGTCGAGGAATGGTCTGAGGTCAGAGTACAAAGGCACACCTTGCCAGTCAAATGTCCTGGTCAACCTTGGATGTTTGAGTACGATGACTTTTTCAATTCGATCAATGTTGAAGCCGTTGAAGAAAGTGCTGCGGCAAGGATGTTTTTCGAGAGTGACAATGCAACAGTTTCACCGGTGGTTCGTCCAATTCTTGTCAATCAAGAACCATCTTCGGTGAACAATAATACTCTCAACAATGAGGATTTTCATGATGCAAACGAATTGAACGAATCTTCAGAGGATGATGAATTTCTAGATGCAGATCAAGAAGCCCCAACAACAGCAGTTCATGGTACATCAGAGGGTACTCCTCCAGTGGATGCCCATAGAACAGCTGAGGCTACTGCATCATCCTCTTCGTCAATTCCGGGCCTTGATTTGGTTGTTGATCTTAATCTTAACAACCTGGGTATAAATATTCCAGTTCGAGAAAATCCTGAAACAAGGATTCATAATACCCATCCTCAACAAAACATCATAGGAAATGTGCAAAGTGGCATTCAAACAAGAAACATGTTGCGAAACAACAACAATGCAGGCTTGTATGCGGCTATTCGAGAATCCGGGCAACAAAACGATTGGTCTTTCGCGTGTTATGTCTCACAGGAAGAACCAAGAACTTGGAAAGAAGCCTTGAAAGATAACTCTTGGGTTGAAGCAATGCAGGAAGAACTGCAACAATTCCAGAAGCTGGGTGTCTGGAAACTCGTAGAGAAACCTGCTGGATACAAGAAGATTGGTACCCGTTGGGTTTTCAAATGCAAAAAGGATGACCGCGGAGTTGTTATCCGAAACAAAGCACGTTTAGTCGTTCAAGGTTTTCGTCAGATTGAAGGGATCGACTACAACGAAGTCTATGCACCTGTTGCACGTCTCGAAGCAATTCGAATCTTTCTAGCCCATGCGTCCTTCAAAGGAATCAAGGTTTATCAGATGGACGTGAAAAGTGCATTTTTACATGGTGTGGTTGAAGAAGAGGTATACGTCGAACAGCCTCCAGGTTTTGAAGATCCTATCCATCCCGGTCGGGTTTGGTTGCTCAACAAAGCTCTCTATGGTCTTCATCAAGCACCGCGAGCTTGGTACGCAACCTTATCACACTATCTGCTGGAGAACGGTTTTCGTAGAGGCCTTATCGACTGTACTCTTTTCATCAAAGAACAAGATGGAGATCTTCTTCTGGTACAGGTATACGTTGATGATATTATTTTTGGTTCTACTAATGATGTCTTGTGTAGGAATTTCGAGCGCATAATGCAGGATAAATTCGAGATGAGTGCTATGGGGGAAATGACCTTCTTCTTGGGCCTACAAGTGTAACAAACTGAGTCTGGGATATTCATCCATCAGACTAAATATGTTGGCGACATCTTGAGCCGGTTCCAGATGTCTGATGCAACGCCCATTGGTACCCCATTGCCAACTAATCACGGAATTACTCCAGACTTGAAGGGTGAAGCTGTTAGTCCTTCAAACTACCGCGCAATGATCGGATCTCTTATGTACCTCACAGCATCAAGGCCAGACATAATGTACCCAACGTGCCTGCTTGCCAGATATCATGTTAACCCGAAGGCCTCACATCTTGCAGCTGTCAAAAGGATTTTTCGTTATTTGAAGGCGTACCCTGACACCGGTCTGTGGTACCCTAGGGATAATAACTTTGAATTGGTCGCTTTCAGTGATTCTGATTTTGGCGGATGCAAAATCGACGGCAAATCCACAACGGCTGGATGTCAGTTTTTAGGAAATCGCCTAGTCACATGGCAGTGCAAGAAGTAGACTTGTGTCGCTACATCAACATGTGAAGCTGAATACATTGCTGCCTCAAGTTGTTGCTCCCAAGTTCTTTGGATCCAACAACAATTGCGGGACTACGGTTTTGAATTCCTAACTACTCCTATTTACGTTGATAATTCTGCTGCTTTAGATATCACTAGAAATCCTGTGCAGCATTCAAAGACCAAACACATCGAAATCAAATATCACTTCATACGTGATTGCTTTGAGAAAAGGCTAATCGATGTTGTTAAGGTCCACACCGATGACCAACGTGCCGACTTATTTACCAAAGCATTTGACAAATCCAGATTTGACTTTTTATTACTGGTAAACGACATTAAGGTCAAGCAAGAGTAAATCAACGTCGGAAAATCATTTTTGTAAATATCTTTGTGTTTTAAATTTGTCTTAGTTTATTGATTTTAGGGGGAGTAAATCCAAAAATCTGAAAATCCAAAAACATCGAAAAATTTCAAAAACACAAAAACAATAGAAAAGCAAAAATGAGTTTCCTGGCGAGCAAAAGAGAAAATGATAGTACATCAGTGGTCTATCCAAACCTCTTTAAACCTTAAATGAAAAACGATAAGCAGCTCTATATAAGATGTATCGGTAGGCTCACAATCATTTTAAAGTGAGCAGGGTGATATAAATCTTAATCGACTGAAGACCAGGTGGGAACCATTCATTGGCATATGGTCTTAGTACCGAAATTTCGTTTGATAGATTGCCGAGGTTCTGAGATATTCGGTCTTTATGCTGCTTATCATCTGGGTATCATGGTTGTATCTTTTTCCAAAAAATAACGGGGACGCAAGTCTAGATCTTCCATGATACTATACATACGTGTACATATTGCATACTGCATTCGACCTCAATAAGTGATAAACAATCACATGTCCAATCAAATAAGTGATAAAATATCACATTTATCCGGGAGTCAAGTTCGTCTCTCTGCTGTACGGAAGTACTGACCTGTTCACGGACTTGCTCCTGTGCCCTCATGCATATGAAAATCAAGTTCCTCATCAATAAGTGATTCTATCACATAGGGCTTGTTTTCAAATCAAAATAAGTGAGAATCTCACAGCATATACGGTCAAACAGATGATAATCGGTATACTCACCGGTAAGATGAATTCTCGTGCATACCTTGATACGGGAATGTGTCGTGATGTGAATGAACACCGGTCGGTAAGTATAAATCATACCTTAACGTATCCCCTCGCCATGATTACATCTGATAAGTTGAGCTTAAGTGGACAACAATACCGATAATTGTTATAGGATGCTTATCTTAATGTTAACTAACTGAACAACAAGAGCGTTTTGGCATGACCGTACACTGATATTATTCTCTTACCCTCGAAACTCGCAAAAAGAATGTCTGTATATATTTATTTACTGCTTTCAGTCTTTACACTTCAAATATTAAAAAATACCAAAAAGATTTTATTTCTATTTTATTTTCGATCGTACGATGTTGGAGCTCGAGTCTTCGTTACCTGAAACCTGAACGAAAACCGAATTGACTAGATCTTCATAAACGGTCAAAATTTGCAAGTTTTGAAAGTTATAAACTAAAATTGACAAATTTATTAAACTTTCAAACTGTCGGACGGTGTTTGATTGTGACATGGTCATTCGCGTGTTATTTGTTTATGTTAACTATATTCCAAGCAGTTGTTCTCATTACGCGTTTAGATTTCTTGCATGTGCAGATTCTAAAGGCTAGGAGAACATATTCGATGACAAGCTTCGGAATGAAGACACGACGTGAAGGCACTCAAGTGATGAAAATGATCGAGTAGCCGCTGACCATCATCAACACCACAAGGATCTCAAGCATTGAAGATCAAGTCATTCACGAGCATAACTCAAGGGGGAGCTTATGTTAAGGGGGAGTTTGTCAACACACTTCCTACATGATACGGGTAGTTTGTTGATACACTCTCTGCTTTCAAGACGTGAAGACTTTGAAGATCCTCCGACATTGAAGACTTGAAAGGACATCTGAGTCTTGAAGACATGAAGATCAAAGATGATCAAGATCGAGACAAATCTGCATATATCGAGGATCGAGACAAAGCTACAGCCAAGGGGGAGTTTGTTGGTGCACTTGTGTCTGTACTTTGTCTGTATTCGGTCACGATGTAAACGATGTCCTTGTCAGTCCTGTAAGTTGACCAAGTCAACCGTCCTCCTGGTTTGACTTGGCCAATAGTTGTAATTGTCTGTCTCGAAGGATAAGAGATCGAAGGATGATTTAGATCCTTCGATCTGCTCGAAAGATATGCTACGAAGGGTACTGTTGGACTTCGAAGGATATGCAATCCTTCGAAGTATGTGTGGATCCTTTGAAGACTTTGTCATCGATAGATGATCCTTCGACCATCTATCGGATCCTTCGGACAAGACAATCTATGCTGGGTATATATATACCCATGCAATGTGTGTTCATAAGTAAGAGACTTGATAGACAGATGCACACAGACAGAAAGATACGAGAGATAGAGAGCATTCTGTCCAGGAACACACACACACTCTAGAGGGTTTGCAAAACTGATTTGTAAACATTGTGCTTGTAACCGGAACCTTTCATTCGCATTAATACAAGTGGTGTTAATCGGTGAATCCTGTGTGTTTGTGTTTGTGCTTGTTTCATCCCGGTTTGCTTGCTAGCTTGGATTCCGCACTCGCTAGTGGGTTAGTATAACAAGGTTTAGGTTCGTCATCCTCCGAGAGGGACCTACACATGGTACATTCATAAACTAACTGTTTGGCCAAGTCAAACTAGGAGGATAGTTGACTTGGTCAAACTTACAAGACTAACATAGACATCGTTTTACATCGAGACCGAATACAGACAAAGTACAGGCACAAGTGCACCAACATATCTTTTAAAAGGATCGAAGAAGAAAAGAAAAAGGATCGAAGAAGAAAAGAACAAAATTTAAAAGTTGCTATTGAAGAAGAGTCTAGTTGTTGATTACAACAGCCACCATCAGCAACCGCCACTAATTGAACTTTGAATTTTGATTTCAAAAACGGTGTGCTGTCTACTTGTGTATAATCAGCGAACAAAAGATAATATTATAAAACCGAATATTAACAGCTTTCGTAAAAAAATAATATTAACATAAGGATTTATTTTCAAAAATTAGAAAATATTGTTGGGTTTACTCGGGTTTGTTCGCGGGTCATTGGTTCGACACGTTATCAAGTCACGGGTTAGTTCGTGAGTTGTTTGTTTGCATGGAATAATAAGCACAATCTTCATTTGTCACGTTTGCATGACTGGGGATATATGTAGACTTGTCACTTTATAAGTTTATAGTTTATTTAATAGTTTTAAATAACTAGAGTTGGTTTAGGTTTACCGAATCTTGAGGTAAACATTTATGAATGTGGGGTAAAAGGAGTCATGGGCTTTACCTAGTTTTTAGGAAGAAATAGTTTTTTAATATTTGCACGTGCATGTACTTGTAAGCCTATTTAAAGGCATTTCCTTTATTGAATAATTGTAACCTTTTTTTATAGTAATCGAAAACAGCAGCTTTGCATTCTTTTACATATTTACACAGAACATACATAATTTTGTGAGTGTGTTGAGTGTGTGTTTGGGGCCTGAACCAACATTTGGTATCAGAGCCTGGGGCTCGTCAAGAAGCGGGTTTGAAGATCGAAGGAAGCCTCCGTCGTCGGCGGGTGTGCCGGATCGGTTGAGTGCAGTCGTAAAAGAAGGTGTTGTTTCGGGATCGTTATATAGCAGAAGACGGAGACCGGGAGGTGGTTCGTGTCAGTCGTTGTCATGCGGAGATTACCGGTTACGATGACATGGGGTGACGGTTGAACACCGGTGTGTCGCGTAGCTGTTAGTTGTGATTAAAGTGGAAGACAAGGACTACAGCGATTGAAGGTTACCGATGTGCAGTGATCGAGGGTGATAGATCAGCAGTGATCGGATATAATTAATGATCGCAGGTCAACGGTGTGGAGGTTACGGTTATAGGGGATCAAGAGGGTAGCGAAGACGAGTCGAGATTCAGGCCAAATCAGCGGGCTTGTCAACCCAGTTTGTTGATCGAAGAATGAAGAAGGGATCGTGCTTTTATTTGTCGGATACTCTTTCTCGCTGAGGAGAAGAATCGCAAGGAGGTGTCGAATTCTTACGGCAGAAAAACCAACGGGTGTAGCGCAGTAGAAACGAAACAGCGGGGTGGCTGAGATATTCGTTTAGCGACTCGAAGACGGTACAGGTGGTAGGCGTCTAGTTGGTGGTTGATACGCAAGGTATGCTTATCAGGGAAGAGCTTGATAGAATAGTGAAATCACGATCAGGGGGTGAACGACTTTGGACGGGGATGAGGTGACCAGAATGTCCGGGGTAAGTCGAGTTGAAAATAAAAAAAAAAAAAACAGATGTGACCGAGGTGGAGGTTAGGTGTCCGGTAGGGGTCGAGTTGATATCGAATTTGGACTTGATCGAGGAGGAGGTCGAGTGTCCGGTATAGTTCGAGATGGTTCGGGAAAAAAATGACGTGGTTCGGTGCTACAGTGAACGGTTCGAACAAACACCGATTAAGGGGGTGATTGTTGGGTTTACTCGGGTTTGTTCGCGGGTCATTGGTTCGACACGTTATCAAGTCACGGGTTCGTTCGTGAGTTGTTTGTTTGCATGGAATAATAAGCACAATCTTCATTTGTCACGTTTGCATGACTGGGGATATATGTAGACTTGTCACTTTATAAGTTTATAGTTTATTTAATAGTTTTAAATAAGCTAGAGTTGGTTTAGGTTTGACCGAATCTTGAGGTAAACATTTATGAATGTGGGGTAAAAGGAGTCATGGGTTTTACCTAGTTTTTAAGAAGAAATAGTTTTTTTAATATTTGCAGGTACTTGTAAGCAATGTTTTAAAAACCGGTAAATACCGGCCGGTTATACCGGTATTACCGTTTCCAGATGTAAATCCGGTACGAAACACCCCGGTAAATAAGTGAAACGGCATAAGATTTGTACCCGCGGTAAATCCGGTATACCGGTTTGAAACGTAATACCGGTACCGACATAAGGTTATTTATTTTGAGTTGATACTTATTTTCAATATATATGTTACTTATCTTATGTGATTTTTATATATTATGATTATTCGTAACTAAAAGTTCTTATTTAATATTGTATGAAACGAAAATAGTTGATGTATTCAACACTTAAATGACTTAAACATATCGTACACTTTCATTTAAAAGAGCTTGTTGGAAAATTGAATGATTTTCAATTATCTTTTGGATTATTTTTTATTATGGATTTACTTTTGAATCATCTTTTAAATTTTAATACGTAATCATTCATTTTTGGATTAATTTTTGAGTTGATGTTGTAATTTATGAAATTATAGAGTTAGCTAGTCAACCCGGTTGAACCGCTCGGTACAACCTGGTTCAACCGGTTGAACCATTTTTTAGCCTAATCCGGTTTGATCTAAAAACCGGTTTTTAAAACATTGCTTCTAAGCCTATTTAAAGGTATTTCCTTTATTGAATAATTGTAACCCTTTTTGATAGTAATCGAAAGCACATTTGCATTCTTTTACATATATACACAGAACATACATAATTTTGTGAGTGTGTGTTTGGGGTCTGAACCAACAAATGCAAGGGTGGAATTTATAAAATTATAAAACTGATATTTTTAGAAATAAAGGTATAATCAGTAAAAGTAAAAGTGGAGGTGCAAATAGCCACACCCTTTTATATTCCATGTTTATTTTGTGAAAATTTTATTCATTATCTAATTCATATAAGATGAATGGCGCGTTAAATGTGGTCACCCAAGCCACCATTGCTTACCGACATAATTTATGAATTAAAAAGATTTGTTTTGATATATTTCCCTTTTGTTTATTATATCAAAAAGTCAGTGATTTTAAAGTCATGTAGGAAATTTCTACCCTGTCTACATGAAGCGATAATCTGTCATTGTCCAGTTATTATAATCCGATCGTGCTGGAAACCTACACCATTTAACAAGTATGTATGTTCAAATAATTTCGGTCTAGAAAACAAACCAAATCACACCGATTTTTGTATTTAATTGTGATTTGTTTCCACTTATACCGATCTAGAGCACATGGATGGCATCTTCATCGTCTTATTCTCACCCTGCACCCGCGCTTTCTTCTTCTCAGTCGTGTAATTTTGATGTATTTCTTAGTTTTAGAGGAGAAGATACCCGCAAGACTTTTGTAGATCATCTCTACTCGGCTCTTGTAGATCGGAAAATATCTACTTACAAGGATGATGAAACACTTTCCCGAGGTGAATCCATCCGTCCTTCTCTCTTCGAGGCTATCAAAGGATCGCAGATTGCTGTCGTTGTATTCTCAGAAAATTACGCAGACTCTTCCTGGTGTTTGGAAGAACTTGCATATATTATGAAATGCAAGGATAAGAGAGGGCTAACTGTTATGCCCATATTTTATGACGTGCTTCCCTCAGAAGTCAGGAAACAGAAAAGAAAATTCGGGGAAGCATTTGCCAAACATGAGATGGAGAACATGGGCAAGGTTGAATCATGGAGAAAAGCACTTGTTGGTGCAAGTGAAATTGCTGGATGGGAACCCAAAAACATTGCAAACGGGTAATTCGAATTTTATACCTTTTAAAAGTTTTACATCTGTTTAAGGTAGTGACTAATTTATACATTAATTTAGCACGAACTAATCTGGTTAAACAATGAAGCTTGAGCTTGTTAATTGTTTTGATTGTCACTAGCCATAATTTCATTAACATGGATTTTATATCTTTGCTTATATTTCCTTAACATGTTTTAATTTTATTTAGTGAATAGAATTATTCTATAAAAGTCTATTAGTTAATCATATTAATACAGTTTCATATCAATAAATTTGGCTGGAGTCATATTTTTTATGATTTGTATATACCATGATCCATCTTCAGAGGATAACAAATCCTGTGATGTTAAGTGTAGTGGTTATTTGATTTACTCACCACTTTATTTTGTTGGCTAAATTACCACTTTATAAATTGGTGTGAAGTTTGGCTAGTTATCCATATATATATATATCTTGTGCAGGCATGAATCGAAAGCTATCAAAGAAATTGTTGATGCAGTTTCAGATAAGTTGTTTTCCTTAACTCCAGACGTTGATGAAGACCTTGTTGGGATGAAGGCTCGCTTGCAAGAACTAGAAGCACAATTAAAACTTGGGTTAGATGGTGTGCGAATGGTTGGAATATGGGGAGTTGGGGGTAGTGGTAAAACTACTCTTGCATCTTCTCTTTATATGAAAATCTCTAGTAATTTTAAAGGTCATTGTATTGTTGACAATATTCGAGAAGAATCAACCAAACATGGCTTAAAAACTCTCCAAGAAAAGGTTCTATCAAGTCTTTTGAACACACAAATAAAATCAGAGAGTGTTGAAGTAGGAAAGCGCTTGATAAGAAGTAGGTTAAGTCGTAGCAAAGTCTTAATTCTTCTCGATGATGTCGATGACATTAAACAACTAGATGCTTTAGCCGGATCACATTATTGGTTTGGTAGTGGGAGCCGAATAATAATTACTACAAGAGATGAACATTTGCTAAGAACCCACAAGGTAGACCATGTGTCTCCTGTCACATTATTATCACATGAAGAGGCTATTGTGCTTTTTACTAAACATGCATATAACAAAAATAGCCCTGTATCAGATTATGAGAAACTTTCCTTACGTGTGGTTTCTTATGCTGCTGGGCTCCCATTAGCGCTCAAAGTTATAGGTTCTTTTCTATATGACAAAAACGAGAAAGAGTGGAGGAGTACCTTGGCTAGATTAAAAGATATACCAGAAACTGAAATTTTGAAGCAACTCAAAATTAGTTATGATGGGCTTAGGCCTACGGAGAAAGAATTATTTTTGGATATTGTGTGTTTCTATAGGAGGACAAACATTGAAGGAATTGTTGATGATACTATGGATATATTTGAAGCTTGTGGTTATTACCCTCATGTAGGAATAAAGGTGTTGAGACAAAAAGCTCTCATCACTGTTGTGGATAATAGTCATGGTGTTTGGTTTGATATGCATGACTTGGTTCAAGAAATGGGACATTACATTGTTAGAGGGGAACATCCTAACAATCCTGAAAAACATAGTAGACTTTGGAAAAGTGAAGAAATTGAAAACATGTGTTTTGGGGATAAAACAATGGTACATATTAAACTATCTAATTTTTCGAAATACATGATCTATGTGCATGCATGCCTATAAAATATAGTTATATAGATACTCTAACTACATTTGTACATTGTTTTCTCCTTCATTGCAGGAAAATGACGAGATTAAAGGGATAAGATATTTTAGTCGTTCTAGTTATTCATCACTCTTCTTTAAGAATTTATCAAACATGAAGAAACTAAGGTGGCTATATGTATATCTAAGCCGTAATGAAGTTGACAATATTGAAGGGCCTAATATTCTTTCAAATGAGTTGCGATATATTAGCTTTACATATTATCCCAGATGTCCATTCCCAGATGGTTGGAGACCAATAAAGCTTGGTGTTTTGGAACTGTGTTGGAGCCTTCAAAAAGAACTTTGGAAGGGTTACAAGGTATTCAGTTATTGATTAACATATAAAAGTCGTTGTTCAGTAATGACTAATTTAATATTGCATCCTACTATTATATAATGCAAACTAGGAATTTTCTACCAACAAAGTTTTTTTTGGTCTTTTTCCTACCTTTTTAAATTATGTTGTTTGATCTGTATCATACTAATTCTCATAAACTCTTGATATTAATTAGCTTCTACCACATTTAAAAGTTCTTGTACTCCAATGCATGGATAGTCTACTCAGCACACCAGATTTTGATGGGCTCCCATGTCTTCAAAAGTTGAAACTTGAACTTTGTGATGTGTTAAAAGAGATTCACTCATCACTTGGAAGACATACAAGTATTGAAGACATAAGTATAACAGGTTGTGAGCAGCTTAGAATGTTTCCAACAATTGTCCAGATGGGAAATCTGAAGACTCTTGAAATCAACACATGCCCCAAACTTTTAGAGTTCCCAGAGATCAAATCAAACATGAAAAGCTTAGTCACGTTGTCTTTGAGTTGCATGGGGATAGACCTTCTGCTCTCATCAATTGGAGAAAGATGTGCCAACCTTGTATCGCTACGTCTGTGGCGTTGTTTCTTTTTAAAGAGCATAGACGTCAACTTTTATGGATTGAAACATTTGGAAGATTTCACATTAAATGGATTAGATTATATGAAGATGCCAGACGGTCTTCGTATATCTTTAAGACATTGGTATGGAAGTCGTCTTTCTATTTGGTTGCAGTTTGTTTTCCCGCAGTTACGAAAGTTGGATCTACGTGGGTGCGGTTTGAGAGATGGAGAAATCCCGTCTGGTATTGGTGAGTTATACAACTTACTAGAATTAGATCTAAGCGGGAATGATTTTACACGGTTACATATCAGCTTCTCGCAACTTACGCGACTCGAACTTCTCCGCTTGAATGATTGCAATCAACTTGTTGAATTGCCCAAGCTCCCATCAGGTATTGTTATTCTTGAAGCAGACTCTTGCAAATCACTTGCAACCGTTGGAGATCTTTATACAAATTGTAAACGATTATGTCATGTCTCAATTATGAAGGGTGTTCTAATTGAAGGCGAGAGATTACTAGATTCCATGCTTCAGGTATGTATGGCTCGATCTCTACGTTTTTCAATGTCAACAAAATAAACTTCATATATATAGACAATATTAATGGTAAATAGGATGTAATAATTTGTGTTCATTAAACAGGCAAAGACTATTGAGAATCAGAGTATGTTTCTCTGTGTTGAAGGCCTTGGGATTGCAAAGGAGTTTATGCCTCCTCTTGTTAGAGGGGGAACATGTAGATTGAAACTTCCAAAGAATTGGTGCAGTGACTTTTGTGGATTTTTAATGTGCGCTGTTGTAACAGCCGAGTTTTCTGATTACCATTCTTCTATAGTGATGAGTATGGATCATATGATGAGTGGGGGTATGTATTATGCAGATGATGTGATTTGGGAGGAAGGTGATAATGATAGAATTACAAGTGTTTGGTATGTTTCATTTGCTTCGTTAAGACACACTGCATGGTGGAATGAGATATACCAAGAGGTTTTGTTTTCAATACATTTACATGACTACGTGTGTAGTGGGGTTGGAGTTAGACTGGTCGCAAGGAAAAGCGGATCATATGGTCTAACAGAAACATCACCAACACAGGAGTATGAAATTTCTAAGTATGCACCAAACTTCAAAATTGGACATGACTCACAATATGCTTTAGAGTGTGGGTTCTTGTTATGGGAGGGAATGCCGTTACTCTTTAGCCCTCTGCCTAAGGCAGACTGCCTTCAATGAGAAAAAGATGTTAAGGTTATTGCAATCCATGCTTCAGGTATGTATGCCTCTCTCTGTATCTTAATACCAATTATGGAGCTTTATATAAACAAAATATATATTAATGGAAAGTGTGAAGCAGGTCATGAATGTTCTTCCGTGGATAAGTGTGGAGCACGTGATCAGTGGGGGTATACAATTATACATTCCAAGGAAAATGTGGGTTGAGAGCAGAGTGATAGTAATGGTGATAAGTAAGTATACATGTGTCTGGTATGTTTCATTTGGTTCATCGAGACACATGGTAATATTTTGTATTTTATTGCTTTTAAATGTGAGAATAAACTTATAAATTGACATTCTTATCAATGCAAAGTATGTTACAGATTTAAATACCATTATAACACAAGTACTCAGTCTTTGATCTCTCTTTGCTTTCATTCATATTCATATTTATTTAAATTGTAATCTCTCTTTCAAAATACAAATGTCGCAGTATATAAACAAAAAGTAAATTTTTTTGATCAAAGTGTAAGTTGTTGATTACGATTTCCAAAATATATATATATTTTTTTTGATAGTATGCATGAGTCAAGTTCTATTGTTCAAGAGAAGTTAGCATATTCAATGTGAAAAAACATCACTTAACTACGTTTTACAAGTGTTCCGAATTTCTTGTTTCTATAGCAACTCAAATTCTATTAGGTGGTCTAGTATTGTATATATTCTTTTATAAAGTTAATTACACCGTTAGTCCGTGTGGTTTATGTAAAGTAACAATCTTAAGTAATGATAGTTTAAAGTAACAATTTAAGAGTTCAACTTTTGATTTTTTAATATCTTAGGGCCTTAAGACTAACGAGTGTTAAATACTAACTGAAAACTTAGGGTATTTTTGTCAATTAAGAACTTAGTGCCCAACATTGTTACTTTGGATAAACCACAGGGACTAACCACGCAACTAACTCTAATTGTATTTAAAACACAAATTTTATTTTTTTCCCATTTTTCTTTAGTTAAGTTTTTTTATTATTTAACTAAAAAATATAAAACACACCTACCCCAAACCTTAGCTTACCCTTTAAAAGTCTTCTCGATACCTACAAAGATTAAAATGTTAAAAAGAATGAGTTTTAATTACTTGTCAAGCCTATAGAAGAAGTAATTTCCAAATCTGGTACGAGCGTTTTAACTTATACATTTTCGGCCGAGTGTTGAGTGATTATTTGTAAGGGGTGTAAAATGTGTATATAACCAAAAAGAATTTTATAAAGGCATGCTATGCCCAAAAATAAATAATTTTTCTTAAATTGTGTTGTAAATAAGTCATGACCTGTTGTAAATAAGTCATGACCAAATAAGAATGTAAATGAAATAAAAATAAAATAAATTGGAACTTGGATTCCCAACAATCTAAAGATAGGTCCAAAACTTTCTTTTCTACACATTATGTTTGGGTGTGTGAAGCCATAATAAAGAGTTTGGTTGAGTACAAGCAAAGATTCAAGTGTAGGGGTATTTGAGTGCTTAAAATATAACATATAAATTATATCAAATACGGCATAAAAACAACCATTTTTTCGTACTAATATTGGAAAAAACTTGTGTTTTTGTTCCATTTTAATAAACAGGGTTAAAAGAGCTTAAAAGAAAAAAAGAAGTAAAAAGACAGCAAAAACCAACATAAAACACAATAAAGAAGGATTGACCAACTTGTGGAGCCCTCATCCACATCCAAGCCCAAGAAATAACAAAAACAGAAGCTCTAGCACGGGGCCGTGCTCACATAGCACAGGCCGTGCCCGGTGGGAATTCACTGCAGTAGAAAGATACAACAACAAAAGACAAATTCAAAGCTCAACACGGGGCCGTGCTAAAGCAACACGGGGCGCGATCAACTCTTGGATTTCCAGAATCTGAAGAAGTGCAGCAAGTACATTGGCCACGGGCCGTGCCATTGACGCACGAGGCCGTGTTAGTACAAGTCTGACACTGCAGTTAATGTAGAAGAGAGAGACTGGTGACCACGGGGCCGTGTCAGGCGGCACTACAACAAAAATTGCTTTTTAGGACCTTTTCTGTGGGACACTTGTAAAAGAGGGTCCTAAAAAACTATTTAATAGGACTAATGAACTTTTGAGGTACTTTTATAATATACTCTACTAAACCGGTGTCTATTAAAAAACTATTTAATAGAATGGATGATTTTTTGGGGTCCTATTATCAGATAATTTAATAGGACACTTAAAGTGTAGATCCTAATAAAGTAATTTATAAGACATTTAATTGTTAGTGTCCCATTATGTGGTACTGTATTAGGACACTTGATCATCTGGGGTCCTATTATAACATAACTTAATAGTACACGTTGTAGTTAAGTCATAAATGTTCAGTGTTATAGGACCCTTTCTAGTCAAAGTCATATTACAACTTAACTTAATAGGACACTTAACACTTGTGTCTTATAACTTTAAACTTTATAGGACGCTTAATCATTGTGGTGTTATTATAATACACCGTAATAGGACACTTGATATTTGAGTCATAAAACATGAGTTTTATAGGACGCTTATTCGCTAGAGTTTTATTATAATATAACTTCAAAATACACTTGACACTTGGGTCTTATAAATTTAACCTTTATAGGACGCTTAATCATTGTGGTGTTATTATAATACACTGTAATAGGACACTTGATATTTGAGTCATAAAACATTAGTTTTATAGGACGATTATTCGCTAGAGTTCTATTATAACATAACTTAATAGGACACTTGACACTAGGGTCTTATAACTTTAACCTTTATATGACGCTTAATCATTATGGTGTTATTATAATACACCGTAATAGGATACTTGATATTTAAGTCCTAAAACATAAGTTTTATAGGACGTTTATTCGCTAGAGTTTTATAATAGGATTCTTGTATGTTTTTCCTTCTGAATCAGAGGGGGAACGAGTATGAGTAGTTTAAGGATTAAAACAATAGTGAGTAAATATTGATTTCGAAATCCAGTTCCCTTTTTTTTTTTACTTTCCGAAATAGCATGATTCATTTATGAGGTTCACAATTTCGTCTACGTTTAGTGGTTGTGTATTTGGAAACCATAATCACCGACAATCACGAAAAAGATTAGCATCAAGGAAACATAAAAGGAAAGACAACAAGGTCGTTGTTGTTAGTTCTTTGGTGGCTAAAAGGATTTAAAAAGGGAACCCATGTTTCAGTTTAAATGAAACACGCGTGTATGCATTTCAGCAAATAGAGCTGTTGGTATAGTGGTTTGTGCGTTTGTTATAAGGCTTTGGTAACCAGCTGACCCAGGTTCGAATCCTACGGTCCCCGGTTCCTTGTTGATTTAAAATAGACAAAACTATATTCTTTAGGTATCAACCAATATTTTTTTGAAGTGGATTGTCAATAAACGTTAAGGGAATTAGATTGAACCGTTAATATCATGTTTTATAATTCTAAGTTTTGTTTCTGACTTGCCGGGTCACGCCGTAAAATCCGTTTCGGGCTTTTAATCAATAATCGTGTCTGAACGTTTGCTATTTCATATTGGCGTCTCTAAATCAATGATCACGTTCTGTTTTATCGATTTGCTTCCAATTATATTTTTGAAACATATTGAGTAATACAGAGGTTTACTTGAAACGGTGACACGGCGGTTTCGAATTGGTCAATATTGATAGACTTGTTCTTGGTTCAATCGTTAACCCGCGCGTTGCGGCGGAATGTTTTTTACGAATGCCTTAGTAATAAAATTAACACAACATTAAATATTACCAATATGACAATCACATTGCATATATCAAAAGTAGAAAGATCGATATGATTGAACGGGTCAAAGAAATTAGTGAATGAAACTGCTAAGTGCTCAAGGGGGCATATTGGTTAAAAAATGGCAATATAATGGATGGGTTAGTGATCGCTGAATTAAACAATAGAAAGAGAGATATGCACCTTTTCATTGCTAATTTTGATTTTGAACGTGACTCTGATGGATTGGTTTTTATTTATGAATGGAATCTGAAGTAGGGAGACCCGGATTTAAGGGTTTAATTTCGGTTGAAGCGGTTCATGATTAACAGTCCTTTGAATTTTTGTGTTCTTTCTTGTTCACGGTCAGAGATGAAAAACACGATCACCGAGTTTAGTTTCTTTTTTCAACAGCGACAACACAAAAGTCAAAACACCGGTTTCGATTGTGACAATATTATCAAAATTTAAAATATTAACAGAAACAGCAAATGTTTTCAACAGCGTAACCCAATGTTTTGATAAATAATCTTATCGGATGTTACATGGAATGAGTCCAATTGGAGTTCGTTTGAGTCGATTCACCACTTTTCCCCACGTTTTTAGTGTTCCCCAATTAACCTCACACTATGTATGTATATATAATCTTTTTATTTTTTAAAACTTTTGTTTAAAGTCCTTTTTAAATTTTTAAAAAAGGTTGGATATTTATGTTATTACACAATCTATCGGGTTGCGCTCTAAAATGGTTTAACCGGTTGAAACAGGTTTTATCTGGCGGTTGAACCGGCACTACTAAAAGGGGCTACGACCACACTTTTGGCAAAAGCGCCCTGCCACACATGTATAAAAATGTGTGGCTAAAGGTTATTTATAATATTTTAAAACACTATTAGCCAAACATTTTTATTATTAATGTGACCATTTATATCAGTTCAGAACCTTTAACATTTATTGGGTTTTACTGGGTCACAATGGCCAATAGTGGTCATAGATATGTTAATGAAACATATTGGGCCTTAATGGATCATAATGGACAATAATAGATCACACGTGTCTTAATAGACCATATTGGGTCTAAATGAAGCACAATGGACAATAGTAGATCGTATATGTTTTAATGGACCTTATTGGGATTTGATATGTCACATTCGCCAATAGTGAATCATATATGTCTTAATGAACCATATTGGGTCTTAATGGATCACAAGGTCAATAGTAGATCAAAATTTCTTAATAGACTATATTGGGCTTGAGTAAATTGCCATTTTAATCCCTGAGTTTTGTCCAAATTTGTCATTTTAGTCCAAATAGTTTTTTTTTGCCTCTGGGTCCCTGACTTTTCCCATTTGTTGCCATTTTGATCACATACACTAACTCCATCCAAAAACTCCATCTTTAACCAGGGGTATTTTAGGGATTTTCATTTTAAATGTTTTCAATTGCCATTTTGATCCAATTCCAAAAAATCAAAAACATTCCAAAAAATTCTAAAAAATAATAAAAATTATAAAAAATCATAAAAATTCTAAAAAAAATACAAAAAATCCGTTTCGACGTGAACCGTTTCGAACCCGAACCGTTTCGAGCTAAACCGTTTCGAACCCGAACCGTTTCGAGCTGAACCGTTTCGACGCGAACCGTTTCGACCCGAACCGTTTCGAGCTGAGCCGTTTCGACGCGAACCGTTTCAACCCGTACCGTTTCGACCCGAACCGTTTCGAGCGGAACCGTTTCGAGCTGAACCGTTTCGAGCCGAACCGTTTCGAGCTGAACCGTTTCGAGCCGAACCGTTTCGAGCTGAACCGTTTCGAACCGAACCGTTTCTAGCTGAACCGCTTCGAACCGAACTGTTTCGACGCGAACCGTTTCGACCCGTACCATTTCGAGCTGAACCGTTCCGACCCGTACCGTTTCGAGGCACGGTTCGCGTCGAAACAATTCAGCTCGAAACAGTTCGGGTCGAAACGGTACGGGTCGAAACGGTACGGGTCGAAACGGTTCGCGTCGAAACGGTTCAGCTCGAAACGGTTCAGCTTGAAACGGTTCAGCTCGAAACGGTTCGGTTCAAAACGGTTCAGCTAGAAACGGTTCGGCTCGAAACGGTTCAGCTCGAAACGGTTCGGCTTGAAACGGTTCAGCTCGAAACGGCTCAGCTCGAAACGGTTCGGGTTCGAAACGGTTCGCGCCGAAACGGATTTTTTTGATTTTTTAGAATTTTTTAGAATTTTTAGAATTTTTTAGAATTTTTTGGAATCTTTTGGATTTTTTTTGAGTTTTTGGAATTGGATCAAAATAGCAATTGAAAACATTTAAAATGAAAATCCTCAAAATACCCCTGCTTAAAGATGGAGTTAGTGTATGTGATCAAAATGGCAACAAAAGGGAAAAGTCAGGGACTCAGAGGCAAAAAAAAAAAACTATTTGGTCTAAAATGACAAATTTGGACAAAACTCAGGAACTAAAATGGCAATTTACTCATTGGGCTTTAATGGATCAGAAAGGCCAACAGTCGATAATACATGTCTTAATGGACCATATGGGCCTTAATGGAACACGATGGCTATTTGTGGATCATTTATGTCTTAAAGGACCACATTGGGCCTAAATGGATTACAATTGAGAGTATTGGATCGTACATGTCTTAATGGACCATATTGGGCCTTATGGACCTCCATAGATCGTAAATGTATTAATGGGCTAAATTAGGCCTTAACGGATAACAATAGACACTAGTAGATCATACATGTCTTAGACAATAGTAGATCATATATGCTTTAACACCCAATACAACATATTAAAGCCCATCATGTTCCAATATCAATCATGAAAACTATTAATGGTATAACATTCGTCAAAAAATGGGCTCCCAAAATCCGATCCGTTTTGAAAATGTAACATCCGTCAAAATGGGCTCCCAAAATTCGACCCGTTTTGAAATTTTGTTTGAGTTTTTTTTTTCTATAACCATTTCGAGCAAAATCGACATATAAAAGGACACTTTATAAAATTTTTCCTCATAAAATTTAAACAGGGACTATTATTGTCTTTTTTTAAAAAGGTGTGTGAATAATGAAAATAATAAATTTTCAAATAATAAAAAACAAAATAGAGACCGTAGGACTCGAACCCGGGTCTCAACAGTACACACACAACGAACAGACCACTGCACCACCTCACTGTTTGGTGCAAGACTAATTAATATTCAAACTCATTGTATACACCCATTATATATTATATATATATTATATATATTATATATATTATATATATTGTTTATGAGTCATGATGAATAGTAACTTTATTTTTATAATAATATATAGCTTTTTATTATTAGTTATTTAATATATTATAATAGTTTATTATTATATTTACTTTTAGTGACATATTTTAATTTGTTTTCCTTTTAAAAAACATTTCTTTACCATTTTTAACAATTGTTTTTTTTTTTTGTTTTTTAGAACATATATTAATTTATCGATTAATTGATATTTTTTTAATAATTTATGTTTATAATTTTTTCTAAAAACTTAAGTACGTAGTTGTGATTAATTTTTTCACTGACATTCTGTTATAAGTTTTGTTAAAAACGAAGTTATACTCAAAATAAAGTATTTATTTGGTATCATAAAACGGTACGATGAAAAACTTAAGTACGTAGTTCTAATGGTTTGGCTTTCTAAACAACATTCTTTATTTTCAAATCATGTTTGTTTTACATTATCATTTATTCGGTTTCGGCGCAACGCGCGACATAAAAAAAACTAGTTATATATAGTTAACGAGACCCGATGAATAGTAACTTTATTTTTTAAAATAATATATAGATTTTCATTATTTTTATTAAATACATTATAATTTAATATATTATTATTGTTTTATTATTATATTTACTTTAGTTAACATATTTTATTTATTTTTTTTCTTTTTTAAAACCATATATTTCCTTTACCATTTTTTAATAATATTTTTCCTTTTTTTAGAATACATATTAATTTATCAAATAATTAGATACTTTCTTTTAATAATTTACGTTTATAACTTTTTTGTCTAAAAACTTAAGTCCGTAGATGTGCTTGATTTTTTTCCCTCGACATTCCGTTATAAGTTTTGTTAAAAACGAAGTTGTATTCAAAATAAAATGTTTTTTGGTATCATAAAACGATACAATGATAAACTAAACCGTTCTAATGATTTTACTTTCTAAGACCACCCGTAGTGGGGCATTATTTGGGCATTATTTTCAAAAAAAAAAAAAAACGCCCCCCATTACATAGGGCGTTTTTGGGCATTATTTTTGAAAAAAAGTTAGTTTGGCGTTTTTAAAACAACGCTCAAATTGGAAGAGAACATGTTGACTGGCCAATAGGAGAGGTCCACTAGTAGTTTCTTTTTTTTTAACCTCCTCTCTATAAAAAAATAATTGTTTAATAATTGGAAGGGGCGTTATTAAGCATTATTCCTACTACGCCACTTTTACAATAACGCCCAATAATGCCCCATGCTGACTGGACTGCCACGTGTCGCAAGACGCCCCATGGTGGGGGCATTATTGAGCTAAACCACTACACATGGTCTAAATAACATGCTTTATTTTCAAATCACGTTTGTTTTACATTATCATTTGCTCGATTTCAACCCAACACGCGACGTCAAAAAAAAGCTAGTTTAATTTAATTTAATATGTAGTTTAATTGTGAGTAATCATGAATAGTCAATTTGTTATGTAAATAGTGAAGCACATGCTTCGCAAGGAATCGGCCACCAACACTTATTTATTTAATATATCTAATACTAATAAAAGGGTAACTTTAATGCCAAATGGCATTCTCTTATAAAAAGTATTTCATCAAAATGCCATGTGAAAATTTATATTATGCTACCTTAACTATATAATAAATAATAAGTAAATTAATATAAAAACTATTAAATGATTGAATTTAATATATATTAGAAATAATCTTATATTCATAATTATATCTATTGAATATTCTTAATTCTTAATAATTAATATTAGTTATCTACTTACCCATACTTTAATACTAGGGGAACACCCGTGCGATGCACGACATGCATAATAGTTATTGTTTTTTCCTGGAACGACGACTGATATAGATAGTGCGTGACACGGTACGAAAGTGCGAATATAGTATAGATTTTTAAAACAAAAACCGGTTTTTTTTTAAAGTTAGCCGTTTGACCATGGTTATTTTGACCAAAGTCCACTCCTCGTTCGGCGCTTTGTGGTAGCACTACCAGTCAAAAAAAGGCCCAAAACGCCCGAGGGTACAGTGTTCCCCCGCGTTTTTAAGACGCTTTGAGAGAGGTTTGCGCCCCACCACATGTGGTCTCACAAAACTTCAATTCTATGGACGTGTGGTTTCTCAACCCTCTTCAAAAGACGTCACAGTTTTCAATTTTTTTTATTTTTATTTTTTCTTTTTCATTGTTTTAGATGGTGTAAAATAGATGTTAAATATATATATTATACTACATACACATATACATATAAATTCAGTTTTGACATCTAAAAGTCAAATTGTAGGTTTTGTTCCCTTTTATAGATAAGAAAGCAGTTTATTATTTATTACTAAAATGTTGTATTAACTTTATTCTGCAACATATTCTTTATAAACTATGCTTACCTTGACATAACCTAATAGCTATATTTCCTTATTAGAAGTCTCTTATAATTGAAAATTAGTACATATTATTACCTTGCTGGTGAACACATTTACTCTATGTTTAGGGAACAATTTGATTAGGTTGCTGATATTGAATTGAATATCACACCAAATTACAATAGCAGTTTATATTGCTACTATTCACCCAAATCAAGCACCTTAAATAAGTCAGTGTTTCTCTATATTCAAAAAACGAACTATAACTGACGATTATTAAATTGCAACAGTCAATTCAATCCAAATACTGCAATAGAAACATAAAATCTACCACAATTCGTTGGTTAATCACGTATAGTTCTTAATCGATTAGAATCAGAAAAAAGGAAATTGACTCACCGTAACTTAAAATCAGGAAGAAGGCGAACAAAGGGGCGAAGTTTTTCGAAATCAATGACCCCTGTCTTTCATTGTTATTCCTTGAATGAGGTAAGCAAGACCCCATACTACACACTACATACACATACATAAAAATTGGGTTCTATATTATTTGTATAAACACCGATTGGAAACCCTCACATTGCATTTGATGAAACCCTAATCAATATAAACACACACACTAACACTCACGAATCGAATCGAATTTATAAAAGGAAAAATTCGGGCTGTTTTTACCTCTTGCTGCTCCAAATCTTCATTACCATACATTATCTTCATCTTAGAGATATAGATATTGCACTTAAAGGTCTCAACCATCAAAATACGATCCAAGGGCTAAAAAGTGGTTCCTAATTATGCAATGGTTATCATTTGAACCTTATTCCATGAGACTTGAGGTAAGATGCAAAGAGCATTCTTTTGAGTTTTAAACCATCTGTAATTAAGTTCATTATTTAATCATTATTGTTGCAATTATTAGGTATTATGGATAATAATACCCCATGAAATTACCTTTTAGTAATTTTCGTTTCTAATTGGTTAGCATCTTTTAAGTTTTAAAACCATTTATAGTTATAATTAAATTCATAATAACGTTGATTAAGTTTTTTTATATTTAATTATTATTATTATTATTATTATTATTATTATTATTATTTATTTTTATTTTAATTTCATATGATGTTCATCAACTATCTGATAAAATTGCAAAAAAGGTTGTAACCTTATTTGTATGATGTTTAGCAATTACTAAACCAAATAATAATGACTTAATTATAAAATTCAATCAAGTAATCGGTTACGGAGAACTTGAAATGGAAAAGCAATGTAAATATGAGGAAGGTGATGATGTTCAACTAAGTCAAATGATTTAATTCTTTATCAAGTATTTAACAATACATAATTTATAAAGTTATCAATTTAATTGTATTTATCAATTTATACTCATGTAGAAAGACTAATTCCCTTTACTAACTTCATTGAGTTGTTGTACTATAAGCATAATATGTTGCAATTATTTAAATTTGGTTGGAACCCTTGTGAAATGCTTTATACGATAGTATAGATAAACGCAATCAATTTAAATCTTTTGCGCGGGTTGAAAACATCCGAGCCATTAAAGTTTGCTGCCCAATCCTGTCAAACAATACCTCCTCAAATATTTCCTCTGCATCTATATTGCCTATATATAGTATCAATTAAATCACACAAAGGCATCATATGTTTAAAAAAAATAGTAAAGTAGAAATTAAAAAAGGAAATACCAATATGTCAAATAAATGTCTATCTCCAAATGAATAACTTTTCTCGTACCCACCCTTTTACACCTCCATATACATGAAGCTGCAAAAAGGAAAAGGACTATAAATTTATGAACAATTAAACAATACATTGGTAAATGGTTCCAGATACTATAGTCATGCAAGGGTACCTTGATGAAGTATGAAGTGTCTGTCTTTTTGTATCCAATAACCTGTGTGTATACTTTATATGTAATATAAAATCATAATTTGAAAAAAAAAAAACCACTAAATCACCAAAAACATAATAAAACATCAATATAAACTCATAGATTATGTAAAAGAAAACTGTTATCCCATTTGAATATTTTAAGAAACAAACCAAAGTTTTTTCGAATAAATGTTGAAATGGGTATAAAAGAACACACCTTTCCACCAAGATAAATAAATTTCATATCAACTTATCTCTTTCTTATCTCTTTCTTTTCGACTCTAACTCGCACAATAGTAGACAAAGGAGTTGATGTTGAGTGAAATGGTGAATTTATAGCAATGATAGGAGATTCCTTAATCGGTCAAATTTATTACATATTGATTGAAATTGGACCTTTGGAGTGCTTTTGCGGTTTATCCCAATAGGTTTCGTTTATTAATTGCATTTAAGAACCGAACTTATTATTGTATTATTATAATTAATTGTGATTATATTCTCATTTAATTATTTTTTTATTTTTTAATATTAATGTAGAAAGACCATTTCACCCCTTACTAACATCATTAAGTTGTTGTACCATAAGTATAAAAGATTGTAATTACTTAAATTTGGTTGGTATCCTTATGAAATGCTTTATAATATAGTATAGAAGATAGATAGATATAGATATAGATAATTATTTTTTTTATTTTTTAATATTAATGTAGAAAGACCATTTCACCCCTTACTAACATCATTAAGTTGTTGTACCATAAGTATAAAAGATTGTAATTACTTAAATTTGGTTGGTATCCTTATGAAATGCTTTATAATATAGTATAGATTAGGTTCTAGCATTAATGTACTGTACTATATGTTAATATGGTGTTTCATGCATTGCTTTGTTGCAAATTGTGTTGTTTTATTTGTAAATTATTATTAGAGTTAATTACACAGTTAGTCCCTGTGGTTTATTGAAAGTAACAAGGTCAGGTACTAATAGTTTAAAATCACATTCTAAGGTTCTAACTTTTCATTTTGTAACAATCTAAGGTATTAACACTAACTTTTGTTAACTTTTCTGTTAAATTAAAGTGAAATTACTAAAATAACCTTTTACAACTACAGGGACTATTTATGTAGTTAACTTTATTTTAATCCCTTTTACAACTATAACTATAGGGGCCATAAATGAATAAAATAAATTCTTTATGGGTCAGGTGTTCTTGATTTCAAATTAAACTCATCATCGTTTACATTATCCACTCTACAACTTGGTAATCTCACACCATTTTTCTCCTTAAAAGGATCTTATCTTAGCTTGACAAATTGACCAGCCATGCTTCCTACCTGTTTTCATCAAATCCCAAATAATAGTTAATCAATTCAAATTTAAACAAAATATTCAACCACTTCATTTAATTATCTATCATACCCATCAAACGATTTTGCTGTGTTCTGGAAAAAAAGTGTGAGTGTGTGAAATAAAAAATTGAAGCTGTTCTAACTTCTCACACGATGTTGTTGGTCTGGCAAAAAGGGATCTTCAACGGCACATGTTGTAAAGTGAACCCCAAAAAATAAAATTTCTTCCAATATTCTTCAAATTAATATTATTAATAAAATCAAACATATATTGAAATTCAGAAAGTAAAGAATCATATGTAACTGAAAAAGAAAAACAAAGGAGATTTTGTTTTATACCTTTAATTGAATTCGTACATAATTCTACAGCCTTTACTCTAGAATCTAGATCCCCAATTTGAGGTAGTTAAAAAATCACTTTTTTAGAACAAATCAAACCACACTAAACCAAGTCGGCCACCCTCCCGCCACTTGTTCCGCCTCCACATGCTTCTAGAAATTCCACAACCTAGAACCCACTGAGTCACCCCACCATTCGTCGAACTCATTCTACCAACCCGACTCATTCCCAATCACGTTCCTACTCACCCCTGAACAATCCGTCACGGCTGAGAACATCACCACCACCACTCTGTTGATTGTTGAACAATCTCTCACCATCATGAGATTCCTTAGTCTCGGTTTAGCAGGTTGATGCCTGCCACGCACCGGAGCTCCGCCAATCGCCGGAGACTCGCTGGCTCTGTTACTTTCTCCCTCTATCATTTGTACACCTAAGATTGTATGTCTGTGTATATCGTGATTTTAGAAAAACCACTAGTACAACCATTAGTACAGAATAGTTACACAAATGGTCCCTAAATTAAAATAAATTTAACTACATAAATGGCCCCTGTAGTTGTAAAAGGTTATTTTAGTAATTTCACTTTAATTTAACAGAAAAGATAACAAAAGTTAGTGTTAATACCCTAGATTGTTACAAAATGAAAAGTTAGAACCTTAGAATGTGATTTTAAACTATTAGTACCTGACCTTGTTACTTTCAGTAAACCACAGGGACTAACCGTGTAATTAACTCTTATTATTATTTATAATAATCTAATTAATTTAGCCAAAATCTTGTTAATAATATATTAGAATATATATATATATATAGTTATTTTAATACTTTTATTATTTTAATATTATAATAATAATTCCTTTTTTTACTGTTTAACTTTAATTTAATGATTTTTTAGTATCACGGGGTGGGATAAGCTTGATGTCAACCGGTACTGGTATCGAAAATACCGGTACGGTGTTGTTTGGTATCGGTACAAATAGTAATTTTAATATTTTAATAATATATATAGTTTTTTATATATTTTTATTATTTTAATATTATAATAATAATTCTTTTCTTTACTTTTTAACTTTAATTTAATGATATTTTTATGATACTTATGATCTTTCGGTTTAAATTTTATCTTAATCTATTAAATTCTGATACTAATATCATGGATAAGTTCTTAATATTTGATATCATTTGGATCCCTTTACCTATTTTTTTATTATATGTTTTCTTTGAAAATATATTGTTGTGTTTTTATTACGAATTATATTTGAGCTACTTTTAATACATTAGTTACTTCGAAATTTAAATTTATGGTTACCTTGTCAAAGATCATTTTATAGAATAATCATAAGTTTGGAATAATTATCTTTAAACCAATTATTAAAACAAATTAAGATCAAAGTTAACTTTAAACTAATCTACCTTTATCTATAATATATTATTTAGTATAATGTGTTATTGATGATATTAATTTTAATGATTATTGATATATAATTATTTTATTTTATTTTTTATCTTATCTCTTATTTATTTAATATAAATTAAATGCAATTAATAGGATTTTTATAGGATGATGCATTTAAAACAACCATAAATTTTGGTTTTAAAATAGAACATATAACTAAACTATAATAAATTTTCAAATAATAAAAAACAAAATAGAGACCGTAGGACTCGAACCCGGGTCTCAACAGTACACACACAACGAACAGACCACTGCACCACCTCACTGTTTGGTGCAAGACTAATTAATATTCAAACTCATTGTATACACCCATTATATATTATATATATATTATATATATTATATATATTATATATATTGTTTATGAGTCATGATGAATAGTAACTTTATTTTTATAATAATATATAGCTTTTTATTATTAGTTATTTAATATATTATAATAGTTTATTATTATATTTACTTTTAGTGACATATTTTAATTTGTTTTCCTTTTAAAAAACATTTCTTTACCATTTTTAACAATTGTTTTTTTTTTTTGTTTTTTAGAACATATATTAATTTATCGATTAATTGATATTTTTTTAATAATTTATGTTTATAATTTTTTCTAAAAACTTAAGTACGTAGTTGTGATTAATTTTTTCACTGACATTCTGTTATAAGTTTTGTTAAAAACGAAGTTATACTCAAAATAAAGTATTTATTTGGTATCATAAAACGGTACGATGAAAAACTTAAGTACGTAGTTCTAATGGTTTGGCTTTCTAAACAACATTCTTTATTTTCAAATCATGTTTGTTTTACATTATCATTTATTCGGTTTCGGCGCAACGCGCGACATAAAAAAAACTAGTTATATATAGTTAACGAGACCCGATGAATAGTAACTTTATTTTTTAAAATAATATATAGATTTTCATTATTTTTATTAAATACATTATAATTTAATATATTATTATTGTTTTATTATTATATTTACTTTAGTTAACATATTTTATTTATTTTTTTCTTTTTTAAAACCATATATTTCCTTTACCATTTTTTAATAATATTTTTCCTTTTTTTAGAATACATATTAATTTATCAAATAATTAGATACTTTCTTTTAATAATTTACGTTTATAACTTTTTTGTCTAAAAACTTAAGTCCGTAGATGTGCTTGATTTTTTTCCCTCGACATTCCGTTATAAGTTTTGTTAAAAACGAAGTTGTATTCAAAATAAAATGTTTTTTGGTATCATAAAACGATACAATGATAAACTAAACCGTTCTAATGATTTTACTTTCTAAGACCACCCGTAGTGGGGCATTATTTGGGCATTATTTTCAAAAAAAAAAAAAAACGCCCCCCATTACATAGGGCGTTTTTGGGCATTATTTTTGAAAAAAAGTTAGTTTGGCGTTTTTAAAACAACGCTCAAATTGGAAGAGAACATGTTGACTGGCCAATAGGAGAGGTCCACTAGTAGTTTCTTTTTTTTTAACCTCCTCTCTATAAAAAAATAATTGTTTAATAATTGGAAGGGGCGTTATTAAGCATTATTCCTACTACGCCACTTTTACAATAACGCCCAATAATGCCCCATGCTGACTGGACTGCCACGTGTCGCAAGACGCCCCATGGTGGGGGCATTATTGAGCTAAACCACTACACATGGTCTAAATAACATGCTTTATTTTCAAATCACGTTTGTTTTACATTATCATTTGCTCGATTTCAACCCAACACGCGACGTCAAAAAAAAGCTAGTTTAATTTAATTTAATATGTAGTTTAATTGTGAGTAATCATGAATAGTCAATTTGTTATGTAAATAGTGAAGCACATGCTTCGCAAGGAATCGGCCACCAACACTTATTTATTTAATATATCTAATACTAATAAAAGGGTAACTTTAATGCCAAATGGCATTCTCTTATAAAAAGTATTTCATCAAAATGCCATGTGAAAATTTATATTATGCTACCTTAACTATATAATAAATAATAAGTAAATTAATATAAAAACTATTAAATGATTGAATTTAATATATATTAGAAATAATCTTATATTCATAATTATATCTATTGAATATTCTTAATTCTTAATAATTAATATTAGTTATCTACTTACCCATACTTTAATACTAGGGGAACACCCGTGCGATGCACGACATGCATAATAGTTATTGTTTTTTCCTGGAACGACGACTGATATAGATAGTGCGTGACACGGTACGAAAGTGCGAATATAGTATAGATTTTTAAAACAAAAACCGGTTTTTTTTTAAAGTTAGCCGTTTGACCATGGTTATTTTGACCAAAGTCCACTCCTCGTTCGGCGCTTTGTGGTAGCACTACCAGTCAAAAAAAGGCCCAAAACGCCCGAGGGTACAGTGTTCCCCCGCGTTTTTAAGACGCTTTGAGAGAGGTTTGCGCCCCACCACATGTGGTCTCACAAAACTTCAATTCTATGGACGTGTGGTTTCTCAACCCTCTTCAAAAGACGTCACAGTTTTCAATTTTTTTTATTTTTATTTTTTCTTTTTCATTGTTTTAGATGGTGTAAAATAGATGTTAAATATATATATTATACTACATACACATATACATATAAATTCAGTTTTGACATCTAAAAGTCAAATTGTAGGTTTTGTTCCCTTTTATAGATAAGAAAGCAGTTTATTATTTATTACTAAAATGTTGTATTAACTTTATTCTGCAACATATTCTTTATAAACTATGCTTACCTTGACATAACCTAATAGCTATATTTCCTTATTAGAAGTCTCTTATAATTGAAAATTAGTACATATTATTACCTTGCTGGTGAACACATTTACTCTATGTTTAGGGAACAATTTGATTAGGTTGCTGATATTGAATTGAATATCACACCAAATTACAATAGCAGTTTATATTGCTACTATTCACCCAAATCAAGCACCTTAAATAAGTCAGTGTTTCTCTATATTCAAAAAACGAACTATAACTGACGATTATTAAATTGCAACAGTCAATTCAATCCAAATACTGCAATAGAAACATAAAATCTACCACAATTCGTTGGTTAATCACGTATAGTTCTTAATCGATTAGAATCAGAAAAAAGGAAATTGACTCACCGTAACTTAAAATCAGGAAGAAGGCGAACAAAGGGGCGAAGTTTTTCGAAATCAATGACCCCTGTCTTTCATTGTTATTCCTTGAATGAGGTAAGCAAGACCCCATACTACACACTACATACACATACATAAAAATTGGGTTCTATATTATTTGTATAAACACCGATTGGAAACCCTCACATTGCATTTGATGAAACCCTAATCAATATAAACACACACACTAACACTCACGAATCGAATCGAATTTATAAAAGGAAAAATTCGGGCTGTTTTTACCTCTTGCTGCTCCAAATCTTCATTACCATACATTATCTTCATCTTAGAGATATAGATATTGCACTTAAAGGTCTCAACCATCAAAATACGATCCAAGGGCTAAAAAGTGGTTCCTAATTATGCAATGGTTATCATTTGAACCTTATTCCATGAGACTTGAGGTAAGATGCAAAGAGCATTCTTTTGAGTTTTAAACCATCTGTAATTAAGTTCATTATTTAATCATTATTGTTGCAATTATTAGGTATTATGGATAATAATACCCCATGAAATTACCTTTTAGTAATTTTCGTTTCTAATTGGTTAGCATCTTTTAAGTTTTAAAACCATTTATAGTTATAATTAAATTCATAATAACGTTGATTAAGTTTTTTTATATTTAATTATTATTATTATTATTATTATTATTATTATTATTATTTATTTTTATTTTAATTTCATATGATGTTCATCAACTATCTGATAAAATTGCAAAAAAGGTTGTAACCTTATTTGTATGATGTTTAGCAATTACTAAACCAAATAATAATGACTTAATTATAAAATTCAATCAAGTAATCGGTTACGGAGAACTTGAAATGGAAAAGCAATGTAAATATGAGGAAGGTGATGATGTTCAACTAAGTCAAATGATTTAATTCTTTATCAAGTATTTAACAATACATAATTTATAAAGTTATCAATTTAATTGTATTTATCAATTTATACTCATGTAGAAAGACTAATTCCCTTTACTAACTTCATTGAGTTGTTGTACTATAAGCATAATATGTTGCAATTATTTAAATTTGGTTGGAACCCTTGTGAAATGCTTTATACGATAGTATAGATAAACGCAATCAATTTAAATCTTTTGCGCGGGTTGAAAACATCCGAGCCATTAAAGTTTGCTGCCCAATCCTGTCAAACAATACCTCCTCAAATATTTCCTCTGCATCTATATTGCCTATATATAGTATCAATTAAATCACACAAAGGCATCATATGTTTAAAAAAAATAGTAAAGTAGAAATTAAAAAAGGAAATACCAATATGTCAAATAAATGTCTATCTCCAAATGAATAACTTTTCTCGTACCCACCCTTTTACACCTCCATATACATGAAGCTGCAAAAAGGAAAAGGACTATAAATTTATGAACAATTAAACAATACATTGGTAAATGGTTCCAGATACTATAGTCATGCAAGGGTACCTTGATGAAGTATGAAGTGTCTGTCTTTTTGTATCCAATAACCTGTGTGTATACTTTATATGTAATATAAAATCATAATTTGAAAAAAAAAAAACCACTAAATCACCAAAAACATAATAAAACATCAATATAAACTCATAGATTATGTAAAAGAAAACTGTTATCCCATTTGAATATTTTAAGAAACAAACCAAAGTTTTTTCGAATAAATGTTGAAATGGGTATAAAAGAACACACCTTTCCACCAAGATAAATAAATTTCATATCAACTTATCTCTTTCTTATCTCTTTCTTTTCGACTCTAACTCGCACAATAGTAGACAAAGGAGTTGATGTTGAGTGAAATGGTGAATTTATAGCAATGATAGGAGATTCCTTAATCGGTCAAATTTATTACATATTGATTGAAATTGGACCTTTGGAGTGCTTTTGCGGTTTATCCCAATAGGTTTCGTTTATTAATTGCATTTAAGAACCGAACTTATTATTGTATTATTATAATTAATTGTGATTATATTCTCATTTAATTATTTTTTTATTTTTTAATATTAATGTAGAAAGACCATTTCACCCCTTACTAACATCATTAAGTTGTTGTACCATAAGTATAAAAGATTGTAATTACTTAAATTTGGTTGGTATCCTTATGAAATGCTTTATAATATAGTATAGAAGATAGATAGATATAGATATAGATAATTATTTTTTTATTTTTTAATATTAATGTAGAAAGACCATTTCACCCCTTACTAACATCATTAAGTTGTTGTACCATAAGTATAAAAGATTGTAATTACTTAAATTTGGTTGGTATCCTTATGAAATGCTTTATAATATAGTATAGATTAGGTTCTAGCATTAATGTACTGTACTATATGTTAATATGGTGTTTCATGCATTGCTTTGTTGCAAATTGTGTTGTTTTATTTGTAAATTATTATTAGAGTTAATTACACAGTTAGTCCCTGTGGTTTATTGAAAGTAACAAGGTCAGGTACTAATAGTTTAAAATCACATTCTAAGGTTCTAACTTTTCATTTTGTAACAATCTAAGGTATTAACACTAACTTTTGTTAACTTTTCTGTTAAATTAAAGTGAAATTACTAAAATAACCTTTTACAACTACAGGGACTATTTATGTAGTTAACTTTATTTTAATCCCTTTTACAACTATAACTATAGGGGCCATAAATGAATAAAATAAATTCTTTATGGGTCAGGTGTTCTTGATTTCAAATTAAACTCATCATCGTTTACATTATCCACTCTACAACTTGGTAATCTCACACCATTTTTCTCCTTAAAAGGATCTTATCTTAGCTTGACAAATTGACCAGCCATGCTTCCTACCTGTTTTCATCAAATCCCAAATAATAGTTAATCAATTCAAATTTAAACAAAATATTCAACCACTTCATTTAATTATCTATCATACCCATCAAACGATTTTGCTGTGTTCTGGAAAAAAAGTGTGAGTGTGTGAAATAAAAAATTGAAGCTGTTCTAACTTCTCACACGATGTTGTTGGTCTGGCAAAAAGGGATCTTCAACGGCACATGTTGTAAAGTGAACCCCAAAAAATAAAATTTCTTCCAATATTCTTCAAATTAATATTATTAATAAAATCAAACATATATTGAAATTCAGAAAGTAAAGAATCATATGTAACTGAAAAAGAAAAACAAAGGAGATTTTGTTTTATACCTTTAATTGAATTCGTACATAATTCTACAGCCTTTACTCTAGAATCTAGATCCCCAATTTGAGGTAGTTAAAAAATCACTTTTTTAGAACAAATCAAACCACACTAAACCAAGTCGGCCACCCTCCCGCCACTTGTTCCGCCTCCACATGCTTCTAGAAATTCCACAACCTAGAACCCACTGAGTCACCCCACCATTCGTCGAACTCATTCTACCAACCCGACTCATTCCCAATCACGTTCCTACTCACCCCTGAACAATCCGTCACGGCTGAGAACATCACCACCACCACTCTGTTGATTGTTGAACAATCTCTCACCATCATGAGATTCCTTAGTCTCGGTTTAGCAGGTTGATGCCTGCCACGCACCGGAGCTCCGCCAATCGCCGGAGACTCGCTGGCTCTGTTACTTTCTCCCTCTATCATTTGTACACCTAAGATTGTATGTCTGTGTATATCGTGATTTTAGAAAAACCACTAGTACAACCATTAGTACAGAATAGTTACACAAATGGTCCCTAAATTAAAATAAATTTAACTACATAAATGGCCCCTGTAGTTGTAAAAGGTTATTTTAGTAATTTCACTTTAATTTAACAGAAAAGATAACAAAAGTTAGTGTTAATACCCTAGATTGTTACAAAATGAAAAGTTAGAACCTTAGAATGTGATTTTAAACTATTAGTACCTGACCTTGTTACTTTCAGTAAACCACAGGGACTAACCGTGTAATTAACTCTTATTATTATTTATAATAATCTAATTAATTTAGCCAAAATCTTGTTAATAATATATTAGAATATATATATATATATAGTTATTTTAATACTTTTATTATTTTAATATTATAATAATAATTCCTTTTTTTACTGTTTAACTTTAATTTAATGATTTTTTAGTATCACGGGGTGGGATAAGCTTGATGTCAACCGGTACTGGTATCGAAAATACCGGTACGGTGTTGTTTGGTATCGGTACAAATAGTAATTTTAATATTTTAATAATATATATAGTTTTTATATATTTTTATTATTTTAATATTATAATAATAATTCTTTTCTTTACTTTTTAACTTTAATTTAATGATATTTTTATGATACTTATGATCTTTCGGTTTAAATTTTATCTTAATCTATTAAATTCTGATACTAATATCATGGATAAGTTCTTAATATTTGATATCATTTGGATCCCTTTACCTATTTTTTTATTATATGTTTTCTTTGAAAATATATTGTTGTGTTTTTATTACGAATTATATTTGAGCTACTTTTAATACATTAGTTACTTCGAAATTTAAATTTATGGTTACCTTGTCAAAGATCATTTTATAGAATAATCATAAGTTTGGAATAATTATCTTTAAACCAATTATTAAAACAAATTAAGATCAAAGTTAACTTTAAACTAATCTACCTTTATCTATAATATATTATTTAGTATAATGTGTTATTGATGATATTAATTTTAATGATTATTGATATATAATTATTTTATTTTATTTTTTATCTTATCTCTTATTTATTTAATATAAATTAAATGCAATTAATAGGATTTTTATAGGATGATGCATTTAAAACAACCATAAATTTTGGTTTTAAAATAGAACATATAACTAAACTTTAGAATATATATAGATAATATCTCTACTTTAATAAATAAAGACATATTTATCAAAAGAAGATGTAATAACCAAAAATTTATACACCATCACTATTTGACGTAACCAAAAATTTAAAACCTTATCATGTTTATAATTTGCTATTATCGTTTTCACAGATGTTAGAGATAAGTATAAACAATATATATATGTATAATATATATATAACCTTAGATCATGAACTAATTCCATTCCATCTTCTACTTTGATAACACTTAATAAAATAAGAAAATATTAATTTGAAATAAAATATACTATGTATTTTGTATTCAAAAACAAAATTCTTACTTCGTAAAGGCATCATTTAAAATATTAAAATTTAAAATATTTAAAATGAGTAATGTTATATTTTCTTTAAGTTTGTATGTATAGTTTATATTAAGGTTATATGTATTCATATTAAAATTTATATTTATGATGTGTGATGCAAGAAATAATATGAAATAGAAAAAATAATTTAAAACCTGTAATGGTTATGTCCTTCAAACGCAACCAACCTCAACAATAACATATTTATTTAAAAAAAAACTCATTCAAGTTTATATAAATGGAAAACACATTAATTTTCCCAAATAACTTGATCAACTCCATGTGTGTATCCTAAAACTCATGTAATACATGGGTCTATAAACTAGTGTATTATAATTGTGAGTAATCATGAATAGTCAATTTGTTACGTAAATAACTAGTTTCAATTAAACTTCTTTTTGAATTACAAACTGCCGCCCATACATGACTGCAACAATGGAAACTACAATCATAATTATCAAAAATTGATTCCAATTTCCATATATAAGTCGGTCACAGCTGTAAACGTGGTTTCGGGGAATAATCCGCGTCATCGATCCCACATTGAAGACCAAACACCCTAACCTACCGTCAAACACTCCCTCTTTCGCTCTCGCTATTGATAAACAGCGGTTGTTTCACAGTCAGACGGAAACGGCCGAAAACGACAGAAAACCTGGTCACCGGAGAACTGGGACTCTATCTTGGAAACCTGCACGTTCACCGGAGACTCCAGAAACAAACTCACGGAGACGGCCGAAATTTTACATCGCGACCCTTTCGTTTCGGTATAATTCTTATTATCCGTTTATTCTTGTTAATTTTCCTTGTGAAATGATTTTTTAAATTTCATCATGATATTCAAAAAATCATTTCCCAATGTTCGAATTATGTGTCGGTATAGATATAGGATATGGCTTTGTGCTAATTTGTTGTTTGACGAATAACCGATTAAATGATTGTTTGAATTATGTGTTGGTATAGATATATATATGGCTTTTTATGGAGGTAAAGAATGATTTCTTTATTGTTCATCTTTAAGCACCATATTTGTCAAATGTTATTGGGTTCTATCAAGAAGTGAGTATTTTAATAGTACATTTGTTTACATATTTTTCATTGTACTTTAAAGTATACTGTTGATTTGGGAGTTTCAAGATATTTATCACTTTGTTGTCTGATTTATATGTGTTTCTAAATGATTTTTATATTATCTATTAATTGTTCTAGTGTTCAACCTCTTGCATCACAATATTTCCCCAATGTAACTAATGGACATTAATGTTTACGGGTATTTTTCTATATAAATCTTTAAAAACCAACTTTCCTTAGTTTTTTCTATAAAAATGTTAGTCTGCTAGTGTAAAACTTTATTATTTTTTTTGTAAAATGATTCTTTGCAATATTATGACTAGAGTTTAATAAATATTTGTTGAAAACTAAAATCTAGGTTGGAGATAAAGTTTTTCTCAAAAGTATTTTAAACTCTACCGAGATTGTAGCAAGAGGAAGGGTCTACAGCTTGGACCCAAATGATCTAGTTGGTGGTACAGAGATTGGACCAGAATAGTGTGAGGTAAACGTTAAAGTACCAATAAAAAAAGATGAAAACTTGGTAAGACCATATGGTTTATTTTTTACAATTCAAGATTGTATTGGTGCATCTATCGCATGGCCCTATCCATTCATCTCGGTATGTATTTGTTAAACTTGTGATACAAATAATTTTAATATCATGGAACTTAATGCTTATACATGGATGGTTTATTTGTAGGTAGTCTATGAGGATTGAGGACGCATGATGACTCAAGATTTTTTGATTCTTATTTCTTTAATTGCTTTTAATTTCTTTGTTAAATGTTAAGACTTTATGTTAGATAATATTATAAATTATTTATGGTTAGTGTTTTTGTTATGAACATGCTTATTTGAAATATAATGATTCTTTCATTAGTTGATGTTATACAATAACTATTAGGATGTTATATGTTGATGATCTGTTTATAAAATTGGTTTTATAATCTTACTTCGGATATTAGGACCATTTTCTTGATATTAAAGTAGCTATAACGTTAATCATAAGGGTCCTATAAATTAATTTTTAAGGACGCTTGTATGTGTATCAAAAGATTAAAAGTAGGTAATCACATATTAGAATATTGTAAAAGTATCCTGATATGTTCTTTTTAGGACGCTATTTAAGTTGTCTATAGGCATATTATGCGACCACAAAATTGGTTTCATAATCTTATTTGGTATATTAGGACCCTTTTCTTGGTACTAACTTAGCTATAATGTTACATCATAAGGGTCCTATCAATTAATTTTTAAGGACGCTTGTAAGTGTATCAAAAGATTAAAAGTATGTAAGCACATGTTAGAACATCCTAAAAGTGTCCTAATATGTTATTATTAGGACACTATTTTGGTTGTTCAAAGACATATTACACGACCATAACATTGGTTTCATAATCTTATTTGGTATATTAGGACCCTTTTCTTGGTACTAGATTAGGTATAATGTTACATCATAAGGGTCCTATCAATTAATTTCTAAGGACGCTTGTATGTGTATTAAAAGATTAAAAGTATGTAAGCACATGTTAGAACATCGTAAAAGTGTCCTAATATGTTTTTATTAGGACACTATTTTGGTTATTCAAAGACATATTACACGACCATAAAATTGGTTTCATAATCTTATTTGAGATGTTAGGACGTTTTTTTAGTTCCGGGACTTATTACGACCCCTTTACAATAAACGTTTTTACCATTGGTTCTATTCCTATAAAATAACATTTTAGGACGCTTTTGCACGTACTAAAAACCCAGTTTTCTTGTAGTGCGGGCACGGGCCGTGGTGAACGTTCTATTTTCAGCAATAAATAGATATGTTTGGTTTCACTTCAACTCATCCCTTGGCAAAGCACTTCTCTCTCACTTGCCACCATTCCACCACCACTACAACACCATCATCCACCACCATCATCCATTTTCTATCTTTAGAGTGTGTAGTCTCGGGATCCAAGATTGATAGTAAGAATCTTTCTCAAACAAAGGCCATGCTTGGCTAAATTCTTACATCACTTGGTGAAGACATATCTTTTATGTATTTCTTTTACGATTTTCAATCTTTGGCAACTTTTTAATTGGGTATGTATTAATGACTTTAATAATTAGTTTTTTTATATTGAAGGCGGATTTACTTAACCATTTTTCATATGTCGTTTATTCACATATTCATGTCTTTACGATCTATATAAAGCATGGTAACTACTTGGAAGGGGGTTAGAAGGGTGGTTGAGTAATTCTATGTCTCGTTCAGTGTATAAATCCTGCGAGAACCTGTTTCAAGCTTAGTATTACTCCATGAATTGACCGGGAACGACTGACCCGACTGAGAGTAAGAAACCGCTTGAACCCCTTATTCATAAACTACTATTAAAACTTTAAACCAACCCCGTGAGGACTGTATCCCTACTGACTCAGACCAACGGGTTGAGGGTGACCACTACCTGGAAGGAGGCCCACCACATTTTGCATTAATAACTTACTTAATTATCTTTCAATATTCTGACCTAGTGGGATTGTATCCTTACTGACTCAAACCACTAGGTTGAGGGTAACGTCGCCTTCACAAGAGAGGCCTATTACTATAACTAAGACAATCGCTTAAAATGCTCAAAATACAGAAATCATCAAAAGGGTACAAGAAAGATAAGTCAGATCCAAGTGATTCTTTCTTGTCTATTTCTTTTTATTTTCTTTTAATTTTCTGTTTTTAACTTTTTATTAGTTTAAAAATCTTTTCTCAAAGTTTGATTCGATTAGACTGTTGATGATAAGCCGGTACTAAAAGCTCTTGTGTCCTTGGAAGACCTCGGTATCTTGTGACAACCGGTGAATTACGGTTCTTAATTACGTGATTAACAGGCGATTTACGCGACTACCGACCATATTTTGTGTATTTAATATAAAAATTTTATCTTTTGACGTTAAACGGAGTTCGGGTTCTGACAACGGGTCTCGTAGGAATTATGGGTCACTTACACACGAGATGGGCTTGTGGGCCCTGGGCCCAAGCCCAAAACCCACAAGCCTAAACCTGCACATATTAAATTAAATCTTTAAAATCTTTGCAAGATCTCTCCAAGTCTTATAAGATCTATATAAATCTCTACAAGATTTAGAGAATCCCTACAAGATTTTTACAAAATCTTACAAGATCCATTCAAGATCACAATATCTTTATAAAAGGGGTCCACACCCCTAACCTTCATTTGTGCAGATCTCCTATATACATACACATAAACACAGGAGATCATCTTCTCACACACAAAAAAAAAAATCATCATCAGCCAAACACTTTCCTTATTTCCCCTCTCATCTCTCGATTTCTACTTACATACAATTCAAAGATACAAAATCCTCACATGTCTTCTCTTTCCCTCTCAACTGGTACCAGCAACACCACCTGAGCCACACCGGCCGGTTATCGACGATGGGTCCAGCCGGTTAACCGACGACCACGTGACTGCACCACCTCCCTCTCGGTCCTCCCCTGCACACCCCATCCCCGCTTGTTGCGGATCCAACAAACACCCATGTACGCCCCTTCATCACTCTCGTTAAATCCCGGTTACAGGAATCCCGGTTTTCCGGTGATGATGACGTGATGTTGATGATGAAGATAAGAAGACAGTGGCCAACGAGAGAGCTAGTTTCAGCGGCAACAACAGACAGCTCCGACAACAGACATCACCGGCGCCACCGCTCACGGCGGCGGAAGAGGCGGCGACTAGGGCTGTAAACGAACCGAACGAACACGAACGAGGCCTTGTTCGTGTTCGTTCGTTAAGGAAATAAATGTGTTCACGAACGGTTCATGAACACTTACCAAACAAGATTTTATGTTCGTGTTCGTTCATTAAGGAAATGAGCGTGTTCACGAACGGTTCACGAACACAAGCGAACACAAATAAATTTGGCGAACGCGATGAAGGATAAAGGTGGATGCCCCAGAGAGTAGCCCTAGAACTTGAATCCTTTATTGTGGAATGGAGGTAGATCATATTCATCGATGTAACTAATGAGAAAAGAAAGGGAAATGGTGCATAAACAAGGTGAAAGAGGGTTTCCTAGTTTAATTGCTAGGTAATGATATAAATAAAAGTTTAATAATATAAAAAGTATAGATAAAATATATGAAAGTATAAAAATCTTTAATTAAAACACGAACATATGAACATAAACGAACGCAAATGAACGAATGTTCACAAATACCTTACCGAACGTTCACGAACACAATTGAACGAACGAGACCTTTGTTCATGTTCGTTCATTTAACTAATCGAACGAAATTTCTTGTTCATGTTCGTTCGTTTATTAAACGAACGAACATATACGAACTTCCTGCCGAACGGTTCACGAACTGTTCGCTGAAAGTTTGGTTCGTTTACAGCCCTAGCGGCGGCGGTGGATTCCGGTCAGCAGTCAAGTCTCGTGAAGTCTCGGGTCAAGACAAGTCTACGGGTTCGGTTCAAGGTTCAAGCTTCTCGGGTCAGCAGGTTCAGGTTTCGGTTTGGTTCGGGGCTCAGTTCGGTTCGGTCAACAGATTTGGGTGATGTTCAGCTTCGGGTCAGATCTGGTCTACGGCTCGGGTCAAGTGCGGGTCTTGGTTTACTCGGTTCAGATTTCCGGTTCGAGTTATGTTTCAGTTTTAGTCACAGGTTCGGGTTACGGTCCGACGGATTCGGGTTAGAAAACAACTCAGTTGGTTAACTGAGTCGACTCAGCTGGTGTTTGGTCACGTTCAGTCAACACAGCGGTCCGACGGATTCGGGTTATTTTCGACGACACTTTACACCTTACAAAAACGACGATGAAGCAAACTATTATACAAAATAAATATAGTTATTATATTTAAACTCGAATTTTTTTTAAAAATAAATATATTTTATATATTTATTTCAAATAACGGACAACACGAAATCGTTTATACAATACATACAGTTATGTATTCATTTTTAAATATCAAACAACACGGATTCGCTTTTATAAAAAAAATAAATATAGTATATATTTATTTTAAACATGCAACGACTCGATGAAATTTTTATAAAATAAATATAACTTTTATATTTATTTCAAACGCCTAAACTGCATACGATATATAATACGAGTTGTTATTTTCTTACAACTATTTGTCACATACCCAACGACTTCTCGGGTCTATAAACGATACTTATCAAATATGACCAAATCGTTTCCAATTACTTTACAACTTAACCGTCGAATCGTTCGGTCAACGATGCGGTAGAGCTCGGTGACACGTAGTTTAGTTACTGCTTTTGGTTAGAAACTTATTAGATATTCCATGTTAGGAATATTGTAGAATGCATGCTTGCGAGTCTCGTCTTGGAAATGACATCGCGAAGTCGTATATAGCTAGCTTTGTACAGGAATATTCAGGTGAGTTCATAACCCCACCTTTTACGGTTTTACATTTTTCTAAATGTTTTCGGGGTGGAAAGACATGCACTTTTTGCAAAGCATACAAGAATTACATATTTTTTAAACCATTTTACAAGCAAGTTTTAACTGACACAAATGGTTTACGAAAAGCTTATGTTTTATACCGGTTTTTGCAAACAAGAGTAATTTTTCGAAATGTGCATACACACGAATTCTAGTTTTCTAAACTACGGGAAAATACAAATACAAGAGTTTAAAAATACATGAGTTATGGTATGATGGATACAAAAAAAAGAAGCACTCTTGGTGATAATTAGTACCAAGTATGATGCGTTTTGAGGAATGATACGAGAAATCATGTTACGAATAGGGTACCATAAGCACCATTAATCGTGTACATACTTAGACCGCAGAACAAAAGGTTAGATCTAACGAGTGTAGGGCAGCCACACTCTTGGTGAGAATGAGTACGAAGCAGTGCTTTTGTGTCTCAGAATATGCCAACTAGAAAAATGCCTATGGTTTGGTTGCTTCCTATGTCGTGTCACATGTTAATGGCCTTGCAACCCATTAACAACTTGATACATACAGAAATACTTGATACAAGAATACTTGATTTACACAAGAATACTTGATTTATATAAGAGTACTTGATTTATACAAGAATACTTGATTTTATGAACATAAAGTGTTACAAATACGAAGTTTGCATACAACGTGACAAGAAAATGATTTTAGATTCGTTTTGTCAACAATACTTCAAAAACCGGTTATTCAAAAAGATTTATTTCAAATCTTTTACAAACAAACTATGAACTCGCTCAACTTTATGTTGATTTTTCGCATGTTTCTTTCTCAGGTTGCTTATCAGAAATCATGGCACGGTTGGAATAGGAGAACCATTAGAGATACGAGTACCTAGCGGCGTTCAAATTTCTAAAAGACTTAGCTTATTTGCTTCCGCTGTGCAATGAAGATACCAGTCCAGTCACGCCAATGCTCTGATAATTTCGGGGGGTGACATATCTTGCCATCACTATACTACGTCCGCGATGGGTGCACTTGCCCTAGCGTATGTGTAGAATGATAGTAGAATATCGTGTTTTATAAATTTGAAACTTGAAATCGGCGAGTGAAAAGAGCTAAAAATATATCTAAAAATATAGACACCTGCACACACGTCACTACATCATAGTATTTTCTTTTCTATAAGAAAAATACTATCTTGCCAATATAAACTTTTTAGAGACTAAATATTTACATTAAAAATGTATTTTAATCTCATTAGAAAAACGGGATGTTACAATTGCCTTCACATGGTTTAATATTATTTATTTCATCTTTAGCTGAATAAAAATATTCTATAAAAATCTATTAGTTAGTTTATATATTATTATTTTTGGCTGGAGAGAGTAATTTTTATGGCTTGTATATACCATGATTACAGAGGATAACAAGTATTTGAGATGTTGGATTTAGAGGTTATTTCGTTTCCTTAGCGCTTTATTTTGTTAGCTAAATTACCACTTTACAAATTGGTGTGAAAATAGGCTTATTATCCATATATATCCTGTGCAGGCATGAATCAAAATGTATCAAAGAAATTGTTGATGCAATTTCAGATAAGTTGTTGTCCTTAATTCCAGACGTTGATGAAGACCTTGTTGGGATGAGGGCTCGCTTGCAATAACTAGTGTAGGTCCAACTAGCGGAGGATCTAGTCGCCTAATCCTTGTATACGAACAAACCCAGTTGTGCGGAATCCAACCGGGAAAGCAAACCGAGATAAGAACACGAAACAGAAAAACAAGATATAAAGATTAAAGTTCCAAATGTTATAACCAAAAGAGTTTGTATACAAGAATTACACAAAGTTATAACTCTCACAAAATCACTCACTTTTCTCTCGTATGTCTCTGTTCTATGTCTATGTTCTGCTTCTGTCTGCTTCTATATAAAGGGACAGGTCGACGAAACGTGCTGCAGGTCAATGAAAGACCTGCAGCGACGAAATATCACGACGAAACATCCTGCAGCCGACGAAAATCTTGCAGCCGACGAAAGACATCATGATGAAAGACCATGGATGATGAAAAACTGCAGGTTTTTCGTCAGGAGCATGCATAGGAGGTTTTTCTTCGCTTGTCATGTGCAGGAGTTTCATCGCTGGTCATGTGCAGGAGTTTCGTCGCTGGCTGCAACCTTGAGGTTCTTCGTCACAGACTTGCAGCAAACAGAACATCTGCAACATGCAGATCAGCAACAATTACCGAGACTTGATGGAGGAAATCAAGCCTTGGTCTTTAACTTATAATGTTGTCGAACCGAGCGAGACGCATCCACAAAGTGTATCAACAAACAGATCAGCAACAATTACCGAGATTTGATGGAGGAAATCAAGCTTTGGTCTTCAACTTATAATGTTGTCGAACCGAGCGAGACGCATCCACAAAGTGTATCAACAAACTCCACCTTGGATGCTGCTCGTGAGGGTTCATCTTCCATGTCTATCATGTCGGAGGATCTTCAAAGTCTTCACACGTCGTAAGTAGAAAGTGTATCAACAAACTCCCCCTTTCATTTAGGAAGTGTGTTAACAAACTCCCCCTTAAAATAAACTCTCCCTTGAGTTATGCTCGTGAATCCTTTGATCTTCAATTCTTTAGATCTTTGTGGTGTTGATGATAGGTCAGCGGCAACTCGATCATCTTCACCTTTTGAGTGCCTCCACGTCGTGTCTTCATTCCGAAGCTAGTCTTCTAACACGTTCTCTTCACCTTTACCTGGTTTGAATGTAGCATCTGCACATACAAGAAAGCTAAACGCGTAGTGAGAACAAACGCTTGGAATATAGTTAACATTTAAATAAATGACACACATGTGACCATGTTTTCAACTACCGTCCAACGGTTTAAAAGTTTCCGACGGTTTAAAAGTTTAACAATTTGTTCAATTTTGGTTTTTAACTTTCAAAACTTGCAAATTTCGACGGTTTATGAAGATTCAGTTGTTTTGGTTTTCGTTCAGGTTTCAGGTAACGAAGACTCGAGTTCCAACATCGGGTAATCAAAAGAAATTAGAAATAAAATCTTATTGGCTTTTATAAAGTTTATATTAAAACACACCTAAAATCTTTTTGGTAATTTTGAATATTTCTAATGTAAAGACTAAAAGTAGTAAATAAATATATACAAAGATGCAGAAACTGAAAGCATTAAATAAATATTTACAGACATTCTCTTTGCGAGTTTCGAGGGTAAGAGAATCATATCAGTGTACAGTCACGCCAAAACGTTCTTGTTGTTCAATTAGTTAACAATTAGATAAGCTTCCTATAACGATTATCGGTATTGTTGTCCACATAAGCTCAACTTATCAGATGTAATCACGGCGAGGGGATACGATTAGTGTATGATTTAAACTTACCGACCGGTGTTCATCCACACACGACACATTCCCGTATCAAGGTATGCATGAGGGTTCATCTTACTGGTGAGTATACCATTTATCATCTGTTTTGACGTATAAAAAGATGTGAGATACTCACTTATTTTTGGTTGAAAACAAGCCCTATGTGATAGAATCACTTATTGATGAGGAACTTGATTTTCAGATGCATGAGGGCACAAGAGCAAGTCCGTGAGCAGGTCAGTACCATCGTACAGCAAAGAGACGAACTTGACTCCCGGATAAATGTGATATATTATCACTTATTTTGTTTGGACGTGTGATTGTTTATTACTTATTGAGGTCGTATGTAATATGTACACGTATGTATGGTATCATGGAAGATCTAGACTTCGTCTCCGTTATATTTCGGTAAAAGAAACAACCATGATACTCAGATGATAAACACCATAAAGACCGCGTATCTCAGAACCTCGGTAATCTCTCAAACGAAATTTCGGTACTAAGACCATATACCAATGAGCAGTTCCCACCTGGTCTTCAGTTGATTTAAGTTTATGTCACCCTGCACACTTTAAAATGATTGTGACCCTACCGATACATCTTATATAGAGCTGCTTATCGTTTTTCATTTTAGGTTTAAAGAGGTTTGGACAGACCACTTGTTAGGGCAGGATTTTTTAATGACCTATGATCCTCACTTATTATCCTATTAGTGATCCTTACTTCTGTGACAGATAGTGATCCTCAGAAGTGCTTCAGGATCAGGATCATGGATCACCCTAAGGATCCTTGTACTAACGATTGTTTACTTTGAATTTCGTATTTTTTTGCAGGAGTAATAAGTTGGACTTGGTCTTGCCAACGTTACTAAGGAATATTCCACGGTTATTTCGCACGTGTTTGACTGAAAATGGACGTTGTGGAGAACGTGGGAGTATGGCACGAATTGTGGATAGTTTGTTAGGCTAGTTAACTTCTATTTTAAAAGGGGTAGCGAGCTAGCTTTAGAAACACTTGGCTAATTTTGGCTACACACACTCGTACAACCGCACTCTTGAGCATACAACAAAACACTTAGCAATTTTTACACATTTTTGCACGTTACACCGTAGTGATCCTTGTACCTAGCTCGCTATTATCCGAAGTTGTAAACAATTATTGGTTAATTAGAAGTTGGTGATCGGTAGTTTCCATCACCCGAGGTTTTTTATGCCGGAGATCATTCATTGATCAAGGGCTTTTTCCTCGTATAAATCTTTGTGTCACTTGTGCAATTCATATCTAAGTGATCCTTATCGTTGTTCACTAATTCAAGAATCATACCCCGTAACAAAGAGTTTGGTTGCATTATCCTCATCTGATTTTTGACCAAAACAGTTTGGCGCCCGCCGTGGGGCAATTGGTGCTTCATTCCTAAGAAGTTTTTCTGTTTGTGATCATTCCAGTTCGTTGCATTCAAGTACATGGCTTCATCATCAAAGAATACTTCTACTGCAATGTCAGCGGTCAATTCATCTCAGGGCATTCCACCTTTGCCTCCACCACCTGCTGGACCTCAGAAAAATGCTGAGAAGAAACCAACTCCCATTTTCTCAAAACCTCCAACTTCTTCTGCTTCTTATACTCCTACTACTAGTGACATGTTTACTTTGATTTTGCAGATGAAGGAGCATATATAGCAGCAGGATAAGACCAACGAAAGGATTCTCAAAGAAATCGGAGACCTCAAGAAACAAAAGAGATCGGCAGAGGATCATTACCCATTGGTGCCCAGATCTTTGAATTTTGATACTCCGGTGATAACTTCTCAACCTTCAGTGATTCCAGACGTTCAATATGTGGGAGGACCAAAAGGAGTGCACTACGGATCAACAACAATGACTCAGGCATCATGTTCATACTTCCAGCCAACAGGATCCCATCCTCAGCATGCAGGATCCTTCACAGGCTCAGGAGGATACCCAGGAGCGCAGCAGATTCAAGGGTTCTGGCCATTTCAAGGATCATCCCAGGTTCAAGTATCCTCCTTTGTTCCAGGATCATCCCAGGTTCAAGGATCCTCCTTTGTTCCAGGATCATCCCAGGTTCAAGGATCCTCCTTTGTTCCAGGATCATCCCAGATTCAAGGATCCTCCTTTGTTCCAGGATCATCCCAGTTTCAAGGATCCTTCCAGATGCCGGGATCCTTAAGGAGTTTGGAATCAGGAAGTTCAGATATCCATCAGGGAGACTTTATCCCAATGCAGACCATTGCTTCTACTGGTCCTTCGATCATTCCAGAGTCTCAACAATATGGGTTCACATCCGGAGTTACTAATTTGAACCCGGTGGGAGGTAACACTTTTAATAATTCTCTTACTACTAACCATGGATTCATGCAGGATACAGGTATCAATCATGCCATGGCCAGAGAATTGCAAAAGTTGAAGGACATGATATCAAGTGTCCCAGGAGTGGTCAAACCTATCCCGGAGATTACAGATGGGAGCCATAAGATATCTCGTTTTGCACCACCAATCTGTGATGCTGAGATACCCAAGAGGTTCCACGTGCCAACCATGAAGTTGTATGATGGTTCAACGGATCCTGAAGAACACATAGCACAATACAGGGAGCGGATGGAGATCAATCCAATCCCAGAAAGGTTAAAGGAAGCATGTCTGTGCAAGGGATTTGGATCTACTCTTATTGGATCAGCTCTCAAATGGCTGCTAAGTCTTCCCCCCTACTCTATTACCTCATTTGCTAATCTAGTTAACCTATTTAATAATCAGTTTTCTTGTAGTAGAAAATTCGAACGTTTAACTAGTGATTTATATAGGATAACCCAGGGTCATAATGAATCATTAAGGGATTATATCACTAAATTTAGTAAAGAATCCTTAGACATTCCTAACCTAGATATAGCCACGGCTGTTGAGGCCTTTAAAATGGGATTGCTTAGGGATTCATTGTTCTATGATGATCTTGTTATGACACCTTGCAGGAACCTAGATGAGGTAAGAACCCGGGCACTCAGGTTCATCCGGCTAGAGGATGATAAGAGGATCCAGGAGAGATTAGCAGGATCCTCAAAACAAGAAAAGCAAGGATCCTCGTTCAAGAACAACAAGTTCAGATCCTATAACAAATCTGATAAGCAGAATGTGCATGCTGTTGATCAAGAAGAGGATGATGAGGATTATCCTCCAATTTCTGAATATTGTTTTTCTGTTGATAACAATGAACTAATCCTTGCGATGCAAAATTTAGGTGATAAAGCTAGATGGGCCTGTCCCTCGGTGTGGTCAGTACTCCATACTGTCGGGCTGCGAAGCTTACACTTGTTCACTAATTATGACGGTTTGCCAGGGCCTCTTTCCTCCTCCCTTTTCTGCTCACTCGTAGGGGTCCGGACCCCACAAAGGGGGAGGGAGTCGACTGAACATCTCAGCCATTGGCGGGAATTTCGCAAACTTGGCATTGACAGGTCATTCAAACCAATCCATCAGAAAAGGAGGAAGTTTGCACCAGAAAGAAATGCCATTATCCAGGAAGAGGTAGAGAAATTGCTCCGAGCAGGTATGATTAGAGAGGTCAAGTATCCAAGATGGTTGGCCAATGTGGTTTTTGTTCAAAAGAAAAATGGAAAGTGGAGGGTATGTGTCGATTTCACAGATTTAAATAAGGCATGTCCCAAGGATCCTTTCCCATTACCCCACATTGACTCCATGGTGGATGCAACGGCGGGTCATGAACTGTTGACTTTTATGGATGCTTCATCTGGATTTCAACAAATTCAGATGGAACCATCTGATCAAGAGGATACGGCCTTTATGACTCCAACCGGTATATATTGTTATATTGCTATGCCATTTGGACTAAGGAATGCAGGTGCAACTTATCAAAGGCTGGTAAATATGATGTTCAAGGATCAGATTGGACAAACTATGGAGGTTTACATAGATGATATGGTGGTAAAATCCATAAAAGCAGAGGATCACCTGAGGGACTTGGAGGAAGCATTCGATATCTGTTTTGGTCAAAAATCACACAAGGATAATGCAACCAAACTCTATGTAAACGGGGTATGATGCTTGGTTTATTGAAAAAGTAATGGATCACTTCAGTATGAAATATGCAAAGACACAATGATTTATACGAGGAAAAAGCCCTTGATCAATGTATGATCTCCGGCATAAAAAACCTCGGGTGATGGCAACTACCGATCACCAAACTTCAATATAAGAAAAATGGTTACAACTTCGGATGATAATGAGCTGAGTACAAGGATCACTATAGTTTCGAATGTCTAAGCGTGTGAGAATTGTGTTGTGTCTCCTTCCGAATGGGGAGGAGTGTTATATATACAAGTGTAGGTGACCTATTTTAGGTAAAAAGACTAATAATCAGCTCATTACCCCTTTAGAAATAAAAGTAAATCTAGCCTAAATTGTCGCCCTTAAATCATGCCAAGTTTCCATATCCTTTGCAACGTCCATCTCCGATTAAGCACATGCTATAATTGTAAAGACGCGTCCCTTGATCGTGATGCTAAGAGCGGATCCTGCTAGATGTTCCTGCAAAATATCATTTAATTCAATGAAGGTAACTGTTAGCATGAGGATCCTATAATGGTCCATGATCCTGATCCTGAAGTCCAGCTGAGGATCACTATCTGCTAAAGAAACAAGGATCACTGGTTAGGATCACATGTAAGGATCATATATCATAAAAATCCAGCCCTAACAATTGCCCCCAAAATATAAGGAGTTTATTGTAAATTAACGAGTTATATTTTGCTTTGATCTTATCTGCAACGGGCGACTCGGATAACTAGCCGTTAATCTCGAACTAGCCGTTGCAACCCTTACGTCATAGATGTGACAATCCTGCAGATCATCATTATAAATAGGAGATATAGTTAGGATCAATTTGCATTTAAATTTAAGAGCTACTCCCTTTATAATCTTGTCCAAAAGATCGATCAGGTATTCTTCTTCTTTTCTTTCCTTCTCTTACTCTGTTTTCCTTTCTCTTTCTATTCTTCCGCGAATATGTTGCTCCGGAACTCTCCTCACAAGGATCACCAGAGGAACAGCCCCTTGAAAGGTCAAAGGATCATTAAAGACTCTCCTACCGAGAGATGCTGCTTCACCGATGCTCATGTTGATAGGATCCGTCACTGTTTTCCGGCGGATGCTATCTTCAAGTCATTCACTTCCACCGCTTTAAGCAATTTTGTTTCCGACACCTGGGTGGCCTTTCCTGCAACTCCGTTTACCATAGGATATTCGTATCCTTTTCCAGCCTTCACCCAATCCTTCTTTTCCTTGACCGGCATATCTTATATCCAAGCCATGCCGATGATCTGGAGGGTTCTGTATACCTTCGAGAGGATCATCGAGCAGGAGGGGATTGACTTAGGGATGGCAGAGCTGGCTGATCTTTATGATCTTACCATGTTTGGTTCCTATCGATATTTGCTGAAACGGAAAGCTGGAGAGGATCACCCTGTTTTTAAGGTCACCAAAAATGATACCAACTGGAAGCGACGATTCTTCTTTGTTAGGAGGGATACCATCCTTAACGGGGAGGATCTGCCCAAGGAGTGGGCTACTCATGGTAGGATAGAGGATCCTGGAAGGATCACCATCAGACTTGTCTCTTATGATGAGGATCACTAATGTCTTTCTTTGTTATTTGTTTATTGTGCAGCTATCTCCATCTCTTATCTGAAGCTGACACCTGCGGCAAAAGAGAGGCTTTTGGCCTTCAAGAAGCTTGATCCGGAGACAAGAAGTTTTCAAGTTGCCATTCAAGATTCACAGGAAGTATCCTCCGCATCTGCCACAATGTCAAGTAAGTATCCTCATTAAAAAGTAGTTCTATGTAGGATTTTTTGAATTAGTTAAAGTACTTATCTTATTTTGATTGTGTAGGCGCTGGGAAATCTGTCAAGTCTGCCTCCAAGTTTGGTATTGATGAACTTGCCAATGTCAAGTCTTCAAGAAAGAAGACTTCTGTTGCCAGTCCCTCTGCTTCGGCCCCTAAAGCACCTGTTAGGGGTAAGGGGAAGAAGAGAAAGACTTCTGAGGATCTCCAAGGATTTCCCCTGCTCCGCCAGCAGTTTCTTGATTATGTTAATGAAGTAAGGATCATTGCCCCTGTTTGCTATCCTACCTGAGTATCCTGTCTGTATATTCTGTTTCTTTGAGGATCACCTGGTCCTGATCTTACCTTTTTCCCTTTTTGCAGAAACTTGCTGAAGTAGAGACCTACCTAGGCCATGTCGAGGATCAGGAAAGCCAAATCGCCGACCTTCAACAAATGGGCGTGTTGAAGGATCTTAAGATAGCTGATCTTGAGAAGGAGCTCCGGGCTACAAAGGATGAGGCTGCTCAAATGTTGATCAACATGGATGGTGAAAAGCAGGAGATCACCCAGGATGCCAAGGTCTCTACCGCAATTGCTATGTATAAGATACAATTGCAGATGGCTGCGGAGGCTCAGGATCCTGCCTTCGACAAGAGCTCATGGGATGTGGAGGGTTGGAAGGCCAGGCTGGCGGAATTGGAGGACGATGATGAAGCTGAGGATATCCCTATGCTTGAAGGTGGTGATGCTGGCATGGATCAGGGTGGAGAAGCTGGTGGTGATGGAGCAGCGAAGGTTTAAGCTGCTGGATTGGGCGATGATGGATATTTCGAGACTAGGCCGGAGCCCAATTTTTTAGGTTTGGTAGTGGTTTTCATGGTTGTTGATGTTTGAAACAATTGATGGTCTGTACTTAAACAATAGTTTTTAGGGTTAAGGATCCTGGATCCTTTGGACAATAGGTAGGATCGCAAATGGTGGAGGGATCCTCTGTTTGGGGGATGAAGCCATTGTGATCCTGCCGCCTTTAATTTCCTGCACCTGCTAAGACCGCATAGACAATGGACACCCTTTGCCAACCCATGTGGACGGGCCACGTTTTGCTGGTAGAAATGTGGGTTGGCAATTTTGACAACTTTTTGAAAGGGTTTAAGATCCTTTTGTTAATAATATAACTTTAATCTTTCTGGCTTATCTCGTGTTGTTATCCTTTATTTGTCTTCTTATTTTCCAGTTTGTTTTAGAAACATATTTGTTAGAGTAACAAGAGTTGAGCAAACCATGTTTAATAAATTTAGGATATGATCCTAGATCAAATATCCTGACACTGAAAATTTTTTGAAGCAATCAATTTCAAGGATCATAGGTTTAGTTGTCAAAGTGTAAGGGTTGTTTTAGTATAATCAAAATAGTCAAGGATCATACCTGAGGATCCAAGTTAGGATCCTAACCTTTAATCAAGATAACCATAAGTGAAATTTTAACGGATAATAAGGATTAAGGATCCTTATTTGTTTAACTTCGAGAACCTGAAAAATGGAACATAACTTGGGACTAAGCCAATGTAAAAGATAAATTAATAGCTGGGGACAAGCCCAAAGGATCACTGGGGACAAGCCCAAAGGATAACTGGGGACAAGCCCAAAGGATAACTGGGGACAAGCCCAAGGATCGTATGTAAACTGGAGTATGGCCCTTACTGGCGACTATCCAATCTTAGTGACATGAAAATGCCAAAACCTTAGCTAACGTGAAAACGTTAGAAACCTTATGAAGGGATGTATGGTACGTCTACCATTATACGTAGGATCCTAGGTATAGCCAGTACGATGAGGTTGTCAGCCCCGGAAGTGGGTACTGGTCCCAAAGACGTGAACTATATCAGGATCATCGTGCGCTGCTGGCAGAAACTGGGGATAATCCCAAGGATAACTGGGGTTGAACCCAAGGATCTGCGGTGCTTTTGAAGATCTTTAACGATATGCTGAAGATACCTGAACTATCATAACTCAAATGGTTCGTGAGAAGAGGATGAAGGATACATGATCCTTATCCTTAGGTAAAAAGTAAGAAAATGTAATAGTTTTAAGATAAGGACATTACCAGAGTAAGGGTCACTGACATCACCGGGATCCTTCGAGGATACTTCAATGTAAGGATCACATGCTTGAAGGATCATGTTCACATAAAGTATTTCTTTAAGTGAACAGCATTCCAGGCTCTTGGTAACAAATTTCCTTCCATGGTTAGCAATCTGTATGCCCCCTTTCCTGCTTCAGCTTCAATCAAGTAAGGGCCTTCCCACTTTGGTGCTAACTTCCCGTCAGCAGGATTGATAGTGTTTTGGAATGCTTTTCTCAACACCATATCTCCGACTTGGAACTTCCTTATCCTAACATTTTTTTTGTAAGCACCAGCCATTCTTTGTTGGTAGCTTGCCAACCTTATCCTAGCCAGATCCCTGATTTCCTCAATAGTATCCAAATCCTGAGCCAGGATTGTAGCATTCTCTTCAGGATCACGAGCACTTGTTCTAGCAGTTGGGATCACCATCTCTGTTGGGATCACTGCTTCTGCCCCAAATACTAAAGAGAAAGGTGTTTGACCAGTGGCATTCTTGGGAGTTATCCTATCAGCCCAAAGCACAAAAGGTAACTCTTCTGCCCATTTCCCCTTCTTGGATCCTAGCTTCTTCTTCAGATTGTTGATGATGATCTTGTTGGATGATTCTGCTTGACCATTGGCTTGTGGATGAACTGGTGTTGATGTTATCATCTTAATTCCCCAACTGTCACAAAAGTTAGTGGTTCTGCTTCCAATGAATTGGGAACCATTATCACATACAATTTCAGAGGGAATGCCAAATCTAGTTATAATGTTTCTTTTGATAAAGGATATAACTTCCTTTTCTCTGACTTGAGCAAAAGCTTCAGCTTCTATCCACTTAGAGAAGTAGTCGGTCATGGCGAGCATAAACACTTTTCCACCAGGTGCTTTAGGAAGCTTGCCAACTATATCCATCCCCCATCTCATGAATGGCCAAGAGGATGGTATTGGGTGTAAAAATTCAGCTGGCTGATGGAGGATATTGCTGTGCCTTTGACAAGGATCACACTTCTTAGCATATTCTACAGCATCCCTTTTCATAGTTGGCCAGTAGTATCCTGTTCTAAGGATCCTTGAGAATAATGCTCTGCCCCCAGTGTGGTTTCCACAATCTCCCTCATGGAAGTCTCTCAACACTTCTTCAATTTCAGGATCCTCGATACATCTTAAATATAGTCCTGCAAGAGATCGCTTATATAATACATTTTTCAAAATTGTGAATTGAGATACCTTAATCCTGAAAGCTCTAGGATTTTCTCCCATCGGAATCTCCCCGTATTGCAAGTATCTCATAATTGGTGAGATCCATGATCCTGAATAAGATTGAGCTTCTTCACTAGGGATCACTGCAGTATCCTCTTCTATTTCCATGGCCACCTGATTTTCAATGGCAGGAGCCAGGATATGGATGATAGGGATACTTATATCTCCTGGAATCTTTAAGGATGATCCTAGGTTGGCCAATGCATCAACTTCCGTGTTATCCTCCCTTGGTACCTGTGTTAAGCTGAAAGAGACAAAAGAGAGGTTGCCAACTCCTTGACTATCTCTAAATATTTGGTTAGTTTTTCTCCTTGAACAGCATAGGATCCATTAAAGTGATTGGTGATCAATAATGAGTCCACATATACTTTAAGATATTTCACTCCCATATCCTTAGCAATTTGCAAGCCAGCAATTAAGGCTTCATATTCAGCCTCATTGTTAGTTGCTTGGAACTCACAAGCTATGGAGTGGGGTATTATGTCCCCCTGTGGCGATTTTAGTAGTATCCCGAGCCCTGTGCCCTTGACATTTGAGGATCCATCAGTGTGTAGTATCCAAGGATCCTTGGTCTCATCCAGCTGCTGGACTTCCAACTCTGCTTCCTTTTGTAGATCACTACTGAAATCAGCCACAAAGTCAGCTAGTGCTTGGGATTTGATGGCTGTTCTTGGCTCATATCTTATATCATGGGCACTAAGCTTTACTGCCCACTTAGCCATTCTTCCTGACATCTCTGGTTTCCTGAGGACATTCTTGATTGGAAAATTAGTTCTAACAACAATAGTATGGGTTTCAAAATAATGCCTTAACTTAGTTGATGCCATGATTAATGCAAGAATAAGTTTTTCGAGGTGTGAGTACCTGGATTCGGCATCAAGTAAACTCTTACTTACATAGTAGATAGGATATTGTGTACCTTCGTGATCCTTAACAAGGACAGCACTTACTGTTTTGGTCAAAAATCACACAAGGATAATGTAACCAAACTTTATGTAAACGGGGTATGATGCTTGGTTAATTATGAAAGTAAAGGATCACTTCTGTGATAAAGATGCAAAGACACAATGATTTATACGAGGAAAAAGCCCTTGATCAATATATGATCTCCGGCATAAAAAACCTCGGGTGATGGCAACTACCGATCACCAAACTTCAATATAAGAACAAAATGGTTACAACTTCGGATGATAATGAGCTGAGTACAAGGATCACTGTTGTTTCGAGTGTCTAAGTGTGTGAGAGTTGCATTGTATGTCGTGTGTGTTCTTCCGAATGAGGAAGAGTGGTATTTATATGTGTGTAGGTGACCTATTTTAGGTAGTTAAACTAATATTCAGCTCATTACCCCTTTAGAAATGAGATACAATCTAGCCTAAATAGCCGCCCATAAATCAAGCCTTGTTTCCATATCCTGTGCAACGTCTATCTTCAATTAAGCTCTTGCCATAATTGTGAAGACGCGTCCCTTGATCATGATGCTTAGAGCGTATCCTGCTAGATGTTCCTGCAAAAATAACATTGCATTAAGCGAAGATGATCGTTAGTATGAGGATCCTATAATGTCCCATGATCCTGATCCTGAAGTCCTGCTGAGGATCACTGTCTGCCAAAGAAATAAGGATCACTGGTTAGGATCACGTGTAAGGATCACCTATAATAAAAATCCAGCCCTAACAATTGCCCCCAAAATATAAGGAGTTTATTGTAAATAGACGAGTTTGGCGCCCACCGTGGGGCAATTGGTGCTTCATTCATAAGAAAATCTTTTGTTCGAAATCATTTCAAAGAGTTACATGGCTTCATCATTGAAGAACACGTCCACGGCGATGTCTGCAGTCACCTCATCACAGACCACTTTGCCTCCTCCACCGGCAGGATCTCAGAAAAATACTGAGAAGAGACCAACTCCCACTTTCTCTAAACCTCCATCTTCTTCTGCTATGAATTCTTCTATTCCCAGTACCAGTGATGTATTTGCTTTAATTTTGCAGATGAAGGATCGTATGCAGCGGCAGGATGAGACTAATGACAAGATCCTCAGGGAAATTGGAGACCTCAAAAGACAAAAGAAAGCGGCAGAGGATCATTCCCCACTGATGCCCAAATCCTTGAGCTTCGATACTCCAATGATCACTTCCCAGCCATCAGGAATCCCGGACGTGCAAATCATAGGGGAGTCAAGAGGATTACATCTCAAGTCGGCAGCAATGACTCAGACATCAGGCTCACATTTTCAGCCAGTAGGATCCTATCCTCAGTACATGGGATCCTTCATGAATTCAGGAGCCTATCCGAGGGCACAGCAGTTTCAAGGATCCTACTTTGTTCCAGGATCATTCCAGGGCCAAGGATCCTCCTTTGTTCCAGGATCATTCCCGGTTCAAGGATCCTCCTTCGTTCCGGGATCATCCCAGACACCAGGATCCTTCCAGATACCAGGATCCCTAAAAAGTTTGCAAACAGGAAGTCTAGATGTCCATCAAGGGGACTTCATTCCAATGCAGACCATTGCTTCCACTGATCCCTCCGTTGTTCCAGAATCCCAGCAATATGGGTTCCCTAACTTGAACCCAATGGGAGGTAACACTTTAAATAATTACCCTACCACTAACCATGGATTCATGCAGGATACAGGTACCAATCATGCTATGGCCAGGGAGTTGCAGAAGCTAAAAGATATGATCTCAAGTGTTCCAGGGGTAGTCAAGCCTATCCCAGAGATTGCAGATGGAAGCCACAAGGTATCTCGCTTTGCACCACCAATTTGTGATACAGAGGTACCCAAAAGGTTCCATATCCCTACCATGAAGCTGTATGATGGCACAACGGATCCAGAGGAGCATATAGTACAATACAGGGAGAGGATGGAGATCAATCCTATCCCAGAAAAGTTGAAGGAAGCATGCCTATGTAAAGGATTTGGATCCACTCTTACGGGATCAGCTCTTAAATGGCTGCTAAGTCTTCCCCCCTACTCTATTACTTCATTTGCTAATTTAGTTAATTTATTCAATAACCAATTCTCTTGTAGCAGAAAATTTGAAAAATTAACTAGTGATTTGTACAGGATAACTCAAAATCATAATGAATCATTAAGGGATTATATAACTAAATTTAGTAAAGAATCCTTGGACATTCCCAACTTGGATATGGCTACGGCTGTTGAAGCCTTCAAAATGGGACTGCTTAAGGATTCATTATTCTATGATGATCTTGTTATGACACCGTGCAGGAATCTAGATGAAGTAAGAACTCGAGCACTCAGGTTCATCCGGCTAGAGGATGACAAGAGGATCCAGGAGAGACAAGTAGGATCCTCAAAACAGGAGAAGCAAGGATCCTCCTTCAAGAACAACAAATTCAAATCCTACC